>NC_071345.1:5240000-5840000 GCF_027744825.2 Synchiropus splendidus | reverse complement strand
AGTTGCGATACATTTGAGGGCCTCATCGACCTCTGCCTCCTACAACGCGGCCTTCCATTTCCTGTTTTGTGGAAGAGGTACTTCATCAAAACTTCTTCCACAGTCGTCATGTTTGTTTTGGAATTTGTCGATGGCAAACTTTTGACTCTGAGCTGCTCCCCCTAGTGGATATATTGATCAACAGTGTTACCAATGGAAGTATGTGATCAGTGACTGTAACAACGGGTGCAAGTAGTGGCTGCAGACCCGATGTACGATGAGTCTTATTAACTCACAGTTGAATGTCTTCATTTAACTTCTCTCCTTAACTTTACACATTCAGATTTATTCATCATTGTTGAAACTTTAGAGTGAATGTAAACGTGTGCAGAGGAGCACTCAGCTTTCCAACCCCAGTTAACCAGCACCAGCACATTCAACACCAAATTCCCTCAACTGGACTTATACTGCAGCTTACAGCGCCATCAATCTCCCTGTGTGGCTCACAATGCATCCAGATTTGTCACTGTCAAATATGTAATTTCAGAAGCACTCCGAGTAAATTGCTCAGCCTCCCCTGGTAGTTTATTAATGATTTACAAATCACGGCGGAGCAGAGACCCAGCGACGCACACACACACACACCGCGGTGTGTGTTCAGGCCGTGGCGTGTATCATTTCTCAAGCCCGTCTCGCTCTCACTGTGGGATCGATTCACGACGTTGTGAGTGTGTGGGTGAGTAAATGTGGTTTATACATTTGTCCTTGGGTGACTCTGGTTACTGGAGTTGTGTATCAACCTGTGATTAACTACACAGGTAAACACCGTACATTGGACTCATGCATAATGTAGAAGCAGTAATGTCTCTGTACTTCCTGCGTAACGCTTCAGAAACTAGTCAGCTGATGTAAACTTCCACTGACAGGTCAACTCTGTTCTTATAGCGAGGCAGAGTTTCAACCTCTGGAATGCAGCTCTCAGTGTCATGTTCCTGTCATGAGATTTATAAAAGTTGTATTTTCTCAAGGAGCTTCCACACATCACATGACTTTATAAGCGTTTTGGTAAGCCGTGTGTTTGTAAGATTTAAAGCCATCAGAAGCGTTTGCTATCGTCATGAAAAGTCAGGAAAGTAGAAACCAGATGTGGGGAAAAAGTGCTGACCTCAGACAGAGCAAAACTAAATTAAAATACCAAGTACTGACCATTTCTTTGATAAAATTTATTTTAATTTCTCCCATTTTTGGTGTTTATTTTTCTTCCTCTGTTACTGTTAATAGTTGAATTTAAACTATTGAAATGATCGATTAAATGACATTCTATTGATGAATAATGGATGCTTTTACAGCATTTGTTGTTTCACAAAAATACTTAAAGTGCCTTCATGTCTCGACTTAAATCTAATATTTATGATTTATATCGAGAATCCTTAAATAAAATCCATGCACAATCAAACCAAATAAGATGTTTTAAATGTGTAATATGAAGGCAAATTACACTTTTCCCAAATTGTCTGCTAGTTTTATGATATTTTAGTGACAAAATCCAAGCTAATTTAACAACTTTCTTTTGGATTGACGGCCCCTCACAACACACAGTACATACCATAATGCCATAGCTATCAGTCAAATAGCAAAGACATATATTTGTATATAGAACAGGCATCAGAACAAGTAGCCATTTTAGATCCAAGGCTAACCAAGGCACAGCTAGCTTACAGACAGACTGAACAGGGAGGTAATGTTTTGTTGTAATTGTCTCTCCTGTTTATATTTCAGCATCTCCAGATCAGTCTGTAAAGAGGCTGAAATGTCAGGCAAGCATGTGACATGAGGCTGCACTCTGATGGGTTACTTCCACAAGATGATGTTGGAAAACGTTGGACTTCCTTCAGGTTGGCTGTGTGAATGAAATAAGTCTTGACAGTGATCTTTGCGCAGTAATTTCCGCCAAAAAAAAACGAACATACAAAGCACATTTCCGAGTCCCAGAGAGCATGTTAAATAACCCATCCAGGCAAATGTGCTCAGAAGCCGTACGCAAATCCACATCCTTTTTGAGTGACAGTCTGCTTGGAAAACCTTCCAAATTCTCAGGGAACTGATGGAACTGCTACCACAAATAAAGCACGTTGTTTGCGAGTGAAATTAGATATGGAAAAAGCGTGATAAAACAATTGTGTTGTAGGCCAGTATAAAGCTCCAGAAGATAATGTCAGGGTTTATTTATCGTTCTGTTTCAGTAGCCGCTTTCTTTTCTTCCCCCAGCGCCCTTCGCCCCCCACTCTCTCTTTCTTCTCCACATCTATGCTTTATGTACACAATCAATTATTCAAGACGGAGTTTTCTCAAGCTGCACCTCCATTCCTGCCAGCTGCACGCTGGGTTGTAGTCGCAGATAAACACGGCCGCCGTGTGCTGCCGACAACACCGGAGCCCAGCATTCAAGTGAAAAACGAACAGCCATTCATGGGGAAAAAAAACAAATAATAAATCATAAAGAAACTAAAAACATACTGCAGATGCCAAGCATTGGGGTTTCTAGTTTTTATAAATCAGGTGGAGGAAGTCACACCCCAAACAGAAGTGTTCTCATAAGCTTATTGGACTCTTTATTCTTGCTTCTGTGAGATGCATAAATGAAGCAGCCAGCCGCGGTTACACTCCCTTTATTGCTGAGATGTGTCCGTAGCACAAACACAGGCAAAGTTTTCCTCCCCTCGTTCGGCTGTTGGTTCTTTGTTTCACCGCTTACGTTCCCAGAGGCCGAGCTGAAGAGTCGGCCAACACACATCCACAGAGTTCAGTCAGGTTCAGTTTGTGTTCCAAGCATCTGGAGGAAAGGACGGGATGGGACGTCCTGCTTTTTAAATTGACTTCCTCTGCCATCCAGTCTAAAAATAAAGAATCTTTTGCAATTCTGGCATCACCATGCTTGCGCACGAGCTGTATTTTTAACCAAGGTATTTTTGGTCCATGACTTGGACATGTTTAAATGTTAATGCTGCGCTGTTTACTTCCTTTTTCTCTTCTCTGTTCTGTATCAGAAGAACTATATCTGGGTCAGTCCTTGTCCGAGATTTCACGAGGCCCTAAGCCTACGTCATTAAAAGTTTTTTGTGGCTCACCAAATGCATCCTAAAAATGTAAATAAGAAGTAGGGCTATCGCTAGATTAAAATTTTAATCTCAATTAATCGCACTATTAATTCACGATTAATCACACATTTATTTTGTATCTATTCTACATGTAACTTAAAGGAAGATTTATACATATACAACACATGAGGGAGAAATAATAGTAACATACTGTGATGCTACTAGCATGTTTTTTTTTTTTTAACCCATGCGTCTGAGGTTATTCTAAAGAACGTTCTTGACAGTATCTATTATGTTTTCGTAAAAAATGTTTAAAATAAAGATATTGAAGAAAATACCTTGTGATAATAATGATCTTCCTTTATTTACCTGGAGAATCATTAAATAAAATGAAACAATATATAATAAAAGAACTTATTTTATGGATGTAATGTCATGGTATAATGATGTTTTTCCATAATTTATACGGTTTAAGTCCAGAAAGACTACATTTATAAGTACTTTTTTCCCTGTCCTTTTGGCTTGATAGCTCCTCCTGGGTTAGGGTTGGTAATGGCAAAATAATGGAGAATTATGAAGCTGTTTTAGTGGCTGTGACGAAAGGAGGTAATAAGAAGGAGAGTTTGCCTAATGTTATTAGGTCAGTGCCTGTTTAAGTGAGAAAAATACTCTTTACTCTCATTTGGAACTTCTGAATAAGATGCAAGTATTAAATAGTTTCATGGTTTGAGGTTTCCCATGTGACTGAAATTAATTCAGATGAAGACCATTTACGATCTGAAATGATTCAGTTGGGACCAGAGTAACTCACGCATTACTACAGGACACCAGTGGAGTTTCCTTGACCAAAAAAACAAAGTCTTCAATGAGCATGTGAGAAGAGTTTGGATGCCTTTCTGTTGTATGGATACTGTGTGGGACCAAAGACTTGAGGAGGTAACATACTCAAATGCTCCGACATACAGTAAGACGGAGCCAGAAGTATTGATAATACGAGGAGGTCAGAGGTCAGCCTCTCTCAAACATAACAATACCCCAGGAGACTGCTGTTCGGAACACATTTATCAAGATTCGGGGGGCTATAGACATCATTCATCTGATGACACTTATTGAATATATAGGAATCTATAACATCTAAATGATATTTTTTTCCTTGTAGATTATCCCAAACATGTTCGTCCTCATGGCCTAGGACTCCGTGTTGTCAGTGTAGCCAAGCATATGAGGGTGAATGGATTGGTAACTCACACCAAACTCTGGTCTCTCGCCCTCCTGTCTGTGAAGGCGTCCAGTAGCTAAAATGGCTCTGAAGATGACAGAGGGAGGAGTGTGGATAAAAATGGAATATAAAAGACCGGCTTCATAGTCCTGAAATAGGAAGAGATGAAATGGAAATGATCAGAGGCTCCCACCTTGTCACATCATTTCCTGCCTGGTCTGTGATACAGTTCCTCTCCAATAATGCTTTGTCAGTCACTTCAAGCATTTCTATTTCTGTCATTTCATCAGGATTTTATGGAAGATGATTTTGACACGAGAGGCTGAAGCGGCCGCGGACCAACGTTCCGATCCGTCTTTCCTTGAAAAGATAATGCAGGGGCGCTTCCCCGCCGTGGAGGCAGCTGCCTTTAAACCGTTTTTATTAATTAACTCAACCCATCTAGTAGTTGTCAATTCAAAGCGTGTACTGTTAATTCCTTATCAGCCAGAACAGGCTGCTCTCCTGCACTCTTATCGATGCAGAAATCTCCCTCACCCCGTGACTGGTGGAGGGAGAGCGGCAGAAAGGAATTACTCATCGTGACATCAATAAAAACAAAATGACGGCTGAAAAACTTTTGAAGCCGATCACATGTCCAGAACGGAGTGAGTCATCGCGTTTTACAAATACAAGAAACACAAAGCCAAGTTCACTCAGCTGATGTATTTTTTACCTTAATAAAAACTAAATATACTTTAAAAATATACTTTAGTAAAAGAAAATAAAAGACAGTTGGTGTGCACCGGATGTGTACTTTGTAGTAGTAGGGCAGTAGTAACTTGTACCTAAACCTGTCAGACATCATCACTTGTCAGCGGAAATGCATCATAGCCCCGCCCATAAGACAATAACAACAATGCCTGCACCACCAACCACGTTTGGTTGCACCAACTACAGCCTCGTGGTGAATACCAGTGTGGCCAGCTGAGAACTGTCTTCAAGCATGAGCAAAGACATTAAGCAAACAAGCGCCAACTTGGTTAGCCTCGCGTTATATTGTCTAAACATGAATTAGCAGTCGATGGCTTGTTCACTGCTAAATTTTACTCAAACAAGTGAGACGAACAGTGGACCTCTAACTAGGGTGAAGTCAGCATTGTAGCGTGACCTTCATGATACATTGTAATCCAGTGTGTAGCATCTGTATGTGGTGAGTTAAACTGACAAACTTTATTCTAGAGTCAAGATTGTCTTTTTTCATGGGGTCCTGGAACATCACCCCACCAAAGTTGAGGGCTTCTGAGTATTTCTAATTTACATCAAGGGATAATAGAGTAGATGATAAAGTACCACTTAAGATTTTAGCCTCTCCGGTCCACATCGTAGCCCTGATCTCAGCACGCTACAGATGCTATTGTCCAAATGTTAAGCAGAGACTCGCGATATGAGCTTCAGATATAGATAACACAGCATGTCCTTATCTGACTGGAAGAGCTGACATGAATGTAGAACAGGTACAAAACACATTGGAATGGGAAGGATGTTCAAGATCCAGGTATATATGAATCTAGTTTTGCAGCCCAAAACCAGTTTCCATAAATGGCGAAATAGTCCATATGTTGACTCAGATTCATGTCAGGTTAGATTGGATGTCCAAATCTGTTTCAAACATTGATACCGTCACTGATCACAATGCATTTATTACATTGGTACTGCTGTTCCCCAATATATCCACCAGGGGGAGCAGCCCAGAGTCAGGTTTATGACAACAAGCAACTCCATGGATAAACAAACATGGACTCTGGAAGAATATTGGTAATGTACCTCCTGCACAAAAGCGGAAATGGAGGCAGCAATGCAGGAGGCGGTGAGGCCGTTGGATATATCGCGACTGGAGGACGGAGAATTTTTACCAGTTATGTCTTCTTCGTGTTTCATTAGAGCTATGCATCAGGTTGTAACAGCAACACTGCCCCTGAAGGGTGGTACTGCTCCATTTGGTCGGTGTCCGTAAGCTGTGTGGAAAGAAATACGGATGAAATGAAGGCAGAGCACGGACAGAAGGCTCCGGTCTGTGTGGAACGTTGAACAAAAATGGGCCATAATTGGTAGAACTGTGAGTGCAGGAGGAGGAAACCGCCCTCTGGGATCTGGTACAAGGCTGCAGCACCAACTGCTACTCCACTGTGCTGTGTTGCAGTGCTGCATAAAATAATAAACCAGTTAATAAAATATTATTGGGCGAGCATCACTCACACAGCGACTTCTGACCTCATAGTTTCAGTCACGTCACGCAGCGGTTCATGAAATGCGGCCTCATTTGACATGCTTTTAATGGATTTTTGACGATGCAGTCGTCTCTCTCTTTGTGTCTCTGTCTTAGACCGAGAATGCTCATCCATCATCTTCAAAGGACTTGCTCCCACTGTCCAAACCAAACATGATGAAATGCGAAATGCAGATTGAACCAAAGTTAAAATTAGCCCCGGCTCCAGAGAATCTATTCTCCTCCGCCTCCACTCCAGGCGTCTTTTCATTCGACTTCTGCAGTATCTGCAATATCCGTGAGTCCTCGCTCTGCAGCGGGGGTTTCCCTGCAAAGGCATTCCCTCGCTCTCTTATCTTCTCTGCGCCGCTAATACAGCATGACCAGGATTATGCTTTTAACCCAGTCCAAGATGGCCGTCTGCAGCTGCCAGCTCACTCTCTCGCCGCCGTCTCTCTCTCTCTCACTCCCTCCGCAGTGGTTAAAGGAGAGAGTGCAAGATTTTTAAAAATTCATCACTCAGGGGAGGGAATGACACTCTTTCTACACTGCAACCTGGTGTGGAGAGATGCCACTGCGATTATCGAGAACCTGTCGCTGTTTATTAGACACTATTCAGCCACAAACTGCTGAGATAGAAGATGGTGAGGATATTCTTTGCTGCCGTGTTTCAGATCCTATTCAAGGTTGATCGGAGACGTCCTCAATTGTAATGTCGAAGAACATAAAAGATTTAATGGAGCCTCAGTAAATAAGTTTTTCATGGGCCTGGGAGTGCACATTCAAACGGAAAAGTAGGCCAGACTTGAGTTTCTTTTTTTCCCTTATTAGATATAGCACTGTAAGCAGCAGCTACGTGTCGGCCCAGAAAACCAAATTACAGTGGCACCTCGGTTTTCGAACGCCCCAGACTTCAAACAAATCGAAGTTCGAACAAAAATTTCGAGGTTTTTTTGCTTCAGATTTCGAACGAAAATCCAGAACTTGAATGGCCCCGAAAAAGCTGGAAAAAAACATAACGTGCGCGGACCGATCTGCTGACCCTCGACGCACTTTGTTATTGTGTATAACGCAGCCTCTCCACACCTCCACTCCAGGGTTTGATGTCCTGTTGTGGGCTGGAGCTGGGACAGGGATGAGGCGAGTCTGGGACAGAGCGTGACTTGGTTTATGACTTTGTCACAGCCAAACTGCACAGAAGCGCACATTCAGAGCTGGACACGCACCGGGCACCTCTTCACTTCTGGAGAGACGTCACTCACTCGACAACCCCTCCCACATGCAGCGGCCACACACATAGAGGAACAGCGCACCTGCAGCAGACACTCTACATTCACTCCTACAAAAGACTATTTTAAGGCTTGGAACGCATTATTGCTTTTTCCATTCATTGTAATGGGAAAAAAAAAAAAAAAAAAAAAAAAATCGATTCAGATTTCGAACAAATCACTTCTCGAACAGCCGTCTGGAACGGATTGTGATCGAGAACCAAGGTACCACCGTATTTGCCTTAGCCCTTCCAAGTTCAGACTTTTAAAATGTATCTAACCAGCCCAGTCCGACTACTGGGGGATGCAAATTTCTTAGTCAGACTACACGACCTGGATAATGTGGTTAATAGCCGGACCAAGCTAGCATGTAGCTCGGCTATGAGCAGACTGGGTGATGTGCGGCTGCGCGAGTGGAAGTAAAGAGACTCCAAGAGGAGTCTCGTCCAATGATGTCTGATGACATCGTTTACAATCGACAAGTCGCGTGTCTAACCTGATGCAGTATGTCAGGCCTGACCAACCCTTTACCAAATGAGCCGCTGAACTGGCTGGCTGAGACACTGTTGAGATGATCGTTTATACAGGAAATAAGATGGAAAAAGTAAGAGCTATTCCGGTGAAATGTCAAAATATTGTTCAAAGACTTTGTTTTGAAGTTAAAAGCAAGTCAAACATGGCTGCTGAGTGGTCAAAAGTGCGACTCTTTAGATACTCCCCTTCTGTCAGTCTTATGTCTCTGGGATATTTAATTGTATTTACTTGTGATTTCAATTCCAAAAACCTGCCGACGGAAGTTTGTTTGATGATGATGTCAGTTTCATGACGGTGACGGCGTTGAACCATCGCTCTGACATGCTGATTCCGGACCTCCGAAGTTAAACTAGTTATTCAGTCGATTGCTGTGTACACAGTTCAACACCTGTAAACTTCAACTGCTCTTCCTCTATGGTCATGTAAAGCAGAAGGACTGAAGAGCTTCTGGCGGCACCACTGGTCTCATAGGAATATGAAGTATTCTGACTCAGCGGCTTCATTGAGCTACTGCTTTAGTCGAGCTGTCATTGACTGAGATTTGTAATGCAACTTTCAGGCAATAAAGTTCTGATCAGAGCCAGGATCAAAGCAAGCCAGCGCTACAGCTCTCCCTCCCAACACCCTTTGAAATAAAATGCATTCGCAGTATTTATCTGTGCAACTTAAACATCAGCGCTTCTGGAGCAAAGCACTCATCGCATGTTGTCAACACTATTCCCCTTCAGATTTGGCAGCGAGATCACAGCTCCTAATTTCCCAAAAATACAACTTGTTTGTCGATTTACTGATCAAAGCGGCTGCTGGAAGGTGCGAGTTATCTGGGTCGCTGGTGGCAAATAAAAGATTTTCTGCCGCGCGGCGTGTAATGTTCCCTGGCCTGCGCACCGCCGGCTCTTGTCAGTGAAGATGTTAGTGTTTGTAAGTTAAAGGGAGTAGCTGTTGTTGAGGGAAAACACTCGCCAGCCTCTGTGACTGCAGAGCTGCATGGAGATTTCCTGGGTCGCCATTCTCATCCAGCACGTCCCGTGCTGCTCAGCAGACCGTCCTCTTCAGCTTGTTTAACTAAAGGTAGGACCACAACATATATATAACAAGGAGCGACGTGACAGTCTGAGCTCCTGCTGTTTACAGTCCGCTCTCTCAGTCAAGCCTGTTTGAAACAGATAAACCCTTCGCTGTTGTTCCAGCCAGAAGCAGAAACAATTGATTCAAGACGTGTGCATATCCAAATACGCCGCAGAGGAGAGACAGACGAATGTTGTCCTCAGAAATAGGCAAAACAATGGCGCCTAAACACTAATAAAAATAGCCATCATGAGCGTCATGGCCAGAGAATAGGCTCAGATTTTTATATTTTGACAGAGCAAACAGTTATATTTTGCTCTTTTCATGTTAAATTTAAGAGTAAAGCGTTACCACATCACCTGAAACCTCCTTTAGACCAGATGTTGGGCTGTGGACCACTGTCACCCAGGCGGCCCTCGACTGCCCAAAGAGACAAGGTGGCTTTTGAGAGGACGGAGAAATACTCCCAAGCGTGAGCAAATGGAACTAATATAAAAAAGGAAGGCTCTAAGGCAGGGGGCGGCAATCGTTGCTCTCAAAAGGGCCGTTTTGTGCCGCAAAAGGCTTTCAAGTCTACGTTGTACAAACAAAATAGCTATGTGAACCAGAGGCCAGGTCATGATCACAAGCTACTTCATATGAGTGACATGAAAACATGCTCCAAAATCTGTCTCTTTTTTAATGTTACAGTGGCACCTCGGTTCTCGACCACAATCCGTTCCAGAAGCGATTTGTTCGAAATCTGAATCGATTTTTCCCATTACAATTAATGGAAAAAGAAATAATGCGTTCCGAGCCTTAAAACAGGCTTTTGTAGGAGTGAATGTAGAGTGTCTGCTGCAGGTGGCTGTTCCTCTATGTGTGTGGCCGCTGCATGTGGGAGGGGTTGCAGAGTGAGTGACGTCTCTCCAGAAGTGAAGAGGTGCCCGGTGCGTGTCCAGCTCTGAATGTGCGCTTCTGTGCAGTTTGGCTGTGACAAAGTCATAAACCAAGTCACGCTCTGTCCCAGACTCGCCTCATCCCTGTCCCAGCTCCAGCCCACAACAGGACATCAAACCCTGGAGTGGAGGTGTGGAGAGCGAGCACCTCCCCTGTGACACTCTACCACGGTCCAGTGTGGAGACAGGAAAGGTTTTACACCTCAATATGAAGAAAAAACAGTCAGTAAATGTAGCTAACGGGACACGTCTGCATACAGAGGCTGCGTTATACACAATAACAAAGCGCATCGTGGGTCAGCTGATCGGTCCGCACACGTTATGTTTTTTCCCGGCTTTTTTCGGGGGCGTTCGAGTTCTGGATTTTCATTGAAATCCGAAGCAAAAAAAAAAAAAAAAAAAAAAAAAAAAAAAAAAAAAAAAAAAAAAATCGACATTTTTGTTCAAACTCCGATTTGTTCGATGTCCGGGACGTTCGAAAACCGAGGCACCACTGTATTTTGAACGGTCTGGGAGACAAAAACCCACTTGATGACCGTCAATACGTTGCGCTTCAGGAGAGAGACTGTTAAAAGTAGGGATGCAAGCTGTCAGGTGAACGACAACCTTGCTCACGCATGACATCATGGACGGGAAAGGTTCCCTGGAGGGGAAGACCAGGAGGCTGGGGACTCAGGCGGTGTGGTTCATTTTTAAGTGCACTTAAAGTCGTCCGAGTCGCGACCGAGCACTAGTCAACGCTGAAGCGAGTCACAACAAAGAATTCGGAGAGGCGAGTGCACCAAGACTCCTCTTGAATGGGAACTGGATAAGGAAGTGGAGCAAGGGAGCTTATGACTCTGGCTTTGATGGGCAGCTGACGTTGTTCCTGCTGCTGCTCCACAACCTCAATGTCAACTGAGGTTAAACAGCAAACAAGAGGGAGCTAAACAAAAGAAAACTAATCTGTCCTGGTGAGGAAAAGGGTGAGGCAGAAGACAAAAAGCACCTGATATAATGGGTTATGGTTGGGATAAAAAAAGAAGAAAAAAAACTCCTAAAGACCAGTCTGAAGGAGTCGATCCCTGTCAGACGGGCGTCTTTCCAGGCCAATATGAGTGAAAGAAATTAGACAGAGAGAAAAAGCAGTACTGACGCTAGTCCACAGGTAAATGGCTACTGTATTATTGTGATCCCTGCTGACAGAATGGAAGACAGATTTGTTTCTCTATTGGATCAATGGCCGACTCTCCCATGGCACTTTCCCCTTCATTTATCTTCTCGGCTTTGATTTCCTTGTCGCTCCACTAGGTTGTCGGCTGGTGAATTGCTGTTGCTCAGCATTTCCAGCGGTCATCTATCCACGTGGCGCTGTGCAGTTCCCGTCTTGGTATATTGCGCTAATAATGGGCGCCAAATCACATTTTGACTGTCACAGAGCAGCGCGCTAATCCAATAGCGGCATTTAGATCCGTTTGTAATGTAGACGGCAATATTGTTCTCCGCATTCATGGCCAAGCTCATAACCTGTTTATACGTCTTTACTCGCCGCGAGTTTGGCTCTGGTGTAATTACCAGTGGACGTAAACTCCATGCAATTAAATCAAAAAAGAAAAAAAAAAATCCATCTGGAAGGAAGGGATCGCTTCTGAGCGGAGATTACACTGGGGTTTCACCTCACACCGCGTGTCCTCATGAAAGGTTCTATTCATAACAGCAAGGATTGAGTATCTCCATGCTGCAAGGGTGGAGGGGGCGCTCTCAGCTGCATCTCAGTTCCCTAGTCATGCTGACTGTGACTCGCAGTCCGCAGCCACTTTAGGTTTGAGAACATGGTAGCGATGGGTTGGTGAGGTTTCATAAGAGTATTGAAAGGTTTATGAGGTTTCATGAAACAGGCTCCTGGTTTTCAGAGGTCACTGTCTGCTGTAAAATCTTTTGGACCCTGAACAACTAATTCAGTGAAACCTCACATCATCTCTAAACCAAGAGCGCCATCTAGAGTCCTCTGAAGTATAGGACACAGTTTCGTTCACCCTGCAATAAGGTTTCATGATACCTCATCTACCCATCGCTAGAACAGGATACTATGTTTACATGCACCGACCGGACGGACCAATGCTAAAGCCTAATATCACTGAGTTGTTATGGTGTGCTGAAGTACGATCAGCTAAATAACTCTTCTTGCAGGTTACAGAACAAATGACCCGCTCAGCAGAACTGAGAGACGGCCATCGCCCTTGTGCTAAAGTTGCCGACATCGTAGACCACGATCACCCGTTTGGCCAAGTATTTCAACCTGAAGCATGTTTGCTTTGTGTTTATCACGGCACTCATTTCAAGTCATTGTTCATTCATGTCATTGCGTGTCTTGTTGTTAAAAGTGGATGATTCAGGGAAGAGATCAGTTTTTTCTGCCTGTTTTGTTTGTATTTCTGAAAATACTAAATGCGACATTTGTTTGCTCATTGTCACATGCGATGAACAGGAAGCTTTTATCAAGAGGACTCTATACAAGTCTGTAAGAGCTGAACCAAAAGACAAAGCTCGAGCCTTTCGGTTGCCAACAATATGACGGACTGACAGAGTCTGCGACTTCCTTCTATGCGACTCCATCTTTGTTGACAGTCAAGCCTCTGTGTATAAAAACAAAGCAGCCGTTCACTCAGAAAGCAAGAGACACGTCTCGAACGTTTGCAGTCGATTAATGTCAGCCATAATCTCCACAAAAGCCTTTCATCCTTCACACTGCTCTTCACCAGCGCTTTTAAATTCACAAGTTGTTTGTGCCCACCGCAAACACTCTGGTTGCAATGGTGGGAATATTAATAAAAAAAAGCAATCACAACATCCACTGAAAATGACCCGAATTATTCATCATAACTGGGACGTGACCTCTGAAAGTAAGACACTTTACCTTTATGCTAATGACTGTGAGGTATTATTGTAATTACTTGTGGCTCATTCTCAGTGTTATTAGCAGGACGTGCTACCTGCCAGCTGCCACAATAAAGGTCATTACATTTGTGGGATTCATCTCCGCTCTCAGTAGAGTCAGCGGCAGAAGGTCCACTTTTAATCGACCGTCTGATGCGCCATCTCCAGAAACGTCACCTCAGAACTTTGGAGCAATTGTGTAACACACGGGTACAGTGCAGCTAACTGCCGTAAAGAATACTGTTGAAGTGTAATAAAAAAATTCACAAGAAAAAAAATGTATAGTTTATTTTAAAATAGAAAAGGTTTATTTTTAAAAACCCAATATTTCACTGTAAATCCCAAAATAAAGTAAACAGTACAAAAAAAATTAAAAATTAAAACGCGGAAGTATGACTTGGCCCATATTGTTCAGAAACAGTTGCACTAAAGTTGTTGATCAAGTGATAAAAGAGCAGCATAAAAATAGAAAGCACTGCATTAGCAGATGGGTAATGGATCCGCTGTCCACTCACCGCCAGCTTATATATCAGAGCCGCCGCGCTGCCATTACGCAGAGCAAAGATAAATAAATGGGCACGAGCCATTAAGATGATTTGATTTTCAAGCAAATTGAATTAAACAGCCAGCACCACTCTGGCCCTGATACCCATGATGTTTAAAGCCTTGTCAATCAAACCGTTTGGAAGCAACGTCTACTGATCACATAAGCACATTTGATGCTGTTGCCTTAAACAACAATGGCACAGCCCTGTAGAAACTCTCATTGGCTGCCACAGCTTGGGATGCCACCCATTCTCACTCCCGTGGCGTAAAAAGAAAAGAAAAATTCTAACCTTGTGATAAAATAAAAGCTGAGTAGACGTCACTGACCATTTAAAATCAAATACATTGCTCAAATATTTTTAAAAAATGCTTGAGAATAGTTTTACTTTTAAATAAAATAAGTTGAAAATTCTCTGTTAAAATGCATGTATGGATAATTCCAAAACAGTGGAAATACTTAATTTAAAAGGACAATATTTCATAGTAGTATGGTCTAATATGAAAAAAAAAACCCTATTGTTCAGAAAGAGAGAGGCAAGTCAGACAGTTGAAATATTTTAAAAATGCTTGAGAATCCTTCATTACCGTTTAAATGAAAATAAATAGTAAATTTCAGAGAAAATAGTATGAATGTGAGGTGACGTCAGACGGAAAGAATGGAAAAAAAATAAATTAAAGCCATGCGGCCTGAGTGTGAACCGCTAATCATTTCTGATCCACGTGATGTCACTATATGGCAGTTGGTTTTATTGGAATGGTTCATGACCCTTCAAACACTCAGTGACTTCAACAAGCGAAAGAAACTGGATCATCTGTCAGGTGGGGAACACGGGGTGCAGGGACACGTTGGGAAGCTCTCTTCACCGAGTTACATTGGATTTCAATTGCTATTTATAAGCCCTTGTGTGGATTTCAACATGCAATACTGCCTTCACCGCCAGTACAGGATTCAAAAGTCCATCAGAGTCCAGTCTCCAGACCACATTTTTCGGGAATGGTATTGTCTCGAACAGGTGATTTCAATTCAATACAGTTAAAAAAAAAAAAAATTGGTAAAAGAAGGATTGTGGCTTTTTGTTCAGTTTTTTTTTCTTTTAATATTTATCTGGGGTCTCAAACTGTTCCACCAAAGAGCCACAGTGAGTGCTGTTTTAGTTGCGACTAATCTGAAGGACTCTAATTCAGCTTACTCCTGACTGGTTAACCAGTATGTGCCTGCATCCACTGCGGCTTATTTGTGAAGTATATACACTGTGTTGGTCTTGTCTTGGTCTCAACCTCACAATATCGTGGTCTTGTCCCGATACGCTTCAGCCTCAATGTCTTGGCTATAACAATAGCTGAATCTGTGAAAGCAACCAGCTACGGTACGATCGATGAGTGGTGGCTCCAGACTGTGGGAGGAAACAACTTAGAAACCACAAACCCAGCTGGATTTGCACCCTCGACCTTCGAGCTGCAAGGCTGCAGGACCAACCCTCATTTTCCATCCCGTATTTCCTCAAAGTTTGATAAAATGCATAGATATTCATTTCCAGAAATAGTCACACCGACTTGGGATCATACACATCGTGCCTTGTGACACTTTGAAAAATAGCATCACCAGGGAAATGTTTTTTTAGGTGTTTACAAAACAGATTTTCTGGGTGAAAAACATTGTAACTATATCTTTTAGAGCCGGCGAGATGGAACATTTTGTCACATGAGGTGCAGAACCAGACTGAGAGTGTGCGCGATATAAATAACAGCAGATTTAGAGATACCTGATGTGGCAGGTAAAGAAAACAATGCCGAAATGAAGCAGTAAATATCCACTCCGCTTCGATCAGGAGCAAAACAGCCATGTAATTCAATTGGACAAAAAACGATGCATAAACTGAAGTGGTCGTCGCTTCACCTCGGCCAGATCTGCCAAGCTACTCCAAGTGCTTTAAAGAGTCCAGCTCAAGTAAATGAAAGTGTTCTAGTCTTTCTTCTGCTTGAATGAGATTGAAGACTTGGCAAGTGATTGTGTACGCAACAAGACCCCAGAGTGAGATAAATGCTGGCTGCCTTGCAAATGTGTGGACGCTGCTACCCTCCAGCCACACCAGCAATATATTTAGTGGAGCACACGCTGAACTATTTTGATCATCCGTCACTGGTAGCAGTTCTAGAGTAGTCGTTGGACATTTGCACTTCCTGTCAAGAGTCCGGGTGAATGGTCAATCCAGCGTGCAATGTTTGTCACAAATCTCACTGGCAAGACCCTGAACGTGGCGGAGGAAGGCTCCCTCTTTTTATATATGGAGGTGATAAGATGAGACGCCCTGTAATAGTCCCACTGTGGGGAGATCCAACAGGTCACAGCAGCCAATGACAACAATGACACTGGCACATAAAGACGTTAAAGATAAACACGTCCACAAAGCAATAGAGAAACAAAAAAAAAAAGTAGTGAAGTCACAAGCTATCAAACAGAAGACAAATATCCATTTCATATAAACGATGACAGTAAGATACAAGTAAATATTTTGTGATGAATTACTCTCAATTAATCGCAGCTTAATGGTATAAGAATATTTGCCTCAAGAAGCTACATTTTTCACTTTGAATGAATTTGGTATATTACTGAATCAAATGATGGAGCAATACATACAGTTAAGCAACAAAATGTTTATTTTGCATCAGTTTGACAATAGCACAATAAATCACCATGGTGACTATATTAAGTTTTTTATATCACCTTATTTAAACTAAAGCTCTTTTAATGTCTTGAGAATATTTGTATAAGAATTTCAAGTCCATTCAGAGTAGTGGAAACTCTGGTCACTGTGTAGTGAAAAACCTCCCTGAACCAAAGCAAACAGATGCTTTTGTTTGCTTTGGTTCAGGGATTCCTCCATGTTTGTTGTTGTTGTTCTCATCCTAGCTGCCACGTGTCTTGTGCATCAGTGGGATCAGTGGAGCAGGAACTTCTTCCCCTCGGCCGCCAGACTGTTGAATTCTTGATCAGCCTTTGTTGTTTATTTATTATATATATATTTTTTTTTTCTGCCAGCACTTTATTCCAAAACACTTTCCTAGTTGGTGGGCTCCCCACTGACCAGGGCAATAAATTAAATTCTGAATGATTGATAGCAATAATAGTCATCAATCAACGTGACAGTCATGTGACATGTAGTTTTGTGTCCAAAATTACGACTTTTCTTAGCACAGATAAGATATGATACAAATCCGATGCGTCAGAAGGTCAGCCTGTCGCAAGTCCAGGACCGGCTGTATACAGTTTTTATTTGCTAATAAACATGTTGTCAATGGCTCAGGTACCATAATGCACTGCAACAAAATAAGCCAGTGGTTTAACTGTATTTCAGAAAACATTGCCATCGTCGTGGAGTCAAGGTGCAACAGAGTCCTTCCTCGACAGGTTTTTCTCTGGCTCTCAACTTGACACGTTCAGGATTTAAATGCAGAAATCCACTGCCTTGAAAACTCGACTCCCTTTGGCTGCGCGGTGAAAGAGACATTGATAGACACTCGGAGGAGAAATCACTCTCCCCATTAATGAGTTTCTTTGAGGAGGGGAAACACTGTAATGGACGAGCAAGTCGGCCCTCAGCTGCTGAACAATGCTTGAGGTTTTAATTAACGCTGGCAGAGATTTATACCTGAGAAACCACTTGGTTTTTTTCTACTAACGCAGAAGTGGACCTGCTGCGTTGCTTGTTTCGGGGAATTATTGTAGTCTCTGATCCGGCAAAAGTTCGAGGGGAAACTGTGGGCACAAGAAGACTTCAACAACATCATGCAGCATTTCCAAAAAGGCGGCAGCATCCTTGATAGATTGTTGTCGAGTCCAGAGACATGATGCCACCATTGAAGCTCAGGTGAGTGAAGACCAGTGAAAGGCATCTCCGTCCACACCATCCTTCTCCGTTTCCCTGACCGGACCGTTTTAATAAAGTGCCGATCTCAAGCCTCTCAGCCAGAAGTGCCTCTTCTAAAAGCCCTCCTGAGATCTGGCTCTTGAGCGGACACTCACGCTGGTTTCCTCAGATCACTGGGTCTTTTGAGTGCGAGGGAATACCTGGAACACTTGACCAGACCCACTCATTGGACTTGGGCTCTTGCCAATGAAAATATGACATTTTTGCATTGCAGATTAAAAGAATCTACTGGCTGCTGATGGAAGCAGCGTTATGGTGATGATACATGTCAATGGAATTCTTGAGGTTTTGTCAAAACAAAGCAGCTGGTGAGGAAGTTTGCTGGGGAAACCGTCAATACGACAGGCAACTGGGAATTGTGAGATGAAAGCAAAATTACTTTAATGCGTGGGTAAAAAGTGTGAAAAAAAACATTTTGAAGAGGAAAATACATATAAAACTTTGGAAATGTACACAATTAAAGAATAATATTTAATAAAAAATGGCATTCTAACCATGATAGATAAAAGCTGAGTAAATGTTATCGTCTGGAGAAATTTAAAATCATAAATGCATTGCTGGAATATTTTTTAAAACGCTTAATAGTTTTGCTTTTAGTCAAATAGCTGAAATATTTTTTAAAATGCTTGAGAATCCTTCCGCATTACCTTTTAAATGAAAACAAATTTTAAAAGAAAATATTCAGCATCAATGTGAGATGAAATATATAATAAATAAGTCTAAATATAAATAAATAAATTGTTGACCATCTGTCATGATGTTTTGATAGTGATGTGCTGAACATGTGAAACCCTGGACAGTTGTGTTGCTCTCCACACGTTCAGCCTGCTCAACTTGGATTTAGCTTCACGCTGCTCTGCCCTCATCTTACGAGGATGAGCATGACTGAGATATGCACGCGAAATAGTGTTGTTTCACGCAATCTAAGGAGTAAATCATATCTATTTGGATTCAATCTGCATTTATCATCAGGTGTGAATGCAAAACTGCACCAGGAATTTCCGTCAATCGATCAAGTTGCATTCATTAACAGCAGATATACATTCATTTCCAGTTTGTGAAGCCACTATACGATGAGGCGATACCTCCCATCGCTCCCTCACCACAGAGCAGCAGCTCACGACTGCATCTCTCATTCTGCTGAGCTGAGGTTTAAAGTGAAGCTGCAGAACCGGTCCTGGTGCCGTTTGGGGATTTCAGAACAAAGGATCAGCAGTAATCGACTAAGCAGAAAGAATGCAACAGCCACACGTGCTTGGATCTCCATTAATATGTCAGTGATACGACTAGTTTATAAATAAATGAAGTTACTATTGATTTAATGTGGCGAGTAACCCGAGTTTAATGTGGGGAAAGATGCATATGTCCATCGCTGTATCCCATCGGAGCACAGTTTTACAGACAATGTGACGAAAACCGCAGGTGCTGAACTCAAACGCTTGTTACGGGAGACAGCAAGACTAGGTTTAGTAAATATTTATCAATAATACACACAAAACAAAGGGGACAAACCTGAAACAAACATAAGTCAGAAGACAACACAGAAAAGGAGAACAGAAACCTCAGCTGAATAAAACACATAGGTGGAAATTTAGTACTGTATCTAGCACTTATGGTCTGAATCAGAGAATAAGGTGAAAAAAAAAAACTGACAAAAGCTTAAGCTCCATATATATAAAAAAAAAAAAAAAAAAAAAAGAGAGAAGATCAAGAGACTTGACTGAACTTACCACTTCAGGAGCTTGGGATGATCTGACACCACAGACAGGAACCTGGAAGCTTATAAAGTCTTCAGGTGCACTGATGAGGTGATCGGTTCCAGCTGGATGTCATTACCTGTCAACCATATAAAGGAGAGCAAAACAGGAAATACACCTGCAAAATAAAAGCACATGTACTGTATTTGGTGACAAAGGTTTGGTAGACCTGCGACCTTGACAACATCCCACTAGCGTTTCTTTAAAGAGAGCAAATAACAAAACACAAGGAATAACTACAACATGGAGAAACAGAAAAGGCGAGTCTTTAAAAAAAACACACGCAAACTAGCAGCAAGAAGCGATGAACAGAAAACGGAGGAATGAGTGTAAACTAAGAAGGCAGCTGAGAAAAATATCAAGAACACATGGAATTTAGATTAACAGTATGAGAGTTGAAGGAGTTTACCCTGAGGACGTGAAGCAACCATCTGGCGACACAAGCTGGCATCGAGGTGTTGAAATCCGTGAGAGCTTGATTAGCAAATAAATGCCAGCCGTGTCGCTCTGAAAACTGGGACACGGAATCACGGAACCGAACAGGAAATAACAAAATAAAAGCACGAGACAAAACGGAACATAACACTAGCTTTCGTATTGAAATGCAGTGGTTTGTTTTTAACAAGCAGGTTTGTTTCCTGCTGCAGTAAATGACATTTTTAACTAGTTAAAACCAAGACATAACTTTAAAAATACAAACATTTGCATGTGAAGCTACTATATTAGCTAGAAAGCTACTATACATTCTTTCAGCCATAGTCAGCTGCTTATTTCTTTCACAGGTTTGGAGGTGTCGGCTATCATCACCAGGTTGCAGAGAAACCAAAAGGCGGTGGGAGTGTCTGGAGGAAGCCTTCTATATGAAAGCAAAGGGAAGTTTTTGTAATAAACTAGAGCAATAAAAAAGTTGATGAAACTTCCTTCTTTGGGAGTTAAAGGAGGGAAATGAAAGACATACCAGTGTAACATGGCTGAACTCCCAAGTATATAGGAGAATGCAGTCTCCTGGAGGAATTTAATTTTGCCCTTGACTGGCTACATTAACATATGCTCCCTCTATAATGAGAAAAGGACAGATGGTTGGCCATTGTCTGTGACTTTATCTCTACCAGTTGCAGCCGTGACTTTGCAGCACAGGAAATATGGGCCGTGGCGGACGAGGGGATCGGAAGGAACGACGTACTGAAATCCTGTGGAGGGAACATCCTCTGACGCATCACCCGCCTGTCTGCCAACTCATGAGCCCTCACCGTTGGACTGCGAGCTCACAGGAGTGCCGTCATGTGTCCTCTGACTTCCCGCTGCGCTGCTGAGTCAGCGTAAATAGCCACAGCCGTGCTGGGGGGGGGCGATGATTTGCATTTGAGGATACTGTAACCAACGTAAATACATGATTGAATGACGTGCGAAAGGTCTTCCACCGAGCCTCGATGACGTACGGTTCTATGTTGTAACTATTCAATACATTAGAGTCGGACCTTGCGTGAAGGTCAACCTCCGAGGATGGATGAAAAATGCAGCCCATCCAACCGAGGGCGTCACCATGGAGCACCATGGGCAGAGGTAAAACTCAAAGACCGTCCTTGACAGTCCAAGTGGCCCCAGTGAAGTCCAATAAAGAAGACAAACAGTCAGCTGCTATTCAGGCCTATTTTACATCCAGGGAATCTGACTGATGCATTTTAGGAGGGAGGGGTTTACGCAACCTTTTATATTCCTCTGCCATGCGGCTCGTAATGTCAACCATCACAAGGCAAGCACTCTGCCTGAGAAGACAAGACACGACGCAAGCGTGCTGATCCATAAACATTTGTGCTTCCCTCTACTGCTGTTTCAATCCAGAGTATCTCGATGAGACCGATCACTCCAGTGAAATGACCAAAAACATTTGTGAGGAGCAGAAATCAAACCCAGATTCTGGACTGAAGAATCATCGGCTGGACTGTCGTTGAGACAGTTGGATGCCGAATTTAGTGAAAAACTGCTGTACACAAAGCACATCAGCTCCACAATGTGAGTGTCATTCCACTTTACACGGCAGGAACAGACTCCTTCCTCTGGGAAATGCCGATCGGAAAATCTCCTCAGCCACACGGTGACGCCGCATCATCTCCCTCAGCTGTGTCGCGGACAAAGCTCTGGTAATGATACGGAGTATAAAAGGAGACCCCAAGGTGAACGCAGGGAAAAGCCCATGTATCATAGCTCGGGCCGCTATCTTCACACCTGTAATGAACCCGGCGTTCCCCCACAAAGAGAAACAAATTGCTTCACTCTCTGTCTGCTGAGTGGAGAATAAAATGTTATTCTGATAGAATGGAAACTCGGCTGGTGATTCCAGGAGGCAAAATACTTAATGGAAAATGAAAGCAAAACAACTGGACATTGGTGCGATGGTTTCACTCAGGTCGTTCATGACAGCTTTAGGGGCTTCATATTGAACACCTTTCTGATTTTATACTTCTGTGTGTGGTGTTTTTTGCCATGTATTTTTCGCAACATCAGCAAGACGTTCTACGTTGGGAGTGCGTGCTAAACCATTCACTCACATAAGCCATCAAACACATGAAACTCTGGAGATTTGGAATGTCCAAAAAAAAAAAAAAAACTCGCTGCAGATGGAAGGGAATTTCATGACAGAAGGGAAAGCAGATGTATGTGAGTGCTTCCAGGAGAAACACCAGAGTGCCTGGTGTGTTATGAGGGGGAACCACAGAGACGCTTGATGCTAAAAATAACTCCCAATAACTCTCATGAAGACTGACAGTCTGCCTCTCCTTTTATGTGACTTTTCATTACATTTAGTTCAGCCTGCGACTTGGATTGTTTATGGTATAATCCGAACCCTAAATCAAGATGGCGGGATGGAAGACCAGGAGGTGTCCAGGGGGCTCATCCCCAGGCTTCTCTTGAAGCTTCAGTTATGCTGTCAGTTAAGCAGCTAAGAGCTGAGGCACTCTTCTTTTTAATATTATTAGGGAAAAGTATAGGCTTTATGAGGCTCAATGCATGAGCAAAATGGCTTTATATCGCTAGATATAATGTCCTGAACAACAGGCTTCTATTTTTTTTTTTGTTCTGACTTGCTCGGAGCAGCTACTTAAAGCCCTGACTGTTGTTGGACCATTACCCAAATCCTCATCTTCAACACGCTGAACAGTCAGCAGGTGACGGCGTCTACACACAGCATGTCTTTAAAGTGTTCACGGCGGGCGGGGGTGGATTTCTCAAGCAGACTCGCATGGTGGAGGCAGATGATACCGAGGCTTGACAAAAAAAGAAGCGTTTTGGCGTGCGACGGTTGGTTTAGATGAAATACAAAGTGGAAAAAAAAGTAATTTTGCTTGCTAAAAAACAAAATTTGTTGGCAAAATTGTTGCTTACAAACTGGAAGATGACATGAAGAAACGGCTCGATTATTCAAATGCATTCATGTTGCAGTTATATAATATAATATTTAATAACAAGCAGCAACTTCTCCTTCACAATAATGTGTCATTTTAATAGTAACTGTTTTCGGCTCAATAAAAATGTGTCTGATATAATAAGAAAAAAATGTATTTTCTGAATCAAATGGTTCTGTTAAAAGTATTTCCAGAGTAAAAGATGGCAAAGAAAAATACATGTTAATATGCAGGAGAAAAAAAAAGAAAGACTTTATTAATTAGAAACGCACACGTCTTTTTTGATAAATATTATTAATAATTTTAATAAATAATTAGTTATTTCATTTAAGCTTTTTTATTGCATTTTTTATGAGTGACTTGAACTGTAGCTTCATATCAAGCAGGTCGAAAGTTGAAGTCCAGCTTGAGGTAGTTCTCCCTGTGTTTGTGAGGGTTTTCTCCGTGCTCTGGTTTCCTCCCACAGTCCTAACACAAACCAAGATGAATTGTTGACTCTAAATGGTGGATGTATTTCTCAATATGAGCCGTGTGCAGCTCTGTCACCTCAAAAATAACCAGTAAAAGTCACGTATTTAAACTCGCACTTCCCGTTTTTATTTCTCACTCTTCTGAAAACTTGTTTGTTTGACTTGTCAGAGAGACACAAAAGCTCTCTCCAGTTCCATTATGAGAACATCAAATGCTCCGACATATCTGCGCTTTTATTGTGTCCTCAAAGGATGGAAGTCTATATTTAGAGATGTGAGAAGGAACAGATGCTGGAATGATGGCGATGTCACGGCGAGAGCGAGTTTTGTTTTCCTGCTACAAACCATCCTCATTAAGTCAGATAAAGAATAACAGCGAGTGAAGCAGAGTAGACAAGACATGAAAGTCAGGATGGTCTTATGTAACCCTACGTTCGGAGAGAAGTAACGCATTAACACATATTGTGGTCGGACAGCGGTGCCATTATGCCGCACACTGAACCGCGGCAAATTGCTTATTTCAACTACTGCGTTTCAAAGGAGCGCTATATAGCGGGATGTTTAAAGGCTGCGCCACTAAAATATCTCACAGCCCAACAGAGTACACATCATCATGACGACTCCTGATGTTTTAGTTTTACTGCCATCAGATGACAGGAGGAAGCTGGGGGTGTAAAGACAAGCGTACCACTTTGAGGAATAGTTTGAACTGAGGCACTTATTTTACCGTGGATTGGACCTGATTCAAATCACCCAGTATTTATATTGCACATGAATTTTCAGGCTCATTTATGTTTAACGTCACAAATGGATCCCGATATGTCTGTGCTCTGTGTTCATTTCGTCCATATTTCTGCACATTTTCGCAAACGGATACAAACCAAACGGAAAAGTAGCACCGGAAGCTGTTGGGGGCAGAGGGAGGGTAGCTTTCTGGACCGTAACACCTCCTTCAACGTTGCCTCTTTTGTGCATGAGGTACATTATCAATACTTTTTTCCGCAGTCGCCATATTGGTTTTGGAGCTTCTTGTAGTCAGAAACTTTTGGCTTTTTGAGCTGCTCCCCCTGGAGGATATATTGGTGAGCAGCAAAACCTATGCAAAGCATCAGTGACAGTAACATTGTTTGAAATGGAGGGGTACATTTTCGTAGGTAAATGGAGCATGAGTGGGACGGGCAGAGTGTTTCTCTTCTCCAGCAACTGAGGTCAAATACATCATCAGGCTTTGCACCTGTCACTGTTTATAGGCTGCTTGTCCTTCACTGGTGAAACTATAAACCAGGTGATCCAGAAGTCAAGGTGCACGATCCGGCCACGGCGACTGAAAGGGCAGCGGGGCAAAGGACCCAAGTGGAATGACACATCGACAGAACTCGCTTGAACGTGACCACTCTCCTGACAAGGCGGAGACGATGACTCACCGGGGAGTAAGGACGAGAGGACGGCTGAAGAATGATGACAAGGTCAAATGAAGGAGAGGTGTCAGGGAATGGCCGGCGCTGTGATATGCTTCTTCCCCTCCGCCAGGCCTCCACGCGGCCATTCCTCATTACTCCTCTATTGATTTAGCCATTGAGAAGCTGCTCTCAGGTCGTCCTGCAGGTCCATCTTTCGCACGTTGGTACATATCAGGGAACATTTCTGTATCAATTGGAGCGGACGGGCGATAAAAACGGTTTAATTGTCTGTGTGGGGAGGAGAAGCTCGTGCCACCCTTCACTTGCAGGACCATCTTCCTGAGGTAGTAGTTCAGTGACACTGTTGTTTATTTGGTGTGAAACCTCTGTTTTCAACACCTAATCTGACATCACACCTTTGTGTTCCAGGCCTCTTGACAGTGAGCTGATCCCCGACACGTGGACTTGTCCACTGCGCCGATAATTGGATGAAAGGAGTGTAAGCCAGATGCAGGTGATAATGAGATGAAATGGTGAGTCACATGCTCATCTCCCTCGTGGACATGAATGCAGATATAAGCCAGTCACCTCAAGGTTCTGTAAGTCAGGATGGCAAAACACGGTAGCACTCACTTGACAGCTCTTGCTTGTTGCATTTTGAAGCGTCACCGGATTTTGCTGTGAGAGCGGCTCACGTCGCCTCTAACTCCAGACCACTGAAGGTGACCTGCATGACCACAGAAGGGCACATGAAGAACCCTCTCTCGCCTCACTTTGGACCCTGGCAGTCGAGTGTCCTCTAATTTTGGCTGCCTTTCCCCCTTCAGCGCCCCATCGCTCCCTTGCTTTTACACTAACTTCAGGAGGTGGATGCTGTTGTGTGGTCTCTGATTTAAGTAGCCAGTGTAAAAAAAATCTTTCAGCCAAATAACTAGGAACATTTAAAAACACAAAGAAAGATTGTCTCCATTATTCAACAAAATGATGATCTTCACAGAATGAAGAAAAATGAAATGATGCCATGATTACGGTCAAATTCATTGCAGGAAATAAAACAGTAGGAGTCCAAGGACGGATCCCTGTGGCACCTTCATTTCTGTCGTGTTTCCACTGTTAGACATACATACAATTGTTCATCAACATATGAATGTGTCCAACATACTGTATCTTTCGACTGCAATACTACGAACTTCCCTTCGGATTTACAGGACTTTTGTCGTAGATATGAACCTGGTGCACTCACCTGGTGCCTGAACTTTGTCAGCTGTGTGGTGCTCAGGATGTAGACAGGCTTAGATCTGCTAATGCTGTAGACAAGACCACCTGACCCCAGACCGCGCCGACACTGAGACCAGAGCATACCAGACCAAACATATCATGAGAAGTGAAGAGGTTCCCACCCGGGCCATTCCTTAGGCTTTCCAGGCGGGAGGCACGCACGGCAAGCATCTGACCTGTTCCTCTCATTTAGTTAGATGTTTCATTTGGGATCTTCTTTGCGATTTACACTTTGGTGCAACTGACTTACTCCTTTTTTTTCCCAATGAAAGACTTTCTGTTCTTGAGTTGTTTTGGAAATCTTTTTGAAAATACTTTATTTTTCTTTTATATATTCTTTTCAAGTCAGAAATAAATCCCTGTGTTTACTTCTTAAAAATATATATTTTTTAATTTCCAAAACAACTCATGAACTGAAAGTCTTTCATTGGGGAAAAAAGTGTAGTGAGACCTTTTTTTCAGTCAGACGTGTAAATCGCAAAGTACATCATGAAGAGGAAAATAGTGTGTATAAGTCACTCTTGACAATATGACACGCGTTTTTAATAAATAGATCCCAAATGAAACATTTAACTATATGACAGGGACAGGTCTGCTGCTCCACAATACTAAGGTATTGTGCATGGAAAGCTTAAGGAACGGCCTGGGTGGGGACCTCTGCAAAGTGGAGCGAGATTCACTTCTCATATGTTTGAAAACAAGCGTTTATTTTATTGTCATCAGTTAAATAAATGCCAAAACTCCGACTTTTGCTTCCTTCTTTCTTGGTCAGATCACTTCTTGCTTGGCTGGATCCCATTCAAAATGGGGTCTTTTAGGAGTAGAAATAAATTCCAAGTCCCAAGAAGCAAGAGACACTCCTCGAGTGCCCTCTGGCAGTTGTAGGTAGTGTTTACCCTTTGTTCATGTTGGTCAGTGGGGAAAGACCTGGTGTATATGAGTCACGTGCATCAACAGCCAAACTAGGAAAAACAGTAGGATTTATAATCCAGAGGTTTGTTCTGTATTCAGTTTGGTCGCGGTCTTGGTCTTGCTCTCGCCGCTCTCTCGGGCTCTTGGTCTTCACATTGGTTACTGTATGATCCAGTGTCATTCACGGGTTAAGTAATCTGCATAATCTACTTTGTCCTTGACCAAATGTGTCATTGTAAATGCTTAATGCTAATTTGAAAATTTAAAATATTGCAGTTTAATCGTACGTCGAATTTTGTCCGACTTATGCAGGAATGAAACCCTGAAGTAAGTATCATGTAGTATAGTGTATATATATTTTTTTAGTCTTCACAAAACACTTGGAGCACACCTCTATTATTTAAGGTATTAAACCGATGAAAGCTAAAAGCGAACTGCTCCAGACGCCACCATTAGCATCCCTTCATTAGCCAGTCTGCGACGAGCCCACAACGGACCCCCTCCACTCTTCGTCACGCGCTAATCCATTACTCTTTTCTTCGGTTTTAATTGTGTAGCTGCTTAGGGATTCTGAGAAAGTAGATCATGTCAGATCGGATTATTGTCATCCATTAGAATTTTTGATTTGTGTAATTGAATTCCGGAACATCTTTTCTTTTTTTACTTATACAAAGGGCCGACGGCGAAGAGGGAGGGTGGGGATAGGGACTGTTATCTGCCCGACTGGGGGATTGTGGCGAAAGCTGTAGGAGGGACTTGCAGAGGAGAAAGAGAGGTCAGAGATGCTTTTTCTGCTACTTGTATTCGCAATTCTGTTCAACAACTAAGTCATAATATTGCGGAAAAATAACAGTTATTTGGGAACACTTCTGGCAGCTGTTCTATTTCTGTCCTGACAGTGTGGCTCAGTTGTGATCAGAACCTTCCTGCGAAGGCTGCAGAAAGAGGACAGATTCTATTAATGGCCAACCCAGATGTCTGGGAAGAAAATAACACAACCTAAATCCATGGCGGCAGACTTCCTGTGGGGGTGAAGTCTAGACATTGTTTCACTCTCTCTACCTCTGGTTTACACTTGCTAACACCTCTCTTCGCTGATCACCGAGTCAGGAGTCAGTCCCCCCTTGGACTCACTTTTGTGGATGAAGTCTTGTGTGAGTGCGATGAATGTCACACACATGAAGCTTTTGGACTCCATACATCTCAGGCTTGACCGAATACTTCTGTTTCAAACAGCTATTTTGTCTTTTCAGGAGTCCAAATCGATTGAAGTCCATTGTCTGTCCCACGCCACACCTCTCCCCTCGCTGCTCTCTTAGTAGCATCCCATTTGTCCAGCGGAGAATGGCTGTTGATCCACAGAGAAGAAAACTGTTTTCATGCCAAAGGTTTTCTGAAGTGGGTGAAATCCTCAACGTTGAACTGCGTTTCTTTTTCTTTTACTGTTGAGGCCCACTGGAATGGTCATTGTTTGCGTTGTATCAGTGTTCACGAATCTTTAAGCAAAACAGACCTGGGTCAAGTCCATCACCAAACTCCAAACCCCCCCCCAAAAAAAATGCTAAAAGTGGCAGGAGCCTCATGATTTGCATATTGAACAAAAGGCAAATGATGATGAAATAATATCCAACATAAAAGACCAAGCAGCTGTTCAGAGCCATCAGCTGTGCTGGTCCTTGTTGAACCCTTCAGCTCATCTTCCGTGGTCAAGTGATGCCTTTAAAAAACAGCAGGATGATGAGGTTGGCGGATTTTCTTGCCGCTCAGCATCCAACGTCAAACACACACACATACACACACACACACCACCAGTGATGGCAGAGCTGAACTACGACCCCGAGGGATACCACGCTACAAACCTTGGCTTTCAAGAGTTACAAGAGAGGGATCCTTCAGTTGCATGAGACAGAACCATGAAGCCTGATCCAGCTGGGTCTGGTGAGAGAAGAAGCTGAAGACAAGACCGTGCTGCAAACATCTGGGGACGTTCCTCCCTGTCACACACTGAACTCGCTCTTCCTCGACACCTCCTGTGGAGTGTGTGCATGTTAAAGCCGTATGGCTGATGCCGGAAGCCTTTTAGGTTCCTGCTGCGGTTGCTGTTACCACTGTGATACTTTATGAGGCGATGAAACTGCTTTACTCTTCTTAATTCTCTCTAGCGTCTTTTCAATGAGGAGGATGAAAGAGCACAGGAACAGGAAGCGCCAACCTGGATATTCTCGTCCAAGCTTTAACTTCAATTCTACCTTGAAGGTTTTGACCATACTACGTCAGTGGCTTCACCAGTGGGGTTTACCTGGTCTGGGAAGATTCCAGGTCCTTCAGTTTGCTGTACCTTTTTTTATCATTTTGTGCTAAAATTTGGAAAATAAATAACCCCAGCTGTCCCTTACCACAGTGGTCCCCAACTTTCAATTGCCACACACAGATGAAGTTGCCACTTTGACCCACCAAGGCCTCTGCATGTTTGTGTGCCCGCTAAGACTCACAAACTCTCCTCCTCTCGACCAGTGCCCTGACGCTCTCTGACTCTGGTCGCTGTGGTACCGTTATGGTAATATAAATATATATAAACCGCATTAAAATTTTAACTCACCGTATTGTTAAATCAATGGGAGTTTCTCGGCGGTCCCATCTGGGAGTGATGGTAGACAACCACGATGAATCCATATTTCAAGTACGACTCCTGGTATTGTTTGTTAAAAACCTTCTTCTTCTTGGAAGTCGTCGGCTCTTCTTCACTGAGCCTTTTCCCCTTCGCAAAGAAACGACTGCTTCCTACTCATGGAGGATGTGGGTTAAACTTTGGTTCTCAAGTGACCAAGGCTCAACAGGTCGTTTTCAAAATGAAAGGTTTTTCAAAATAAAAGATCCTTGAGACTCAGATCATACACAAAACGCTAATAGTTCATTATTTCTTGTGCGGCCTGATAGCAATTGATCCACGGACCAGTACCAGTCCCCGGCCCAGGGGTTGGGGACCACTGCTTTACCAGTACTCAACTTCAAAATATACTTTCCCCAACTTACTATCAGGACTCCCTGCATGCTTTGGTGATGGACTGACTGACAGATTAGGTTAGTGAGGAGTCTCCATGGACGATGATGTTCATTGATGATATAGTGATTTGTTGGAGGAGATGGAGCAGCAGCTGGCGAGCTGGAGAGAAGAAGGACTGATGCAAAGCAGAATACATCTGTGTGAATGAGAAGGAGGCAATGAGAGGAGAGAGAGAAGATGCAGCTAGTGGGAGTTTTTTTTGGATCAAGGGATCAAGAACAGAGTGCAGGTGGGGTGGAAGGGCGGTGATGAGTGTGACAAGAGGGAACATTAAAGATTGAAGAGGTTAATGCAGGTGGAGAGGTTCGGAAACAAAGTTGAGGATCGCTGTATTTGTCAGGAACATGTGCGAGTTCTGGTACTGGATCTTCTCAGTCCTCACATGCACTGCACCTGCTTCCTGTGGATGGATTTATTCACTCGTTGTTTTGCTAGTTTATTGAACTCTTGAATGAAACATTGAACCGGAGTCGGTGGAAATCAGCGTCGATAAGCTTGACGGAATCACTGCTCCACCCGCTGGACTCCACTGGAGCAGTGAGTCATCCCGCATGAATATTCATGTCTCAGGGTCGACTCTGCGTTTGTGCTGATGAGGCTGTTCACAGAGAAGTCTCTGCTGATTTCAAGGTTGTCGCCTTGTGCCGACCAGGCAGGCGCTGAATTCCGGACCTTTATAGAGAGCAGGTCGTAGATTTACAGTTCATCAGCGGGACTCAATAAAAAAAAAAGAGTGAATATGTGAAGGCTTTTTTTATAAATCTAAATAAATCACATTTCAAGAGTTAATAAAGTTTGGTCGAGATGTTTGGCTAGTACATTGTATGTTGCATGTTTTCAGACATTTATTTTTTGTTTCATGAATTCAACAAAATGTATTTGTTTATAAAAAATATAATAATAATAAAAATAGGAATAATAATGTCACCTTTTCCAGATTTGTATTATTGCACTTCCAACTGCTGAAAACTTCATGAGCTGATGGAAGGTAACTAAGTCGCTGATACAAACAGTCCAGTCTACAGTCAGTCTAGGGGCGACTTGTTGTTCCTTGAGAGAGATGACCTCAGATAAGCTCTGTTCAATGGACGCAACAAAGAACGAATGAATGGCGAGCACTTCCAGTACGTTGCTGAGAATTGTGAGTTTACATGCAGACAGAAAGACAAGCACAGCCACAAACACACCGGTCTCCTGAGGCAGCTGGAAACGTCAGCAACATGTCTGAGTGGCGATCGATTGCTTTGTCCCCTTCACTTTTACTCAGGCAGCCGAGAGGCGACGTTGGGGAATCCTGCGGAAGTCAATAGGCTGACATATCCCATGCCGATACTCCCAGAGAGCCGGCAAATACTGGCACCTTTTGGAAAGCACCCGCTTTAAAACCTTCAGGGGAAAACAGTTCCGTTTGGACTGGAAAGCACCGCTGTTTTGTGTGAACTGTACACCGTTTAACAGAACTGTGGCTCGCCTCGGCTCCTTGTCTCTTGATTCCCAGCACCATTTTTTTTTCGGTAAAAAGATAAATGCAGCTAAATTACCCATAATCAGCTGCAATCTTCCGACAGCGAGCCGAGAGCTTCGCCGTGAAGTAGATGATGACGGCGGCTTCACTGTTGCACTTCTATCTGCGATTGAGCCGACAGCATTAAGAGTGAAGATTTTCCACTGATTTATTCCTCAAAGCTATTGTCCTTGAAGTCATCCGTCACCGGTCAGGACGAGGAATGGATTAGCTGGATGGATCGGTCTTCAGTGGATTCACCAGGATCCATCAGTACACGGGTGTGTGTTGTTTACCACATTGAAAACCAACATGAATAATGTGAACTGAAGGGCTTGCTTTATGATCCATTCTACACAAAATGTCTATACGACATATATATATATATATATACATATATATATATATATATATATATATATATATATATATATATATATATATATATATATATATATATATATATATATATATATACAGAGGTACCTCGGTTTTCGAACGTATCTGAAATCGAACAAATCAGAATTCAAACAAAAATTTCTAGATTTTTTGCTTCGGATTTCGAACAAAAATCCAGAACTCGAACGCCCCTGAAAAGACGGTAAAAACATAACGTGCGCGGACCGACCAGCTAATGCACGACGCGCTTTGTTATTGTGTATAACGCAGCCTCTGTATGCAGACGTGTCTGTGTCACACGTGTCACATTTACTGGCTGTTTTTTCTTCATATTGAGGTGTAAAACCTTTCCTGTCTCCACACTGGACCGTGGTAGAGTGTCACAGGGGAGGTGCTGGCTCTCCACACCTCCACTCCAGGGTTTGATGTCCTGTTGTGGGCTGGAGCTGGGACAGGGATGAGGCGAGTCTGGGACAGAGCGTGACTTGGTTTATGACTTTGTCACAGCCAAACTGCACAGAAGCGCACATTCAGAGCTGGACACGCACCGGGCACCTCTTCACTTCTGGAGAGACGTCACTCACTCGGCAACCCCTCCCACATGCAGCGGCCACACACATAGAGGAACAGCCACCTGCAGCAGACACTCTACATTCACTCCTACAAAAGACTATTTTAAGGCTTGGAACGCATTATTTATTTTTCCAATCATTGTAATGGGAATCGATTCAGATTTAGAACAATTCGCTTCTCGAACGGCCGTCTGGAACGGATTGTGATCGAGAACCCAGGTACCACTGTATATAAATGCACACAGATTTTTTTATGTGAGAAAATGATAATTCCAAGACCAAGAATATAAAAATTAAATCCTTCAATCTACATAAATATCAAGTCAATAAACAAAGGAAAGAGAGTGTGAATGTTTCATTTGAATGGTTATGAAAAGCGAGCTGTTGTCTTCACTGCATCTCACCATCAGCAGCTTGAGATTTGATGACCAGGCCGGTGAAGAGTGCGAATGTTCCAAATCTCCATCTCTGCAGTCAGTCAAGTTTTAATGAGCAGCTTCTTTGCTGACACATCGAAAGGCTGAATACGTCTGACGTGGCGTTCAAAGTAAAAACATTCTTCATCCTTTTTTTTCCCCTTCTTTTTTCCTTTAAGTTCACTCGCCTCTTTTTGATATTTCATCATGTTCCCAGCTGCGCGGCTGTCGGAAAGTAGCCCGCACATCAAGGAGGCAGCGGTTCTTTGGCTATTTTTTTAGCGTCCGTGTCGCAGTCAATTATCAAAGAAGTCGGAGCTTGTCACGCAGAGTCAAATTCCTGCCGACACGTTGAGGGCTTATCAACCAGCACCAGCATCAATTTCATCATGCCTCCGCCCCTTTCCTGCTATTCTATTTAAGGAAGAGCTAAAGGTAGAAAACACAGTGACACAGCCATTGTCATGTCCTCATATGGACCTGTGTATGTGTCTATTTGTATAGCTATCCTCGTGGGCATTAACTTGGATCACATTTTGCTTCTCACATATATATATATATATATATATATATATATATATATATATATTCGTAAAAGTAGCAATACTAAATAATAAGGAAAAAGTGCTAAATTATGAAATATAATTAAAAATTAATAAATACATTCAAGAAATCAAAATAAAAACTGAGCCAGGATGGTAATACAGCTACAATCACATCGAGAAAATCCTAAAGACACAGACAAAAAAATATTCAATTGAAAGAAAACGTTTCAAGTCATAACAGCAGGACTGAATGTGACAGCAAGGGCTGGGAAAAAAACAAAACTTGACAAGTTACAAAACTGTCAAGATTAAGTCAAGTACCAAAATCATCATAAACAGTACGAGTTTGAACCGAGTTTATAGGAAGTGATTCATGTTATTGATATTAATGTCATTAGAAGGCATTGACGCATTACAATCCCTCATATCCATCTTCTCCACACGCTGCCAAACAGAGAGTCTCATTAGTGTCATGTGACCTCATTTGCTCCCAATTCACCCATCGTTCGGATCAGACCTGGAATTCCGGCAGCGCTTCACTGAAGTGTCTCGTCGCTTGACATCTGCGCTTTAGACTCAATAGTGCATCTGCAGCTTTGACAGAACACAAAGGCAGCTGGAAACTGCTGAGCATCAAAGACTCTCGACTTTTCTCTTCAGTATCTTCTGCGTATTCTCTGAACGGGGTCATGTGAGGAGTCAGTCCCAGCTGTGTGCGGGGGGTGGGGTGACAGTCCACCACACCCACGAACAAGTCACCAGTTATACTCTGAATATTCTTAGAGTGAGGGAGGAAACAAACAAACCCCTGACGCTGACTCCGCCGCACGTCCAACAGTGAAGCGAGAGGCTGCTCTCCAGCGACTCGCTGTTCAGATGTTGGTGGTGTGTGAAGGAAAAAGATGGCTGTTAAGACGTGAACTGCCACGTCAGCTCTATGTCAGTTCTCCAGCTCCCCTGATTAAAGAGGTCCAGCGCGACTTCTCCACTGTCATTTATGGGAGGCCGTATATTTGGAGTGCAGGCGCCTTGTTGAATCAGAGCTGGGAATCGTGAGGCGTCATCAAATATATTGATGCGCTTTGCTGCGTCAACTGAAACGTCCTTCCACCTCTGACGACAGGCTGGTGTTGTTTTAATCCTATTTGATCTGTGTCAAACTCCTCCTCTGACAGGAAAAGGGATCTGATACCGCAGCTAAGAATCACTGAACTACATCGACTTTCTTGGTGGAAAAGTGTTCTCTCATTCATGCCGAGGCCCGTGGTTAATTTCACGAGAGCGTAATTCTGAGTCCTCCATGATGGAGATGGAGAGCTAACTTTGTGAGTTATTGCTGTGGTACAGCGTCTTGTTTTGGCCGGGGAGCGGCGGGTTAGTGAGGTATGGACCTATCACTCCCCCTGCACCACTTCTGGTGGCTTTGCGGAGCCACCCAGCCGTTTAATGTTGCCTATTTGCCGGTGATAAAAGCATGGGTGGAGTTGCCAGGTGAAGTAGACAGTGGATGCAGCTGTTTTGGTTATGTCACACATTTTAGGCCGATGAAATCCAATTCATAAATTCACTCTCGAGGGCTTCAAATTGATGATTGTTTTTTGTTGCTAACAGGTTCAATATCAGTTTGTGTGGAGCTTAAACAGTGAAAACAGAGGAACCTAACACCCACAGCTACCTCAGTCCCCCAGAGCCAAGCCCTAACCCTACTGAAGCTTACATTTCATTTTTTATACGCATTATTTAGTTAACTTTCACATTTCTGAATGGGAAATAGCGCAACCCTAAATCTTCTCCAAGCTAAGCTTCATTTAAAGTGTGAATAATGAGATGTTTTTTGCTTCTTCTGCGATGTGAAAGGTGGGTGGAGCCTCCCTCTACTCCAGGGTACTGGGTACTGGTTTTCAGCCTGGACCAGCTCTATACCCTCCATCGGTTGCTGACAGAATTTCTAGGCGCAGCCAGGGGTCGGAGGGGATCCGGTTCGGGAACCACAGAATTTCATCTCTGCTATTTGCGGACAATGTTGTTCTGCTGGCCTCATCGGACCGGGACCTTCAGCATGCACTGGGGCGGTTTGCAGCCGAGTGTGAAGCGGACGGGATGAGGATCAGCACCTCCAAGTCTGAGGCCATGGTTCTCGACCGGAATAAGGTGGTTTGCTGTCTCCGGGTCGGTGGAGAGAAGGTGAAGGTGAAGGTGCGATGTGACAATCACATCAAATCTTAGAGGGCCACCGAAGCCACAAAAATCACAGGTTTTCAGTTCAGTTCTGCGATTGTTGATTTCAGATTTCAGAACTACTGATTTCAAACATGTGAAATGTCATGAAACCATGTGATCAGCGGAAAGATATTTGTCATCTAAAAGTCCAACCAGCAGTAGAACCAGCTGCAAGTCATGTTCATCATATTTACTAAAGAAAAAAAAAGAAAAAAATATACAGTTGATGCAAACTGTCTAAAAATAAATGCAATAAAACAACATCTGCATATCATAAAATGATGTCTTTTTCATAACTAAATAAGATAAGTACAATAATATAAAATGTACAAAAAAAACTGCTTCAACAGGTGATCAGGTTTTACTGTTGGGCGCACCATCACTATCTTTATATTTTTTTCTTTTCAAGAACTTCTTCATGGTTGGTAACTATCACACATTTACAGCAGTCAAGTCAAGTCAATGACAAACTACTGCCACCACGTGTGGAAAGTTTGAAAACAGCCCAGAGGTGTCAAACACAAAACTTCTAGCGGCCATCTTGGGGGTGCCGACGCAACCATGGGTCCCGATCCTATGGTTACGAATCAATGCTTTAGCAGATGCGATCTATAGCATCTGCAAGTGTGCTGTCCTGGATTGGCGTAACGTGGCCTTAAACCCAAATTTCAGCAAAGAAAAGCAAGAAAACAAATGCGCTAACTGGATTCTGCCATGTACTTTTCACCGCTTGAGTATTTGAAGTGGAGCTCTCAAAGCATTTCCCTTGTGCTGTGTTGTTTCAGCGTAACCTCTGACTTCCTGCCTGCTGGACCAACTGGCCACAAGTCATTCATCCATGCTCACCAGCAGTAATCACTGCTCGGCTTCCCCCATTCATCCTGCCTCCCTGAGAGCATTCATTAAAGCCGCCTATAACTCATTCATCTGGGCTGTTTGTGTGCTGTGCTTGGCTTCACATCTGCTGACCGTAGCGTTAGTTACTGCTCCGACGCAACCGTCTTACAAAAACGATAGCAGAACACATAGAAAATCAAGACAGATGCATTTTCTTGAGTTGCATTTTAAGCCCTTCCCAGTTCAAGCCACCTCGCAGTTTTGCACAGGACTCATTCGAAGACGATAGCTGGTCGCGAGGGATGTAATTAAACACGGTATTGACCTGGTTTTATTAGCCTGGCATCAGGGAACCTCTGCTTGTGTGCTTGACCTTTATATCCGCAATTCATTGTGCCGTTCAAAAGAGTCAAACACTAATCCGTCCAAAAGCAATTTCGCCGTAGTTTGTGAAGAACAAGCTTTTCAGGGATAAAGCAGGAACCTCTGCGGTGGTTTGTCATGGCAACCCCTGATGTGAAGTGTCTAGGGGAGAGAAAGAAGAAGCTCACTGGGGCTACAAGAAAAAGACTGATTTCCAACAGCCAGTCTGTAGGACAGGTAGACCTTGGTCCAAGGGGTTCTGGGAACCTAGATGAACCTCTCTGGTTTTCAGTGCAAAACTCATTTGTGGGAAACAAGCGAAGTTCTGTGCAACACCTTCAGTTTGAATTGATCTGAACCTGTCATGGCTGTCTGAAAGTTAAATTAAATAATTTAATGAACAAGACAAGGTTTTACACAGACAAACTAGAACGATGAACGAAAGGTGCCGGAACCCAAAACACGAACCGGGAGTTACCTGAAAGCGCTGGGGAAAAACCTGGAGCAAAAGAGTGAGGCCAATTACAATGAAGCTTTATAAAATGGGGAGAACTCAAACGCACTTGGAAGATACTCGCAAGCCCCAATAAACATAAAATGCTTGGTGGTGAAAAACACACGCACACAAAGAGATAACTATATCGATGAGAAAGCATAAAGTGAGATCTACAAAATACATGCAGAAGTCTATCGGAGATTGAAAATGAAAGCAGAGACGAAGCAAGAAGAAAACGAGAACAAGGAAGTGGCAGAAAAAAAAAGAGGTGCACAGGAACTTTGGAATATTCAAAAAAGCTTAAGCAAGAGAGAAGTCGTGGGAGAGTTTACCATTAGGAACGTGGAGAAACCATCTGGCGACTGGCGTCGAGGAGTTGCTATCCGTGGAAAGTTTGATGATCAAATGCACTCCATCCCTGTCGCTTGGAAACAAAGGAACAAAGGAACAACCCGAAATCACAAAATAAAAGCATGTAAAAGTGTGGATATGACAATAACAATACAAACATGCGGACACGCAGACATGACAGAACCACTTTTTGACTGATACTGAGGCAATAGGTGCGACTGAATCAACAAACCAGTGCTCATTTTGGTTCCTTTTATTCCTGATACCAATCCTTGATGAGAACAGCTTTAGTTCCTACTTTTGATGACAATCCAGAGATGTACAGCAGAGATAATGCTGAGAAGCTGGACCATCTGTGAGGAGCTCTCTTTCGCTTGGAAAGAGGCCATTTGAAATGGTGGGAGCATCTAGTCAGAATCATTCATTCACCAATTCACCCAAAAGAGTTGAAGGCACTTTCTGGTACTGATGGGTCAATGAGGTAAGGTGTAGTTTTCCTGAGGCACTTTTAAGACTCAATCGTTGTCTTTGTTTGTTATTATTATTGGTTCATTTGTCAGACTGTTCCGAGTTTTATGAAACATGACGTTGTATTTTATCATCAACACCCAGTATTCAGCCACCTCCCTTTTCTCCTAGCACCAAAAACATAACAAAGCCCTGAATATCACAATGGCGGAATGATAGATTTCAATACAAAAATAAATCCAGGAGCTTTGCCTTTGAAGAACAATCCCACATGAAGCATTAGAACCAAAGCATTATTTTCCAAGCAGGCATATTTAGATGTTGCATAAAATGCAATTGTGTCAAAATAATTCATCCTAAACTCTATTGAATTCCACAATCCAGGGATTATGGTGAAAGAGTAAATTGAAGGAATTAAATAGCTTATATTGACTTGAAAATATAGCGTGATGATCCAGATCTGCGTTTCCCTTAAGATGCTGCTTAGTCTAGGTTTAAATTCTACTGACTGAAAATGTCAGGTGATCGACCCGCAAAAAAAGTCCTCTTATTCTAAAAGGCTAGCAACTCAATCTCAGCCATCGTACCTAGGTGACGGTGGCCCGCAGAGCTTTCAAATCAATATGTAATCTTTTAAAATGGCGCTTTTATTGTGTTTACACTTCAGGCGCTTCTTCTGAGTCTAAATCAGTTTGCTTTATTCGCCTGTCAACTCCGAGTTTGACAGTATTTCAGCTTTACAGTCAAGCGTCCTTCCATTTAGCTTACAGCTGAGCAAATTTCCCGTCAAATAGTAACAGGATTTAAGCACGTTTCTGTTCTGTCAGGTTTTTGGCTTCTTTTGTTACGGAGCCTAATTTTTGGGGGCGTTGTTTGCTACACTACTCATGCTGAGTGATGTCGAAACCTTGGGGGAATAGCTACTCGAGCTAACAGTAGAGGACATGATGGTGGTGGTCTTGGGTCTTTTTTCAATGGAAAACTTGAAAAAAATGTAGCCAAATAACAGGAATACAACCGTCGTTCATCCCAACTTAAGGGACGGTGCAGTTGAAGACGTCTTGTAGATGGTATTAACTCCTCAGGATTAAAGGTTTAAGGTTAAGGTAAAAGGTTTTTGTTCACATCAGATCAAAGAATGTCAAAGCGTTTCTCAGTCCTGACTGATTACCTTACATTCTAGTTTGAGTTACCAGCTCTACCTGCATGTATGAAGAGTTTTGAAGGAAGGAATTGAGCCAAATTTACCTTCAGCACACCTCAGACCACTGGATTATCTTGGAGGGCAATCTTAAACAGAGATAATGTCATGGCTCCGCTTCCAGGCTCCGAGTCCTGGTTTTGCTTTTTTCCCTCTGTTCCTTTGGCACACGGCTGGAGCCGTTTAACCTCTAATCAACTAAGTACTTAAGCACCTGGACTCCAGCAACATGTGCCAGATCATCCCACCTTCTCTCTGTTCCCCAGGATCGTCACTTCCAGTTCCTTGGACTCACCCGTTGTTTCCCTTTCTTGGGATTTTGGACTTCTCGTTCCCCCGTGGTAACTCCCGAGTCGCGTGTCTCTCCCTCTCTGTTCGGCTTCTTGTTTTCTCATGCTAGCTAGCTCATTTAACTCCCGGTTCTCATTGTTTCGGTCTCTCATGCTAGCTGAACCAGCTGTTCTCGTGTCTCTCCCTCTATGTTCGGCTTGTTGTATTGTGTGCTAGCTAGCTCATTTAACTCCCGGTTCGGTGACACTTTCGGTTTGGACTTTGTTAGTTTTGTTACTTTTTTTTTTTTTTTTTTTTTCATTCTGTGTTTGCTCTGTTTCTCCCGGTTCGGTGACATTTGCGGTTTGGTTACTGTTTTTTTTCATTCTGTGTTTGCTCTGTTTCTCCCGGTTCGGTGACGCTTTCCGTTGTGTGTTTTCTTGTTTGTTTAATTGTTAAATATTATAACTCGCTCCTGCCTCAGTGTGACTTTCACCACTCGCATTTGGGTCCAGTCTCCACGTCCTCTATACGTGGCTCTAGCTCCCTCATCTCTTGACTCGTTACAGATAAGATAATATGGGCGTTTGCCATCCTTGGTCAGGAAGGGGCAAAAACAGGACAAAAACATCCCGGCTATCGCTCTGACACGCGTTATCTTCACCTGAGGCGGCGATATTTGATTTGTTCAGGGTAGTTAACTGTTAGACACACACTAATTGTTTAAAGAAACATCTGACGAATATAGTCAAGGGCCCCTCTTGAACATGCCATTTATCTTGATAAGAGTCGGGGCTTGTTTCCGGCCCACCAGTCGTCATAAAACACGCTTTTACACGCAAGTATAATAAGTACCACTCTTTATTTAGAGAACGGCCGATGTGATTAATGTGTGGGGGAGAAAACCACACGTATTACAAGAGCTCTGTGAGGTATATTCCAGTCCTTAGAAGGCTTGAGTCTTTAAACACAAAAGGCAAAACAAATTGATTCAAATGTGCAAGGAAACCCCAGAGGGATCAACGAAGAACTCAAAACGAACGAAAGTCCCAACCTGGAAAGACTAGAACTGAAAACAGGAGGCCCGGATCAAAGTAGTCAGAAGACTCAAGACTCAAATGCTGGCAATGTCAGTCCAAAAACACTCAACTAGAAAATAGTAATACCAGCTATGGAGACACTTACTACAGGTGAGGCAATGAGGTATCATGAAACAGTGTTGCAGAGTAGATGAAACAATTTCCTCATTTTCAGAGGCCACTAGATGGCGCTCTTGGTTTAGAAATGTCGTGAGATTTCATTGAATTAGTTGTTTAAGACCAAACATTTTACAGCTGACAGTGTCCTCTGGTGGCCTCTGAAAATCAGGGCACTGTTTCATGAAACCTCATCAACCTTGAAATACTATGAAACCTCATCAACCCATCACTACAGTGCAGAATTGATCGCAATATTGCCTCATCCAGGCCGCATCAGCCGCTGCTGAAACACAACCAGAAAGAACAGAAAGCAGAAAACTAAGAAAGAAGAACTATGACTATGTCCCTTTCAATGTCTTTCTCCATATAAACAAAGTTTATTGCAGACATATGTTCTAAAATGTGCTCTATAAATAAAGTAATTTTTTATTATTTTAAGTGTGAAAAACCCTGCGGCATCATCTTGAAATGGCTATAAATAGACATTACCTTAGTAGCCATTGTGTTCAGGCACATAAAACAAGCTGATATGCAAACCGTTGTAAAGGCAGACAACTGAACGAACATATCGGAACAAGATGGAGGTTACAGTGAGATACCTTCTGTCCATCTTTGGGAACTTCTCCAACAGTCTTGTGTTGGTTTAGAGAGCCCAGCACAATAGTTGCAACCACAGACTGAATAACTTCTTTACCCTTCTCAGGATCCTTATGGTCAACTCAAAAGTAGAATAGGGCCTTTGAAACCCCCCAAGGTATTTCAAGCAATACCATAATCGGACCCTCAGGTGACACATTCAGTAACTATTACCATGTAATAACAATGCTTTATCACAAAGCCGCAACACAACCGCACTTCCATGCAACCCCACCGTACGATGGAACCTTGCCGGACACTTGGGTTTCTGAAGGAAGTGTTTGGCATCCAGTCAAAGGCCAAATGGAACGTGGTGGCGGTGCGGCCTTTAATGAAGTCATTCTTGAGGAGAGGATTTACCGACCTGGACTGTAATGATGCAGATGCACCAGGGAGACTCACACGCTGCGCTGGATCCTCCAGGCCATGCTCTAAATTGCATTTAACATTAACAGGATTCGTCCGTCCGGCGATTAATATTAAAGCAGATTTAAAATGGCTTCTGCTCAAGCCTCGATGAATTACACGAGACAGTGGAGGTGTTTGAAAAGCTTTTTTTATTTGGCTCTCTGTGGCCATTAGTCAGAGCTTCCGCAGTGGTCTTACGATTTCATCCAAGACTTGTGTCTCCATTTTTCGAATCCTGAAATGTATTTACAGAGCCAAATAAATGTGAATTATTTCACTGATTGATCAGGATTTTGAGGGACCACACAGAGATGCCAATAGATTCTTCCCAAGGAGTTAAAAAATATACTGTTATCTGTGTGTATATCAGTTGCATTGACACCTGAAGCGTAGGATTTGAACACCACTTTGGATAAAAGCTCAAAGCAGCAAGGAAAACATCCTCCAAGCGGGTGACATTTAAGACTGATCCCCTTCTTCCTGTCTGTTTGACAAAGCAGTGAATGAGGGTTCGTCTCATGCCAAGAAATTATTCAGGTGCACTGTAAATGCCCTACTTTTCATGCAAGTTTAAAAGCTGGAGTCCCATTTAAAGACTCGATCATCCAAACTGCTGATGCGACGACATCTGGGGCTGATTCATGAGTCAGAGTATTTCATGACATCTGCTCATCTGACCTGGCTGAAGATGCGGCGTTAGGTACCGGACCCTCAGCAAAGGGTCGGGATTTGTCTTCAGTCAAAAGCGGCTTGTATCTTTTGGAAGCATCTGTGACAGTTTCCATTCACCACTCTGACAACTCTCACGTTGCCTGTTGCCTCCACCATCTTTAAAATAAGCAGACATCATCGTGACTTCTCCCCGCCCTCCCGCCCCCTCCTCTCTCCTCAGCCCCTCCACATGGTTACAGTTAAGTAGATAAATCAGGCGCCCGCGCTGCTGTGGAAGCAGACGCACATGCACATCACCGTCGCTGCGGCTGCAGCCGGTGCAGCGGCGACTCTCTCCATCCTGACAGGAGGCGGAATGGCTTGAGATCAGACGACACGGACTCGATGCTCCAACACTCTGATGCTCCCTTCTGTCCGACTGTCTTGTGCGTGTGTGTGTGTGTGTCCGTGCGTCTCGCTGCGAATTGCTGCAGTGCTGTTTTTCCAGGTGTGTGTGTGTGAGAGTGTGTGTGCGTGCGTGCGTGCGTGTGTGTGAGAAGCCTGGTGTATTTGTAGAATTTGACTGAGCCGGGAACCTGATGTCACATGTGCTTCATCGGAGGAGACGGGGCATCTGCGAGCTGGATTTGGTGGAGGATGCTGCGGCAAGTGATTCACAGAGGGCTCAAGGCTTCGTTCTACTGGCTCGGCTTGTTCGTTAGCAGACACCCCGTCTTCTTCCTCACCGTGCCCGCCGTCCTCACCATCATTTTCGGATCTACCGTCCTCAGCCGCTTCAAGCCGGAGACCGACCTGGAGGTGCTGGTGGCCCCGACGCACAGCCACGCCAAGATCGAGCGCAGCCTCGCCAACAGCCTCTTCCCCATCGACCAGTCCAAGCACAAGCTGTACTCGGATTTGCACACGCCGGGCAGATATGGCAGGTTGATCCTGCTGGCCAGGTCCGGGGGGAACATCCTGGAGCTGGCCGACCAGGTCCTGCAGGTCCACAAGCGGGTGCTGGATTTGCGCGTCAATTACAAGGGATTCAATTACACCTTCGCGCACCTCTGCGTGCTGAGCCACCGGGACAAGCGCTGCCTCCTGGATGATATCATCACCATCTTCGAGGACATCAGGCAGGCTGTGCTGTCCAACAGCTCCTTCCACAAGGTGCCCGTCAGCTACCCCAACACCACGTTAAAGGTGAGAGGCCCTGCATGCGTGAAGCGTCTCCCCAAACATCTCGGTTATTTTCTGAATGGAGCGCTTGTATGTGGAGGTTCACGCCGCTACATGGATGAGAGGAAAAGCCCTCTCAGCCTGCTGCTTCCACCTCCCTCATTGTTGGTACAGGTGAATTGATTGGCTGCATACAGCCCCGACGGCTCCTCCGTTCTCTCTCTCACGCGCGCACACTGAGCACATGGGGATATCCTCGGTCTTTTTTTGATGCAGAGGTTCCCTCTTGCCTCCTCCACATGCAGCATGACATGGCTTAAATACTCCTCCAGCCTGCGCCACTGGATCAGTCTACATCAGAAATGTTGGACGAAATATTATAAAAGCCGACGCAGCATTGACCATTTATTCCCATGAACTATGATGAACAAATGTATGTTCACATATTTACCTCCGGCTCTCGTCCTAGGTCAGGTCACTGGGGCAGCAGTCTCAGATAAGAAGCCCAGACCTCCAGATCTTCTGATCTGTTTTTTTTTTTTTTTTTGTAACTCTGACACAGAATCTGAGAAACTTTTGTTTTTAACTTAACATGCCCTGTAGACAGCAAAAATATAAATATGAAATGTAAAATATAAAATGCAAAATACTCTTGTTTTTTTAACAGACAGCGAAGGAAAGAGGAAAGTAGGATATGCACATAAAGACGGACATGAAAGCGGGCGATGTACAATGTGCAAAATTGAGATGGAAAAAAAAAATGATCACTGAAAATTTACAGGGATAAATTGTACAGTTTTATTGCCACAGGAAGAAAGTGCCTCCTGTGGCACGCAGTCTTTAAGATGGGTAGTTTCAGTCTCTCTTTCAACGCTGTTGATCACAGTTCACCTCAGCAACTAAGATCAAGCAGAGTTTCTCATAACTGAGGGATGACCTCTTACTCCAACTCAAGCCCTCACTCGTGAACAGGACTCTTAAATACAGAACAGGACCTTCTCTCTGATTATACGGTTGGAGGTCATGGCCCAATGGAAAGGACAGGACCACCTCATCGACAAAGTCAAAATCCTAAAAACAAGAGCAAGAAAATGATCTGATCTGCACTGTAAATACTAGGTCAGATACCTCACACTCACGCAGCCACTGCCTTCACAAGATGCAAAACACACAGTCACACATAGTCTTGTATTCAAAAGACATATATTCTAAAGACTAGCTTCTGAAGGAGAAATGTTTCACCATATTCATGTCATATATCTCGATATTGATGCGACATGACGATGGGTTTAGTAAAAACAAACAGCTTCAGTTTATCGTGCAGGATGAGGAGAGGAAAATTATATTATTTGCGATATTAATATTTTGAATGTCTGTAACTTGATATAGATTTCAACATATATTTCAGCCCTTGTTGATAATACTTTATCATACAATGCTTCTAACATGCGTTGGTTTTGAACTTGATGATATGCTAAGTCATCGGTCATATCGGTCACACTTTATATTAGGGAACAATCATTACCCGAAAGAAACTATTTATTAATATGAGTATTCACACCATATTTACCAGTACTGTCTTGTTAAGACTGACCAGGTTTTACCCTGGTAGAGTCAACGAAAGCTCTCTCACAACACATTCATTATAGACATTCTTCCAACTACTGTATATATTTTTACATGTAAGCATGTTTGTGCTCAATTTCAAATGTATTTTTTCATGAAAAAGGTAAAAGCAAAAATCCTGTTGCTCTTTCCCAGCTGCACCCACGATCGCAGACTAAATCCGAATTACGCTATTGTGACGGCAGACTGCTCAGCTTCATGTTTCAACACGAGATTGTTTGTGTGCATCTTTTTGAGAGGACTTAAGCCTCGGGAGTGTTTTTCATTTCCGCAGCTCTGTGGAAAGTTGTCACACTCGAACAACCACCACGTTTCTCTTGTTTGTGTGCCGCTACACTTGACAGTTCCACACCATCACGCGTGAAGGGAGTTCATACAAGCCCAGCCCGCTGTCAAATCACTGTAAACGCTGTCATGAATATGGTAAAAATATTACTTTTTATTAACCAGCAGCGTGCTGACTTCCCATTTTCTAGTTTTATTACTCATTTGAATTTGGGATATCATGTCAGCCTCTGCAGGGCACATCCACAAGCAAGTAGCTGCAGATAAATATGTCTTAAAAATGTCTCTCCATGGTTTATGATCGAAGTTTGAAGAGTCATTTTGAAGCAACAAACGTTCTAAATGAATCAAAACAAAGATACAGATGTATCAGATTGATGCTCTTATCGGATCATTGGAGTTTGGTACAGGTTTCGCAACAGGATTTTCTGAAAGTGAGCTAATCTTGAAGCGATCCAATAGAGAAGGTCGGAGTTTTGACATAAAAAACACTGGTTTTTCATCATCTATCAATGATGAGAAGTGAATTGTTCTCTGATCCATGCTGAGCCGGATGCCTGACTTTAGTTCCGCAAGCAACAGATTTCATTTATAATGATGTTTCTTTCAGGATTTTTCTGTTAAAAACTGCCTGAAACATGCAATAATCACAGCCACGTCCATGGTACACTACACATATGTTTGATCACATGAGAGTCAGTCTTTTAAAGAAAGAAAGCATGACATACATGTAGCGGAAACGAATGTCCTCATAGCGGCTCACTCTTCTCTGTCTGGGTGTCGATGACTAAACGTACTGACTCTGCTCTTTTGGCTCCGTTCTACCGCCGATTTAAGAGCTTGTTTTGAAGTCATATTCATAGTGACGTGACCCGACTTGAGCTTTATCCCAACAAAACCTGACTGACTAAGAAAGAAGTGGCGTGGGAAATAAAACGCAACTGAAGGAACGATGCTGACATGGATTGGGGAAGTCTGTTTGAGGATATATTGAGGATGCGCGGGTTGCAGGAGTGTAGGATTCAGGCTGAGCAAGAGATGTGTCTGAGGTTCAGCTGTGCAGACGCTTGGCTCTGAGTCAGGAAGCAGGATTGGGAGGCTGGCGGAAAACAATGTTACAGACTACGGCAGGGGGACTTCTCGCACACTTGGTGAACCAGTCAGGTGACAGCTGAAGCAAGCAGCACCAAACCTACGTGTGCCTTCACCACACCGGCCCTTTGAGGAGCATGTTGAAGACTCCTGTGGGGTCGGTGGGTCAACCTCTGGACTCGGATGGGGAAGTGAAGAACACCCATCCAAAATGCAGCTGTCGTCTCACAATGTCTTGATTTATAAGCCCTTGTTTATTTATTTTTATTTACACGTGGCATTGTTTTCCTTTCTAAACTCTACGGGAAGAATTACATGGATGCTTTGACCAGTTTCCACGCTGACATTGTGGATACCAGGCTCCCCTCTTCTTCCCATCAAGACATGTCATTTTAATGGGTTGCGTTTTTTTTCCCTCTTCTGCACAGCTTTCTTCCCTGCAACACCGTGTCTTGCTGTCTTCTAACCAGTTAATGAGTGGCCACCCACCGTGACTGTGGTTCTCTCAAGGTTTCTGACTCAATGAGGCTGTTTTTTTTTTTTTTTTTTATTCCCCTTAGTTTCCATAGAGCTTGTTCTCTGCGGCTGCACGTGATGTGGAAAAAGATGCGACGTGCTCCACTGGTACTGTTCCTCAAAGCTGTGTGCTGTAGAGCAGTTTGAGCTCCAGGTGTTTCAATAAATAAGCAGACACACTGCCGCAGGGTGTGGAGTCACTGGGTAGTTTAGGTTGTCTACGTCGAGATAAGGTCGACGTTTACTGTTCCTCTTGATGGGTGAGGTGAGGTGATCGCGCCGGGACCAGATGGTCTGCAGTTGACTGATGCTTCAGGTCGGCAATAAGTGGCCTGGCCTGAGGTCCCATCGACTACATGCCAATAGAAAAGTCAATTGCATCAGTCACTGCTTTGTGAAAGAGTATTATATGCTTTAATTAAAATCCAATTCCATTGATAGAAAGTGATGCCTTCACAAAAGCAATTGGCTTTTTATGTTTGACATAATGGAACTACAAAGGACGCATGCAGAAGACGTGCAGTTTAGATGATGAAACCCTAAACACAATGAATAGTCTCTCTGCTCAAGGCTCATGATGCTCTGCAACTGTGAAATCTAGCAGCAGGTTCACTGTATAGTCTTGTTTCAACAGGGAACCTTTGTCAGTGCAGGAGTTCCTGGTCCACTGATCCCACTGATGCACAAGACACGTGGCAGCTAGGATGAGAACAACAACAACAAACATGGAGGAATCCCTGAACAAAAGCAAACAAAAGCATCTGTTTGCTTTTGTTCAGAGAGGTTTTTCACTACACAGTGACCAGGGTTTCCACTACTCTGAATGGACTTGAAATTCTTATAAAACTGAAATTCTTATCCAAATATTTTCAAGACATTAAAAGAGCTTTAGTTTAAATAAGGTGATATACAAACTTGAATGCAGCCACCATCCTGATTTATTGTGGTATTGTCAAACTGATGCAAAATAAACAATATTTTGTTGTTTAAATGTATGTATGGGTCCATCATTTGATTCAGTAATATACCAAATTCATTCGAAAATGTGGCGTCTTGTGGCAAATATTCTTAAACCACTACACTGCGATGAATTGAGATTAATTCATCACAAATTCTCGAATTAACTACATTACTTTTTTTAAATCGAATCCCACCACTACATGAATCTCAACTCATTTTTCAGGGTTTTTTGGTCTGACCAGTTTGTTTTCCTGATGTCTCCTGCCGGCCCTGCTGCACCATTGTTTGGTCTCATCCTCCTTGCACTAAATGGTTTTTAAACAATGGCAGGGATTTGTTCATCAAAGAAGCGAGAGATTAATATCGTGCTCCCCCGCTATGAAACTGCCAAGAACAGCAATCAGATTATGGCGGATTATGAGGTCCATGACATGATGAACTACAACAAATAAGTTTCTGTCTGACTGGCACTGGTGTTGGCTTGTTAGTTAGCTGTGAAGTGTTGCAGTCATTCTATATGCATGTGGGTAGTGGGTGCCCAGGTTTTATGTCACTTTCACTGTAGTCTCCAACTATGGTTGGATGCCAGAGGAAGAAAGACAGGATGCTATTGGACAGAGTGCGTCTACTCTTTTGCACCTCAGGGCCACCATGGTTTGGAATCTCCAAAGCTCTCCACCATTGTGAAAGAGATTTGTGGATGGAACTTGGTGGCACACCAGCAACATTAACAGAGTGGTATCAGGTGAATTTAAGTTCCATTGTTTATCAACTGAAGAACTGGAAATACAAGGTTAGAAAGGGAAGGAACATAGCTGCTCATTTCAGGCTTGTTGTCATCTGGAGTTGATGTTTTTTGTCCCATGTTTGACGCTCAATCTTTTGCTCCTCAAAGGAAGCCAGAAACACCACTGTGTTCAAGTGGTATTGGAACAGTTGGGCAGCCTACGCCTATATTCTTTAGCAACCCAAAAGTCAAGTCGACACCACAGCCACGTAGAAGTTGCTGTGTTCTGTAAACTTTGTTTTTCGTTTTCCCCAAACTTCCCTGAACGCAGCGTGGTGCTGCAGCTCTCTCAACAGTGAGAGAAAAATCCCTGGATCCAGTTAGTGACCTGGAACACCACCAACATGTATTTCCTTGTCTCATCTTCAACACTTCCTGAATGTTGTATTTCTAGTTATTCTGCCAACGTACAGACAGATTGTCTGGCAAAAACAGAACCGTCTTGGCGGAGGTAAAAACGTACCCTTCGATGTCTTGGAGTCTTCCTGACTGCAGTTTACACACTCACCGTATTAGCAGTAATAACTGCCATGGAATCACTCATGTTTCCTCGGGGTCAAAGGTCATGTACGTTCCTAGTTGTCAATCTAAGCTCCAGTGAAAACATTGATGTGAATTTCAATTATTTTACCATCCACCTATTTCCTCTCAGGCACTTTGCATTCATCAGCTTTACAGTGTTTTTGTAGTTGTGTGATGTGATTTTACATGGTAATTGTTATTCTGCACCACTGCATCTGTAAGAGCTCCAATTACAGGCAGATGCTGTTGACGGAAAATATTGATTTAGCAAACACCACTGCTAATGCTAATAATCATTGCACGGCGACTCTCTCCGCCTGCATTAGAGGCGTTTTGGCGTCTGAATAAACAATTCAATTCATTTTAAGGCAATTATTTTATTATTAATATGTCATCCTGAAACTGTCCAGTCAGAGTTATGACCTGCATTTGCTGACAGAGGTTGCTGTTCTTGATCCGCAGGATGGGCGAGTGTCCTTTATCGGCCACCAACTGGGCGGCGTTTCCCATTCGGCGAACAACAGGGACCAGCAGGTCAAGTTCGCCCGTGCGGTCCAGATCACCTACTACCTCCGTAACCATGGACCAGTGGTACAGGATGTTATCGCCGAGCGGTGGGAGAACGAGTTCTGCACACTGGTCAACCGGCTTTCCACGGCCGAGGCGCCTCACCCGACAGACCAGCTCCATATTCAGTCCCTCACTTCTTTTAGTCTCTGGAGGGACTTCCACCAGACTGGCGTCCTGGCCAAGGGGGAGGTGCTGGTCAGCCTGGTTCTGGTGCTCCTGGCTGCCACCATCTCCAGCTCAATGCGCGACTGCTTGAGAGGGAAACCGTTTCTGGGACTGCTGGGCGTGCTGACCATCTGCATCGCCAACGTGACGGCCGCAGGGATCTTTTTCATATCAGATGGGAAGTTCAACTCCACGCTGCTGGGGATCCCCTTCTTTGCCATGGGTGAGTCTGGCCAAGCGTCTGCTTGTGTGTCTGGGACAGTTGGCTATATTTCCATCCCAAATGTGACAAAGCAAAATACACACAGTGTTGAGTTTTGATGATACACTTCATCACAGCTCTCAATCCTTATATTCCACTTGTTAAAGAATAGTTTGGCATCCGGCGCATCACATTGTTGGCTCCTCTCATGGGTCCTTTGGGGCTACCAAACAGGCATCTCCCCCACCCTTCTGAGTCACACCTATCCCATGACCTCTGTCAAATATCCGGTGTAATGATGAAAAATAGCATTGCTGTGACGGAAATTCAGTTGCCGCACGTGAAGTAATGTGATCTAGGGCTGGGCGAAAAATAAAAATTGCTGCATCGGTTGTTTTGGTTTTCACCGTCTTCTGACGCTCTCGCCTTGATTTCCGCCCTAGATGGATCACGGATTAGTTCAGAAACAGCCATTCCAGATGGCCGTTCGAGAAGTGAATTGTTCGAAATCTGAATCGATTTTTCCCATGACAATGAATGGAAAAAGAACTAATGCGTTCCAAGCCTTAAAATAGTCTTTTGTAGGAGTGAATGTCGAGTGTCTGCTGCAGGTGGCTGTTCCTCTATGTGTGTGGCCGCTGCATGTGGGAGGGGTTGCCGAGTGAGTGACGTCTCTCCAGAAGTGAAGAGGTGCCCGGTGCGTGTCCAGCTCTGAATGTGCGCTTCTGTGCAGTTTGGCTGTGACAAAGTCATAAACCAAGTCACGCTCTGTCCCAGACTCGCCTCAGCCCTGTCCCAGCTCCAGCCCACAACAGGACATCAAACCCTGGAGTGGAGGTGTGGAGAGCGAGCACCTCCCCTGTGACACTCTACCACGGTCCAGTGCTGAGACAGGAAAGGTTTTACACCTCAATATGAAGAAAAAACAGTCAGTAAATGTAGGGACACGTCTGCATACAGAGGCTGCGTTATACACAATAACAAAGCGCGTCATGGGTCTGCTGGTCGGTCCGCGCACGTTATGTTTTTTCCGGCTTTTTTCCGGCGCGTTCGAGTTCTGGATTTTCGAAATCCGAAGCAAAAAAATCTCGAAATTTTTGTTCGAACTCCGATTTGTTCGAAGTCCGGGACGTTCGAGAACAGAGGTACCACTGTAATTTGAAACAGAATCAAACAAGAACTTGCAGACTTGTTGCTGGATCCGTGTCGCTCACGCTAATCGTGGTTAGTCGCACTCTGCAAACTAAGAGAGAGCTGCTCAGTATGGTTCCCTTGAGGTTGTAGCCACATTATTAGCGCCAACACTGTGGTCGTTCCTGGGGTCTTGAACTGTGGTGAAATTACACAGATCCAGATCGGTTTTTGTCTGATGCGTTTGAGCAGAGGTGTTATCGCACCTTAATATGGATACCCTTTACAATACTTATTTACATATAGATGAAACATGCTGAGGTTGGGATAATTCGTGCATAAACTGAAACTCAAGTGGAAGATTCAGTTAAGTGTGATTTTCATGTTTGTCCTAGACCTAATGCGAGTTTCAATCTGGCTTTTAGCTGGAGAGGCATCAGGTGGTCTTAGGGACACCCTAAACTGAAAAGCATGTGAATTCTGGCAGCTCGTTTTTAAAGCAGGATGCTCAAAATTCCCGATCTTAAGTGCCTGTATAGTGCCGTTGTACTGGTTTCCATGGAAAGGGCATTTTTCCTTGTTAGTTTCGTGGAATTACATTGAAGTTCAGCGATTTTCATGCCGTCTGTGAGGTGCGCTTACCCACATCTCGCAAGTCACAAGACTTTTGATTGGTGGATGCAGCGTGTAAGAATGTTGTTACTGGTGGGATGTCAAACGCTGTTGCAGAGTCAAATTTAGAAATTTGTGGAAACTCTCAGTGGAAAAAAATACACTATAGGTTGCACCGTAGTGCTGTCGATGGAAGGGTTTTTTGTACTGTTTTGCACAACCTGTACAATTAACGCTAAAAACCCTTCCACTGACAGCACTACAGTGCAACCTATAGTGTATAGTTTTTTTCCATTCTCCATTAATGATGAGAGAAGTGAAGTTAGTATAACTCAACGTTTTTCCTGCAGTGACAGTGATAAGCGAAAAGGAAGACAAATCAGTGGAAAGCGCTGGCATTTAACTTAAAATAAATGGCGTAATTTGCCCCTGAAAATGCACGGAATAGTGTTTCAGTTGGATTCGAATTTCAAAATATCCCGGGGGGTCATGACCACCTGCTCCACTAAGACGGCTTGTGCCGTCGGCACTCAGCTCCTGCTGCGCCATATATAGCCACCAAAACCAAAACTGGGCCACCGTGTCTTCAGTATACTCTGGAATATCATGCTAGAGCTAAAGCAAAAATCTGTTCTTTGCTGAACCATTTTCCATTCTCTGCTTGCATATTGACAAGAGCGCCCCCTGCTACCTTGAGTTTCCCTTCCATGCACAGTAAGGTCATCTTATCCCCGGAGCTTCGGCACAGCTCTGCTGCAGGCAGGGCTGACGTCACCCAAGTTTAAGTGAGACTGAGGAAGAGGAGGACCAAGTCTGCCTCGTGACCAGGAGGAAGTCGAGCTGTGACCGGGACGGAGAGGTGCGGAGAAGGCCGGGCCAAGGAGAAAAAAGAGGGGAAGGAAAAAAGACGTGTGATATATAGCGCGGTTGAGAAATGGTACAACCAGAGAGGGAGGAAGGAAAGTCAGATGGAGGAGGTGGAGGGAGTTAATTAAGTCTGTAATTTCATGTGACGGGACCTCAGAGGCGGCAGATGTCCCCCCTCCTTCTGGGAGGCACTCGCGCACTGCTGTCTGCAGCTTGGCATCAGGGCAGATGTGAAGAACCAGCACCATTCTTTCTTCTGTTTCAGAAGCACTTAAGGAGGACATTTTTTTCCTTCTTAACATTTTACATGTGAAGAAATGTTCACGGCAGTAAAGTGGTCCTCGGATCTGGAAAATCTTATTTCAACCCCCCCAACCCAAGTCCACAAATGAACCCCCATCTAGTTCTACATAATGGCCCCATTAGTTTGTGTGTAATGCTACAGTCTTGGCAGAGGTAACATGTAGATAACTCTCCATGAGCAGTTTTGAGTTGAGGTCCTGAAGAGAAATGCCCCAGCACGTCTGTGGGAGCAGCCAAGGCTCCATCATTGTAAGTGGATGAGATTTGGGAGAGCCAAACCTCCATCCGTCTCTGCACCTTCCCATCAGGCCAATGTGGAGGGAGGAAACAAACTAGGGGTAAAGGCAATATGAATCTGGAGTGCAGATTTGTCTGAGTGCTTTATTGACCGCCACATCAGCCTGACTTGGACAAATATTAAAAAGTCCAATACGTCTGTAAATCAAATTCCAATCTCAGGTACCTCGCCACAAAGAGGCCTCTGAGAGCTTTGCCTGTATTGGAACAAGCTGGGCCAATATAAGGTGCTTCAATATCAAAACCTGTGGCTCTAAAACCCCCTCACCTCCCGGGAAGAAGAGAGATCTTGGCGGTGATGAATGAATATTAGCGGAAACTGAACTTGTCTCCCAATATTAGAGTGCGCCACAGTCATTTTTCACAAAGAGAAATTCAGATGGAATTTGTCAAATGCAAGTTTCAGATTGAATGAATCACTTTTTTTCAACACTTTGTTAGCAACATAAAAAAGGTGGAGAGTGAAGGCCTCCACCCACTGATTCATACGTGCACATTGTTGTTGGTATTTTAGTTTCGAAATGAACAAATAAACACAAGTGCAGGCATCAAGTTAGAACGCAAAAAGGCACATGATTTAAAGATGGCCACAGATGTGTTGATTCCTAACATTCAACAGGTGTGTCGTGGACATTTTTTTACTATTTATATATTGTTTAAATGTAAAAGATAATGCCTACAATGCTTATAATACATGAAAACTACTGTTACATGTCCATGTCTGTTTTTGCAGAGTGTTAATTCTCTGCTTCTTTTTGCCCACTGGTCCTCGTGGTGTGTCCTGGGAGCGATATCAGCAGGGAAATGCAGACGTCTCAGTGAATAGGTTTTCCACTCCCGAGTACCTGATGACTCAGACCTGCTATTGTGTCCTTTTTCCACAACAACAAGTGCCTTTTGGCCGGCATGTGGAAGACACCATGTGGACTCCACTGGTGTAGCAGACTTGACTATCATATGATGCTGAATTGAATTGAATTTTTTTTACACATCCGAGTTATTAACCTGAAAGGGAACGGCTTCCCACAACTGTCTCAGAGAGCATCCATGTTTTCAGTCTGGCTTTTACCTGAAGCCTTTGCCATCAATTATTTATCACTTTATTCTTGCACTCTCTGAATGTGTTTATTTTTAGCAAGTTTTTGAGTTTTGTCATGCCGATATTTATTGACCAATATCAGGGTCAATCATGAATCTGAATCTCCGCCCCGTAAACAAGGCCACTCCCCTGACGTAAAAATTCAGAAATAAGATTTGAATTGGTCAGTTCAGAGTCTAAAAATAGTAGTTTAAATTATATTCCTGTTATTTTTTGGGGGGTGGGGGTTTCTTGATATCAGAATCAGAAAAACTTTATTAATCCCAAGGGAAATTGTGTTTGTAACATGCTCTGTACACAACATATCACAATAAATTAAAAAGAAATAATATTATAAAGTGCAAAAAAAAAGTGATACAAAAGATCTTAGAAAAACAATGTGCGACAAATGCAGTTCAAGAACAGAAAATGTGCCAAAAAAAAACTTCATTGTATTTTTTTCAGGGACGAATTGTGTGTTTTTATTGCCACACGAAGAAAGGACCTCCTGTGGTGCTCAGTCTTTGAGTTGTGCAGTCGTAATCTAACGGTCCATGCGCTTTTGTATTGGACCAGGAGCTGATGGAGGGGGTGGGTGATGCTGTCCATGTTGTCTCCTGAAACTAAGGAGCATCCTTCTCTCCATAACTGTCTCCAAGGAGTCCAGTTTCACCCCTACCACATCACTAGCTTTGCGGATGAGTCTGTTGAGTCTGTTAGTGTCCGCCACCGTTAATCTGCCCCAGCAAACCACAGCGAACAGATGCTGTGGATCTGACTCCGTAAGGGCGGCATTAGCATTTCCTTTGTCCTTTATATTCTCCAGCATAAGTTTGTCCTGTAGGGCAGAAGAACACTGAAGAAAAAAAGTCTCGCTCGGTTTGCTTCCGATATTAACCACCGATGTTTGTTAGCGAGAGTTGCTAGCTGAATGCTAACATCAGGGACGGTTTTGTAGACACAGCTTTTAAGGCCACTTTTAAAGAACATTGAACCATCCAGTCATCTAATTCCGCTTCTCTTTCAAACCTACGTTGTCACTTCCAGTTTTGCTGTGTCATGCTCCTCTGTTTCATCGAAGCCAGGATTCACAGCTAACCTAATCCGCTATTCTCTCATAACAATGGAGCTAATGTCCAATCTGGTTGGTGGAGCAGTTACCTCCACGTGTGAGTGCACCTTCCCCTAATATTAAACGGCGTCCTCCCCCCCTCTGATCTGCTGTGTCATCTCTGAGCCGGCCAATTATTGCTGAGCGGCGCACGCCATTCCCTTCTCTCTCCAGATCCGTGACAGCTGCTAAAAAACAGACAGAGAGAGGTGAGGAAAGTAAAGAGTCCAGAGCTGGACTCATGAAAAATAAATGTTGTGACATTTAAGCGCGAGCGCCGGCCTGCTCTTTGTCTCTTGCTGAATTAGTTTACCTCGGTATATTGACCTTTATAAAATACAGATTTATTTAGTTAGCACAATAGGCAGCCGGCACGCGGCCGGCTGGGTTTGTGACATCACGCTGAGATCTGATCTAGTCTCTCCCATCTGGCTCATATTTTGCTGTCAATTACGCTTAGAAACCATGGCTGAATCCCATATTTGGCTCCAACGGCACTGACGTGAACGTATTGAAGTAAAATGTTGCATTTTTGTTTTGCATCTCAGCAACCATTCAGTTCAAACCCATTTTTTTAGGCAATTTTTACCTTCAGTTAAGAGTAAAATTGAAAAACTGCCAAGGAAAGGGTCACATTTCTGGCCTCTGATTCTGGATTCTTCCTTCTCCAACAATTGCTCTTTGTCTTCATGGTTGATGCCTCCTGTCACTGTAATTCCTTATTCTTTTCTGGCTCTGGAGCTACTTTTAAAACAACTTTGGTGTCATGATCTAGTCTTGAAATTGTTTTATTTTCCAATACTTTTTTTATCAGCATTCGACATTTTTACTTTCCCCTCCCAAAGCGTCCCAATTATACCAGGAGTTCTTGTACTCTCTGTAGCCTCTGACTGGCTCTGCATGGTCAACAAGTCGTAGCTAAGGGACCAAGAGTGACTCTGAAGCAGCTCAGGTTACAGCGCAGGAGGGACAGAAGAAGCTTCACCAACCAATTGACACAAACTTGAAGTGAACATGTGAGCATCTTATGGATGTTTGCTTTCAGTTCCTTCATGTTAGCGATCTACTCAAGCTACTGGGCCTGACCCTACTCCCTTGCTCTTGCACACTCTGTTTGGGTTTTGGACTGGAGAAGCCGACCAAACGTTTCAGATGACATGTCACATCAAAAGTTAAGTTAAAAAAATCGGAACCCGCTAACCAATTGGAGGTCGTATTCTATGGCGAACAAATAGTCAGTCAAAGACAAAGAAGTTAAATGAAGGAGAAGCTGATCATAGCAGTTGATAGGATCGGATAGAGACGAACCGATTCGCCATGTTGATCAGTAACTCTAGACCCGCCCCCAGTAGGTGCCTTCGAATGCTGGAAACCAGTGATGGGTAGATGAGGTTTCATGAAACAGTGCCCTGATTTTCAGAGGCCACCAGAGGGCACTGTCTGCTGTCAAATGTTTGGACCTGAACTACGAATTCACTGAAACCTCACATCATTTCTAAACCAAGAGCGCCATCTAGTGGCCTCTGAAAATGATGACAGTGTTTCACCAACCCTGCAACACTGTTTCATGATACCTCATCCACCCATCACGACTGGAAACTGACAATGACCGGTTACTAAGTTGCATTTGGTGTGAGTTTAACTTATGAAAAACAATTCATACTCGACGTCATATCTGACGGCTAAGTCATTTTTTGTGGTCCCTATGAGCTTTAGTGACATACAACTGGATCCAAATTGTATTAAATACAAATAGAAAACTCAAAAAGAGATTGACTCAATGTCATGTTTGCATTTAGCTTCCGATATTTGAAAGTTCAATGTTTAGACAAAAAGTATTCTCCAACCTCCAACTTCAGTTGGAAGTGCCTTTTTCTTTATTAAGAAATGTTTATAATCTTAGCAGAGCCGATGTTATTGTAAGTTTTGAGCTAAAAGTTGTGTTTAGAATTAGAACTGGAAACTGTAACAGCTGTTCACTGGTCTGCAGAGATGCGTCAGTGCTCCCGTGGGAGCGCCAAGTCTGGTATTATTAAATGCTCAAGTGTTTGATGAGTGAATCTAATAATGGATTCTTCTTCTATTTTGGGCCCTTTTTTGATCTGTCAGACCCATTTTTCATTTTTATGCCTGCTACAGTGACACACTCACAGAGAGTGACGCGTCACATTCGGAGCCAGTCACGAGCGCTGGCAATCTCAGCAGATGGTGAAAAGCATTCTGGGAATTCCTGCCACTTTCTCGATGCAGAGCTGGTTGACTGATGATCGATCCATGGAAGCTCCGGGATGAGGCTGCTTTGGCAGCTTCAGGGCCGATAATAAGGACTGCATGAGCCGGGTCTATACGTCAATTAGAGAAGGTGAATTACAGCTCAGCAGCAAACACAAGGAAATCATTTCCCAAACAATGAATCCATGGCCTCCTCCATGGATGTGGGCACCTAGCCTCTCTCTTTTTGTCCTATTCATGCCACCTAAATATGCCCTCCAGGGGGCTCCATTTCACCAATGTTGCTCTTGCATCATAGATCAGCTGACTGCGCTTGAATGACAGCAAGAGATTCTTGAGTCGTGAGTCACATATATCTGGATGAGTCCCTCTGATAGTAGAGTCCTCTCCTTTCTGTTTGCTGTGACACTGGTGATACACCAGTCTCTGTTGTAGAGATTTGTTTGTGACGTCTATTTCAATGTCTGTCATTTTGCTTGGAAACAGAATCTTCAGATTTGACATAGTTCATATCATTTTGTTGGACACACACATCGATTGCTCACAGTCACACAGAAGAAGTGTTTTGTTTCCTGAGCCTCCTCCTCTGTTCTTTTAAACATTTCAAATAATTCAGAATTAAATCAACGTTTGGTGCGCACTATATAAAGATGTGTATTTTGTATGTATGTAGATGCCAAAATAAGTCCCAAAATCACAATGTTATCTTATGTTATCTGATCATTCATTTATCTTAATGCATTATATATATATATATATATATATATATCCGATTTTTTTTTTTTTTTTTTTTGTATTAGCCAGAATGCTAATTTAAAGTTGAAAACCCTCAGTACAGACACAAAACCAGAAGCAGGAATTACTTTTCACATTTTATATTTCATATATTCAAATAACCATTACAACTCAGAATCAGCTTTCTCATAAAGAATGTCTACCTAAACATTTAGGAGTCATCCATTTGTGATGGAGACTAATGGCATTAGCATTTCATTTTCCAGAGAAAAAAAAAATTCTCAGAATATATATATATATATATATTATATATATATATATATATATATATATTTCATTCGTCTACTCACTAAACAAGTCTCATTCATGGATTCGTCTCATGGAGACATATTCTTCCGAGACCACCTTGGGTCCTTAGTATGTCAAGCAGTATTGATCTTCCCATTTCTTCCTGCTCTGAGTTCCACAGTTTCCAGGTCAGCTGACATTGAACACACACACACACACACACACACACACGCATGTCTTTGTATCCCAATGACCACTGTGTCTCAAGAAAACATGTCGCTGCGTTTCAGTTTCCAAGAAGCGGTTGGTTCTTCCGTGGGGCTCCTCTTCCTCATCTGTGGTGTTTACTTCCACTAATTCCTCACACATGAAGAGCCATAATGAGGATGCGGCACCGAAACGTAATTTATCGATCGGCAGATTTGATCCGCTCCGATCCTAATGAGCTCTGCCGCATGCGGTTGGGGAGGCTCCTGTTAAGTGTGAAGCATTGCATGTCGAGAATGGAGGCGCTGTATCATTTCCCATTCATAAGTGTGATGAGTTGTAAAGGGAATTTGAGGATGGATTGTTCTGACGCTCCAAGTCGCCGAGAAATTAGCGTTACGTTCATGACTCCGTCACCAGTCAGTGCTGATAAATATTTCAGCCTAATGGAGTTGATAGGAAGGAACCTGGGGTGGGGCTGGAAGTGGGAGTCAGGTACATCGGGGGGTGGGCTCCGTCTGACTCCAGATACAGACTTGGAATAAATCTGCCGCTCTCCAGGTGCATGTGTCCCGCGTCTCCTCCTGTAGTTTTTCCAGTGAATATTATCATAGAATTCACTTCCTTAAAAAAAAAAAAAAACTAGATAATAACTTGTCATTCTTCTCAAAGTTTCCGGTTCTTCCACCTTTCATTTATGATTAAATATGCAAAAAGTCTAATCCATTTGAGAAAGAACAGAGCCTCGCCCCTGCTGCTTTGTTGCTCATTAGGCCCTCATAAATATCATTTATCAGTCAGTCAATAATGAGGCGCTTTCATCTAATTTTAACAAGACAGTCGGCTGAGAATAGATGTTCAAAGCATCGGTTGGAGTTGAGCTAAACATAGCATCAAATGATGGCACTTGATTCTCATAAACTAGGTGTACTTTAAGAAAAAAAAGTCTAAAAAAAGAGTTTGGGACGAGTGATTTCTCAATAATCCAGTCACTCATCTGAGTTTGAATAATGGATTTTGCATTGGATTTTTCAATGTGAGGACAGAAGAAGACAGAATACATGTGTGGGAATGAGAGGGAGCCAAGTGGACAGGTGAAGTTACAGGACGTAGAGATAAAGAAGGTGGGGGGTGTGAAGTACTGAGGCTCAACTGTCCAAGGCAATGGAGAGTGTGTGAAAGAGGTGAAGAAGCAGGTGCAGGCAGGATGGAATCATTGGAGAAAAGTGTTAGGTGTGATGTGTGACAAAAGAGTGTCGGCAAGGATGAAAGGGAAAGTGTCCAAAAGGGTGGTGAGGCCAGCAACGTTGTATGGTTTGGAAACAGTGGCACTGAGGAAAAGACAGGAGGCAGAGCTGGAGGTAGCAGAGATGACGATGCTGAGCTTCTCTCTGGGAGTGAGCAGGATGGATAGGATCAGAGGGACCGCACATGTGCTCTGGTGTTTAGGAGACAAAGTCAGAGAGGCTAGATGGAGATGGTTTGGACATGTACAGAGGAGAGAGAGGGAGCCAGTACATTGATAGATGAAGATGTTGAGATTGGAAATGCCAGGCAGAAGGTGGAGAGGAAGTCCAAAGAGGAGATTGATGGAGGTGGTGAAGGAGGACATGAGGTCTGTAGGTTTGAGAGAAGAGGAAGCAGAGGACAGGGGGAGATGGAGGAGGATGATCCACTGTGGTCACCACTGAAGGAAGAAGCAGGAAGAGAAAGAAGGAGAAGAACAACAAAATCAGCAGTTTAAGATAGGATTTTAGAATCCTCGAGTAGAATCGCAGAGACACCACAAGAGTTCCTAGTTGCCAGATAAATCTGTATGTTGCCACCAGGCCGTTGACAGAGACATTCTGGGGGTAGATGGCTTGACCAAGAGGGACAACACATTCTCACCCCTGAGGCGTCACATATCAACAATTGTAAAGTGGACTTCTGTGTCTACAAATATTGATGCTGAAGTCAGCCTTCCGCGTTTCATTGGATGGACATGCTTCCCCTCCTGAGTAACGTCCAGAGGGACGGGTCAGGGGTAGGATGACTCCATTAAGGCGGGGGGGGGTGCACTTCACTCATAGTGCTAACAAGTACCCATAATAGTGTAGTCGATATTTGACAACTTGGGACTGAGAACATGTTGAGAAGTAGCATGTAGATGTAAAAAAATAAAGGACCAAAAGTCGAACCTTGCGGATCGCCACAGGTAAATTTAGGTGTCGATCTATGGTCTATTTAGGTGTTATCTATGGTAGTATTTGAGTGGAGTGGTCCACTAAAATTGCCTACACAACAGTGTCAAATGCTGTGCTGAGCTCTGAAAGGATTCGAATAGAGCTCTTGTGCTATGCTAATACACTCAATGTCTCGTAGCAGCATCTTGAATTGACAAGCATTGCACTGACTTTATTTAACAGATGTTGAGCTTCCTCTGCACTAGGGTTAATGAATTGCCTCATAATTAAGCAGGTAGTTTGTGCAATAGCTTAGTGAACAGAGTCAGTCATTATGATGGGTGGAGTCTATCCTGCCTAGAGGGAGAGGCAAGGGACTCCCTAGTGGTGGCAGGTTGTATACCGCCACTGACACCCATGCTCACATTTAAAAACACTTCACAGTAGCAATTGACAGCTACATGTATTTGGATGGTGGGAGGAAACCAGAGTTTCTGGAGGAACCCGCCGAAAGCTCAGGGAGGAAATATAAACTTTCCAGCTTGCTCTGCACCTTTAATCCCTTCTGCACAATTGTCTTTTTTTATATTCACCTGCTCAGAGACAGGGAAAACTTGAAGATGCAAATTGCAAGTGTTCTATTTCACACCTGGAGCAATTCCACCAAATCAGTTTCATTCCCACCCAGACTCCTACTCAATATCCTGATAATGATGCGGCGGAGACAGAGCAGAGGGAGTGCGAGTTTTCGTGGGTGTTTTGTTGCCTGTGGTGATAATTCTGTTCTTTCTTATGTCCCATACCCTCCATCATCAAGAGCAAGTTGTGGACTATGGGAGCGAGGAAGATGAGAAAAAAAGTAGGCAGGCAGAAATTTAAATAGCAATTGAGGACAGGGAAAAAAATGGTGATCTGATTTTAAAACATTGGATTTATTTGGCTTTTACACCATTACAGTTTCATCAGTTCCTTCTCAATCTTTAATCTGATACTGTGTAGAGCGTTTTGATGCTTTTAACCCAGCAGAGATCTATGATCCTTGACTAAACTTTGGACCTCAGAAAAAAAAACTATTCTCAAAGATATTGCAATTTTTTCATGACAATATTAAATATAGATATTTCTGATAATAATCTATTTTTTTCGTACATTATGACGACGTCATATCCGTTTCATTCAGTTTGGAAGCCAAGGTCATGCGTGTCTCCTTCAGCCGATCAAACACACAAGTTCCATACTTTTGCATTTATTTTCAAACACCAACTTCTGTCAAATGCATAGCAAGGACCTGTTGCTGGATTCACTTGGCTAGAAAGGCGAGACAAAAGTCTCTTTCGTGAGAGTTTCAGGGTGGTTACAAGAGAATTGGCAGCCCTGTGCTAACATGTTAGCGTTCTCTGGTAGCAGCTGCTCAGAATAGCTCTGGAGGATTATAGATATTGGAATATCACCATCTGTGCAATGCAACCTGAGCTGTAAAACTGTGGCAAAAGTAGTTGGATCTTGGTTATTTAATCCAGCTCCCACAGTGTCTCTCTTCTGCTGCATCTGTGCTTTGGTCTGCGATAACACAGGCTCTCTGCCACTGAGACAATTTAACCCCCAAAATATTACTGTCAGAAGCTGTTCTGACACCTTGATACTGCACATCAACTGCTTTGTGTATTTATAGACAGTGAATAATACCTTTCTAAATACACAAATAGAACCACAGTCACCACTTTGACCTGTGAGCCTGTAGATGGACTTGAGTGTCATGCAATGGCCCACTTCCTGAGAAAGAAACGTGGTAGGTACTGGACCTAGTGTGTGTCTGAAGATTAAATCTGGGCTGAAAGGGGTATTTTCCAATTTATACCTCAATGCCGTGGTGGAACATGTGAATGCCATGCCATGAGGCGGGGCATATGACCTGGTCTTTCAGAACCCAGTATGTCTTACCATCATTTTTGTTTTCAGTTTCTGTAATTATTCCTTTTTCTTCCTCCCGTTTTTGTTCACTGTGCACTCTGTCGCTGCCCGTTCACATCAGGGAAATAGTAACCCAGCCCTGTTGGCGACATCATGACTGACTGGACGGTTGATACCCAGACTCACCAGTCAGTGATCCACACATTAGAACAGAACCCAGTTTTGGGGTGTGTTTTGTTCCGAGCATTTACGGTGTCTCTGGTAAGGGAGTCACTAGCAGAGAAGGGGGCGCCCTTTTCTTTGTGTTCTGAATCTGCCTGAGGAAAAAAAAAAAAACAACATTGTTGTATATTGTGAGTTTATAAACCCCAGTGTTCCAGGAAAGCCTTTTTAAGAATCTCTCATTATGCATGCTCCGATGATACGGCCCAGAAAGTTAATCACCCTGTAATTTTGGTAATGGCTCTATCTTGCCGTAGTCATTATTTCTGTGACCTGCCGCTGCCGCACCTCGCGTGTATCAAACAGTGCACGGCCTAATAGCTGCAGTAATCCGTGTCCGCTCCGGGGAAGCGTCAAAATCTGAAGCCGGGAAGTTTCTTTCACAGCCACGAGAGGCCAAGCGTCAGAGGTGTTATCACCCAAATATTGATTCTGGGGGGGATAATTGCTTTTGAGCGTGCGTGCGTTCTCATCCGTTTCCGTTGACTTCAGATCCCTCCTTCACTTCAGGAGCTCGATGGTGGAAGCAGCTGACTGTGTCTTGTGTACCGCAGACATTTGGTTAAATGACCCAGTGGCTCAGTGCTGAGCTCTGCCATTATTTCTGGGGCAGGAGGGATGAGGCTAATCCGTAACACCTCAACCCCACAACTCCACCAAGCCCTCGAGGCTTCCTGCAGCCCACGACCATCTTTTCAAGCGGAGACTTGGATACAACACCTCTAGCCTCCTGATCCTTTCACACCGAGCTGCAGCATATTTTTCTCAAACTTAACAGCGACTGCCCTCTGACAAACAGTGAGGTGGCAACTGAAAACCAGACAGCATTCCTTATCAGGGAGCACTAGAAGACTGACTCTATGGGGGTTTATTCAAGTGAGTGGCGACCTTCCAGAATAAGTTAAAAGTTAGAGTGAAGAAAAGGCTTTTAGCGAGACTGACTTTACAACTTGCTTTGTAAAAAACAAGCTGTAAACATCGATTTGGTCAAAAAATGACTTTTTATAAAAACAAACATCTGAGTCAAATAACTCTGGTGACACAGTAACACTTTCAGATGCAGAGGTCTCCTGGGCAGCTGTTTTACTCAGCTGAACCTGATTCATTCCAAAATATATATATTTATTTTATTTTTTATTCTTTCCCTTACGACAAGCTAAACATCTACAGTTGTGTTCATCTTCTTTTATATATTTATGCAAGATAAACTTTCACTCATATAAACATTCATTCATTCATTCAAACAAAACATATATGAAGGTTTGCCTTAAGTAAAAAATAGAACCACATGAATTTTGAACCCTGTTAAGTTATGTTGCTCGCATTGGGAAAGGGCGCATAATAGGGCATAATACAGGCACCAATAATGGGACAGTTAGGGCGTCCTGCTGAGAAAAAGTGGGCGTCCATTTGTTCGTCCTCATGACGCCTCCTAGCTAAAAGCCTGTGTTGAATAAAGTCCATCCACCGGTCTTCAGTGGAAGTGATCCAAAGTTGTAGCGCAACAGTCCGGTCCTTCCTCCAGACTCATCCCTGCTGTCACCCCCACTTTCACCCATCAATAATCCTTAACAGTTAGTGGCCCTTTGTAAAACTCATAGTCTGATTTTCCCCTCTCTTGAGTTGTGAGATAGCAACAAAGCTGATTAGAATTGAGCGGCCGTCATGCCTCCAGCCATCTGCTCCATGCTGCGTTTCTTCTCTTTGATTTCGATTAAAGCTCGAAACAGGTTAAACGTGTGGAGAATAATTGAAGTCTGGACTTTAAGGTTAACAAAAGAAGGTTTGTCGCCAGGGGTAGTGTTCAGTATGATGTCCGGTCCGATGCCCTGAAGAAGAAACCGACGTTCTTTTGTAATGTATGAATTGAGCATTCATTTACTGTAGAGAGGCGGTATGTCGTACAAGGTGGAGGCCACTGTGTGACCCCCTCCCCAGTACCATCGCTTTGTGCTGACAGTTATTACCACCAAAGAAGCGAAAACACCAAAACACTCCTCAGATTATAAGGCTTCCATTTTGTAAACAAACAAAAACGTTTCAAAGTTACGTGTTTTCTTCCCGTCAACAGCGTCGGACATCCCCCCAATAACAGCGCTTTTTGGTAAAGGTCCGACCGAAAATAAATATGGTGCCCGCAATACTAAAGCCCCAGGTTCATGAAGGCATGAGATTTTCTGCGAAGAACCATGTAAGTCAGAAAAATTACCAGGGAGAAAGACCCTTTTCATGGAAACCAGTATGATGGCACTGCGAACAGGGCACAAATGACAAGAAATTTAGGGTGCCCTACTGAAAAAAAAGGCATCCAATTGCTCATGTTTTTCAGTTTAGGGTGCTCAAATGCCCCTCTAGCTAAAGCCTGTCCATGAACAGTGGGGGAAACGGTGGCATTGTGAGTCACCAAAATCAGTTTTTATATCGTGTTTGACTTCTTACTTTTGTCATTTCTAAACATGTGTTGCCGCAGACAGTCTCCTTCTTAATGGATCTCAATCCAGCTTCTTCATGTCCTCCTTTACTGCATCCCTAAACCTTGTTGGTGGTTTTTCTCATCTCCTTCCCCTGGTGTCTCCAACACCAACATTTTTCCAACCAACCTGACTTGTGGCCCTCTTCTAATTGAGTCAAACCATGTTCATCTAGATTTACAGCCTCTCCAGCTCAAACGTGGGTTGAAATTCGGCTGTAAGCAAACTCTGACTCATGGAGAAAACCTGGGCCCTTTCTGTGAGAAGTTTTTCTGTGAGACGTTTCATGTTGTCTTTCCATTCAGATGTGAACTGGTTAAGGTAAATTGTCCACCCAAACATCCAGCCCCATCATAAAAGTGACACTTATTGAATCCCTAATACAATCAGATCGCATTGCGTATTGCATTCTTTTTGCCTGGTTAATATCAGTTCCATGTTTGTATAATGCTGGCCGTCGCACACAGCTGATTTAACCAAAGCTCCCGCGCAGAATTCCTCCTGAAACTAAAAGCAAAAAAGAAGCAGTCCATCCAAAGCGTTCAATCCAGCCTTCGCCTTTATGGCTCATGAGCTTTTTCTTCATGTCATGCAGGAACCTTCACGATGGTATCAAATGGCCAGCTGGATTTGTCTAAGCCCTCTGCTTTAAAAGATGAACGCAGTGGATGAAAACGCGACACTTGTGTGAAGAAATTCATCAACAGTCAACAGTCCCCCCACAGTGATTTCCACCGCCCACCCGACATGGAGCCCAGGCATTTTACAAATAAAATGGACAGTGTGTGTGGGAGGGCGGGTGTTCCTGTGTGGGAGACTTGGCGCTGAGGATCACGCGCTTTTGAACACAATATTTTTTGACTGGTGAAAATTTTTCAGATTGGACTCACACGACCTGTGTCTACGGCTGAGAAGTGCGCTGCTTTGTGGATGATGGGTCTAAAATAAGAACTGCCTTTGTTCTTATTTTCATGAAGATAGTTCTGACCAACTTTGAGGGCTTAGTCAGCTGTGAGGCTGGTAACATGAATATGTATTTGGATTCTTCTCGGGGTGTGACGCCTCCTACAGGCCAAGTCATGTGTTCAGCATGAGGACAGCTCATGTGCCAAGTTGCCAGACCTAAACAGCAACAGAGAGAGAGGAGATGGATGTTTTCAGGCTGGAGATAGAGTCACAATTCTGAGCTTGTGTCTGCTGTGGTTGACAATATTAAACCCGCGGACTCTCAGGACTGTTAAAAGGAAGCCTCGGAAAATGTCAATTTTTTTGACTCTATGACTCCGATTTTGAATGCTCTTGAATGGCCTAGTAAAACAACACTTAGGATCAATTTAAATATGCGTACTTTGCCTTTATATTCGTCATATTTGGTGCAGGAAGAAAGGGTACGGACGGGCTGTTCTGCTGTCTCTTAAAATAGAAATCACTGGAGGAAGTGCTGTGGAGTGTGACTTGTTGTTTATAGCTTTTGTATGACTATTTATCCTATAAATTTTTAAAAGTACTTTATTTTTGCGATCTGTTTTATCTTAAAGCAGGCATCACCAAACTGTTCTAGAAAGTGCCACAGTGGGTGCAAGCACACACACGGAAACTGCAAGCAATGTGTGCTTGATGTCTGGAACAGTTTGGTGACCCCTGTCTAAAAGTTTATTTATTTATTTAGTTTTGCGAAAATGTGGTTTGTCCAGTCATTTCTAAGACTCCGATTTTATTGAATTTTTTGGTAGTTTTAGGTTAAAATGTTTTTAAGTAAAAAAAAAAAATGACTTTGCTAGCATTAACTACAGAGCTATACAAGGCCTTGTGAATAGTTTACTGATATTTATACTCCAAACCCCTGGAAAGAATCATGACCAGAGACAATGTCGACATTACTGCTTAAGGTACACTTCCATAAAGAGAGTACCTTAAATAAAAAATAGCATTTTCAGATTGAAGTGAAAGTGAAGCTGCTGAATGCAACTACAGTAGCAAAGTAAGTTTTAAAATCAAGTCATGAGTATGGGAACTCAGTTACTTTTTAAGGGAGTACTCAGTAGTGTGGTGACACTACTGGGCAGTCAAAAAACTGATCAAGTTAAATATGATACTTTTTTTTCCAAAATGGCTGCCTCAGGGGCTCAGAGAGATTCCAGACACTTCCCCAATCCCAACTCAAAAAAACTGAGGAGATGACAGTTTGTATGTTCTAGCTGCGCGTCATGAGCCCTGAGGGTTGCACCCGATTGACAACTCTACATTGTTTGCTTGTATGAGTCTTCGGTCAATTTTTCACTCCGCACACCAAGAGTAGTTGCTACATTTTAATTGCGTTGGTAAATGTTTAATGTTTAAAGACAGATGTCCATTAACTGCTCGACCGTTCTGTCTTGCAGGTCACGGAACCAAAGGGGTGTTCGAGCTGCTGGCTGGCTGGAGAAGGACGAGGGAGAACCTCCCGTTCAAGGAGCGTGTTGCGGACGCTTTCGCCGACGTGATGGTGTGCTACACCATGACCAGCTCGCTCTACATCATCACATTTGGCATGGGAGCAAGCCCTTTCACCAACATCGAGTCCGTGAAGATTTTCTGTCAGAGCATGTGCGTCGCCATTCTGGTCAACTACTTCTACGTCTTCTCCTTCTACGGCTCCTGCCTGGTGTTTGCCGGACAGCTGGAGCAGAACCGCTACCACAGCGTTTTCTGCTGCAAGATCCCCTCGGTGGAGTACCTGGACCGCCAGCCCACGTGGTTCAAAACCATGATGAGTGACGGTCATGACCTGTCCACGCACCATGACAGCGTCCCCTACCAGAACCACTTTATTCAGCACTTTTTGCGCGAACACTACACGGAGTGGATCACCAACACTTACGTGAAGCCCTTTGTCGTCATCCTGTATCTCATCTACGCCTCCTTTTCATTTATGGGATGTTTACAAATCAGCGACGGCTCGAACATTGTAAATCTCCTCGCGAGTAACTCGCCGAGTGTTTCGTACGCGCTGACGCAGCAGAAATACTTCAGCAACTACAGTCCTGTGATCGGATTCTACATCTACGAGCCCCTGGAGTACTGGAACACCACGGTGCAGGAGCACATCAAGACTTTGAGTCACGGCTTCAACAAGATCTCCTGGATGGACAACTTCTTCCACTACCTGCGGGTGGTGAACGTGAGCGCGTCGACAAAGAGTGACTTTATCTCGATTTTGAAGGATTCCTTCCTGCGGAGCCCTGAGTACCAGCACTTCACCGAGGACATCATATTTTCAAAGAACCACGAAACTGACGAGTATGACATTATCGCCTCCCGCATGTACCTGGTGGCACGGACCACCGAGAAGAAGCGGGAAGAGGTGGTGGAGCTTCTGGAGAAGCTGCGCCCGTTGATGCTCATCGACCCGATTAAGTTCATCGCCTTCAACCCCACCTTTGTTTTCATGGACCGCTACAGTTCCTCCGTCATTTCCCCCATCTTAACCTCAGGCTTTAGCGTGCTGACTATTCTCGTCCTCACGTTGTTCCTTGTCATCAACCCCCTGGGGAACTTTTGGCTCATCCTCACAGTGACATCCGTGGAGCTGGGAGTCTTGGGTCTGATGACCCTCTGGAACGTTGGCATGGACAGCATCTCAATTCTGTGCCTTATTTATACCCTCAACTTCGCCATGGATCACTGTGCACCACACCTCTACACCTTTGTGCTGGCCACCGAGCACACTCGGACGCAGTGCATAAAGCTGGCACTGGAAGAACACGGCGCGGCCATCCTGCAGAACACTTCCTGCTTTGTGATCGGGATCATGCCGCTGGTGTTTGTGCCTTCTAATCTGACCTACACACTGTTCAAATGCTCCCTCCTTACCGCTGGGTGCACTGTGCTGCACTGCTTTGTCATTCTTCCTGTCTTCCTAACTTTCTTCCCGCCGTCTAAAAAGCGACACAAGAAAAAGAAAAGGGCCAAGCGGAAAGAGCGGGAGAGGGAAAGAGAAAGGGAGCGGGAGAGAGAAAGGGAAGAGATCGAGTGCATTGAAGTCAGAGAGAATCCTGATCATGTGACAAACGTCTGAATAATCCGCACACCGGTGGATAGACGCGACGTAGTGCCGGACGACAGGTGTTGGTGAATGATGAGTTACCTCTCGAGCTATAGAACCCAGTCTGAGGTGTCGCCTTCAGAGGGAGCGCTCATCACTTCCAAGCATTCGCAGCCCAGCAGGCGAGCGTAGAGAACAGCTCCGCTCTCAGACTGCACGGTGTTACCATTCGCACAAACTGCAACGCCATGGGTTCAGAACTCTTTGAAATACTCGGTACACAAACACCATAGATTCCAGAATTGTAAATAACTTTGAAACAAACGGTATACCCGTCTATTTTTTTGGCGAGTCCTACATCTATTTCCAATTACTCCAATGAGCTGTGTAGTCCGCTCGGCCAATCCAGCCCAGGAAAATATAAGACGCATTAGTGGTGCAGATGAAAGCAGTGCACACAGCTACTCTACTCTTAGGATTAGAAAATACTTGAATATTTTGTGCACGACTTTGGGCGATTAATGCAGTGCGTCCACCCTCGGTGGGGAGCCGAACAGCTGACAACTGGTGACCCAACATCTCTCACCATCATTGATTTAGAAGCTTTACACGATATATATATCCAATGTTATCCAAACTTAAATACTGGCCTTTTTGCATTGATTCCTCACATCGATTTGTTTATTACGTAAGATGCAACGCCCTGTGGCAGAAACCTGTGGTCACCCGAGAACAGAACAGTGACCTCAGAGGCTCAGATGACCAAGTTATCCTTGGCCTTGTTCTATTGATATTGAAACAATGTGCTCAGGGTGATGCAGAGGGTTGACAGCAGGTGACGTAGCTTTCTCCTTTTGCCTGGATTGAAGTTGGACGGTGGAACTCGACTCACGGAATTGTTTATTATGACATCCATTTGTGAAGCTGACTGAACCCCTGCAGCCTAAAATGAATGTTGGCAGTGGCTGTAGACCACAGGTGTCAGACCATCAGCCTTGGGGGACACACCCGGCCAAGATTTTGTCTGTGGCCCAGCGAGAGGTTAAAATACCAATAGGTGGCTTAAAGTAAAATCCAAATAACCCACAATGATAAGACAGCTTTGCTGTTCAACTGGCTGCTTTCTAGCTCGGACGTTATAAATGCCAACAAGTGCTTCAAGGACGAAAGCCCACCTCGCGGAATGGAGTTAGGAAGGGCAAGTTGCATATTCTGAAGCTAAAACTAGCCTCTAATTATTGAAAGTTAGACAGGTCCTGCATTTTGTTTCTGCATATTGTGACGGAACTTGCCCCCTTGTGCGACTGAGTTGGTCATCCCTGCTTTACACCAAAGACTTTTGAATGTGGTTAAGGCAGGCTAGACTGTCGGAAAGAGATCAGCATGAGAGGCTGGAACTATGTTCCAGACTAACCGGTACTGTCGGTAGCCATGGTTGCTCGGGCACTTTTTCCTCAATCGGTACGAATGTTTTCCGAACCGAGATTAAATCTTCCCTGTTTTCCCGACGCAAAATTACACAGTCCGATTCAGATGCATGTAGTCCGAACTCACCTACACTGAACAAACCACCATCCGTTACTTAGCAACAGAATCTAGCAAAGAATATTACGTAGTCACCTCTATTCCTATCTGTATTTGGTTTAATGCATTTTTTCCATTTTTGTCTGGCGAGTGCTTGTGACCTTGCTGGAGGACTCCAGTTTTTTAAGGCATAATTTACTGGTCATGTCACATGGGGTTAACATGCGCAGTGACACAAAAAAGATAGTTGGTCACATGGAGGAAGACCTAATAAACCAGTAACATAAACCATCCCTGCTGAGCCAAACGAAATTTTGTTCACAAGGTGTCAAATCGGGTCATTTCATCCCGAAAGAAGTATTTATATGAAGCATTTTCATTTGACTACAATGCACCATGTAAAAGCAGCTGAAACACAGACAGGTTTAGCTAATGGCCGAAGGAAAGGCATATTGTTGTTATGGGTCAATGAGGTGTCATGAGATAGAGTCCTACTTTTCAGAGACCACTAGATGGCGCTCTTAGTTTAGAATGATGTGAGGTTTCATTGAATTGGTTGTTCAAGTCGAAACACTTTACAGCAGACGGCGCCCTCTGGTGGGCCCTGAAAATCAGGACACTGTTTCACGAAGCTTCAGCGATCCATCACGAGCACATGGCATTTTCCACGTATTTGTACCGGACTTACACCAAGATCAGTATGAAAACACCACCTATATGAAGATGTAAACAACTTCAAAATCAGGTAGATTGGACTGAAAAAAGGTTCAATTTACTCAGATGGCAACGTAGTTTTATATTTAATACTGAAGTTGAGAATACCTCACCCACACTAGGGTAGCACAGTGGCAAGCTAGTCGTGCCAGGGCTCAGAATGACTCGGCCCCCGTGGTCATTTGACAGGATGTACTGCTTTGTTGTCTATGACTACAGGCTTCAGCGCATGAACCACTCTTCTATAGGCAGTAAAGCAAGGTGACGTTTAACTTGTACAACCTCAGAGCAGGGTGACGTCACTCCAACCACTATGTACAAGAGATATGAGTTCTATATCTTAGAAACAGGATACCTCTGTGTGTCGCACATGTTGAAGTCATTTCAATGCTATTGATAATTGCATGGATTCTTTACGTCCTGCGGGAGGATTTTTGTTTTCGACTGCAAAACGTGTCGTGTTTTCACGCAGAGATAAAGTCCAGGCGAGAACCTCGGCGTTATCTCGACCAAAACTCGCTGAAGGTCGCCTCGCAGGTCCTCGATATGAGCTCTGCTAAATTGTCGGATTGCGGTAAAAAGGCTGTGAGTAGCTTATTGACAGCGCATTGACAGGTTTTTACAGGTGGCCATTAAGGGTCCTGCCTCGACTGTCTGGTTTGTTTGTTTCATGAACACGACTGTCAAATTCAATCCGATCCAGAGACACACCAATATGTCTATTTTTTTACATAGGTGTATTTGAAAGTGTAATGCCATTCAGTCTGGATGTTGTGACTGAGAAGTCTATGAAAGTGTGGCCCAGCAGCTGGAGCAAATGGCTCACAAAAGCTCTGTTCTATATGTATAGCAAGAAGGCATGAACTGTTTAAAACACAGGAAATAAATACAAATCTGAAATGGATGACTTCCCAAAATGGACTACGTTTGCATGGCACTGTATTGTATGTATGCATGTATTTCATTTCTATGTATGAAGTCTGCGTATTTTCCCATGAATTATGGTTCTTTTTTTCTTTTCGTTTTGTTTTGCAACACTGTACTGACTTATGTAAATTCTTTTGATGCATATTCTGTTTGTGCTGGAAATGAAAATAGTCTCACATGATCCGTTCCAAATGCCAGAGGATATTCCGTCTGTAAAATAACTGTAATTACTCTTTTCTATATTTTATAAGGAAAAAATATACTATAGAGATTTTTAAGATGTTTCTTAAATAAATGGGGTTTAAAAGTAAAAAAAAAAAAAGGTGAACACAGTAGGCCAGTAATAAACAGTGGAATGTTGCCAATATACTAGATCTTATTCCTTGCACACTGCAGTGTCAATGTCTGTTAATTATTCACAATTAAACTGCAGCCACCATTTTAATTTTGCTTTCTGAGTCTTGACTAATTTATACTCTCTCTCTCTCTCGATCATCACGGGTGTTACGCAGGTGCATCCGACCCGACAGATGTTCCCCTGTTTTCAGGCAGGCAGCGTTTCTGCACAGAGAGAACAATCAAAACAGAAGAAAACTCAACTAGTTTGACAAACAAAGGCATGAGTCGCATGTGTTGCTGAATCGATATCTATATGACAAGACATCTGTTTCCAAGCTGCCTCTCTTACGTACCGTCGAGAGGACACTAGGAACAGGGACATTTCTCTCTCTGTCCTGGATGTGCCCTCGAACCTCCTGTCAGTTGGATGTGCACCAGAGAGGAATCCATCTCTTCTGGGTTCTGGATGCAGAGGCGCCTACAAAGCAGGGGTGAGAAATAAGGCAAGTCACCTTTTCACCCATCAGGTGTCTGGATATGCCTGTTTCAGCTGCAACCTCATTGGTCAAACTATATGTGCTTGACTGGTTGGAGCGAAAATCAGCACCAACCCACCCCTTTGAGGACCGGATTGCTCAGGTCCGCTCTAAATGACGGCCTGAAGATCTGCCACTAAAGGGACTTTCACATCGCATGGGAAGAAAACCCCATCAACAACAGACAATTGCTTACACTGAACAACAGACTCCACCATGAAGATGTGAAGTGGTACTGTGGTAGACACCACTTCTGTCTGCAACCTTACGACCTAATGTGTGCCACTGTAAACCAGGGAGTAGATCAAGAGCTGTGCGTTTTGACTCAGCATACACTGAGTCCTTATTCGTCAGGCAAGATGCGAAGCTACTACTCTCACCCTCCATCCCACGTTTTTACGTGCTATGTTCTGACTGAGGAGAAAGCTGAGCTGAGAGATTAGAGAGCTGTCAACTCGTGAACAGTCTGGACTAGTGATGGGTAGATGACGTGTCATGATACAGTATTGAAGGGATGATGAGGTTTCATGAAACAGTGTGCTGATTTTCAGAGGGCACTGTCTACTGTAAAATGTTTGGACATGAACGGATACAATGAAACCTCACATCATTTCTAAACCAAGAGCGCCATCTAGTGGCCTCTGAAAAAAATCAGATACTGTTTCACAATACCTCAATGACCACACATAGCGCTACCCAGTGTAGCGGAGGTTAACGGAAGCAGTGCCGTTGAGCATGTGGTTTCTATTTTTATCACATAAGGGACGACAGGCTTTGACTATAAAATGAGACTCTGCATAAAAGTGTTTCCAAATATGTATTAAAATCAGTGACACGTTTGGCCTCCCGATGACTTAACCCTGTTTATAACTCCAGTTGAGTGACATAGCTGAGTTTGACGGCAGCGTCAGAAAGGAGGAGGAACAGCCCAGAGGACTGGCTGGCGATGAAAAAAAAAAAAAAAAAAACAGGTAAGCCCTGCTGATATTTTAGAGGCTTCCAGCAGCATGAATGACGACGGCCTTGCGAGGATTATATTTTATTTTGGCGAGCGATTATTGGATTTGCATAAATCAGGATGAAGACGCTTGTCATGTCGTATTCTAATTCATGTGTCTCAAATAATGAAGACATGTTTCCGTCTGTGATTTGGAACGATGGCAGTGTCGTGGTTCGTGTTCCGCCGGCACAGATTCCCTCAAATCCTCAGTTGTGGGTCGGATACAAGGACGCTGAAGCTTTCGAACCGAACCTTGTCTTGTCAATGACAAACAGACGGCAGACACATCTGGAGATAACCAGGGAAGCATGGCATGTTGGGGGGTGGGAGGGGTGATCTTCACTGAGTGTGGCAAATGGTGTCAGAAGTGGGATGGTCATAGTCACAGTAGAAGCAGTCCCTGTTCTAACATTCTTTGGAATGTTAGGAGCATCCCTTGGGCCTGCGACTTCACTGCTTGCTCTGGTACACTGGTCTGGTCGCGTTCTCTGCAACAAATGGTGCAGCAAGTGGGATGTAAGATTAGACCAATATTTTTGGACGTCATGTTTGGACTTGGACGGCTTCATACTGGCATCCATATGCCCCATTTACATGTATCCTTGGTGCGACCTTGTGCCAAGTGAGGCAGCTTTTGAAAAAAGGGGTTTGATGCTTTTGCCAATTTGAGACAAACAGCTGTGTCTCCATTTTGGCTTGATTCCCATTCCCCAAGTCACATTTCCATTGAAGGCCACTGGGTAAGGTGACATGCTCGGATCAGACATGAGGGAACATGGACTCAGGTCCTTGTCGAGTCTGATACCAGCTGGAGAGATGGACACGGAAATCTGCTGCATCGTGGTATAAATGGGACTCATGAATAAATACATGAGATGATGTCATAAACATGACCATTTTAAACCTTGTTTTCTCCCAACAAACCATTTTTTTTAACTCCCCAAACCTTGAAATGAACAAAGATCGGACATTTGCACTCTGCGTCTTAATCCCGGAATTCATTCGGAAAAGCAGCGTGATATAAAATTGAGGTGACACTGAAAGTTTTGCGGCAGACGCCAACTCAGAAGTGTCTTTTTTTCCCCCTGAATAATCCCCTAAATATCTTCGAGCCTAAGCTGGCAGCAGGGGTAGCTGCTGTCATGCGGCGCACCATTGCTGCACCTCCTTGCTGTGGCGCGGGATATTTTCGGATCCCACCTTAATCCCATCATTTTTAGGAGAGAAAATATTTTTCCTTTCACTGCCCTCTTCATCCTTCTTTGTCACGTCGTCACAGCCCATTTCATCGTCTTCATCGCGGCGTGACAACATACCTTTATGTTTTCAGTGCTTATGAAACTGTATATTATTGAACTTAAACTTTAGAAATGTGCTCTGAGAGGACGCATCAGCTTGTTGACAACTCATTTCTGGTTCTTTTTTTTAGAGTGTGTCATCATGATACTTGCTAATGTTTGTATTTTTGTGTAAGTATGGCAATGATTCATAAAAGAAATACATGGCTTTATACTTAAAAATCGCCTGTTGACTTTCTTGTTTTCTGCCTCCCGTTTTCCATGCTTGTCAGTTAATTCACGTTTTTGGTATTTGCGACCCACGAGCTGTTCATTACAAAAGCCAGTCAGATAATGAAAAGGCTCCGTATGGCAGAGTAAAGGGGGAGGAGAGGCAAGCACTCAGAGGCAGACGGGGAGAGGCGAACCACTGCTGCGAGAGGGAAGGCGGCGATAAGAGACGGAAATTTCCTCAATCTGCCACCGTTTCTTTCCCTCCTCCTCTTCACTCGCTTTGACTTGCATCTGTCAAGGAATGAAATATTCATAAAAGCCCAGGCGGCTCTTTATCATCGCTGCAACATCAGGCTACATCCATTTATTTAAAGAAGCACGGCGCCGAGCAGAACTTCGCCTCTTCATAAAAAGAAAAAGTGGTGAAGTGTAAGGGATTTGGACCTCATCAGAAGGAGATGTTTGCGCGGAACTTTGGGTCATGACTCTCCAGTGGGGTGGTTTGCATTATATTATTTCAATAAATCATGAAGGAATGCGAAGAAGCGATATCACAGAGGAGGAATGAGGCCAAAGGCAGCAACCTTTCAGTGATCTGCTGGTGTTGTCAGGAACTTACTGCAGTTTTCAGTCCTGGTCATCCCAAACAAGAGCAAGTCTGCCACCTACAGGCTGCACGGAGTGGTACTTCAAGTGGTGGCGTAAGATCATGTGCTAGACTTTCATATAGGGGAATTCAATTTTATTTAATTTAAACAAAAATAAAATAATATAAAATAGATTGTGATGGGTTCATGAGGTTTCATGAAACAGCGTCCTGATTTTCAGACGCCACCAAAGGGCACCGTCTGCTGTACAATGTCTGCACTTGAATCTCGTGAAGCCTCACATCATTCCTAAAGCAAAAGCGCCACCTAGTGGTCTCTGAAAATGAGGCCAGCGTTTTATCAACCCTGCAATACTGTTTCATGATACCTCATCGGCACATCACTAGTAGGTGGGAAAGCAGTACTTGCAGTAGGGGTAGTTAAAGCTGAAGTGGTAGTAGTGATATTTTTGCTGATATTTTTACTTCAATAACAATTTTTGTTCTCATTAATGAAGAGAATTATTTCATTATTATTATTCAAAATAGCTTGGAATAGTAAGGTAGATTTTGTTTTTAAATAGTAAGTAGAAAAAGTGTGTGTCCTACCTCAAAATCGTTGCAGTAGTTCGAGTATCGAGTAGAGCAGAGTATCGAACTACTGCTAAACTAAAAAGAAGTTCAAGAGGAAGAATGTACAACTAAACTGTTCAACACTTCATCAGCTCGATTTCGAGAAGACGTTGAGTTCAACAAAGAAATTATTCGAAGGAGCCTAAATAAAATGCTAAATACTGGCACAAGACAGTATTTACTCGCTCATACTAAACACACAAAGCGGAAGAAGAACATCACCTTTTCAGTGGAGAGCTGTTGGTTGCACAGGTGGAAGAGACACGGGTCAAGCAGCAACAATAGCAAAGTGAAACTCATATATATATATACTACAGCAGGGAATGAAAGGCACGTGATCAACACATTTAAAATGAGTTTGAAGTGGTGAAGATTATGGAGTTGTAGTTCACAAAGTCAGCCACTAGAGGCCAGTGTCTTCATTTCCGATACCATCCGTGGAACAACGGCTGTATTTATATTGCATTTAAATAGAGTATATTTTCGATGAAAAACGAATATTTCTGAAGCTGTTTTCATGTCAAATAATCAAATAATAGTTGAATTGAATTGAATTTGCATTATCTAGGAAAGTTCATGGGATAAAAACTCTGGTTGCACTTAGCTCTGTAGCTCTTACAAACTCTCATAAAACATTGATCCAATTTGATTCAACACATCCTCTCTTCTTATGAGGGCAAATATTCCTGTCATCTTCATGCAGCAGGAAATATGAGGGCAAGTACAGTTGGATAAGAGACACGTCCATCGCAATACTGTGCATGTATTTGACATGTGTGTATGTCCTCCAAATGTCTCTGTCTCAGATGTCAGAATGGTAAATAGTCAGTCAGTCAAACGGCTTGATATTTAGGGGTCTTGATATGGTGTCTGAGTCTCATGGGTTCCTTCCATTCCCAGTATCTTCGTGCCCAGCTGTGACCTATTGGCCTTTAAGTCCATCTACCTTCTGGGACTCATGATGACATCAAGAGCCAAAAGAAAACTGAAACGATTCATGGGAATCAAAGGAGAAAGACAACTAAAACCTGTTCTTGTACTCAGTTCCTCAACAACTCAGCATGACTTTAGAATACCCGTTGAATAAAACATCTGTTAACACCAACTACATTGCGATTTAACCATTCAACTTTAGCTCTCTGTGACCCAAGGTAAAAGAAATACCACAGAATAAGATGCCTTTGGTTTATGCTCTCCAAGACCCTGCCTCAGAACCACCCTCTGGGGACTTGTTTTTGCTGGGTGCCTGCAAAGCTTCTAGTCCCCAAAGGGACCCAGGTTCCTGGAATTGCAGCATGATTCTAACCTTCCGCTGCTTCTCTGTCACATTTAGACCTAGTATGAGGAAGGGAGGGGGCTTTTCTACTAGGAAAGCTACACCGCCCCCTGCTGGGTGGTGAGTACATCATCCTTTTCTCAATCTACGTTCACTCTCCCAGAACTGGAGTTACCCCCTGGAAACCGCCGATGTCCATTTTTGATGGCAACATTACCATTGACCGGGACTGAAAGCAGCTTTGTGTGATGTTGGCAATAAAAACCAACTCAATGTTAGTGCTGTAAGATGAAAGGACTCTCTGTTCTTCCATCCTAAGGCCCTGCAACACTCACCATTCATTTGCTTTCGTTGACCAGATGCTATCTTTAAGGAGCCGTCGGATTCCATCCCCCCCCACGCTGCAGGTTCCCTTCTAATTCTTCTGTCATTGCTTCACACTGATCCTCAACGAAAGGCTACTTTCGCTCATGGTCTTGCTTGTTTCCCTCCTTCTTCATCCACAGCAGTGAGCAATCCTGACTTAACTTCAGCCAATCGATGCTTCACGTGCTTCTTTCTAATTCAATTTATCCGTAATGAACCTGTAAAGTGTTTACATGTTGCAGCCTGTTTCTCCTCTCATTATTTTCAACCTCTCATCAATATGGTTTTAAACAAGCCTGAGACATGTAGACAGCATCTTGGAAGGTCTTCCTCCTCTCTTTCTTCTTCTGTCCGACCCTCAGATGTGGAGGCTGAGATATTCCAGCGAGGGCCGTCTCACTTCAGCTGCATCTGAAGTGTTTGCTTTGCTACAAGCCATAATATCTCAGCCACAGACTTTAAGTGTTTGTGCTCCGTGCGCTGGCAGGTGTCGAGACGCAAGGGAGGAAAACTGAGGAGCCATCAGCCTCAAGCAGAGGAATATTGTGTGTGACAGCAGTGCTGAGTGCAGAATTAGCTTCAGCTGCAAGACTTTAACTCCATGTCAGATAAACACATCATTGTTTCTTGCGCTTAAAAACCCTCAAAATCTAGGGATGTTGGATGTGGACTTAAAATGAAGAGGAAGATGAAATTGCCCGAAACAACAGGTGCGTTTGATCATTCTAGTTTCAGCAACTAGTGATGGGTTGATGAGGTTTCATGAAACAGTGTCCTGGTTTTCAGAGGCCACCAGAGGGCACTGTCTGCTGTAAAATGTTTGGACTTAAATGAAACCTCACATCATTTGTAAACCAAGAGCGCCATCCGGTGGCCTCTGAAAATCAGGACTGTTTCAACAGCCCTGTAATACTGTTTCATGATACCTCATCCACCCATCACTAGCGCCAACTCGTGAGGAGAACATGACAAATCAACATACTTGAAACAAGGCAGCGAGTCAAAAGTAAACAGCGAATACGTCTTCTGGTCTCCATATTTCTTTCTCTACTCATTCCTGTGCCGAAGGTCAACAAACAGAGCAATTTTTCCAGAATGAAAATAATTGTTCGGTGGTAGACTTCATGAGTGTGTGACATGCATGAGAGCGTTCATGTCCAAGCAAGGAGACTTACAGTAACTGCACTTAAGACCAAGTGGAAGATTTAAGTGGGAGAAAGGCAACAGGGTTGAGGCCACCTGTTGGCAAACACAGTCAGTAGGCAGTGACGCGGTGCGGTATCTGAACTGCCAGGAGTAAACAGTGACAAACAGCTAAGATCAAACCAGCAACCTCTCAGTCCAACAGTCTTGGAAAAACGAGTGTAGAAACTAGTACATGGGGGGGGGGGGACTCATGTGGAGACCTTTGGAGACGAAGTTGCTTTGGACACGAGAGAGAGTGTTGCCAAAAGAAAAGGGAGGCAACAAAGACACAATAAGATGGATCTGATCTAGCTTGAGGAAAGTTTTGGACGTGAAGAGATCAATTTTACGACTCGAAATCGTCCATACATGTGTTACCTCCAGAGCCACCAGCATCAATGTCATCTTCATCAAGATGTAACCTGTTTATTGTGCTTTATGAGCTCAAATCTACATTGGTCACGAGGTGTTGGAGGACAAACTATTCAATAGTATGCTAAGATGAAACCTAAATTTTGAGCTCCAGGAAGGTGGTCACAGCAAACCTACAAACTGCTCAGCTGACCAGTGTCCGCCGCAATTTCACACTTGGACATATTCCACCATGCTTCCAACTCCAAGGTGGGAATTTGTTTGGCACAGACCATCGGTCGCAGCGGAGAGAAGATGAGAGAGAGGGTGGCTCTGTTCCGCTGGCCAGCAGATGATGGAAATGTGAGAGGGAGACCTGGTGACCTTAATAGGCCATTCCTTCTCGCTACAGTAGGTATCCACGGTGAGCTTACCTGGGCCATGGAAGACCAGATTTAGGTTTCCATTTCCAGCAAAACTGGAGACATTTACATTTTGTTTGGTTTTTTATTCATTTATTTTCTGTGGCGCAGAAGTGTCATGTCTCATTTCAGAGACCTAAAAGGGCAGTGATGCCTGTCCATCACAGCACAGACAGAGAGCCACCTACACCACCACTTTATAGGTTTTTGTGGCCAGCAAGAGCTTAGAAACACAGAAATGAAGGATGGAAAGCTGGTTTACCTTCCAGAAAACACACTCTCTTGTGTTATAAGGAGGAATTGGTGGTGAAGAAGACATCAGTCAGCTTCTAATCATTAATAGCTGACATCCGATAACACTCTGTTTGGACCTTTATTTCCCCATTGACAAATGAGGATTCTTCTTGTCGTGAAGCCAAAGATGCCTCAAGCTCGGTCCAACCCTGCTGCGTGGTCATGAGTGGTCGGTCCAGGGTCATTGGGCGTGTCAACGCCACTCCCCCTTTTGTTCTACAGTCACTTTTTGGGTTTATCTTTGCTCTCTCTGTCTTGCCATGCAGTTGAATTCTATTGGTCACACTGGAGAAGGTGTCCTCGGACCTGCTTGTGCTGCCCCCAGTGGACTGGAGGTCAAGCAAAAAAACATGTTTTTGTTGAGTTTAACTAGTGTTGTCATCGCGATCTTGTCTTGTCTAGGTTTCAGATTCAAAACTCTGGATTTCTATTGAAGACCGGTCAAGACCCACAGAGAAAACCAGTTGGTGAAAGAAGGATTCTGGCTTATAGTTCAGTTTTTTTCTTTGATATTTATCAAGGGTCTTGAACTGATCCTCAAGAGGGCCACTGTGTGTTGCTGGCCTTTGTTGCAACTTGTCAGGAGGATACCTAAACATCGACTGTGTCAGGTGTCTGAAGACTGGTGCTGCTTGTTTCTGCTGACACCTGACTGGTTAACCAATGTTAGACTCTTTAGACAAACTGTCTTGGTCTTGTCTCAACCTTTTCCAGTCTCGATAATGTCATGGTCTCGGTGGAGTGGTCTTGACTACATCACTAAATCTAACACAAACAAAAACAGCTTTATTTCAATCCAAATTTTAAAGCCTTTGTGCTTGAATCCTGGATTATTGTTTTCTTTCCGAGCACTCAACAGGTCATTGTAGGTGACTGAGGCGGCTCCAACACAGAATCATTTCAGTAAGGTTTTTATAAACCGCAACAAAACAAATGACAAATGCCGTTTTATTTCACTTCCATACAAGTTTATTCTCCATAGTTGGTCATGCCACTGTGAGATCATGAACAGCTGAGGACAAGCGGCTGAAAATCAGGAGTGTCAAAGCAACAACGCCACAGCTCACTCACACACCGGGTACGACGTATTTGGCACGCTCAAGATAAAAAAACAATGCAACCAAAACAACCCGTTTGAACGTTCACTGCCCTGCAACTATGGCATGGCACTTCCACTCATCCTATTCTCAGTGTATTTTTGGTAAAAACTTGAGCGTCGATCAGGGAAGAGTGTTGCAGATCAGAAGATTTGTGACAAGGAGTTTGGTTTTGCATTTTTAGAGGTCTGAACAGACCCTGCAGTTCCACACTGCAGATGAAAATTCAATGAAAACTCTCGCACAGCCAAGCACTGGTGTCTAAAACTGCCCGAGTCCTGCTCGGGTCTTGGGGTGATTTGAGATCAGTGAATAATGTCTGTGAAAACAGAGGTTTGTTTAATGTACCAGGGAAATCTACTTCAAAATTCTGACTCATTGTGCAAGAAAAAACACTGTATTAAAATAGTGTTGTGCAGTCGGCTGGACAGAATGGAATCTCATTGAAGTTTTTCTTTCTTTTTTTCACCAAATTTATTTAAATTTAAAATTCCCACATTCTTCATTTTTAAACTGGTCATTACCTGTGTTCTGGTGTCACTTCTCAAACAGGTCAAGCAAAAAACAGGACAAAATTTTAAGCTTCTTTTTGTCAAATCTCCCCTCTGTGGCACTAATAGTTTTTCTAGTATAATAAAGTTTCAACATTTACTCCAGTACAAAAGCTACAGGGTCAACTCTACTGTAACACAGTAGGTTTTTGCTGTTTTACTTTTACTTTTACTCAAGAAACATTGACTAATATTTCTGTTCATGGCAAGTACAACCACCGCTCTCATGCAAGAGTGGCGCCTCGGTGACCTGAGTGGCTGCAGTCTGAGGGTGTCGGCAGCGTTTTCCTCAGGAGTCAGGTGTTTAGGACACCAGCGTTAATGTCCGATCACGAGCTGTGACTGACACACAAAAGACGTGTTGACAAAAGCGAGAGGGTAACCAGAGTGCAGCGTGTGATGAACTGCTGCTTCATCTTTTATATTCACCCCTCGACCTCTCGGCGAGGCATCTGCAGCTCTGGCGCGTTCCCTCTCCAGTCACTGCTGCGACACGGATGCCTGAAATGCCACAGTCCAATCCGATTTAAGCGAGCACGAGGTAAGAACTGTACTTTACCACTTCATGTGAGAGTGAAAGGAGAAAATAAATACTTCCCAGTTGATCTGAGCATGAAATGAAGGTGCTGAAGTACCGAACCCAAAATGAACTGCCAAGTCAGATCACACACAGGTGGGGGGAAGAGGGAGGGTGACTGGCAAATAACACACATTACAGTGACAAAATATCTAAGTGTAGGGGAAATGACTGAAACAACTCAAAAGGAATTGCTCACAGTGCAGGGAGGAGGCTTGATTCATAGACTGTCAACAACAGCAAGAGCTGCAGTCGAGGGAGCTCAAATTCGTGAAAAATAGGTTCACGGTGCGAGGAGGAAGAATGGAACACAGATGTCAGAAGACAGATGAAATGTTCGGGGGAAAGAAAGTCATGGTGACTGGGGTCACAGCCTGGTGAAAACTAGGGTTGCTAATAGATAAAAAAAAAATCTCATTTAATCGCAATTTTAACTTGAGTTGACAACATCTAACCATGACGCAGTAAGTCACATTTCTAAAAAGTGCAAATAACATGAGTTAACACGTTCTCAGATGATTATTATTATTATTATTATTATTATTAATCCATTGACAGCCTAAAGGCCCATTTCCTCGACACACAAAATTGTATCCGACGGATTCAAATGATATCACCGTCATCACGTTTCCACGCGTTATTTGCCTTGCTATTGCTGTTAACCAATATATCCACCAGGGGGAGCAGACAAACTCCAAAACAAACATGGCGACTGTGCGAGAACGATGAATTATGTACCTCTTGCACGAAAGAGGAAACAGAGGCAGCGTTGTAGGAGGCGGTGGTCGGTGAGGACGTTAAATATATGTCGTGTCTGTAGGCCGGAATATTTCTACCATTGTTACGTCTTCTTCGTGTCTCATTAGAGCTTTGTTTCTGGTGGTAGAAGCAACACTGCCACCCATGGTTTCCGGTGGTACTGCTCCGTTTGGTCGTAAGCTTTGTGGAAATGTGCTCCATACGTATCCGGAACTGAACGGTGAACATAAATGTCCCTTTAAAATGGACTAAAGGAAAGACAGAGAGAGAAATAAACAGAAAAAAGATTATTTAATCTCTCAAAATTCAACATTGGCCGTTTGTTCACCACGTTGTACGTTGTTTACAAAGCCGTGTCTCATATTCATTCCCTCCTCTACAGGCTTCTAACCCAGCGCGTGAATGCTGCTGAACAAAGCTGTCCACACTCTCTCCTCATTCAACCTTCACGGAAGCAAGTCAACTTTTCCAAGAGAAACCCTTCATGTTAATGGGAATTGATTTGGATCTGGGTTCCAGCTGCTTCTGAGCATTTAATCAGGGGCTGGATGTAGAATCAAGTTCTGCGTCCCAAGATTGAGCCGCAGCGGACGGAACTACCAGCCGCAGCCTGAGTGCTAATAGTCGTAACATTTCAATTCAGCAGTGTTCAGTACCAGCTTGTGGGACTCGTGGTCGCTCAATAGGGATGAAGTTGTTTTGGAGAATAGCGGACCTTATCTGAGGTCACTCAACCTGTTTCAAAAACAAAAACACACCATGATATTTGGACTCCAGGGCAGTCTGACGTCTGGCCCCCGGCAGTTCACAGCCTCCTCAAGCAATGAGGACAATGACAGGTGACAATTTAGTGACGACCTAGACTCAGTCCTTAGACTTGGACTCTCTGTGTCACGCACAAGTGACAATGCCGTCGTTGTTATAACACAGAATATTGCTTGTTAAAAACCACTTACTAAACTTCACATTTTGAGTTTGTGACGCTTGTGTTAGCGTCATCTGAACCACACTCCTCACATGATCTTTTGGGTCACGTTGAAAAAGTCATTTAACTCTCTCCCTGGACTCTTTGGTCATTCCTACTGTTCAGCGCTCTGCAGGAATGGTCTGAAGCAAAAGCCCCTCACACTTGGATGGAGCACTTCAGTGGCTCTGGAAGGGGTGAACAAGCCTCACGTGACAGACGGCCACAGCTGATGTTGTCACTCTGCTACTTTGAGCTTGACTGGGTTACAAAACTGTAGAATTGGGGTGTTAGATGATGAAACTTGATGGAAAAAATGGACGATTAGAAAATGAAAAGGGGAAAAAATGCAGCGGAATGTGAAGTTAATACGCAGAAGATAACTTGTTTAACTGAAACTAATCTTCGCACACTGCGTCCCAGACGGATTAATGATGAGGCTCTCAGTGGAGGTGAGTTCTGAGTGGCTGACAAAGGCTGGTATAAGGTAACTCTGATGCTTTTTATTGATGCTCCCTTTAGGACAAAATTGTAACCGTCCATTTCAAACAATGCTACGTCACAGATCTCATGCTTCCATACGTTATGTTAATATTGCTGTTCACCAATATGTCCACCAGGGGGAGCAGCCCAGTATCAAAGGTCCAAGACAAACATGGCGACTGTGGAAGAGGTATTGACGATGTACGTCTTGAATATATCGCGACTGGAGGACAGAGAATTCCCGCCAGTGTTATGTCTGCTTCGTTTCTCATTAGAGCTACGTATATGGCAGTAAGAGCAACACTGCCCCCCTTGGTTTCTAGTGGTACTGCTCCTTTTGTCTCCGAAAGTTTGGTGGAACGAAATGAAGGCCGCATCCTGCGTACGTATCCGGATCCGTACGTAACGTCATAAATGGGCCTTCAGAATGACTTGGTGTTGTTCATTTTTCTTAATAAAAAAATAAAATATGCATGGGATACTTTATATATCCCTCTTTAATAAAAGAAAGCTTTTGATTAAATTGGGTTTTTCTTTTGCGCTTCAGGAAATGAATGTGACTAAAATTGCCTTTGTCTTTTTTGCTGCTAAATGCTAAACTAAAAGTCCAGGAATTACTGTTAACCGTCTTCACTGAAATGAATTCAAGACTATTTTAGGAGCCTGGTGATTTGATCGAGAGCCCCGCGACATTTTCTGTTAGCAAGTGTCTTCGTGTGCATGCTACGTCCTTGGGACCAGTCAACATGGCATCCTCCTCTAAAGACCTTTATCCACTTAATAGATGCAAGGACAGTTTTAGACACTCAGTTAAACATGATGCCGCCTCAGTGATTGTACATGAGCTTGAAGAATATTTCAGATGTTTAAAATACTCATATTTCATGGTTCATTCGAGTCAGCTGCGTGTGTAGAAGAGTGTTTTCCTCAGCAGAAGACGCTTTTGATGAGTCAACTTGATCCTTTCCTTTCACAAACTTCTCAACACTTTTCTCATTCAAATGGCCACCGATCAGAACAAACCGAATATTCAGGCCAGTAACACATGAACCACAGCATTGACTTCAACATTGAAGTGAACACGTAACGGGGAAAAGCGCTCGGTGAGTGCTGCGTTGCCACGTCACTCTTGAAAAATGTCCTCCTCCATGATTGAAAACTCCTCACATTAAGGTGCAATTTAAAGGCAAAGGCGAAATCTGATGCAGAATTCAACGTCCTTCGGGAATACTCAGCGTTTACACGACACAATGCGGTGCAGAAGACAACAATCTGTACAGACACCGGATTCTTAAACACAAGTAGCTGGACTGAACTCACATTGTGTCGCTCCAAAAGTAAAACAAGAACTTTTAGCACAAAGGTGCTTCAACTGTTCTCTCAATCGAGCAACAGAAGTTGTCCACAGTCGAGTCGACGGCACTTGCAAACACGATGACACAATTTGCTCTTCAGAGGGACTCGAAGCGGATGTTAGGAAGCGCACAGAAGGACCAGCGTGGACGTCAACACGCAGCAGGGAACCAGGAAGAGTTGCAAACGCGGGCTCACAACATCACAGCAGGTGACAGGCAACACGTGACTGGGTTGGTGTCGGGCATAGAAGTGGTCCATCTTTGCAGTCTCACAACTCGATGTGGGCTTCTTTGGCTGGTGCAGGGTCTCGTAATGAGCCCGAGATTGTGTAAAACCTGCACAAAGTGAGAACAGAATTTGGAATCTGTGTAACTACATAATAATAACATTCCGTCGCCAAGAAAGCTTTGAATAGGGATTGTTTTCCACATCAGACTGGATCAATGCAGTCCAAAGGCACCTGACTAGTGATGGATAGATAAGGTTTCATGAAACAGGGTACTGCTTTTCAGAGGCCACCAGAGGGTGCTGTCTTCTGTAAAATGTTTGGACTTGAGCAACAAATTCAATGAAACCTCAAGTCATTTCTAAACTAAGGGCGCCATCCAGTGGCCTCTGAAAAGTAGGACTCTATCTCATGACACCTCATCGACGCATAACTACAATATGTCTTGTTCTACAACACTGTTTCATGATACCTCATCCACCCATCAATACAAACAACTATACAGTCACAAATAAGCAGCGCTTTGGAATGAAACAAAGAGAAGAAATGATGGAAAAAAAAAGGAGATCGCATAACGTAACATAAATACGTACATAACATAAACTATGACCATTTTGTTTGGGCTCATTGTCTATGCAGGCGAGCGATTCAAAACAGCTTCATCAAGTCATGTGATTTGGAGCTGGTTCCCGGTTCTTTTCAAGTCATTTTTATACTTGGTGAACCATGGTCAACCACAGCCGTTAAGACTGAGTTTTCAGTTTCAGAACGGGATTAATGGCTAGTTTAACCGCCAGAAAATCCACAGGGTCAAATTTGGCCCTTTATAAAGTGCGGCTGCTCAATGGGCTTCTTGGGTCCTTCAGGGCTAAACCAACCTAGATTTAAAGCTGAGTCCAGCTCGTGTATGAGGGCGTCAAAAGCCCTCAGAAAATGAAACACAGATTATACAATTCACCATGGCAACACATGAAACTAAATCTGACTCCTACTTCCCCTCAGCGCCAATGGCAACACGATTCTGTATCATCGCTAAGCTCCGAAAGTGAACATATAAAGACAGAAGGTTTTTTTTTTCTAGTTTCCAGTTGAACAAGAAGTTTTGGAAGTGGTCGAGCTTTTGGCAAATGCTAAGTTTTTTAGCTTTACTAAGCGCCCAGACCATGAGCCATCCTGCCACAGCATTTCCGGCCATCACGCCCGACGTGACAGCAAAGAAGACTCTTACCGTGAAGTTCTAAAGTGCCTGCGTCTCTTCAGGAAGCCCATGCACTGTGATTTGGCGCAGCTGTTTTTCAGGTCCACCAGCTGGTAAATGATGGGGTTGTACATTGCAGAGGACTTGGCCAGCAGAGTTGGGATCACAGAAACGGGGATGGGAACGGAGTCTGGCTCACCGAACGCTGATACCACTGACACCACCGCATACGGGATCCAGGCTATTAAAAACCCTGCGCAAACCAGCATGGCCACCTGAGAAGGACAACAAGGGTGACTCCAACCAAGTCTGGGTAAAGATAAGGTCAGAAAACACAAGGGCTGTTCACTCACCTTTGTGAGCTTTATCTCTAAAGTATGGCTGTTTTTGATGCGGGCGTCAAAGTTTGAGATCTCCTTCGCAGAGGACTTGACTTTGAATATTATCCTAGTGTAGGAAAAGACTATGACTACGGTGGGGAGGATGAGGCAGAAGAACAGGATGGACATGACGAACGTCTGGCCAGAGAGCGAGGCTTGAGCCAGCCACCAATTTAAAGTGCAGGACGTCCCGAAGGGTTCTGGGGCGTAACTCCCCCAGCCCACCAGAGGCATGGTGGCCCAGAAGCCAGCGTACACCCATGTGAAGACCAAGCAGAGGAACATGTGGTGACGCTTGAGCCAAGTGCCTGTCAAAAGAAAGCAAGGCGAGGGTCAAAACAGCCACAAAATCCAGGGAGTTTCCACAACAACACTGCAAATGATGTGGTTCTTGACAAGATAAAAGAAACGTAGACATAAAACCATGATACAAGTTATCTTATTTTATTTTCTTATTTCTGGCGTTTGACTTCTCACTAAAAGCTTATCTCAAGCATAACCTTTTTTATTTTTGTCTATAAAAGACAGGAAATTCTAAAATAAGGAAAATAACTGGTGAAATATATTTTATATCGCTGCCCCTGTTTCATCAAAATAAAACTGAACTCAAGTGTCTATTGTTGTTTCAAGCACTGTGAGATAATGCCATATCACAACTCAGTCATTTATTTTACCATCTTAAAACCAGTTTTCTGTGATTTTATCATTTAGTGTTGAGATGTAAATACAGATAGTTGTTGTGTGATTATGTGAATTATACAAAGAGGATTAGGGAGGGTGAAGGAAAAAAAGGCAGAATTCTTGTTTAACTTGTTTAAAGTTCTCACTTCAATCTCAGATTTCTGACTTTAAAGTGAGAATTCTGTCTTTTTTTTTTTCTTCACTGGCCCTAATCCTTGACCGTAGAATTATCTGTCTTGTTCTTCTTATTTGGAATGTTTGTGTTCATGTTTCCCTTTCTTACAAATACAGTTAGCGCTGTAAGGGTGTCCTACGTGTGGAGAGGATCTGTGTTCTGTAACGTCATGTAACAAGTACAGAAACTAGGTGTCAGGGTGTATACCAACCTAACTCAGTGTTTAATCTAGTTTACATGATGTCCTTTTATTGCAGTATGTTTTGTGAAAAAAAAACTTATTAATGATGAGGAAACTTGCTTCAGATTAAACTAAACCAATATCCAGGCATTTCGCCTTGATTTTGGAATTCATGATCTTGTTTCTACTCTGGACATGAAGAGTCATTTTAAGTAATATATATGTGAATTTACTTTCAATAGCTGGCTTTCAGGCTAAATTCAAATACTTATCTAGAATGAAGAGACGAGCATATGGTGCTTATTTCTAGGTTACACACTTCCACCATAGAGTTCTTATTTCCGGTCCAGAGCGACTTGTTTCAGGACTTTTATGCTTTATATTAGTGTTAAAATCTTAAATTTGGAGCACACTTTTTTGGAGTGATCGCAGTGCAGATGGGAAAGTTTCTAGATGAGAAGAACTGACACCAGAGAAGCAGCCGTTTCTCAAGGTCATGAGGGAGCGCAGAAGAGAGCTCTTCAGTTAGCAGTTCATCTGTATTCCACAGTCTCGTAGCAGCAGGCTTCTCAGCAGGTTGTCTGGACTCCACCTCACGCAGATGATTAGGTTCGCTCAATTAGAACAGGCTCATTGTAGCTACTGCTCAGCTGCTAACTCAAGGGTTTCCTGGAAGCCTGTCTTTTGAGGTCTTCCTGGAACATCCTGTTCCCCCGGGGTAATACCAGGGTAGTGGACACGCTGCATCTTAGTTCGGCTAAATATCACTGCCGTCATGACTCCGCTTCCTGGCTCAGTGTCCCTGAGCCATGTTTTGCTTTTTTCCCTCTGTTCCTTTGGCACACGGCTGGAGCCGATTAACCCCTAATCAACTGAGTACTTAAGCACCTGGACTCTAGCAACAGGTGCCAGATCGTCACCTTCTCTCTGTTCCCCAGGAGCGTCACTTCCAGTTCCTTGGACTCACCCGCTGTTTCCCTTTCTTGGGATTTTGGACTTCTCGTTCCCCGTAATTCCCGAGTCGCGTGTCTCTCCCTCTCTGTTCGGCTTCTTGTTTTCTCATGCTAGCTAGCTCATTTAACTCCCGGTTCTCATTGTTTCGGTCTCTCATGCTAGCTAGCTGGTTCTCGTGTCTCCCCCTCTCTGTTCGGCTTGTTGTTTTGTGTGCTAGCTAGCTCATTTAACTCCCGGTTCTCATTGTTTCGGTCTCTCATGCTAGCTAGCTGGTTCTCGTGTCTCTCCCTCTCTGTTCGGCTTGTTGTTTTGTGTGCTAGCTAGCTCATTTAACTCCCGGTTCTCATTGTTTCGGTCTCTCATGCTAGCTAGCTCATTTAACTCCCGGTTCGGTGACGTTTTCGGTTTGGACTTTGTTAGTTTGGTTACTCTTTTCATTCTGTGTTTGCTCTGTTTCTCCCGGTTCGGTGACGTTTTCCGTTGTGTGTTTTCTTGTTTGTTTAATTATTAAATATTTCTAATTTGCTCCTGCCTCGCTGTGGCTTTCACCACTTGCATTTGGGTCCCGCTCCACGTCCCTTCTCTTGATTCGTTACAACTGCAATGCAGGGTTCCACTCGCATGCTTTGAAACAGCGGCTGGGCCCATGATTCCTCACCCAAAACTGGACTGGGATGTCGCCAATGAAGAAGCGATCCAACTGAGAACCGAGGAACCAACAGTGGAGTTTTGACATTGAATTGATGGCAGTAAAAACGCTACAGCAGTCCGTTCCTTCAGGTATTCGGACAGGACGTACACGCCTTAGTTCCGCGAGAAGTTGAGAATTTAGTTATACGTTTCTTTTTTCAAGATTTTTCGGTTGAGGAAACGCACCATGAGCACGTCCACCTCCATGATGTGTGTGGTGTTTTTCTCTTGCTTCGATATTTCCTTGTTTTATCACGTGAGATTTCATGTAGAAACAAAAAGTCACCATTCCGAAAAGATGGGGGGCTTTTATTTAGCCGTAATGGTGCGCCAGAATCCTTTACAAGAAGCAGAGACGCTGCAATGTACAGGAAGCACCGGCATATAATACGGTCAAAGACGCAATGATGCAACTCCCTGGAAAAACAACACCACAGATGGACTCTTCCTCATTTGGGATCTGAACGTCCGCCTCCCCATCAGAATCTAAATCTTCCTCTGGATCTGGTGTCACCAATCAGCACCTTATGAATGAACAAAGCTGTGAGCTTTACGTTGTCCGCAACAAGAATGAAGACCAATATCGACTGAGTGCTGAAGAATCTAGACAAGTTAGTTTTGTTTTTATCTCCTTCAGTGGGTTAGAACCATTTCAGGTTTAGTGTTACGGAGTTGCCCAACATTTAACAAAGGTTTGAGAGATTGCTTGGCCGACTTGGGATCATGGGGCATAACTTAGCTTGTCCTTGTTGTTTTGATATGAAGCTACTCTGTAGAAATGTGAGACAAAGAGTAAACTCACATTCGGGCCCCTCGGATCATGGGTCTACCTTACAAGAAAGGGCTGGTTGTGACGCCGTGTAATGCACCAAGCATCCTCATAACTTCAGGGTGCAAACACAGTTCTGCCGACACCCAGCAGCACAAACATCATCCAAGACCCAGGGTGAAGTGGTAATAGTGAAAATGTCTTTCATTGGTTGATGCCTGCAAGACATCATGTTTGAACCTCAGCAAACTGCAGCTTACTGACGTGAAGGGTGATCCACAGTGACGTGGAGTTGGAGGCAGCTGGAGGCAGCTAACGTTCCAGCCAGATGCGGATCAGAGACTTGGACTTCAACGGATGAATGATCAATACAGCGAGGGATTGAGCTGGTTTTCAACTCGCTGGCGGCTTGTTATAAAATATGCATGAAAAGAGGCTTTAATAAAAATAAAAATGCTCATTTCAGTTGTCCTTAGGCAGCCAGCAACAAATCTCATAGACATTAATGAACTTTTTTTTTTATGTTTGTCATTTGTCGATGTTTAATTCAGATCAAACATTCACAGTAAAGAGTAAAGAAGAGAACCAACCGTATCTGAGATGGCAGATCTTCAGATATCTGTCCAGGCTGACCATGGTCATCGTGATGAGGCTGCCGCACCCGAAGAAGAAGCCGGCCCAGCCGTAGAACTGGCAGCCCTCCCAGCCGAAGGGCCATCGGTGGGAGAGGCTGGATATGATAAAGAAGGGCTTCCCCGTCACTGAGAGGGCGACAGAAAGAGAGAAGACACAACTGTATTGATTTCTTCGTAGAGAGTATATCAACGCCCTCGAGGCTAAGGAGAGAAGGAAGGCGCGGGATTGCTCCAAATAACAAGTATAAGTTCACCGTGGCGGATGTTGTTTTCGATTTCAAACTGATATTTTCAGTCAGAGGTCTCAAACGAATCCATCAAAGGGTGAAGATTTTTATCCCGCAGCACCAGACTCACAATCGAGTGCAGTCTCCAGACACCTGACTGGTGAAACCCTGTGCTGTGTTTGGTTGGATCAGTTTGAAGCGCCTGGTCCAACGCTGTGTTCCATCAACCTCCGAAGTGAGAAGTCTGAGATGGTCAGTCAGAAAAGAAGACAGTGACCCAGGACCGCGGTTCTCACACAGGCTGTGTCCAACACAAATGAGTGGAATGTTTGCGATGTGAAGTGATGATCAACCTTTCCTTATTGTCGTTTTTTGTCAGTTGCAACCTCGCAATCCATAAGTGGAATCAAGGTCAGAGCTGAATACAGAAACATAACTGACTAAAGGTGTCAATATGTCTCACACAAACACAACATTTTTCAAACAACGGAGATCATGTCTGTTGGCGTAACCTTGCACAGCAAAGTAGCTGGAACTTGAATGAAAATACAATGTGCATCTTATGTTCTGCGTTATGAGCAAAATAAAACTTACAGTACATGCGAACCCTGTCACCCGCTCGGTCAGGCACTGCTTTTACCGTAGAACCGTATTTAATGTCTTTCCTGCAATTTCCCCACAATGGGATCTCGAAGGTCTGATGTCTAATGTAATGTAATGTAATCTAATGTAATCTAGTCTAATCTCATCTAAACCCTTTTTACGGCACTGAACTATTATAAATGTGATTGAATTATTTAATCTGTTACACTTGTGGTATATTACATTGATTCAAAACATCTGCCGTATTGAAAACACTCAGTCCATCTCTTCATATGTGCAGCCAGATGTGTGAGTTTAGTTCCACATTCCACAAGCAACAGGCATATTCCACCTATTTAGTCACAATAAGGGATGCGCCTATATCTTTTTTTTTTTCCAAAACTAGTAGTGTACGAGTACTTGCCTTTGAGTACCCAGTGATGCAGATACCAGGGGGGTGTAACAAAGGTCCAACAACCACAGAGATTGAGATCAGTGCAGTATATGTCACCAAAATGAATATTTTACTTAAGAACCTCTGAACTCATGTAATAGGTGATGTAATAACTGATGTAATAACTGATGAATAGCGCCAAACGGTCCAGAATTTTCCCAGAAAACCTGGTAGCCATAGAGGCAGAGTTGGTGATGTAATGAAAAAACAGATTCTATCAGCACAGTTTTCCTTGGAATCAGCCACTGGAGCAGCTTCGAGCTCTCACACATGCATCACACGTCTAGTGAGTTTCGCACGAAGGTTTTGAATTCTAGACGTGGATTTGTTTGTTGCTGTTGCTGTTTGTTTATCATGGAGATGGAGAATGAGGTTTGTATTGACCCACGTAATATTACTACCAGATGAACTCAGCCAGGCACCGGCACCGTCTACTTGACCCCGGGGGACAGGTATCTATATGTATTCATTCTCTGTGGAAGCATGGGAGGAAAAAATGAGAAAAAGAAGGCTACACATGCGACAGTGAGACAATGCATGTCGTCACTTTGAGTTATCAGGTGGATGGACATTTCCAAATATGACCTCAATTTATATTTGGCATATAACATAGCTGGCTATTTCACTCAGTTTGTCAGGTTTATCAAGAAACGTCACTTCAGTGTGGTTATTTTTTTCTCTAGTTTTTCCATTCAAAGGCTTGGTTTATTGGACAACAACTGCCTAGTGACGCTTGTGTCGCCCACAGAGGAGGCTGGGTTTCTTGGAGCAGTTGTTAGGTCTCCCTGAGAGACCTGGAGAGTCGCTCTGTCATCTGCTGCAGACTTGAACAGCATCCAGGTTACCAGCCAGTCGTCAGGACACACCAGCCCCACCATCTATAAATAACTCACGTGTGGAACTGTGAGCTCATATTCAGTCATACGGTCCAATCCATCGGAGAAACAGCGTTCCTACGGTCCAACATAGGCATTTGAGAAACGTGTATTTAAGTGCATTTAGTTGTATCTGATTCTATTGGTATTTTTCTGGATATATTTTGAAATAATTCAAATTTAAAATCCATCATTTGCATACTTTTTCCATGAATTACATCTGTTAAAAAAATATTTTTGGACTCTTTAATTGAATGTCATATTGCAACAGTTACACTTTTTCTTTTCTTTTCACAGTTCACCTTTGCCTAATACCGTAATTTCCGGACTATGAGTTGCTACTTTTGTCTCGTGGTTTGAACAGCGACGCAGCTAATATAAGGATTTTTACAGGCTAAAGAGCATCATGATGGCAAAATATTGAGCTCTGAATATGTGCTGTTTTCAGCTCCGCCCTGAGAGCCAATCTCCTGGAGGATGGGACACGAGAGGCAGCAGCCGAGACCGGCTGCGGTGTTGGAACTTGAGACACTTGGGCAAAAACAGGGCATTTTAGTACAAATAAAAGATGTGAGGAGTTGATGACTCAAGTTCAGAACATTGCCCAGTTTGTTTCATGAGTCAGTCTCCATGCTGGAGCCCGTTTTCCAGACAAGTTTAGAAGTGATCCTCATGCATTTTTAAGCACCACTGACCTTTCTACGGTGCAGACAGCACCACTGCACCTGCGGCTTATAAACCAGTACGGCTCATATATGAACAAGAGCCATTTTCCATCTTAAATTTAGTGGGTGTGGCTAATGTTCTGGTCCGCGCTCTAGTCCGGAAATTACGGTAATTATACACTGTAGTCTTACTGAACCATTTTCATCACTCCGTCCAGGATTTTTCTCCAAAATAACTTGAGTTTCTGGATGGACTGCTTCTTCTGCATAGCGCCCCCTATATTTTTTATATGAACGTGACTCCTCTCAACAATGAGCGTTCAGTAGCGTTCCATTCAACATGGCGGTGCAGTGTAGCGCGAGCAGTCACGTTCTGGCACTCTTCGTTTGATATTACCGACCCAGAACAAAACTACTGATCCAACAGCTTGACAGTAGAAAAGACAGAAGTGTTCCAACTTCCCCTGAGGTCTACTTAACTTTCAGTTAATTATAGCAACAAATCCTCTGAGTCAGACAGCCATTTATTTGACAGAAGCTGCTGCACGACTTCAGCGGGTATTTTTTTGTTTCTTAACTGGAGGATGAAATTATTTCCTCAGAGCATCTTCCATTAATGAACAGCAGCCCGAGATCACTGACACGTATGAGCTCCGTTCGCACTTCCTGCGACTGGAAAATGAGCTAGATAGATAATAATGAATTTCGGCTTTTAAAAAGACTTTTCTCTAGAGTCTAGTAGATTTAAAGAAAAGAAACAGCACTGCAGTTTTTGTAGAGGGATCTGAAAATATGCCAGTTATACGTTTTTATGAAATGAAGCCAAGGTAAAAGTATGTTCTATATCAGTAAGGAAATGAACTGGAAACTGAACTTAAATAGAAAAACACTGAAGCTCAGGTTCAAGTGCAACAGGAAGAGGGGGTGCGTTCCACTAGTGTTCAACTGCAGCACAGTCTTTTTGTGAGCAATGGAAAATGACATTTCAACTTATATTTAGCCCTTATGGGCGGAAACGTATGGATATGGGAGTTGCATTATTGTTACTGTTATTTTCTGGTGGAACACAACAGTAAAAAGTGCCACTTCATTTCCATCTGCCACATTCAAGATGTCAAGTGCAAGTGGATTTTTCACCGATGTCTTACAAGGTGAAACAACATTTTTTTGTCTGGTATGAAGTTCACAGACTGGAAGTAAAGTTCCCAGACAACTGAGTTGGAAAGGTTCGAGCGCCATTCATGTCCAGTGTCAGAGCAACCATCACACCATTCACCTGCAGTCGACCTGTCTCTGACCTTTGCTCAACATCAGACTTTACAGCAGCAGACAATGCAATAAATTGACGGAACTTGAATGAATGAATAGTTATTTCAGTCGCCTCGAACACAGTGTAATTACATTCGACTTCCGTACGACCTCCAGCATTATAAAACATTACACAGCATCATTATTGATCCGTTATATACAGAGATTGAGAAGAAGCAGAGTGAGGAACGGTTCATATAACTTCTGATCCTCAATGAAAGGTTGACCAGAATATTGAGAGCGTCAGACGCTCCTTTAAAGTTGGTCAAAGGGTTTAAAAAAATCAGTCCCTCCGTTGTGGAACCGACAGTTCGAGCAAAACATGCCGCAATGTCAGGCAAGCATGTGACCTGAGGCTGCTCTCTCACTGGTTTCCCTCCTTTTTCCACTGTAGGAAAGACGACGTTCCTGTCTAACCGAAAACAATTTCAAAACAAGTGCATTTATCACGCAGAAAAGACAAACAAATCCAACAGGAGAGAAGTGCCCACAGGCAACACACAGTTGACAACGTTGCTCTCCATAGGTAGAAGTGAAAGTGAGTAGCAATGGAGAAGAGGATAATAAGGTTTCAGGGAGAAGACAGCACCCTATTTGCATAATATTTCCCACAGCACTGTTATTTTCTGAAAGTTTATTGTCAACATTTAAAAAAAAACAAGTCAGTGAAAATGTCAAAGTGGGGAGAGTGCGCGTATTTTGGCAGAAAGGTAGCTCTGTCTGACAAATTCACGAGGATTTTAGCGCTAAGACGAATGGTATTTCTGCTGTAAAAGTTCACTCCTGGAAGTCCAAACCTTGACATTGACTTCTACCTCTGAATGACCCGCTGTTTTGTTTCTGTTTTTGGTTCAGTCACAAGGCTGCGGCAGGAGAAACACTTTCTTAGTAAGTGGCTGCTGGGCAAACACATGCATGGGTTTGTTCACTGTGCACATCGGAGGAATCCTGGTTCACAAACAAGTCAGAAGGCCAGATGGAACCCCTGAGAGCTGATGTGATTTTCTGCAGTTCAAGCCTGTAAATGGACCTTCGTATAACTGCAGCCTTTCGTGCTGTAATGACAGTTGGACTTGATAAAAAACAGTGTACACGGTTGAGTTATCGTGGCTTATCTTTCTCTTGCTATTAGAGCCAGGAAATGTGAGATGACAATCTTGACACTGTCAGCAACTTCGCTCGCAGGTTTAAAACCTCCTCCGAGGTTATCTGAGCCTGACTTGTCCGCGAGCAAAATAACTCGCAGGAATGAATGGGTTACATTCATGAATGTTGCTAACGTGACACGGAGCAGATTAAACTGCAGATCTGGATCCAAGCTGTCTTTTACAGATACATAGCGAAGGGACTGCAGGGGGCATTCACCGGGACACTGCACCATAAATGTGCTGCCTTTTCAGGCTTCATTATGTTTCAGTGAGTCTGGTGCATTTTAAATCGCAGAAAACCTGAAGAATTGCTTTTGTTTTGGTCCCGATGCCTCTGAGAGGGCGGGGCACACCCTCGACAGGTCACAAGTCACATGTAGATAAAATCACCAGCACACATATATACACACACATCATCAATGAACCGCTGTACGAACAGCATGGAGACTGTAGGAGCGCCGGAGGGAAACCCACATGACCTGAACCCAGAGGTGCCTCAGTCTGGATTTGACAGATGCACAGCTCTGAGGCACGAACCACGATGCTGACATACAGACTCCGCCAATGACACACCTTCCACAAGTCATTCAACCATTGTACTGTACTTTCAATAGCGGCAAAGACGTCCTCTGACCACCACTGATGTTGGAGTGACCCAAGTTTGGCGATTAAATCCTGTGTCTTATGTAGTCAAGTTTGCTGGAACTGGTTGACTGGTGCGAGTGAAGTTTAAATCCTTCAAAACCTTCAGGAATCCGGATGGAACGACACAGGTCCTTGTCCCATTCTCAACATGAAAATATGCCCAGAACTTTTCAGGTTCTTCAGCTAACCGACGAGGAGCGATCACTCATTGCGTACCACCAAAACAAATAAATATCAAGTCGTATGAATACGATGTTATGAGAGACAAGTTATGAAAGCAATGATGGGGCGATTATCCGACACAAGCTTCAGTGGACAGGACGTTGTGATGTGATAATGACAGGATTGTAGAGCTCAATAACACTTAAGACAACTGCAGTTCTTCATCACAGTCGTCTTCAGGATCTGACACCTGAAGAAGCTTCCTCGTCTGTCATTTTATTTTTCTTCCGAGCATTAATAAACCAACAATGCTGTGCCACTTAAGTGAGCGATTAAAACAGCGGTGCACCATGATGTGTTCACACTAACATTGGCGACAATTGTCTGGTTTGTTTTATGCTATTATTTGTCGTCGCACTTTACCCAACTTGACAACTTTCCTGTTTCATTTCAGCAAATAACAGGTGCAGTATATAAAAGAAGAGAGTCAAAAATCTATCAACATCAGCTTGGAGGACAACCAAAAAAACATGTTTTGTACGCGTATAGACACCATCGACAATGCTTCACAACCATTGCTCTGAAGCCAGTCAAAGAAGAAAAAGTACCGTACCTGATATGCCGAAGTCAAAGATGGCCAGGTTTACGGTCATCAGCTCCGGCGGCTTCAGCTTCGTCTTCCGTTTAATGGTGGTAAAAAGGACGTATCCGTTCCCCGTGGCAGACAATATTCCTGAAGAGAGGAAGATATGCTTGTTGTTGGGAAACACAAGATTAAATCCATAGACACGTAAACATATTTGGAAAGAGTCACAGCGCTATAATTGGAGGCAATCACCGTTTAATTCGCTCACATCCAATTACCATATGTTTTGTGCGAAGACCGGAAATTGAGGTGGTGTCTTTCGCCATGCAGATCCATGAAAACAGCCCACCGAAATCTGAACCTCTTTAATTGCACTGTTTCAGTTATGCATTCACATCCACCGCAACACATCTATTCTTTCAGAGACTCACAAAAGCAACATCTCTTGCCTTTTTTTATCCAGGGACCCTGACCTGGGTTTGAGCACCATTAGGAGCGAAAAGATGACCAATTGATGCAACCACTTCACCTTAGTTCACACCCCTTTTGCACTGGTTCCATGGAACGACTTTAGCGTGGATAAATGGATGGATACGAACCAATGGACTGAGACTACCCATCTGAAAGACTGCGCGCCACAGGAGGTCCTTTCATCCTGCGGCAATAAAACTGTACCATTCACGCCTGTCAATTCACAATGAAATATTGTTTTGGTATGTTCTTTTCTTTCATCTCATTCTGTTTTTAACCTGCTTTATTTTTGCACATTGTATATAGCCACCACCCATACTCTCCCGCACTAGATAGATAGATAGATAGACAGACAGACAGACAGACAGACAGACAGAGAGATAGATAGATAGATAGATAAATGGATGATAGATAGATAGATAGATAGATAGACAGACAGACAGACAGGCAGGCAGGCAGATAGACAGACAGACAGACAGACAGACAGATAGATAGATAGATAGATAGATAGATAGATAGATAGATAGATAGATAGATAGATAGACAGACAGACAGACAGACAGACAGACAGACAGGCAGGCAGGCAGATAGACAGACAGACAGACAGACAGACAGCTAGATAGATAGATAGATAGATAGATAGACAGACAGACAGATAGACAGGCAGGCAGATAGATAGATAGATAGACAGACAGACAGATAGACAGATATATAGATAGATAGATAGATAGATAGATAGATAGATAGATAGATAGATAGATAGATAGATAGATAGATAGATAGATAGATAGATAGATAGATAGATAGATAGACAGACAGATAGAAAGACAGACAGACAGACAGACAGACAGACAGACAGACAGACAGACAGACAGACAGACAGACAGACAGATAGATAGATAGATAGATAGATAGATAGATAGATAGATAGATAGATAGATAGACAGACAGACAGACAGACAGACAGACAGACAGACAGACAGACAGACAGATAGATAGATAGATAGATAGATAGATAGATAGATAGATAGATAGATAGATAGATAGATGAATGGATGGATGGATGGATTCAGTCAAGGACTGGCAACTCGACTTGGACCAGAGGGTCACTTTCCCCCCTGCGACCAGATCCCGTCCGCTGGTCCAGTGCCACCCTGCTTGGCTCGCCTGCATCACCCCTGAGAGGATGCCATGCTGGAGGCATATGAATGTGGGAAGCTTCACACAGGCTAGATGCGGCTTAGCAGCCAGCACAACAGCAAAGCCGTCGCGGGTAAACAGTGTTCAGATTGTGTTGTTGGTCCATGAATTGAAAATGACAAAACGTTTTCCGGTGACATCTCCATGCAGCTTAATTCCATCTGGAGGAGGTTAACAAACACAGTCTCCTCCTTCTGCCAGAGCACATTTGCGGTGCATTAAAGATGACAAGCGGAGCCCTCGGGCCGCAGCCATCACACCAGGCTGTCAACACCCGGAGAAGCACCACCACTCGTGTCTTCAATTATCAATTCACTTGAGAGAAACGCTCTGTGGTATACAAGAAAAATCATTGGGTAATTTATAACTCATGGTTCGCCATTATGAAAGACATCAGGAAAGACACTTCCTTACTCCTTGCACTGTACTGTAATCCAAAGTCCAATCCTAGTGGCTTTTTTATTCGAAGATATCCTGAATATGTCATACGTTTTCATGCTCTGATGTCTACGGGTGTTTGTTTTTTTCATATTTCATAGGTCAACATGAGGCAACCGCACCACTGACTGACACTCAATCCCCAAAACACCTGCGGTAATACGGTGTACACACAGTGTTTATAGACCATCTGGCTTGCTAGCACACCTCAGATGTGAAGGCAAACAAACCAGGCTTTGGCCCAATAATAGAGTCCACCTGGAGAGGTGGATTCCGGACTGAAGTCGGAGGTTGGATATTCCGCCGCGCGAGAAATAAAACCATTTTTGGCGACGTATTAATATGTGTGACAGCAGAGATGGCGACATCTTTGTTGAACATACCAGAGTGGGAGCTGGGAAAATGGGACATTACCGCATGAGCAGAGGTGTCAAGTGTCAAAGCCAGGGGTGAAATAAGCTGTGGCCCACCTCTAGGATGAAAGCCACAAAATCAGTGACCTTGTTTTGTCAATAACAGAATACCTGATGAGGAGAATTGGCCTTTTGAAAAAGCTTAACCAGCAGGCGTTGGATCACAGCTTTGCCTTCATATTGATCTTTTCTCTCAAAGTCAGAGACCATAGTTGGAAAGTATGAAGTAACCAGTCCAGAAGGTAGGTTCCAAGTGCTGGGGTTGATCTATCTTGTGTCTCTCACAGTGCTCCCTCGGAAGCCGCAACAACTGCTCACACAGTAGAGCTATACCGCGCATAAACTTGAGCTTGCAAGAAGCAGCAGCAGCTGCGTAGGGTGCAGGCGATGGAAGGCAGACACTCGCACTCGCATGCAGATGGATTCAACTTGTAGTTGCATGATATTCACTCCACAAGCACAAAGATTTAAGTGAAGCATCGATGAAACTGAGGATGGAAACTGGTTTAACGGAAGCTAGAACTCTACAACTATCAGTGGCCATAATTTCACTTAAACAAATAATACAATACTGTAAGATAGATGAGGTTTCATGACACAGTATTGCAAGGTAGATGAGGTTTCATGACACAGTGTCCTGGTTTTCAGAGGCCACCATAGGCACTGTCTGCTGTAAAGTGTTTGTACAACTAATTCATTGCAACCTCACATCATTTTTAAACCAGTAGCACCATCGAGTGGCCTCAACCCTGAAATACTGTTTCATGACACCTCATCGACCCATCACTAGTTCTAATGCACTCCCCTCCTGGTGTTGTAAGCTCTGAACAGTGACCCGAAAGAAGACCCTTCAGGATAAAGCAGGACTGGATTCTCCTGTGAGTGAAACAGCCAGACGCTTGGAGTCGAACTGCTGCTCCAGAAAGTGGATATTTCAGCAATTCCTGGCGCTTGTCAGCTGCTATCCACAAGCACAGTCAACTGATGCCTATCAAAACAATAAATGCACTGTTTAGTCGAAAGAAATGGGTAGCAGCATCTAGTTAGGTCCACACTGTGTGATGCTTCACAGTCATGGGTGAGCAAACCTTGAAATAGAGGCAAGGCAACATGGCTGCTGGAGACGTTCTTCAGTGACCTGGACTCTAATAATCGTGTCGTTCCGCTGTCAATTCCTACAGGGGCTTCGAAAAGACACTGTCTTGAATATTACAGGATGAAGCAGCTTAAGCTGAGCTGATGTCAATAACCTTAGCACAATAGAGGTTCGCAACGCTGGTGAGAATAACAGTGTTGCTCATGCTTCAACACATCGGTGGATTTGTTCTCAAGCTCTCGCAGGATGTCTTCACAGGTGGTGGGTGTTCAGCAGGGCTTAAATGGAATGGAGAGCGCTTTGACTCGGTTAGCTCGCTGTTAATTGTTTTCATTTTCTGACCATTTTTCATGTTCCACTGGCAGCTGGAGAAGGTTCCTTTCTGGGCCAACGGTTTGCATTGATGAGGTTTAATAGGGGCAGCTTGGAAATATTGGGATTTTGTGGGATCGACTTGAAATAGATCCGCGACTCAGATGGATGGGTTCGCTGTGAGGCTCCACTCCTTGTTTTTTTTTCCCCTTACATGCCTATGGAATCTCACCATCAGCATGAACTGTACGACTTGGAATCCAGCTGCGGCTTTTCCAGTGTGAGACAAGTCAAGTCGGCTCATACGACTCCGGTGTTTCAAATTTTTACCATCTTTTCAGTGACAGCTGAGTCCATACACAAGGAAACCACATGGCCGTCTTTGCTGGCCCAATGATCCTAAAGGAGTCACACGCATACAAGGGTTTGTTGACACATGGAAATGAAAATTCTGAAGCTTATATCTGTGGTGCACCCCGGTAATTTCAACACAGCTCACCGCACACATAGATACCGATGAGGAGGAGTGGGAGGGGCCATGGAGCTCGCCAGCTCATGGTCAGGAAATGAATCTCACACAAACCCCCATCAAATATCAAATACATTTGAGCAAAGTTAGTCACTTTTTTTATGTCAAGAATTTAAGAATGAAGAAAAAAAAATGGCAGGGGGGCACTTTTTTCTAACTAGTGAACAGGGCGGGGACTAAGTGACTTTACGACTCAGGTGTTATAATTCAAATTCAAAGCATCTTTTCAACGACTTCCTGTTCAGACCATACATGAGGAGACTTCACGACCCTCTTCACTGGCCCAAGCAGGAAGATGAAAAACACCCAAGACGTAAGGCTACAAAGTGGAAGGACCCTGGGGCTTTCGCCGTCCTTGGTCAGCAAAGGGCACATTCAGAGCAAAAGACAAGTTCCACTATCAAAACGGAATCCGATATTTTGTCCAGCTGCCGAGCCGTTGAACCTTGCATTGCATTGATAGATGTGTCTGTCGCTTCATTATACCCCACACCGCCAATAAAGCAGAGCAATTTAAAAAAAAATTCAGCGATAGCAGCAGGAGCATTTCTCCACAAGCCTCAGGTGAAACCTGCTTTTTTCTCCTGCGTACGTGCCGCTTTCCTTCCTCACCGGTGCAGCCTCCAACACCATGGTCACCGCTCGCCTTGTGCGTGGGAACAATGGCTTCAGAGCCAGAAGTCCAAATCTCTGCAAATCAATGGCCCTCATTCGCACTGCACCCAGCAGCCGTCTCCAGAAAGAATTCAGCTGAGATTATTGATTATCTCTGCTCCTAAACAAAAGGTCAGCTGTCCTCAGAGGAACAAGCTCCACGCGTGGGTTGAGGGTGAGAAAGCCTGGAGGACACCTGCGTCAGAGCGCCATGTGAGGATCCAGGTTCACGCTCCCAGCAAGGGTCGCCTCCTGCAGGGCTGGATTGATGGACCTTTTGGCTCCGACGTGCTTCGGTCGACAGGATGCTGCTTTGGCCTCAGTCAGCTGATATGAGCATCTAACTGGCTTGTCGTTGATGGTTCCAAACTCTCATTGTTCAAGTTGAAGGAGATGTAGCTCAGACGGTAGAACGGGATGTTTACGATCAAAGAATGTTTCATTACAAGGAAGTTGTTGTTGTTGTGTTTTTTTCTTTGTTTTGTGATTAATTCGTCTTTGTATTTATGTTGAAAATTGTATGAAGAAATATGATTTATTTATTTTTCATAACTCAAAAAAACAAAAAAAAACTCCTAGGGTAGTCGGTCTGTGACTGAGAGGTCGGCCGGCTCCATCCCTGCTCCCGACATGTTTGCGTGGTTGTGTCTCTGAGCAACACATTTCACATGCCGCGCTGCGTCGCAGCCTACTGCCGTCAGTGTGTGGATGGGTGACTTGGTGTAAAGCGCTTTGGTTGCTGGATCAGCAAGGACAAGCTCCATATTCACCGTTTTTAAAAGTTAGAATGATTCATCTGACCCTGAATGAGGCATTACAGAGTCTCAGTCCTCTGTGGCAAGTTACCTTCTGTCTGACACCTTCAGCCTTGACGCATGTTTTCAACTCTACTTGTTTCTTGTTTTCCATTCATTCTCACATTTTTACTTTCTGCTGCCATATCGCACTGTTGAACACACACGATCAATATCTAACTTTCACGAGCAGCTTATCGATGCCTCAGCACATTGGGATTAAAAGCCGCCGGGGCTTGTTGATTCATTGGCCACGATGATAATGACGTGAACCTCCTTCCAGGTCATTAACTGGGCACTAGACGAGGGACTCGAACCAGCCAGTCAAAGGAGTTGGAGCTCACTGATGAGCGGAGTAACCAGGTGGTTGCTATGTACGCTGGCACATGAAAACAAAACAAAAGAAGCCACAGAAAAGAGTCAGAGTATGAACAGGAGACGGTGGATTAAATACCCAGATATTATATATCTGTTTTAGGGGTGGGATTCGATTAAAAAATGTATCTAGTTAATTCGGTTTAAGGGTTGGTTTAAGAATATTTGCCACAAGAAGAAAACAAAATATTGTTTATTTTGCATCAGTTTGACAATAAATCAGGATGGTGTCTATATTCAAGTTTGTATATCACCTTATTTAAACTAAAGCTCTTTTAATGTCTTGAAAATATTTGTATAAGAATTTCAAGTCCATTCAGAGTAGTGGAAACCCTGGTCATTGTGTAGTGAAAAACCTCCCTGAACCAAAGCAAACAGATGCTTTTGTTTGCTTTTGTTCAGGGATTCCTCCATGTTTGTTGTTGTTGTTATCATCCTAGCTGCCACGTGTCTTGTGCATCAGTGGGATCGGTGGACCAGGAACTGCTGCACTGACAAAGGTTCCCTGTTGTCTGGAGAGCAAACTCTTCAATTAATCTAAATGTTTTTAAATTTATTTATCATATACTGATACAGAAGCTGAAAAGTTCCATGTCAAAGAGCCATGCATAAACAGTTTATTCCGATTTAATTTCTTTTAAATTCACCATCAATTCTCCTTCCACACAAACTTCAACACGACTAATGTATTAAGTTACGCTTCAATCAATTCTGAACCTCCTGATATGAGTCATTCCTTTTTGTTGGGTTTCAATCGCGGTCTTTTTTTCCCTCCAACTAAAATGAAGGTCATTCAGTAGTATTTATGAGTCAACACAATTCAGTGGGAAACATTGGATGGAAATGCCACGAAGAAATGCAACATTTAATTGAGTATGAAAGTAAGTTTGCTGCGTCTGTCATAAGGGGGGTGACGTTTTGAAGGGTGTGTTCCAGCGCTGTTGCGTGGACCAGAACATTCTCACGAGGCAGAATCTACCGACATACATCTTGATAGTTCGTGTACTTTCCTGTCGTGAACCACTGTTCGTGTGCTCAACTGTCGCTGGACACTTCCTGTGCGTCCACATCCCTTCACTGTCTGGTCAGACGGTGGCATGCAGAGTGAAAGCAACTGACCTATAACGCAGATGTACAGCGCTGCAATGATGTCGGCTTCTTTGGAGAGTTTGGAGGCGAAGGGGTCATCGCGAAGGTAGTAGTGCGGGACATACAGGTGGGGAGGCCACGTCTTGTTCGCCATCGCTGCCGTCAGCCAGGAATGTCCTGCCAAGTGGAGGAAAGGGTTGAAACAATGAGGCCACTTCCTCAGATTACATTTAATGAACACCATGTAACACTCAAAGTGTTGGTGAAGGAAGAGAAAACTGCGGAATAATTCATTTTAAAAAAATCGGAAAAAACATCTTGGTCTTGTTTTTATTGTCGTTTTCATTTATGGAAACATCTCTGGTCTCTTGTCACTGTTACACGACAGAACTTTTCTGTTTGAAATCGCTGCGTTTTGTGACCTAGGGGCCTCAGAGATTATTATTATTATTATTATTAAATTGGTATATGTGACTCAGTTTTTTCTCTCCAGTTGAATTATGCCACTCGATTTTTGCCGCTGGGAGATCTATTTCAGATGGATCCCAATGGGAGGAAGTCAGTTTTTTTATTTCCCATTTCATCCTCAAATCTAACTATGTATTTATCCATTTTAATGTCATGATTTTGATGTATTTGTCATATGTATGTGTTGATTAATTAATTGCTATGTGTATTATTTTCATTTACATTTGTGTCTCACAGCAGATTGAAGTGACAGATAAGTGTTGCCAAAGTGTCAAACACCTATTCTATACAACTGATTCTCTTCCCTCATGGAGTGGAGGGGGTGGAGCCAATGTTTTCAAAGACAAACTGTATAAGAAGAAGTGTACAGAGAAATGAAGCCAATGTGAAAGAGTCTGCTGGAACTCTTCAACTCTCAAAACCCTCAGCAACCCCTCAAAAAGAAAACATTACTGTAATTTCTGCCAAATATGAAACAAACATTTGCTTTCATGAAAACGCTTTTGAAAGGCTGATAGAGACAAAGTGAATTTTTCAAAATCCACCCATCCAAAGTCATGTTTTGCATCTTTCATTCACAAAATATTTCAAAGTAAAACTGTCACACAGAGCACTGAGGGCGAGTGATGGGTGGATGAGGTATCACGAAACAGTATTGCAGGGTTGCTGAAACAGTGTCCTGATTTTCAGAGGGCACTAGATGGCGCTCTTGGTTTAGAAATGATGTGAGGTTTCATTGAATGAGTTGCTCAAGTCCAAACATTTTACAGCGCCCTCTGGTGGCCTCTGAAGATCAGGACACTGTTTCATGAAACCTCATATACCCACCACTACTAAGAACTTCTAAATCTGCCCATATGAAATGCCTTTTTCGACTGGTGTAACTGCCGTCGACACCGCTGAGGTCACACTCACCCCTCCACCTTCTTTGCCATGTATTATCACCTTGTTATGCCAAGTGGGTGAAACATTTATAACATGGCCTGCAGCTGTGTCACCGCACCTCATGCTCACCCACACACAGACCTCGGAAATTCTAAACACACAGTCTGTTTTTTTCCTGCCAAAATATGCCTTATATTTATTGAAAATATTAACTCATGTTACGGTAAAAGATGCCGCATTCTTGAGACAAAAAATTGCTGCAGACATCAAATAAACATCATAGAAAGAGCCCATGACAGGAAGTTGCCCGTCTGTAGTGCTGAGTGCTAAAGGAGAAATCTTGACGTGGGACTGTCAACAGGTATGACCGAATGTTGCGCAGCGAAACAGTGGCTGATCTTATACTGGAGGAGGAATTATAATATTTAACTGCAATAAAGACAGACTGGAAAACGAAACACTTCACTACATGTTGATAAAGATAGCAGGGATCCTCCTGTGTAGGAGGGGTATATGCAGCTGTAGCCTTGGGGAGGTAAGTTTCATGACACTCCATATTGAAGGGTTGATGAGGTTTCATGAAACAGTCTCCTGATTTTCAGAGGCCACCAGAAATGTTGTGAAATGTTTGGACTAATTCAATGAAACCTCACATCATTTCTAAACCAAGAGCACCATCTAGTGGCCTCTGAAAATTTGGGCACTGTTTCATCAACCCTGCGACACTGTTTCATGAAACCACATCCACCCACCACTAAGGGCAGGATTAAACAGTAGCTTGTGGCATGTTAATGGTGGTGATAGCAACATAGCCATCTCCTGGTTGGACTGATAAAATGTTGACGGTAGGGATGCATCCCTAGTAAAATCAGGTAGCGATTGGTGAATGCCGATCACTACCTGACTGTCGTCATTGCCGACCACAACTGATCACGTGTGACAGCCGGCGCTCAGAGGAAGCCCCGCTGGTTGTGATGCGTCTCCTCCTCCCTCCTCGCTGCTCACTAAGCGGCGGTGTGGTTGCTCTCTCATGTAAAGTTTGCATCCTGCAACACATGCATGGGAACATGTTGTGCAGGGAAGTGCGTTTAAATGAAATATACCATTTAAAGCGCCAGCACTTGACGTAGCACGGAGAGTTTTCTGGGCTCATGAAAGTGAGAGCGCCGGCTCCTCAGCAGCAGGGTGTCGTTTACGTGGAGACGGACTTGATCCGTCAGCGTTTTGGAGTCTGGTGCAGCGTTCGTCAGCCACCTGAATCTGAAACATCCGGACTGGAAACTTTCATAAATGCAGTGCTCTCTGTCTCTGAGTCCCGCCACAGTATGTAAATATTTCACGGACATAGAGTCTCAAGAGATTCACCTGCGACATCTCACATCGAATTAAATGTTTTTCAGTTGTCCTTTTGACAGAATAGTTGCTGCATTCAGCAACGTGTTTCTATTAAAACGTGTCTCACCTAAAATAATTGAATGGTTCATGTAAATATGTAAATAAATATATGTGTCAGTTATTGCAAAACACTTGTAATGTGTTAAATGTTGTTTCGAAACTTTGAATTATAGTTGCTCAAAATGTGGTTTGGAAAGTTTGTCATCTCACTTTAGAGCGAGATGTGTCCACTGTGACATGGTCTTCAGGCAACACGTCCTCACTTCCATGGCGTCTCATATTGACGTTGGGAAACTTGCCTTTTGAGTCCTATACTGACGAATCAATATGTGACGCCATGGGGGTGAGAAGGGGTTGTCCTCAGGTCATGTCGCAACTAGTCACCACATGAACTCATTTGATGAAGGACTAGTCATCGCTGCCTTATTTCTGAGAACGACTCCTGCCTGAGGCCTGGAGGGACCGATATGGTGGAGGCCGATAATATGGACGACAAAGACCATAGAAATCCATGCTTGAAGCACGCGGGAAGCCATTGCAGAGACGTGAAACTGGTGTGGTCTGTTGTGCATGTGAGCTCCGTGGAACCTGCAGTTTTGAAGACCAGAACAGAAGTACTCCTCAGGAACTAAACTCACGTGCAGAGAGTTCAATGGAGAAATTAACTTCTCCGCAGCCTCTGGCGCGACAGTCATCGACAGCTGTAAATACCGAGCGTTGCTTTGTGCGAATGCCATGTGACCGAGATGGCGCTGTGGCCTTCGAAGTGCTTGTGAATTCGCCAGCGTAGAAGTGTGTGACAGATTTCTGATGATGCGTGAATGTGGGAGATGTGGGGTGGCCTTGGTCTCCCAATGAATCCAGTCGTGTCAAACAGAAAAATCACCTACATATTTTTACACATTTTTTTTTATCAAGGACACAAAATGGGTTATTCAGCTGCAGAAACCAAAATAAATTTTCTTTGTTCGGATCACATCTTTTACTACTCATCCAGCTACAAACTAGAACTACAACCCGCTATCACTGTGTAAATCGAGTCCGAACAGAGTGTTGTGCTTCTTCATGTCTTGAGACAACCATTACTGTATATTCTGCAAGAATTTATCTTGGAAAAGGCTATTAAAGGCAAGTCAGTTACGCTTCACTTCAAGGTCTCAATGAAAATGCGACAGTTAATTTGGTCTCAAATTAATATTGACAATAGTGGCAATAATTTGTTGGACAATTTATCGTCCGTATTTTGACCAAAACACAGACTCCACTAGCGGCGTAACAATTAAATGACATCATCGATAACGTCTGTGCATCGATGCGTCGTATTGCTGTAGGTGTAAACACACAGGCCGCAGGATGGGCATCGAGAAGTGGTTGTTATTCAGAAGCAGTGAGACAATATTCTCTGGAATCAGATGTTCATTTCTGTTCCTTCAATTGGTTCCTGACTGAGGTCCGACTCACCACCTCCGACTGACTGCCTCAGTCACAGTCACGAGTGGCGATGGGTCATAGTGTTCAGAAGTGTGGCTTCGGTTTGCTTGTGAAGATAACGCGCCTGAAGGACGAGCAAACCCCTTCGACACCATGGTAGAACGATGAGTGTTCCGTGTTTGGTCTGTGACGCCACACACCCTCAAGCTAACAGCTAGCACGTCAGTTAGCACAGAGCTAACTTGTTGTAAGTTGTAGATGTAGTGAAGCGTCCTCAGTCCCTCTCCTCATCCTATTAATAATAACCAGAACTGAACTAGGGAGCTACTCTGAACACATTGTTTTGCATTATCATTCAAATAAGACCATTTGATGTGGATGTAGATGATCCACAGATATTTTTATGGGATATAAAGAAAGAACTGGAGCTCTCTGTCAACTGTTTCATGCTTCATGCTTCACAGGGTTGATACATGTTCCTGGATTATGTGTCATTATTTTAATATACTTGTTTAATAATGGATGGGGTCGGCGTATCAGAGTGAGATGATTTAAGCAACTTAAGGTCCAACAGAAATTCAAAATAGGTCCAAACAAAGGTAAAAACAATGAATAGATAAGTCGACAAGGAAAATAATAGTTGACTCCACTGCCTCCAAGTCACCACCAGCTCCACTCAGATATCCTCTGTGAGGCCCACACCACTGCACACCACACCGCCTGTGGCTTGAGATTTAAAACAGAATTAGCCTCACACCACTGTCTCCGAAACAACTGATACTAATTATACACATAAAATCCATAACTGAACGTGGGAATGAAAAATGGAATTTGTCCGGAGGGGGTCATTCAGGTTTTTATAGAACATGCTTTCTTCCATTCCAACTGGAAAAGGAACCTTTGTTTTGAGTCTGACCTCCAAGATTTCCGTAGCACAAGGCCTTTTATTGTCACTTTTACCACGCGATTGAGACTGGAATCATCCGGTTAAAACTCTTCACCACTGAAGAAACAAAAGGGGAAAATAAACACTCACTCAAAAAAGTATAATCTCACCAAAAAACATGGCAGTCTATCTTTATTTCGTCGATGTACCTGTTCACTACCTTTTAAACAGTCCCTCCTCCTGCTGGGCTTCGATATTCTCTTTTCAAAAATCAATTCTATGGTGCACCGCTGCAGGTCATAGGGACTCCTGGTTTCTCATGGTTTAGCATAATGGCAGCGCCGTGATGGTTACGCTTGTAAATACAGACGCACACCGCTGAAGAGCTGCGGCTGCCGTTTCTGATGGAAAGACAAAGATGTGACCTGCAATACTAAACTCACTCTCACTCCGAGTCGTGGCATGAATGTTACATTTTGGGGTTTGACTGGAACGTCTGTCAGTTGACAGGAAATGGAATAAATGGATGCTGAATTAGCAATTTGGACGGAGAAATGTGCTGTTGCTTGCTCATTCGAAAATAGAGAGGTGAAGAAGAATCGGCAGTAACAGGTGAAGCTGTAAACAGATGGTGTTGCTTTGAGTCTTCAGAGCTGCTGATGACACTTCAGCTGCTACACCAACGTGTTATTACGCAAGGAGATACTGGTGAACTTGTGACTGTAATTTAAAGAAGGAGAAAGTGTGTGAAACTGCTGTTTAGTCGTGAAGTGTAGATCATGACAGCGTATTTGTAAGATAGATGAGGTTTCATGAATCAGTGTGCTGATGTTCAGAGGCCACCAGAGGGCGCTGTCTGCTGTAAAATGTTTGGACTTGAACAACTAATTCAATGAAACCTCACATCATTTCTAAACCAAGAGCGCCATCTAGTGGCCTCTGAAAATTAGGACACTGTTTCATCAACTCTACAATACTGTTTCATGATACCTCATCCACTCATCACTGGTGTAGGGCCTGGGCCTTTCAAGTCTTGGTCTTGGTCACGACTCGGTCTTGGGTGAGGTGGTCTCAATTACAAGACTATCACATAATGATGGGTTGATAAGGTTTCATGAAACCTTATTTCAGGGTTTCATGAAACAGCATCCTCATTTTCAGAGGCCAGTAGATGGCGCCCTTTGTTTAGAAATGATGTGAGGTTTCATTGAATTAGTCCAAACATTTTACAGCAGACAGCGCCCTCTGGTGGCCTCTGAAAATCAGGACACTGTTTCATGGAACCTCATCATTCTTGAGATCCTGTGTCATGAAATTTCATCGACCCATCGCTACTGTCATCGGGTCGGGAGGAACATGCATAAACTTGAAAGCAGACAAACAAATTTCAATAGAATTCATTTGGTCTCACAATGGCAAACTCCTCCTTCGTGTCCAGGTCTTGACTCCAACTTGCGCCCTCAAAGTCTTAGTCTAACTTGGTCATGGCATGCCCTGGTCTTAACTTGGCCTCAAGTTAGGTAGTCTGTCTCTGACACTAGTCACCAGGCAACGTCTGACTTGAAAACCACCTCACAGTTTCAGCCCTTTAACTTCCCTGCTGAGGAAATAATGGATGGAAATGTTAAGCACCTAAACCAATAACTGGAGATCTGGCCATATATATATTTTGTATTTCAGTTATTTGGAAAATGAAGAATTCAAATGTTATGTCTTCACTCTAGTTTCTCACAGCAGTTGCAGATCAAATGCCACGTTAATTAGAAAAGCTTCACACAGCCACCAAACACCAGCTCCTGAAGAAGCAGTGGACAGTAAACAACATGCATCCCTCACAACATCCTCGATGCTCCCTGTAATTGGCTTCTCCATCAGCTGACCAGACGCGCTGGGCCACTTTTCTCTGCCTGATGCTAGATGAATTGATTTCTGAGCACAATATGAATAAGACACGTCAGAGGCGCTGTCAAAGACTGGACACGACAGGACTTAAGTGATGCATCTTCACAACACTCTTGAGTCTCTGAGGGATTTAAATAGTCTTCAGTGGAAGCAAAAAAGGCTCAACAAACTCTCACATATATATATATATATATATATATATATATATATATATATATATATATATATATATATATAAAAAAGAGAAACAGCTGTGATTTACACATGTGGCAGCCATGTTGCTAACCACTGCAACTGCAAGTGTTTCGGGATAACAAAGTGCTCATGCTGTGAAAAATATGTACAAGTGCTTTAAGAAATGTCATGAAATACTTAAATAATAAAACAATCTTAATATCTGAGTGATGCTTGGCACGCTGCCGTAGTTAGGATATAAGTAACCGGATCACTACCTTCGGATTAATGTGTCGGTTACGAACAGGTGTCGTGCCCACAGGTGACCAACCGCTAAAACGTCAACCCTAGTAACAGTTAAGGGGCGGCGTCACTATCTAAAAATAGCACCTAATCTATTTGCTGTTAACATTTGTGTCGTGTTAAATTGCGTTTTTTTGGGGTTTTATTTATCAAAATTTGGTGTGAAAGGTCTGTGTCCTTTGATGTGGCCTTTGTGAAATGGCCCCATAAGTTGGACATTTTGGGTCACAATGGTCACGTTTTACTGTGCATTGTGTCAAGAGAACGATGATGTCACAACTAGGCGACTCATGAGCCTGTCGTGACTAATTTAGCTATCCCATTGTGGGAAGAATAAAGGAAGTCTAAGCTAGTTCTAAGGAAAATAAGACGTTGGTTTTAGCAAAGAATCTGGCGATAAGATACGTGACCAGTGTGGGCGCAACAACGCAATATACAGCAGTGCAATATTGTAGGTATTGATATATATATATATATATATATATATATATATATATATATATATACGGAGAGAGAGATATTCTTATATATATACAGTATATACTGTATTTATATATATGTATATATATATATATATATATATACAGACGGCTCAATTTAACCCCCAAATACAGCTGGCAGAGCAGCCTGTCAGACACCAGTGGCCTCTATGTGACGTGACTCATTTCCGCTCTTAGTTAACTATGATATTTAAACATAAACATATAATGATGTTGGAGAAAAACTCCACTAGTAGATTTCATCTTGAAACAGTTTCAAGAGAGACTGCAGCGTGTCCAACACATGGAAGAGAATGACCCCACCCCACCCCCAACCTGAACAGAACACAGCCAATCGAGTGGTGATCTAACAGAGAGAGGAGGAAGCAGAGGGACCTTGACTAACGCTAGATATTATGACGTTTCCTTTGGGATTTTCCTGTTAAAAACACGCTGGAAACCACCATAACCAAGTCCACCTCTATGTTGTGCCCGATGTTAGTAGCTTGTTTTGATGTTTCCACTTGGTTTTGAATGTATTTGATCACGTAAGAGTTCATCTTTAACAAAGACGATTATTCTGTATTGAAGAGTTATTGCTAGACTTAGACTTAGACTTAGACTAGACTTTATTGATCCCTTTGGGGTGACTCCCTCCAGGAAATTCACAGTTCCAGCAGCAATAGAGGCAAGAAAGGGCATGTGGTCAGGAAGAGCATCACACAGAAAAAAAATAAAAATAAACTAGATTAATATTGTATTATTGTTATTATTAGTGTATTATTACGTATCACACAATATCGATTGTGCGTATCGATATTTTCACATGGCTATGGTAAGAAACAAATGTGCGATCTGACTTAATGCACTTTGCTATGACTCCTATACTCCTTTATCATCTCGTACTTTCCTGTTTCCATTTGGTCCCTGCTTCCACTCAATTCATCAGCAGGTGTTGTTGGACACAGCAAAACTTCTGGGATTCATTTGCAGCAGCAAAACTCAAAATAGCGACTGTCCTCAAGTTTTAATGAAAAAGTTTCCGCAGACAGAACTGCGAATCATCATTTAAATGAAAACGGTGGAACCTGTAGACGTGAGTTCACATGGTAATCCAGACTTTACGCTGTGAGTATTTTAAATCAAGCATGCCGACATGCACAAACATTTACTCCAAACACTCTTTTGAAGTCGGGAAACTGCATTCATTACGTCAATGAAACTGCCTTTGGAAATCCTTTGAGAAAATCTTCGTCCACATTCTGATTCAAAGCGAGATTCATGTCTGTCCAAGCGATAAAAAGGAAAATCCGAATAAGAGAATACTTTGTTGCTGGATGTTTTGAGACAAATCAAAGAGAAGAGTTGAAGGCGTCTGGAGTTCACGCAGAAGGCGGTCGCTGTTTTCCCAGTCTCAAAGAAAGACCACCTTTTTCCAAGTTTATTTTGACTGCAGACAGTCAGACAAACCAACACGGGCAGAAACATAACCTCCTCCATTGAGATCAGAGGTTGACAGATAAAGTCATCATTGATGGAAGGCTACAATTTAAAAACGTGAAGATTCAAACTGAAAATGTCCAATAATTTCTGTCTCCACCATCTAGTCACAAGTTCCTCTGCAACTTGCTGCTGGAACATCGGCTGTGTGGGAATAAAGATACAGATGTAATTGCTCATTCAATTCCCAGACGCTTTAAACCCGAAGGGCGCAAACATAATTAGTTTCTTATTTTTACTCTTCAGCTGCCTGAGAAGCTATGTTCATAAGTGCAGGTCCAACATGAGAGCCGCTTCATTGCCAGCAAGAATTCAATTGTTTTTCTTCAGAAAACCTCCCTGAAAGCGTCAATACACAATCAGAAATTGGTAAATAATGGAGAGTTTAACTTGAACCATGAACCAGTCTGTTTTCGGATTGTGGGAGGAAAACAGAGTGTGCACGCAGACTGTTATCAAATCTTCGTAGACGCTCTAAATACTTCAAATAAATGGACTAAACACAGCTAATTTGAATTTTTAAGGTGATTTAAACCTATTAAAATGTTTGTTTCTTTCATGACTAAATAATGTCAACGGTCATTAAATCTTTGTTGACGCGCTACATACTTCAAATAAATGGACTAAACACAGCTAATTTGAACTTTGAAGGTGATTTAAATCCATTAAAATGTTTTTTTTTCATGACTAAATAATGTATCATATTTAATTTAGTGCGTATTAAATCTTACTGTCTTTTTTTTATATAAATTAAACAACACCAAGTGGAGCAGTAAATTCGGGTCATCCATGTAAAAGAAAAGAAATTAAAAATAAAATATAATATGTAGATAAAAAAAAGCTGTATGGTTTCCCCGGACAGTATGTCAATATTTTCTTTCTCAGAATGTTGAGGTTTGTGGTGCATTTTGCGGTTCCGAGGCAAAAACTGGGAGCAACACCTTCCTCAATGTTTATCAGTGACACGCGCGATATGACCGTCGCAGTTCACCGCCGTCAACTCGGATCACCAACCTTCAGTCTTCAGCCATCCCGACGGAGTTTACTCCAAACTGGTCCGAGGAGAGCGACCAACAGATGTCTGAGAGTTAAACCGAATGAAGCTGTGTCTCAGTCAGAAAGCGTCTTAAAGTCCCGGCAGCGACAGAACAGGCGCCTCCTTAGTTCGCAGCATCAACTCAGATCCGTCTGCGAACAGTCGGTGCGTTATAAACGGCGTCTGGCCACAGGAGCGCGGACCGCGCCTTCAAAATAAAAGCCTCCTTCAAATCGAATATCAAATCTTCGAAATGCAGAGGATGTGCGAAATGGAAAGGACCACGCATTTGTTTAGCGTAAAATTAAATTTTTCATTAAATTGTTCCATTTTAGAAGGAAGGATGAATAGATCTATACTGAAAGTGGTATACCTCCGTTTTTTAAAAATGAAGCTTAATTCAAAACAGAATTATAGTGCATTTGTACATAACCATTATCCGCCAATATATTTTGTTTATTGTGTGTGTGTTGCTTAAATGAGTTACAGAACCCTACTGCCACCCGCTGTTCAAGTCATTTCTTTTATAATTTGTTTGATATTTCAAATGCTAAAAATAATAGTAATGATGATAGTGTATATGGAGGTCAGGCAGGGCAATAATATTGGGTGGAAATGACTGGCTCGGGCGAATTTTTCAAAGGTAGACAAGACCATCCGAGATGACTGGGGCTAATTTCATAGCAAATATAAATGACTCTAAATGTTAAGCCAATATAACAGAAAAAAATTTCACAGTGAGTTTCTGATTTATAGAGGGTTGAGGACTTTGTTACAATGAAATATAGCCACATATATATATATATATATATATATATATATATATATATATATATATATATATATATATATATATATATATATATATATGCTTTTGTGTAGCGTGGACAGGAGGAGATTCTGTTTTATAAGGAAGGATGAGTAGATCTATACTGAAAGTGGTTCAGCCATTAAAGCACAATAGGGCTAGTCACAGCAAATCCAGGTTTTTTAACCTCCCCTCTTTTAAAATGAAGCTTTATTCAAAACACAATTATAGTGCATTTATGCGTAATTATTAGCCGCTAATATATTTAGTTTATTGTGTGCGTGTTGCTGAAATGAGTTACAGAACGATAATTTTAATTTATTTAAAATCAATGATATTTCAAATGCTAAAAATGATAATAATGATAACAATGAAGGTCATGCAGGGCAATAATATTGGGTGGAAATGACCGAATCTTTCAAGGGTAGACAAGACCATCCGAGATGACTCGGGCTAATTTCAGAAAAACTTCAAATCCAAACCATCATTTCAGAAGATCAACGACTCACCCAGTGCTCGAGTGAGGGCGGCCAGATGGTTTGGACAAGTCAAGAGGAGAGACGGAGAATGGATGTTGGCGATGAAAGGACCAGGTATACGAAGGAGAGAGAGACGCCTGTTGACAAGGTCAGGTGTGACTGGAGAGGATGACCACGTCCTGTGTAGCAACAACAGCTAAACAAAGAAGGGATCAACCTTATTTGAATCATTTGATCCTCATGAAAGATTATATCAGATCATATCTTTGCTCATATGAGTCTCCAGGAATTGGACACGCAACCATGAAATCCCCGAGTGGTTCACACAAACGTTCTGTGTTAAGGAATTTCCTGTGCCCCATTTAAGAGCAAAGAACAAGAGATGATCTTTTCCCTCGGCAGCAGAAAGCTGCTCCTCGGCAGCTTAACAAAGTGATGCGCTCACATGATGAACCGCAGATTCATTCCTCCCTGCACTCGCAGGCTGGACTTTCCGACAACACCCGGGTGGATTTGTGCTGGAGATGCAGCTATTGTCGTGGATGAATGTGTGTGACTCGTGGGCCGTGATGATGGGAACATGCCATACAAAAGACGGCCAGGCTTTTCTCATTTCTACAGACTTTATTGACTACTTTATCTGCTTTAGAATTGATCTCTGACCAGGTGTTAGCATGTGAGGTCAGTGTTCTCTCGACTTGATCCTTCGCTCAGAGGCGCCCAGTCCGGCTCCGATGCGCGTCGCCGCGCTCACTGTATTCCCCTTTCAAGATAAGCAAGTGCTGAGTCAGCATTTTTGTTGTACAACAGCAAAAAAAAAAAGAATTAGCACCTCAAGTGTGACTAAAACAGCGACAAAACAGACGCCAGGACCCATATGTTCTATTTATGTTGCGCACTGTTTGTGTCTGATCGCACCTCGTGCTGCGAAGTGCGATCGACCAGGTTGAGAATCGACTGTCATCACCGCGGTTCTTAAAGCAGCTGATCAAAGAGAAGTTGACTTTTTTATAGCCGCCATGTCAGGGAGGGCAATTGTGTTGCTATGGAAACAAAAATATGTGCATTGGGTCTCATGTTAAACCAGATGTGACGGTTCTTTACTCACCTACTGCTCAGCTTTCATGGTGGGAGTGTGGATCATATTTCCCTTGGTTTGGAGCTTGAAATGGCTTCATGAAACTATCTAGAGGTGAGGTTTCATGAAACAGTGTCCTGATCTTCAGAGGCCACCAGAGGGCGCTGGAAAATGTTTGGACTTGAACAACTAATTCAATGAAACCTCACATCATGTCTAAACCAAGAGCGCCATCTAGTGGCCTCAGAAAACTAGGACACTTTTTCATCAACCCTGCAATACTGTTTCATGAAACCTCATCGACCCATCACAGGCACACACACACACCCCATCTGTATGGTGAATTATAGTCCACATTAGTCCTTCACTGGCCTTGGAGCGTTTGTGCCGAGGTTTTCCCGAGCCTTCACTCGAGGTAAACATGCTGGGCGACCTTGTAAAGACGTCATATGACCATCCCACTTCAGACACCAATTGTCAGATGCGAGGAAGCGAGATCAGTGGGACGGAAAGAGAAACATCCATCACTTCACTGGTTAGAGGAACTGCCACATTTGATTCCGTTACTCTGTACTAGTGACAGCTACATGAGGTTTCATGATACAGTTCTGAAAGGTTGATGGGTTTATGAAACAGTGTTTTGATTTTTAGAGGCCAGCAGAGGGCGCTGTCTGCTGGAAAATGTTTAGACTCACATAATTTCTAAACCAAGAGCGCCATCTAGTGACCTCTGAAAATTAGGACACTGTTTTAAAAACCCTATTATTCTCTATTGTTTCATGATACATCATTGACCCATTATAACTAGTTTAAGCAAGAAACTGAGTACCTACGGAAACTACAGCGGCGCTAGGTCCAGCAACATCTGTGTGGACTGCATGACGCTGCTGCAGGAGGAGAGCCTCATGAGGAGGGTGAGTCGGGTTCAAAAACAAAATCGAGTGCTTCACTTACTCGCTCTTCCATCAGCTCTTCTGGGTCCAAGAGACTGGTCAGACATGGAACATTGCTGGATCACTGAAGGATGCAGGAGGTGATGGTCGGTGGTGGAGGGGCGGAGGTACAGTGTAACACAGGTGAACGGTGTTACGGCAGGTGATGACAAGGACCGGAAGGAAACCAGGAAGCAGTCAGCGAAGTCCAGCCAAAGCTGGAGGTGCTGGGACGGCGGCATCACAGGGTTGAACTTTGCAGTAGAGTGTTGACTGAAGCAGCAGAACAGAGATGTTACACAGGACATGCTGAAGTCGCTTTGAGTTTCTGGAGCAAATGCTGCTTCTGTTAATTGTACCTCCAGGACAGGTGCCGATGTAATCGCACATGGCCCATGATGCAACAGCTCACCACACACAGCATGGTACGGTCACATGCAGAGAGTCGCCCGACTCAGGCTATAACTCCTTTAGGCTGCCGAGTCCAATTGTGTCATGTTCTCCTGGTTAACATGCAGCGGAGAGTAGGTCGAATAATTGAGGTATTATTATTGTTATCATTATGGGGAGATTATTGATGGAGTGTAAATGGAGTTCTTTGGTTTTACAGCGTGCATTAACTTACATGACCTAAATACAGGAGTAAAAACACTGAATATAAACATAAAAAAATGCATAAAATATGTATTTATTACACGAGTTATTGTTTTTGCATGATGTAATAGGCAGCAACAATTCATGGCTTAATAATGAAAATCACACGTGTGTACAGGGTGATGTTTTCAGATACTTTTTAAGCCTAAAATAATTCACATTACATTAAATAAAGTCATTCAATCTGAAAATGGTGAACTATATTGGAAAGAATTATTTAATAAATATAAATATAAATAAGAAACAAACGCGCATGATGATTAAAAATACAATAAAAAAACACATAAATCAACATAAATGTGATTAAAAATAATCAATAAAATAAACAAAATTTTAGGAATAATTGTGTATATAAGTACATGACAATCCTTGTTTCTCAGATTACTGCCAGAAGAATGATAAATAATGTCATGTTCATGCACAAATATATGTATAAGTGGGTCTCGGGTGACAGACAGGGTAATCCCAGGGCAGATTGAACAATCTTTCGCCTAAATCTCGAGGAAACAAAGAGACATAACTCGTAAGTCACTGTTGACTGTTGTATTTCCGGCAGGTGTTTGTGCCTCAAGGATGGAAGGAGTCGGGAAATGAAAACCCGGCAGGAGGTCGGACATGGAGCAGGACAAAGTGAGAACCGTGGTGAACGTCATTCTAGCATTTTAGATGAGTGCAGCCCATCGTTTACACGGTTGGAAACCTGCAGTGATAAGTCTTCATATGGAGAGGAAAAGAAAAAAAAGGTCAGTTGAGAAGGAGCTAATCCCGTATTGCCAATATCCAAAATGAAGGCAAGCGGATGAGGGAACACAAAGAGGATCCGGTGAGATTAAACACAGGGACACAGGGACACAGACGCCTCCTCTTGATTTGCTACGGATGATCAATGTTTCATTGTGTGTTGTCCATGTGCTGCAGTTGGGCACTCTGGTTTCCTCCCACCGTCCACAGGCAGAGAGAGGCTCACGACTGACTCGCGACTGGACCATGGCCGAGGATGAGAGGCGCGGCTCCATCCTTCAGAAACATAATATCACAGTGAAAATAAATCCTGTCATGTTTACCAAGGACAAGGAGCATTTTGAGTGGTTAGAAAAAAATGATTTCAAATTCTCATCCATCAAGTGAGCTCGCCACATTCAAGGCAGCGGAGCGGCATGATTGGAGAGGAAGCGCTGCCGATCCTGCAAGAGGCCGATAATTGTGCTTAGAATGGAAGGCCGGCGGGAGTCCAGCGACTATCGACTGTCATGGCGACTGGCCAACAATTGCACTCCTGCACGAGTCTTACGCCGCCTCTCCAATCACACCTGCCACGTGCGATAAGCGTCACGCTCTTCACACGTAAATGCCACGAACCCTATTCCCAGAACGCGTAGCCACACAGCTCACCTTGTGTGACCAACTGAAACCCATCATTACCTGCTGTTTACCTGGAATGTTATCAGAGGAGGAAAAAGGATCGGAAGCTTTTACATGTCCATGTCACAAATATAGAGATATTCTTTTTTCCTTTGAATCAGATCACGTCAACACAGAGAATAAACTGTTTCAGAGTCAACTCTGTATTATCGTCACCTCCAACATTCACCACCATCTCTCCTTTCACTTGCAAAAATAGGAACCAAACCAAAACTTCATTTGATGGTAATAACAATGTGAAACACCGCATGTGGATTATGAGTCCAGCATGACCTGGTTTTTAACTGTTCGCTGTCGTGTGTGCTTAGGATCCACGTAACAGCATGATGGAAAGCGGTGAATCACGAATTTGACCTTTAAACCAGGACTTCTGTTCACAAGCCTGCAGAACGTTAGCACCACACGCACTCACGCTGACACATGCTCGGAATTTACATTCGCAGATATTGGCCATCCCAAGGTTTCTCAGGTTGCTGCACTTGCTTGGCTGACCTTCTGTGCGGAGGAGCTCAGAGAGGTTGCAAAACAGATCGCACAGTGAGCAAAGCAAGGTGAGCGGCTGCTTGCAGAAGTCATGCTCTGGATTTGAGAGAGAAAAAAAAAACACGTCAAAGCTGAAGTTAGAAAACGGAAATTGAGTTTGGGTGTTTTGGTGACATCAAAGAAATCCGGGCAGCATTAGTCTGGAGAGGACACGTCCACTTGATCTTTCATCTGCACCAGCAATGAAAGAGACTGTCGGGAACGGAGTCAGACATTAGTGACGCTGGATCATCGTCAGATGTCCAGCACATTGTGTTTCAACATAGGAAACTAAGCGCTTCTCACGCTGCTGGTCCCATATTTATATTGATGAATTCTATGACCATGCAGGTCGAGATCAATAAAGTCAGTCAGTGACTTTATCTGACCACCGTCGACAAAAGCTGTGTGTTGCACACAGCCATCGTTTCAAACGCAAAAAAAATTAGTTTGCTCTCAATTTTTTTTTTGCAAAATACAAAAACTATAGTAGAAACTAAAATTCTTTTAACTGACAATAAACAGTAAAGTGAAATTAAAAAAACAAGGAGGATCAACAAAAGTAGGAAAATATAACAATCGCCAGAAAGAAAATAAAGTACAATAACAGAAGAAGAATCTCCACTCAGAACCGGTTAGCTTGGTGGCTAATGCTACACACCGACTTGGCGATCCTCAACGAAAGTCACCACAATCTAATAAGCTGTTTAGTTGAATAAATAAACACTCAATGAGAGCTCACTCTGGCGTCAACAGAATTCATCTGCTATTTTTGAACCGACACAGTTGCCAGTCGTCGCTTCCAACTTGGCCGACAAACCAGTCCTAATTCATGGAGAGCAAAGGAGGTAAACAAGAGAATGCAGGCAGGATGCGTCTCTCGGAGACAGTCTATGACAGACAGGTTCACAGAATACACACAAACAGCTTGATGGACTAATATGGCAATATGAGAAGGTGATCGGTTGCAGCCTGCCACCTCTTCAGGACCTGTATGTCTCCAGGACCCAGAGACGTGCAGGTGGGATCAGAGCCGACCCTTCTCACCCTGTACATGGTGTGTTTGTTCCTCTTCCCTCTGGCAGGAGGCTACGGTCCATCCAGACCAGAACCTCCCGTCACAGGAACAGCTTCTTCCCCTCGGCCGTCAGACTGTTGAATTCGTGAACAGCCTTTGTTTATTTATCTTATTTTTTATTTTCTGTCAGCACTTTCCTAGTTGGTGGGATCCCCACTGACCATGCAATAATAGTGATGGGCAGGTGAGGCTTATGTTTGGACTAATTCAATGAAACCTCACATCATTTCTAAACCAAGAGCGCCATCTAGTAGACTCTGAAAATTATGACACTGTTTCTTCAACCCTGCAATACTGTTTCATGGTACCTCATCCACCCGTCACTAGTTGTGGTGCTCACTGGTCGGCCAAAGTCAACAGTATATTTATCAGTACATGGGAAAAATGTATGAGACAGTTTCACAAAGGGAGACTGAAAGGTGAAGATCCAGGTCCTGAAGAAAGCTGCTGTATCTCAGATTTATTAAACCTGAACCAGAGAGTTAAATACAACAGAGAATGTCATCCTACAATCCTGCAACTCACGGCGACTCGATCTCATCCGAAGGCAAGTGTGGAATATCTTTGTAGGAATTAATGTGAGCAAAAACGACCAACAAACAGAAAAAAAACCCAAAAACAAGCCTGGAACGTAAATAAAGATATTTATTCTTTTTCTTTTTTTTTTTTATCCGAAAGAACCTCAGCTCATGCAAGTAATACACTTCTTGTAAACAAACAAACAAACAAAAAATCACCTGCAAGTGAATGTGCACAGATTTCTATTAAAGTCTGGAATGTACAACGTGTGAAAATAAAGCTGAATTATCCATTTAGCAAGACAAGCCCCGACCTTCCGTCCTCCTCTGCCCCCGGCTCCTTTGTCCCGCGTTACATAGATCTGTGCTCAGAGATGTTTGGATGTTAGGCACCAACACGCTTATTAAGGTCAGATGTCAACACTGAGGAACTAACAAAGCACTCCCGTGTTCCCCTCCACATTCATACACACAAAGCCTGAGGATGAATCGAAACAAACATTTTAAGACATCTGTGAGATTAAAAAAAAAAAAAAAAAAAAAAAAAAAAAAAGACAACCATGCAATAATAGTTTGTCAAACACACAGTTGTCCCGTGTGTATTCACAATCTGTACATTCTCATAGCATCTCAGCACCATCAAAGGTTTAGAAACGAGGATCCACTTTTAAAAAGTTGTACACGTCAGAATGTAATATATAGGGCTTGACTTGGAAAAAAAAAAAAAAGACCAATGTCTTATTTTTGTCTTAACCGCTACTTTTATTTAAATAATTTACTGAGGACAGACTGAAACAAGCCAGGCTATGACTAGCGGCATGTTTGCATCCATCCCAGCATTTTTTTTAAGTATTAAGAAGAGGGTACTCCAAGCAAAACATGCGCTTGTAATCTCAGATATTTGTTGCATACTGGGGTAAACAGTGACGGCCCTTCAACCCTGACTCAGGGATGAGTGTCATTCTAATCCACCAAGATTCAACTAATGCATAGACGAATACGAAGATTGTCACAGTCGGGAGATAAGAGATGACATTCCTCCAGTACGATTGGATTGTGACTTCACCTCAGCATGTGTGTGGAGACAAACACACGAACAGAAAACCAGGTTAAACATCTGTGCAGCATTAGCATTGCATAGACACAATGGAGCATAGTGCACAATGGGAGTCAAATTGGTTCAGGAATTGATCCGTTTTCCAGCCGAGGCCAACGACCCGACTCGACATTGTTGGTTGTTTGGAAAGGAAACAGAAGTCTTTTAAGTGCTTTTGAAACTAAAAGGGTGTGTGAGGTCAGTCGCTGTTTACTGGGGAACAAAAAGGAGGATGACACAAAACCAATTACAGGTTGTTCCGCCGTCATGTGGTGGCCGAGGATGGCGGATGCATGGAGCCTTACACTTCGGTATTTACATTTGAAAGGCCAGATTCTTAATATAATATAAAAGACAGTTGCAGCCTAGAGAAATCAGAATATGAGGTTCTCACTTGAGGCTGGAAAATAAAAAAGACACAAAAACATTTTCTTTTTTTTTTCTTTTTTAGAAATAGTCACAAGTATCTCCCAATTCAGACGCTCAGACAGGCACAGTAGTGTTACCCTGGTTACAAACGCTAGAAAATGTGAGAGGTTGAAGAAGGAAACCGAAAGCAAATACACTTTCCATACAACTTAAAATCAGCTATTTGTGCAGCATAAAATACATGGAACGTGTTTAAGATGAAAACTAGCATTCCCAGTTTTGTATAGTCAGTAGTACTGAGAGCGAACCGTCACTGTGGAGGAACGCAGGGCGAGCGAGTCCAGCACAGTAGTTCAAAGTAAGGCCTCTTGTTTTATCGGGTTGGCAAACAAAAAGGAAATGAAAAGAGGAACATATACATCTGTAGTTTAATTACATCTAGCTTGAAGAGGATTCATGTGCAAAATGTGAATCTTACGAACACGGGGAGTTTATTTGTCCTTGAACGTCTTCTTTCACGTGGAGTGGACCATCCGTTTCAGCTTCTCCAGCTCCATCTGTGGAGGCAAAAACACGCTCGGATCAGAGTGAACTTAAAGCTCCGTGATCAGAGCAGCTGAAGCTCATCCCATGTTGGAAGACGACCCGCTGAGAGCAGGATCTTTGAGCAGAACATACCAGGGGATGACTGCTAACAAGGACACGTGATCAAAGAAAACGTGGCTGTCTTGGACCAAAGTGGAGACAACGTGATTTCAGCGAGGAAGGCTTGACATTGACGTCCAGGACAGAGGGATATCTCAGTATGAATCTGAACGGCACTAACAATTCTAACAATATATTTAATACACTGACTTTTAGAACCAACCATCCATTTCTTAGTTTATTATTATAAGTATGAGAAAAATTAGGACGTTAAAACTGCATTATCCTCAGGTTAGTTACATAAATTCCCTGTTGTAGTTCTAATAATGGCCATTTGTTACCAAAAATAAATAAATGAACAAGTCGCTGAAGCAGAAAATAAAATAGTGAAGAGTAACTTTTCTGCCGTATTGCAGCTTATACGGCGACGCAGCTAACATATGGATTTTTACAGACTAAATAGCGTTATGCTGCCAAAATATTGAGCCACCACACATGAAATCACCAGTGTATTTTTATTTTATTTTTTTACCTTATTTACCTAAAAGTGGTGTTTGAACTTCGGACACGCAGCTGAAAACATTTTGAGCTCTTTAACCTTATGTCTTGTCAGTAAAAATGTGAGGAGTTCATGATTCAAGTTCAGAACATTTCCCAGTTTGTTTCATGAGTCTCCATGCTGGAGCCTGTTTTCAAAACTAGTTTAGAAGTGATGCTCATGCATTTTTTGACCTTTCTACGGTGAAGACAGCACCACTGCACCCGTGGCTAACAGATCGGTGCGGTTTCTGTATGAACAAAGTGTATTTTCCTTCTTAAATTTAAATGTTAAGCTTGACAAACTTCACAATAGACGCACAAAAGTAACTTGTTTAACCTTGTTTAAGCACCATGAATTCCGAAATTTCAATTCCTTGTAAAATTCAGAACAAGTGTGAACCATAAAGACATACTGTGCTGCAAATCCAAGTGAAATGATGGTGGAATACAGAATGAAAGCACGATATTTCCCAGTGCTTATGAGGAATACTGCGTTTTATCTTCCGTCTGCATAACATCGCACCTAACAGCGCAACACGCAGTGAGGCATTTCAATAGTAATAATTGTTTCATGAAGACTAAACAATCTTTCGGATTACATGCAGAGAGACGGAGCAGAACCATATCTGAGGTCAGGAAATTTCATTTCATTCCCTTGTGGGGATCCCTGGACGCCATCCACCTCACAGGGTCTCAATATTGAATGGAAAATGGCAGCCTTTCCCTCATCCAGCTTACAGTTCACTTAAACATAGTGGGGTTTATGACGGGTGCAGCAGCACGCTGCAATGATGATGCTACAGGGACGATTTAGGTTTAAGATAATCCTCCTGGAGAGTATCTTCCTTACTCAACCTTGGCCACAACACAGCCCTGAAACACCGTTGGACACAGAGCAGAAGCACAGTAGTGATATTTGGTTGATATCCAGGTCAAAAGAGCATTTTAATGGAGCGTTATCACTGCCACATTAAAACAGAGGCACTCGGTGTTGTGCAGATATGAATACGAGACGCTTATGAGTGCAGCGAACATTAACATGAGCCACCTAAAACTCTCCCACTTGATTCATCTTTTCACAGCCTGCTTTTTTCCAGCAAAGGAAACAGCAGACTTTTATTCAAAATAAATCAAGAACCTAAATGCTGTCTGTCATTGGTGAAAACCAGTGGCTTACAACACTACAATACAATACTATGTCACAATACATACAGCATAACTCGATACACGACTCAGGCCAAAAGTTTGGACACACCCCTCATTCAACACATTTTCTTTACTGTCATGAATATTTACATTGTACAGTCTGAAAAAGCAAATGGCGGTTACTTTGAGTCATCTAAAATCCAAAACATATTTTGAATTTCTTTTGTCTTTGCTACATAATTCCATATATCCTTCGTCATAAATGTGTTGTCTTCAGTATGTATCTACAATTTAGAAAGTAGTGAAAATAAAGAAGAACTCTAAGTCTATACTGTATGCAGACTAATTTCTGTAGAGTATTATGCAGAGTAATATAGAGTTTATTTAGTTTATTTTTCAATTCAATATTAGGAACTGCGTTCAGTGCATCTCCTGGAGTAATAGCAAGAAACTCATATGACTGGTGAACAGGAAATAAATAAATCAACATAATGGCCTAAACAACAAATTTCATGGTGGATTAAGTTTCATTTGTAAGACAGAAATGTCTGTTGACCAATGTTTGACCTGTTTCCTCCACAGAATCCAGTCAGATCCTGACAAGCATTAGTTTACTGGGTCCAGCTAAAAGACATACATGAAAAATTGAAAAAGAAAAATGCAATTTATCAGGAAGAAACATGAGGAAAAAATAGCACAGATGCCTGGTTTCACCACATTAAACTAAATCGATTAAAAAAAACTACGCAATAGAAGAATGTTTCAGCTGGGCAAGAGAGCAGAACTGTGTGACTGGGCGCTGCTGTGTTTGCTAACTAAAGCATGAAGAATTATAGTTCGGGGAATTTATTGAGAAAGAACTGATTCGTTACCAGTCCGTCGATGTCAACATATTGCATCCTCTAACCTTGTTAGGAGAGATAACCACCATACTGCGTGTGAGAGACGGGTCCAGGCAGGTTTGTGTCTTCACCACAGACACTGCCAAAAAGCTGAGAACCCATGGAACATGGAGTTTAACACACAACTTATACAGCATTATTAACCAAGTTACCGGCCCACGCTTGTCGACCTCGCTGTGATCATCCAAGTCCACGTGACTGCATGTCCACGGGTAAACAAAAATCATCAATACTTGTCCAAACTAATGAGAAATGCCTGTAGACGGCACAGTGTGTGTTGTGATGGCTGTCGATATTACCTGCAGAGTCACACGCTTCAGCTTCTCCTCATCCAGCTCTCCCCGCAGATCTGCAATCTCTTTCCTGGAAACGACACGTCCTCATCAGCACACACTTGTTATGACAAAGAGGTCATGGGGCTGAATACTGAGATCCATTCGACTTGAATCTTGTGTCTGCTTACTGCTTTACTTCATCATACAGCTACATAACTAAAGCTGTAGAAGTATAGCATTTCCTCCTTAACTCATCCAAGGCCACTGAAATGTGACAAACCCAAAAGTGGTTTCATTATTTTTTCTTCTGTGAAAGCAACAGTCCAAAACCACGGCGTCTCTCTATATCAGCCCAACCTTGACTTCACAAAGCCTCTAGTCAATCAGGAAGTCTCCTGCACCCATCGATCAAATGTTTTCAACCTTAGTGTTGTGAGTCTGGGACAAACAGGCCAAGCCACTCAGAGGCTAAGTATCAGCACGTGGCATCGCTGACTCGCTACTCCAGCGCCATTTCCAGGTTTTCATTTTTGCCCAGATTATTCAACCAATGAATAACAAAACAGGCAAACGGGGCAGGGCAAGATGATCAGGGTAAGTTTGTGATACTGTCAACAAACAATACGTGCTCCCACCTAGACATACCAATAATACACAAAATAGTGAAATGCATGCTTTTCTGTTGGTCTTATTAAGCAACCAATTTAGCATGAAAAATGCCTTTATTTTCTTCTTCTTATCAATCTTGACTGTATATCAAACCTGTAGATCAAAACGATAACAAAAAGTTAAGGAAGATTTTCTCTGCATAAATCTCAAAACTCTGTTTTTTTCTCAAAGGCACACAATTTCCAAGCATTTCCAGCACGTTTCACTATCACATTAAAAGGAAAATGTGATATAATATCAACACAAAAACTGAACATCCCTGACACAACGCAGACCTGTCCGTAAAGACTGCCTGCTCTGTGCCATATTACACAGGGAGGTCATCACTAAAGTCAGACTTGCAGCATGCATGTTGATCTAAACAGAAAGGTTATGATACAATGTGAACTTAATGTGATTATTCTGCCAGAGGCAGTTTGAAGTAAATGAAACAACAGTGATGGCAGTGTATGCAGATTATTCTTGGCATGGAACCCTAATGCCATCGTTTCTATTTGTGGTGCACTTGATTCCAAAACAGCCTAAAGCAACGCGTTGTAATACAAGTTCTAAAGACATTTCACTTGAGCTTTCTCCTCTTACATTTGCTGGGTCTTGAGAAGCTCCACGGACATCACCAGCTCTTTCATCTGGCTCCGCAGCTCCTCGAGCTGAGAGGCTGCATCCTCTTTTCCGAGGGGGGCGCCGTCTATGCTTGAACTTGGAGCGGCGAGGTTAGTCTTGTTTTCCACGCCGGGTCGATGAAGTGACGGCGAAGGAGATAATGGGCTTGTTGAAGGCTGTGTAACAGAAACAAACATTAAGAAGGGAAGAACCTGACCACTTAATTCCAGACAATCTGTTGCAATACTGTCACTGTCTTATGTAACTGTCTTTTGCTGCCACCCCTTAGTAGGAATAGCACACGTTTCACCAACTACTGCTGAAGCTCCTTCTTGTTAAGTTTTCTCTTACTCGTTTATTTCAACCACTCTACAGACACATTTCACTGCTACAGGAACCAAGATGTCCAAGATAACACACTGAATGTGCTTACACAGGAAAAAACAGAATCAACTGCATGACCCAGGTGAGTCAAACTCAACCAATGAAGGGACCAAACTCAAAAATATGTTGAGCCAAACACTATTCAGTACTCTGGAACAGATTATGAGTCATTGCTGTGCATCATGGGTCATCATGCTAATAACAGATATCATATATTAGCACAAGAACAACACATAATTATACTACAGGCCAGACATCACTGCAGGTCATAAGTTTGACCTGCCTTGTATAAAGCTCGTCATTGACTTTAATAGAACTCAAGTTTACTACTAGAGATGCAATCCTACCATGAAATTGTTTTTCTATTGAGTCCAATAACTCCAATACAAAAATGGAATGAATAAATGTCGTCGGAACAAAGACCTATGAGAATGCCCTCACAATAAATGTAGTTTCTGCTTCAATTATAACTACATTATAACCGACACTCTGAAGCAGAAACTCAGTCCGTTTGTTCAAAACACATAAACGCACGCACGCACGCACGTTTGTCTTCCTATCTTAGTGAGGACATACAATGACATAACCCCTTCCTCAGCCTCTCCACCTACACCTAATCATCTAAAACCTTTACATCTAACCAAACTAAAACTCAATTATAATAACCGAGCTATTTCGTATTTCTCTGAATGGAAGTTGAGGGCCAGCCAAAATGTCCTCACTTTGCAAAGACGTCCTCACGCTGTTGATTAAAAACTCAAACAGGTACAAAGATAGGAGTACGCACGCACGCACGCACACACACACGCACACAATGCAATTACCATATAATTGGACACTGAACCTCATTTTGAGGATGATAGCCTGGATTTATCATTGGCTAAGACTCAATTTAAAACATCCTTGAAGTCTCTCACAGGCTTTGAAACAGATACATGAGTCTTACTAGAGTCAGGTTCTAAAGTAGACTTAAATATGGCATGCACGCGATGCTTCAACTTCCCTAATAACATAGAGAAAATAGGAAGGGACGGACAGCAATTTCCTTTTTGGATATCTGAGCTGCAGGGTTAAAAGACATCCACAACACACTCCGCGACTTTCAGCACATACGCAAGCTCATCATTTTTGTTTACATATTGCTGGCTTTAAGCACAGCAGTTACTGTTGTGCGGCCATGACCAATGTTGAACAGATAGGATCTTTTCCAATTACCAACAATCCACAGTAGGAGACCCAACAGCAGGTGGTGGCTGCGCTCTATATGCTTTATTATTCAGAGCAATTACAGACGGACGCACACTTAAAGTCACGTGAGTCAATCAGCTATTTCCAATATAGCTACCATTTCATTTATCATATTGATAGTACTGCCCTTTAAATTTCTTATCTTCCTGTATTTATTTTTAATTTCACCAGCACTTGCGTCCTTCCTTGTGATTCCTTTGCTTCTCACCCTTGTCCTACTGTTTCTTTCCTCGGAATATAATAGCTCCCACCATTCTTCTTCCTACCTCCTGCACTCTCTCTTCCCCTGTCACCTATCTCACATTCAATGCTTTAAGCATACAAGTGTGTTTGCACGCAAGCACGGTGTCATAATGATAATTGCATGCTGGAGGTGGTGGGTTAACGTCGAGTTAACGTCGAGTAAGTTCGAATCATCTCATACTTGATTCCAGGAGACATGATTAGCTTCTGTGCTGTGCATGCAAGCATGCCAGATGACAGTGTTGTATTTCAGCCTTATGTGACTGTATTTACAACTTGACAGTCAAAAACAAACTCTAGAGACAATATTGTTTTAAGTTACATTAAAAGGATTCAAATCCAAAACATAAAGGCAGAGCAAATCTGCTAAAAAGACACACAAGGAAATTAATTAATGCGGGCAGCAGACCTTACTTACATCAGCGCTTACTTCCATTTCGAAGGTTGCATTGATCTAATTTGCGTTCCCCACATGGCCCGGAATGCTTCATGAGGTTTCTTTCTTATCCTTTCAAACGAAAGGCTTTGTCTTGTCAAACAACCCGAAAATAACATGAAAAATAGAGGGACAAAAAATGGCCTCCTAATTAGACTTTAATCCTTGGTTATTACCTTTTTGGTTTCTGGAGGCTTTACTTTGGCTCCGTTGGACTCCTCCTCCACCTTGAAGGATTTCTCCACATTGACTTCCTTGTTAGGCTGGAAGAAGGGTTTCCACAGAGCTGATTAAAGTTCAACAACAGCAAAGCCAAAGTGTGGCTGTCACTTGAAATCAAATGCAATGTTTCACCACTTGGCCATATTTGGATTATTGTTTTTAATTCACAGTAACATTGCTATCCACAAAGAAATCAGAGTTCTATTGATAGTCAGACTACACAGACACACAGATTGTGTAATATCATGGAGCCTGCCAGACTATACAGATGAAATGAGATCTTAATAAACCCTGCTTCAACAACATTAGATAACCGGCTCACAAGACGAGACTGTGATATTAGTCGCTATGAACTCTGCACTCACCGAATGGCCTCCACCAAATTGTGCAGGCAGTCTCCTTCCAGGCATCTTTGGTCTGTTAGCAGTGGGATGAGATAGCTTCTCTGAGGTAGATGACAAATCATCAAAACTCATCACTGTGCCTGAGTGGGGAGAAAAGACAAAAAAAAAAACTCAGATGGATATCAAATACTGCTCTCAAAGATAACTTGTGATCACAGACTTGCCGAAGCAATTACCATCCAGATCTTACAGCCGATATGTGGTGAGAAAACTTTGAATTCGATTGATAAAAGAGGCCATGAGCACTGAGCAATTAAGACATTCCTTGGGGGAGTGGACCAAATGTGTGTGGCGACTGCAAACTATTCATTTCAACACGAGAAATGGCTGTACCTGTGTAGGTGAGCCTGGCTTTGAGCATTTCCATAGACATTTGGGGAAGAGTTCAACACTGCTGTTTTTGAAGTTGGTGTTTGTCATGAAAGATGGCCCTACTCTCCTGTTGCTTTATGTCGCTTCACAAACTGTTGGCTGTCACTGTGCGGATCATTTAAAGGCACGTGTGCTTTGATGATGCAATGATGAAAAACTTGTGCGTCAAAACACTTCACACCTTTATGGTGTCAGGGCACTTAAGGCAAAAACATGAACTATAATTTTGTCATAAGTGAAATGTGGTGTTCAAAGGTAACGTGTGTCATGAGGGGAGGAGTGTGAACATTTTAGCAGTTTGTCATTCACCTCACATTCAACCCTCATTGATCTGGAAAATTTTAGGAGAACAAGCCACTGGTCTACTGAGGCTGAACAGGTAAAAGTCAGCGAATGGATTGTAAAGGACAGAAGTCGAATCATTGATGTTCACGAGCTACTTTCTGGAAGGTGGCCACTTAAATATACAGAAAACGTTTCATATAAAAACTTACCCAAGTCTGGGGCTTTATCACCCCAATCTCCAGAGAGGGTTTTGTGCTTGGTGGACAGCAATGGTTCAAAGTCGGATTTTGGTCGCAAAGGCACCTCGCCATTGTGCCTGAAATGAAGCTACGGTTTAGAAAAAGAAAGAAATAATGCAGCAGGAGAACACTGAAGAGCACCTACTTGAGACTTTGTGAAGGAGTGATAGGTTTTTCCGGCCTCTTGGGAGGACCTCCAGGTTTGCCTTTGGCTGGAGGCGGGACTGGCTTCTTAGGTGGGACAAGCGGTGCTGCAGGTTTGGATGGTTTATCAGGCGTTGACTTGTCAACTGATTTGAAGACAAGATATACATTTAAAATGAATCAGAAAAGCAATCAATTTCAAAAATTACATTACATTTCCTCTCTATCTGCTACACGGCTTCTCTGCAAGGAGTCAATGACACACCTGATTGACAGCAGTTTCCTCTACAGATCTCGGACTAAATAAGACTAAGTCAAAACAAAAGAATGATTTCGACCATTGAGACTTAAACACACAACACAATATACAAATCAATAGATCGGAGTCTAGTGCACTTAATGTAAATGGACCCAAAATAAACATTATAGCACATTGCTTTAACATATAGCATCTAAGAACCACACATATTCTTCGATACTTGCAATAATATTTCACTTTTCCTGAATTTAAAGATGACAAAGCCACAGTTTTTTACAGTTTTTCTGCTAACCACCAATAAGATCATTTGGGTTTCTCCTACAACCAGTTATTTTGATTGATCCTGACCACGAACAGAACACTAAAATCTAATTTGAATTTATAACTGATCCAAAAGGATCAACTTTTTTCTTGGCTCAGCTTTTTTTTTTTTTCTCAATCGTAACAATGCATTTAAGTGAACTCCAGGAACTCCACATTGGAGAGTTCTGCATCACCACTTGCATTGACGCAACACTGCTGTTACTGTAGTCTTTCACAAGTTTGAGGCAGGAGGCTTGACACTTGCACTTCTCACTCCCGCACATGTGTCCATAGGGGAGTTCCAGGACAATCAATGACTGGCAATGTGACAAAATGTGCCTCTTGTGGCTGTCACAAGAACTGCAACAAGCTACAAAAACTCTGAGCACAACACAAAGGCCTTCAACACAAGCCTGTCCCTCCATTAGTAAAATGAATTCATGGTGCTTTCGTCAAAGTATTTAATGTTCTTATTAAACTAAAAGGCATGTGTAGACTTTGAAGGTTTTTTTTTTAATTATTCAGCAAAGCCTGACTGCTTCACAGATATTAGTTGCCGATCTGCCGCAGTGTCACTCCAAAAGAAGCAACTAAAAAACATCTTCCCTATAATTATCTTTAAGAGCAGTTTCAAAAGGAACAGAGCAGATATATACAGCCAACAACAAGTTGTCGCCAACAGCATTTGGGTCCAGTCTCATCAGTGTCATCTCAGAGGTTTTATCAAACAGGAGCTAAATGTGACACAAACAATGTACATCTAAAAATATCATTGGAGTGACTAATGCCAGAGACAGAAAGTGTATTGCAGCCACGGAGTTCTATTTAATTGGAAGGAATCGTGACTGTTGCTTTACATGACTGACAAAAAGCATCGACATCAAGGACCGAAATGCACTTGAAGACAGACTTGTCAGACGTGTGATCCAGTTGGCATGATTTACAGTATGAAAAGTGTCCTGTGGCAAAGAAAGGCGAACGGCGATGACAAAGACAACACATATTTTGGGAACAGCTGAGAGAGTAGTGGTTATTATGATATACATGCTGCTTTACAGTCATGAGTGGCACCTATTTCAGACATTACAGACTACAGAGGAAACAAGGAATTTTGTGTCGCCAGAGGTCATTTAATTATGTTCATGCTTTCATCAAACCTTGACAACAAAGTTATCAGCAGATATTCTAATTAAATGCAAGTTAATCGGCAGTGGAAAACAGCTGTATGAATGCACTACATGTCCTTTCCACAAAGAGATTAATCAATTAATTTTATTACAAATATTAACAGACATAGTTATTTATGTTGGTGTGCAAGAGAAATCGTGTGAAAAACAACAGGTCTCACCTCTGTCTTCGACTCTAATGCTGGGCTTCTTTGCTGCACTGGGGACCTCGGGTTTGGGAGCTGACAAATACAAACTTATTAGACAACAAAATGCATAAATACACTACACAAAATACTAACAAACGCACATCTACATACACTTATCAGCAGTAAAGAGACACAAGTATGCAGAGGCAGTGACATGAAGTGTCCATGTGACTCATGTATAATCAATTATTAATACATCCGTAGCATCTCGGTATTTTTAGAAGTGACTTTGAAAATAATACAACAGTCTCTTATATTTTCAGGACAAACGTCATGACTATAACCTAAAACAAAGTTGAAAACTAAAATTAAAAAACGTCTTTACCTATGCTTTTTGATGGAGGAACAGGCTTCTTCGGTTTCTGACAGAGCACAGGGGAAAGAAAGTAGGTCAAAAGGACAACAAAGCAGAGCGTTCGAAAAACAGGCATTCACGCTTCAAATAGAATACAAGATGGGGCAAAGTACAGCAAACAAGGTTTAGTCTTAATGGATAAAATCTAATAATGATGAAATTAAAAGATTAAAATCTTGAGCATCTTAAATTTGGGGACTTTTCAGTGGTCTGCTTGACGCCAGCTCCGGGTTTGGACCGTAAAAGAAATCAAGTGAATTTAATTGTGGGTAACGTTTTGGAAAGACAGTTGACATGAAGTGTTCATTACACAGTGCAGAGGAAGGCAGCTTGGAACATTTCCCCAGATTTGGAAGGGAATACTTTTAGCTCTGGGCTGTAAGTAACATCCTAGTTGTCACGGTAGCAGAAACAGAAGAGTAATCCTCACTGATTAAACATAGCAAGCGTGCTGAAGTGAGTGCAAAACACAAAGACAAAATAAAAAACAAACTTATATTTCAAAGCAAACCTCAACAGTCACACAGTTTTCTCTTCAAAAAGTACCCTTAAGCAATCCTTACAAGCAGATGTGTCGCAAGGTAACATTCCAATTTAACAGTTCAAACATTGACACAACACACAGCGATTGATGCATTTGCTGCCGTTTTACCTCTTCTGACTCCTGCCTTGGCGAAGACTTTGTTGACCCTCTTGATGTGACACTCTGAAATGAACATTGTGGCAAAAGAGTTGAGACTACTTCAATTAAACTAACACCAGCAGAACCCAGTAGTAGATCCTAGTCATACAGAGGGAAGCAGGCAGGAAGGCACTCGCTTCAACGCAGCCAGTTATCGACAATCGTCTCTGCAATGTGCAAGCTTATCAGGAAAAACTCATTTGTATGCAAAGGGAGAAACACTCGTGCATCTTGTGGAGTGAGCAACCGTGTTTAAAAAAAAAAGGATTTGTTTGACTTTCATGATCTTTCAAAGAACTATGACCGCTGAAAGGTCCAAAGGAAAAGGTTGAAGCAGGCAGCGTACAGATCGGGTGAATATTTAATATAATGGGGAGGCTGAAATGAAAGACATTTTAACTCTCACCTCTTTCTCTCCCTCAGGAATCATGGCAACAAAGTTGTCAGGGAAAACGCCAATTTTGCCACCAATTTCCCCTCGCCACCACCCTGGCTCTCCTGTGTCCTTTAAAAAGTGAATTAACCAATTAAATGCAAAAGTAATGTGCACGCATAGACATGATAAGTGAAGTGAAGACTACGTAAACAGCACAGTTGCAAATGTAAGAGAAACACAGGGTGTGCAAGAAGACACTACTTAAATCCACCACTTTGTCAGGAAGCATCGACAGTCTGACTGGATTCCATTTTTCCCAGAATAAGTGTCCAATTGATGGAGAGAGGTTTACGCAGCACGCATCACTCCTCACAGCAGGGGTTGCTTTGATTAGTGTGATTTGAAGCCGCAAAACGAAGCATGTGTCGTGTGGTTTTGTTTCTTTTATTTTAACAACACAGTTCAGATTAAAGTGCATATGGCCTTGAACAGAATTTAAATGGATGACCATCATGGATATTTGAAACAGTTGAATAAATAAAATAGTACTATTTGTAGCATAGATTTAGAGAATTGGTTTGAACACCCTTAGAAATGTATTCAGATCATATTTACCTTGCTCAATACATGAATAATATCTCCTTCTTTCAAGCTGAGTTCATCCTCATTTGTTGCGTCAAATGGAAAGTTGACTTTACACAATTCTTTTGCTGAAAATCAAAGAAAATATACATGTTGTAATTATGAAAACAAAACCCTTTATACAACCCTTTCATGTTAAAACATTAAGTGGTGATTATTATGTTTATGTGGAAGCATGGAATATTTAAATATCACTGAATCGAACATCAAACTGATTAGAAGCCAAAATACAAACAAATGACCTCAAAATGCAGCTGGGACCACGATATAAATATTTTTCAATGCGCATTCTGTCATCATCTCTGCCAAACTTACCTTTAGGTTTGTCTCCATCTGTTCTGTGTGACTCTGTTGTGTTGGGAAGGGAGGGCTTTGCAGCAGATGGTAATGATGGGATTGGCTAAAATGAAGCAAAAACCAAACAGGTGGAGATGGATTATTTACTCTACAGGCGAAACGGCAAGTGGGGCACAAAGGTTGACTTAAAAATGACAAAATAAAAAACTTGAGCGGAGGTGTTAATAATGACACTAGCATAACACAGCTGTGGCAAAATGTCTGTGTAAGCAGCTTGACAACCTCTTCATGCAGAGTCACTTATGAATTGAGATTTGTTTTTCATGTCTCCCATACTAGCAAGACATTATCTTGTTCCACATCAGAGTAGAAACCAATTGCCAACTATGTGAAGAGGATTTTATTTTCAAGGCCACAAAGGGACAGTGGCTTGATGTTGTAGGAGAAGGATTGATAATACATGACAAGTGGTGAGATGTGAGGAGTGAAGGAGAGCGGAATAAAAGCAATGTTAGACGTGAAAGAGGGTGCGAGGGCTGTTGTAAAGAGGGAATAAAGCAGAGAAAGAAACAAGTTATGGAACTGCACGGTCTTGAGGAACAGAAGTGCTCACTTGATGAACAGATAAAAAACAAGCGATATCATGCAACCAAACGGGAAACAAAAGAGTAAAATACATTTTACGATTTAAAATGTATTGAGATTTCCAATGAGCATATACACTACATGAGGGTTTCACCAAGACCACAGATGCAAAAGAGCAGAGTTGCAATTCATCCATTTTGCATGAGACCATAATGGTCTGCAAGGCAGAGAGAAAATCATGGTCTGTTTCTTTTAACTGTGACTGGATTGCCAAAGAGACCTTCACAAAAACAATTAAAGAACAATTGTAGTTTCTTATAAATATCTTACAGAGCAATTTAGTTAGACTCTCGACTGGGGAACACTATCTTACCATTAATAAACTAATGACTTGGTTATTTACTGTGAATAATCAGTAACTGTTAGGCCATTAATAGTACTCTTGTGGTGACCATTCCAGGTCGTGACAGGCTGATGAGGCTGCATGAAACAGTGCGCTCACAGTTAAAAAATAATGTGAGGTTTTGTTGAAATAGTTCAAGACTTTAGACTTGAGTGACTTTAATACACTTATAAGTAGTTTATTGTTACCATCATTTATAGTAATTCCATAATCTTGTGTTTAACCAACAATTCATTATTTTTTATTACTCGCTTTCACCAATATACGACGTATCTTAACTTGGCAATTTTAGAAATAAAAAGATTGCAATCCTTGCACCTTTTATGATAACCATAAACTTAGTAATACAAAGTAATTCTAGAGAAATTTAATTGGTTATAATTATGACTGTGAGCTAGGCTCCTTTTACACAATTTAAGGCTTCACTTTATAGTCCTGGTGTTACTTTTTAGAAACAAAAAAAATCTTTAAGTACATGCACAAAAACAAGGTAAGTAAATCCTTACATCCCTTAAAATTTATATTATAAAAATCTAAAACTAAAAAAGGTGTATTTATTGTTTGGTGAAATACCAAAGAGATGACAAAAATATTGTATGTCAAATCATCACCTTCTCCTTCCTCTCAGTCTCCGGACTGGGCAGTCGAACCTTTAGTTTGACAGAGCCTTCTTTGAAAATGTCTCCGAAACCAACACCTCGTATTTTCTTGGGCTGTGCGATCACTCCATTTCCTGGTGATGGTTGAGGTGTTGTTGGACTTGCAATGTTTTCTGAAGCACTCCCATCTGACAAATTAAAAACATAACATTACTTTCTCCCCGTGGCTTATGTTCAATTATTCCTTGTTAGTGTTAGCACCTAAAAAAAAAAAAAACTTGTGTATAAAAAAAACTTGAGCGCTATAGAATTTTCTGCCACTAGGAGGCGCTGATACTTAACTTAACAACTTCAGCGTTTTAGCGATTGTTGTTGCTCTTGACACCTAACTGAATAAAAACATCTTTATGTTTCTATTAACTTCTCTGATGGCTCCAAGCATGTTGTGACGTATTTGTAATTCAACCTTTTATTTGATTGCTTTATGTCCAATCTTTCGTTGTACAGCAGGAGACTGCTGTACTGGACTAACAAAATAAAACCATCAACAATGTAGAAAAAAAATCTTTTCAACAACAAACACATGATTTTGTTTTACCAAAAAAAAAAAAAATTATAGCTTTGCAAGACTATTGATTTTCACTCTCAAATTTTACCCATCTCATCTGTTGGGGCATCATTGGACTCCAGCTCTTCAGCAGCAGCCTCCAGCTCTTTGACAAAGTTGGATGGGAAAAGTCCTGTTTTACCGTTTACACTGCCGCCCCACCAGCCTTCTTCAACCTGTGGCACAGATTTTAAACGTTTTTAGTAAAACACATCTTCCTAATCAGAATTTAGAAGTATCATGTGTACCTTATCCTTAAACATACTGACGAGTATTACACAAGTTTGTCAGTAATTGTGTAGCAAATGTAAGGTATCATTTATGTGCACACAAGAAGGCAGATTTGTTAAGTCTCCATCAGATCTGTGAATAATCATCATGATGTTTCACTAGCCACGGACAATGACTTGTTGGGATACAATGTGTACAGGTTGACAAATAAGACATCATCTCAGTGGTTTTGTAAACAGAAAAAATAATAATTTTCTATTGTAAAAAATGAATGCAAATTGCATAGTGTGAAAATGTTGTCTTGAAACTTAATATTTTAATTTTAATTGCTCAAAATGAGGTGTGAAAGGTGCGTGTTCATTGAAGCCACATTTGCGAAATGGTGCTATTCTTTCGATGTTTTGGGTTGCGATGGTCACATCGCCTCAGCCGTTTGCTAAGAAACACAACCAGTCAATCGATGAATCTGTCAGCACTACAGCCCTAGTCTCCAACATGCAACTACTTCAAACTCACCAAGTCGCTAATCACATCAATGAGGTACTTGTATGAACCTTAGACCCCTCTAAGGTCTTACCTCATGGGTAATGTCAACAATTTCTCCAACTTTCAGCTCCAACTCATCCTCATTCTGTGGGGCGTAGTAGAACAACACTTTGCACTGCCTTTTCTTAGGTTCTGTGGAAACAAAGGCAGCAGGTTTAAAGAAATTCCATGTATTCATTTGTATTCTAAGATGAGTGATGGACTGAGTAATCTCTTCTCTTCTTGCAGGACTCTCAAACACTGGCTTGCTGCTACAGAGTTATGACACCAAGCAGTGCAACTCCTGATTCACAGAAAATGACTCAACGCTCACCCACGTCTGGAGGAGATGTCTACATCAAGCTTTAACATGTGCTGCTTAGAGCCTTCCCTTACAGTGGATCTTATATACTGCACATGTATTTGATTATTGTGTAGTCCCTGAAATGTCAAAGTTAAAGCTGAATTGACAGCTTGGTGTCGCTGTCAACTGCTTGCCAGTGACATTGATCTATTTTTAAAATCCATGCCTACAGAACAACAAGGATGTTGGATCAAAAATACAGAATTACACCAAAAAGTAAGCCATATTTGAGGAACCTGACATTTACATGACAGTGTTTGGTAACTAGTTGAGATAAAAGGCAGTGTGTGGTTTCTCTGTTTTAGTGCGAGTGGGTGTGAGAAAGGTGCAGCAGGTTTGTAAGTGCAGAGGTTTTAGCATTTCACAAATGACCTGAAAAAAAAATTAAATGCAGCTTGACCTACAGTGCACCTTGTCCCTTATTGAATGAACCACTCAGACATGATGACATAAATGGACTAGATGCTGGAGGCAAAACAAAACCACAGGGTCATGTGTCAACGGCAGGTTTCAGGCATATTAACAGCTGGGTTTCATTGTGTAGAATGTTCAGTTATAAATACAACTGCATATAACAAAAAAATAATTCCACTCAACTGCGGTCACATAATACTGATTTTTGTTATTTATTCACTGTAATACGTCAACACTGTCACTCTGTCAAACGAGAATAAACCGAAACCTACAGTATATTGAGACTGGATCTGAGCGAGAACTAAGATCTGTTTGAGCTTACTCTTTGCAGGAGCTGGGGGTGGAAGTTGGAAGCCTCCAGTTGGGATGCCGATGGTGCTCATCCTCTGCACCAGGTTGGCCACATTCCCGGCACTTTTGTCTCTCCTCTGAAGCAGCGAGGACTCTTCTTTTGGTTCATTTTTGGTTTCCTTGACTTCTTTGGTGTCCTTCTTCACTTCCTAAAACACATGCAAGCAGAAGCACTGTGGTCAGCACCTGTATTGTTGATCTCATGGTCACATTCATATTGGCGTCAACATTATTCCTGGATAATAACAGAATAGCTCGCCAGCTCATAGTAGAGTCATGTAGAATCTGTTTCAAACCAACAGTTTGAAAGTACACCTGATTTTTTTATCATTTTTTTTTTACTTGTATAGTGGTGGAAAAAACGTTTTGGAACCCTTAAACCTAGACAAAATCTAAAATATTTTACAATTTTGAAGAAAAACAATGTGAGAAAAATGCTCTGTATCAAAGTCAACAACTAACAGAGAATGATTTTAAATGCAAACTAACAACAAATAAACCATCACATCATCAAATTAATATTTAGTAGTGCTGTTAGGCATGAGGTGCCCGGGAACCTTTTTCCACCACTGTATTATATTGAAAGACCTTCAATATAAATGAATGAATATGTACTAAACCATAATCCAATATATACAGACAAAGGCTCAAAAATAATTTATCTGACACTACAAGATTGTCAGTTAACATCAACATTTTTGGTAAACATGTAGCATCATTTTTAAAACTATGTTCACAGAAAAACATGGATGTCAGAAAAGACAATGACCGGCTTCACCAACCACTTCCTGGTACGCATGCTGACCTTGCGATTCCACATCAGAGGAAGTGTGTGTTTGTGTGTGTAGGTGTATCGGGGGAGAGACAGAAACGGGACGTTTTTGGGTGGGAGGAAAAAAAAAAAAATCAGGGAAAAACTAACAAAAAGTTCTGAAGAAGAGTGGGAATGAACTCCCTCTGTGCACGTCATTGACTCACTAGACTTGACTGTGTCAGGGGGTTGCCGGCGTGAGAAGAGCACCAACTGCTAGCTTAAACAGCATGACCAGGCATCACCTTTTCAGAAATGCAACCACAAATAGCCTTTTCTCATAAGCTTCACACATGCAAGGGTGATAATTAACTCACGCAAACATAGATACAATTCATCACCTTTCCTGCTAAAATCTTGAATAACCACCACTAGCATCTTGTTATATAAAAGCCACCAAAACACCTAGATAAGTACTGTTTTGTGTCACAACATATCATCAAGCGTTAGAGACATTGTGGGCAGGGTCGTATTTCTTACCATATCATCCCCCGGAATTAATCATGTGCCCCGGTCTTTCAGCAATGACATCGAACCAGGAAGGAGACACACAACATCACACCTATGCAGCACAGACCAAAGTTCAACAGCCAGCAGGCTCCTTAGAGGATTAACTATTCAAGCTCGGGACAGACCCAGGCCTTTTAGCCGATTACCTATCTCACTATGAAGGATTAAACAGGCGATACACAGGTCGGGGAGGAGGAGAATAGATCAGACTGAAAAGTAGAAACTGATTTCATGGATCCATTTCTGTGGCTTTCATTGTAAACTGCTTTGTGGTAATTGATAATTCTCACAGAATCCTAAACTAATCCGAAATTTTAAAAAGATTTAAAAAATTATTTTCATAGAAACCTTAAAGGAGCCACGACTGGTACATGAGTGTTGTATCACACCATCGTAAAACCTTGATCTCCAGTCCAACAACAGTAGTCCACATGTGTATTTGTTTATGAAGGACTGCAGACAGCCAACCAACAGCAAGAAATGTCATCACGGGATGTAATGTACACAACACAATCAACCACACGCTTGCAAGCTGACATCTAGCACTGTGTCGCCAGGAATCAAACTTTATTACGGTCAGTGAGTAAAGCCTCAATACAATGCGTTTTCTCATACGTATGAGCCTTCAGTTCAGCCACGTTGAAGCCATATTGGAAAGATACATTTACGACATGAAACAAATTATGGAAAATATTAAAAAAAACGATTTAACAAGTCCGTCTTCACACAAGAATTATCTGTGAATTCGATCATAACACAGCGTATAAACTCACCTTGACAAAATTATCAGGGAACACGCCTCTTTTTCCATTAAGCTCCCCCTCCATCCAGCCATCCTCATCTTGGATATATCGCACGTTCTTGATTACATCTCCCAATTTCAGGGTCAGCTCGTCATCGTGGTTGGCTTCATACTCGTACTCCACAACCACTTCTGCTCCACAAGGAACCAGGCAGAAACATGCGGAAGAGAGAACATATACATATTACTTCTCCTTCATAACACAAGTAGGAGACACATCGCTGAATTTAAGAATGAATCTTTTAACATGACTCTTTTCAATCAATGTTCAACAGGAAGAGAATTTAATCTGAAAAACCACAGAAAAACATGCAAGGGATACATCCAGTTGAGCATGTTCTGCTGCATCTGTACCGGACAGAGCAACAACTGTGGTATTCTATTTGGAATGACCATTTAACTTGTGACTCACTGCACGGTGATTCTGGCTGCATGCCCTGCAGCACACCGATTAACATAGAACAACAACATGCTGGATAAACTGGAAAGGGTTGTGCCATTTTTATTCACACACAGGGACTGTCTAATATCCCATGCTTTATGACAGTTCCACACAAATCCCACAAGACCTTGATCCAGAGTGTTTTTTTCTATTCAGATGCTTTGCCGTCAGCATCATTTCCTTCACCCTGTTTCTTTTCAGCCTTCATCATTTTGTCACTTTTGTAAAAGACGTTTTACCAACACTGTTATTAAAATATTTTTGCCACAGAGCGGAAGGAGTTGCGAGATAATTACATAATATTTCCCAGCCCTTCTGATCAGCGGCCCATCCTCAGCTTTGAATGTTATCTCCAGCACAAACCCACTAAACCACAGACACATGCAAATAAACGACTTCGCCAAGACCCCCGACTGTAATTTCTAACTCTCGGACCATGTAACGACAGGAAGAGAGGAGGCCAGAGGCCATAAAAACAAGAGACAACACTGACTGGCAGGATCTCTCTCTCTCCGCTGAGTTAATGCTGCACACACAGCCGAGGCTCGAGTGCGTATCACACACATGATTGGATGTGCAGCATTCTGGAACCTCACACATTTTAGCATTCAGTGCCTGATAACACAAATCACAAACATCTGAGTCACACCACAACACCCTGTCTTCTGGATTCTAGTCTTGCACAAGACGCTGGTATAATCCTGAACTCTGACAGATGATTCCCACCGCAAGCCCACATACACATTTTAGGTAACTATTATCTAAGAAACAATTCTACATACATTAATCCACATAGCCCCATCTTTCACTTCTCATAGCCTGCTGGACAAATGTAGGAGTGATAGGTGTTCGCCTGTGAAATGCTGGAAGAAAATACTTGGTTTTCTTGGTTTGTAGCATAAAGGAAATGCCTTTCTAAATACATTAAATAGCCGAACTGAAACAGGTTGCGAGTGTTTAACTTCCTGGCGTCGGCTGGCTCCTGGGAGTTTTTAAAGAACAAGTGGAAGGGGGAAGAGTGAGTAGCATCTGTCGATGTGGAGCTTTCCATCTGCATCACAGAATCATTTGATGAACTAACGAAACGCAAAATAAAAAGGAAATAATCAAAATAACTGAGAAATTAACAAGTTTGCATGAGTTCTGGTCGAGTGACCTACAGTTTAAGTGCAGCACAATGCAGGTCTGTGGATGTAGCGCTAATTCATGGCCTACATTACAGATGACAACGCAACAAGGAATACTAAAAGTTTCATACACTCAAACATGCACAGAAGACGTACCAGGAGGTGAATAAAACATGCAACGCTGGCTCGAAACTGAATAAGGAATAATACTGCTACGACAAAAGCAGAGCAACTACAACGAAACGATAGCAAGAAGCTTTGCAAAATGCAGTGCAACTAGATGGTGTTCTGTCAAGTGAATGATAAGAGTAGACATGAGGATTAGAAAAGAGGAGTTCCATGAATCATGAGGAAAAGGGGTTCATTCAGGGGATGTTGTATTTGAGACAGGATGTCAGAATTAATGTCGCCATGACGGAAAATAATTTTTGGTGTGAAGGAGAGGTATCCAAAACCCAACGGAATAAAATACGCACTTGCTATTTTAATTAGCTAAACTGCACACAAATTAACTTAAAAAAAGCTAGTATAAAATGAGGTCTTTCAACCCATATATTAAGCAAAAGGTTTACTTTTCCGTTTCAACTCCTTCTTTCTGCAACCTCCAGCAGTCGGCAAAGAAAAACCAGCAGGTTTATTGTTGACCCTCTCCTGCTGACACAAAACTTCCTGGTTCAATTTGGGTCTCATGAAAGCAAACGAAGGGCAGACGGATATGTGTGTGTGTGTGTGTGTGGAGGACGGAAGAGAAGCGGGGAAATAGGGCCATGCAGGCAGGTCGAGAGCCAAGCGGGGAGTGCGGCAGGATTCTTCCTGTACTTCGCGGTCTTCCACTATATAAGAGACAAGAACCCATGACAATATTCTCTTAAGCTGAGAGGCAGCTGATGTGTGGGAAGGCATGTAACATTGCAACACTGGAGGGCACATTTGCGCATCTTATCTACTGCCTGAAGTTACTTGCTCAACCCTATTTACCCACAATCACTGAGCATGTGTACACCAACGCCCATTCAAATACCACTGATGTGAATATCAGTACTTTCATATGATTGATTGGTTGGTTGGTTCACACAGGTAACGCTTGTGATAAATTACAATATAGTAACATATATATATTATATATACTAAGCTAAACAACTTTTAAAAATACCCTCCAAAAAAAACCTGCACATTTTGAGACACCACCACACCTATGAGCTATACTTAGGCAAACAATAGAAGCCACTTCACCAATCAAACCTGTCTTGCTCTTTTGAATTACACGACTGAAAACGATATGCAAAAACAGGAACAGCCTTTTACAAGCAAATATGTGACACGAATAAGTCTGATCCCACGGCCCGGACCCACCCATGAGAGCCAAAGAATGAGCGATCGGTCGTTCACGATTAATTATCAAGGAAGATTTCTGGTCTCCCGATCACCTCAAACACTTCCTCTTCAGTCACCAAGGGTGACTGAATCTGACAGATAACTGTGAAGAGAGAGAAGTGTGCATTTAAAGAGAAACCAATATGTGCCGCCGCAAAATTGAAAGCTGTCATGTCTTCATGCCCTGAGGTACATGACTGTCATTAATTCAATCAATGTAAAAATGTCCTCCTTTGACAGAGCTCCGAAGATGTAGCAACCTCAGTCAAAAATGAGCGACAGTTGGACCCGAGGTCTGCAGAACGTTCTCGTCTTCTTGCTTTGTTGTTTATCCAACGCCAATATTTTTTAAATCATTTTATTTTCTATACTTGTCACCGCAGATGCTTCACAAACATTTTAAAAACACTGTTAAAAAATATTGAGAATAATCGATATTTTTGTTATACCACCCAGCTCTATTACCAGCCATCTAATTACCCTGTTTTTCAATTAAACAAACTTGTTGGCTAGTTCTATACACATTTCTTCCCTGGCCAAGAGATGTCGCCGTGAGGAGAAGCTGGAAAATGTGCCAGTTCAAATCATGTGAATTTTGTTGTCGCAGGAAATGGAGTACTTTGATGTGGGAAAGCCCATGTGACCTAGGTAGGCTGCAAGTGGTCTGTAGTGGGAAGGCTAACGTGCGACCCACGTGGGGCTCAGTGGGCCTAGGCTGGAGCTGGTAGCCGGTATTAAACACCAAACATTCTTTATATAGACTTACGAGACAGTAAGTGATGATGACAACATGTCCTCTGCTTCATCCTCATTCCCTATTATATATCAGTTTTGTGTGTCTTACTGATCCTTGTAATGCAGGGGTGACGTCCCCCTTAAATGAATAGGGGGTGCTTCACAATACCCAGCCCCTATCAAACTATTAACATGTAAAGTTACACCATCAGTAGGTAAATGACCACTATCAAGGCTTCCTACGGTGGGAAATCCAGGAAAACCAAATGTTGGTAAACACAGGCCAAGCTCCATTCATTCAGACAAGCTGGCACTAGTCCAAACTCTTAAGACTTCAACTTAAATGTACTGAGTAAAACAATAAACACTCACTCAATAAACAATAAACGCTCATAACTAATGTTATTAACTCAAAAATGGTCCATGCATTATGTTGACTGGCAGGGTATGTGGCCTGAGCAAAGCTCAGAGAAAGCAAACACGGAACACAACAGGCCTATACAGCAAGGGCATGTTCAAACACGGCAGAAATACACTCAGCCATTTGCCACCCGAGGAAAGGCATACCTCAGAGGAGAGAAAACTGACTGTGTAAGAAGAACACACCACCTAAATGGACCAAAAGTCAGTCAACTCGTGTCGCTCTAGGTTTCCTGTCTTTAATAAATTCCAACTATTTTAACTTTTTCCCACCTTCAAAAAGCTTCGAAACCTGCACTGCTGGTTCAAGCATAACAATCTTGACTGTTTTGTTTGTACATTTCTTTTTGGTGTATGTGCCTCAATGCTCTCAGCAGAGAAAACCTGACTCAAGTGTAACATGTAAGAAAACAGCAAAAGAAACCAGTTTGTCAGCATTGCAGTCTCTTGGATAGCACTAACTGTAAGAGGCACATTTCCGAAACTGGTAACAGAACAGCAGATTTTGCTTAAGAATACGCTTAAGATTATGCTGTTGAAATGAAAACAGCAAGTGAATGAATAAAGATAAATTGAAAAAGCATGCAACTTGAGATGAATAAACACTTTGTTTTTTTAAGGCATTTGATTTATAACAACCTGGTTTGAAAAAAAAAATGGATAAATGAAGAACAAGAATAAAATCCCTAAATAATGAACACATTTCCCAAGGCTAAGTTGCCTTAAGTTGCTTCTCAGAATAAATGCCTAATAAATGCATGACATCCTTCACATGTGAAACACAATTCAAAGACATAATTAGTTCAAACGTAGCTATTTGTTAAATTGCAACCATATTAGGAATCTAGTAGTCATGTGTACAAGCTGATGAACATGTGACTCATCAGAGTAGTGAAGTAAATAGTAAACTTGTAAAGTGCTGAGTACTGTTTTGAAACTTAACATTCCAAATGCTCAAAATAAGGTTTGGATTGTTTGTTATGTTCACATGTTCACAGACAGCGAATCGATTAGTCCATTACAGTCAAATCCCTCACTAGGTTAAGAGTCTGGCTGCATAGTCAACTATAATATTAGTCGCTGACATGTTCATGAGTCGACTAGTCGTGACATTGTCGTTCTCTTATCATAGTAAGCGGGAAAATGGCAGAGCCTATGTGACCATCACCATTTCACACACATCAAAAGAAAAAATAAAATTGAAATACAAAGTATCAAATGTTAAAAACAATTTATATATATATATATATATATATATATATATATATATATATATATATACATTTATTTATTTATTTTTTTTTTTTACTTAAATGTATTTTGTTGATGCTTGTTCCTCAACCCATAACTGTTGTATGCCAAATAATGGTTAAGGTAGACAGTCACTAAAGGACAACAGTATCAAAATAGTCGTTAGATGCAGTTTGGTGACATGGTTAGTTAAATAACCCGATTGATTAAGATTAAAAAAAAATAAGTTCATACGGACGGTTATTGACGCGAAATACCTCGCTACAAATACCAGGTTATGAAAACAAAACAAACGCACAAGAATGTTGCGTCCACCTGGATTAACTCCAGCGTCACTCGCCAAAGTTGACAGCACGACGATGCCATAAGTGAAGATAAACAAGGGAGCTGGTAGCTTCACCGTACAAAAAAAGGAACCGTCCAACACTTGAAATATGGCGTGAGCATATATGATGGTTTGCATGTTAAGTTGCATAAGAGGTGGAGTGCAACTTCACACAGCTAACTACTGCATGACGTTTGCCACCCCAACCAGCTGGGCAACTAGTAAACCACTGTAACTAGCACAAGTACAACGGTTATATTTAACAATATTCGGTGGTACTAAAGGAACAGAACTGTTGGGCGTGACACATTTTACAAGGTAGCTCTTGTGAAGGGGAACGCAGGGATGGAGGAGGCGTTATCCTGTTAACTTAGCTCGCTAGTTAGCCTAGCCAGTGCTAACTTTAACTGTCAGCGAACAAGCGCTGAAACTTCGCTTTAAAAGCACTCGCTCCCGAGCTGTTTATAGTGGCGTCGTGGCTGGAGCAGAAATGGTTTTTAAATCGGAAGAGCACATAAAGCGCCACATCATGGAAAACTCACCCATTCCTGCCCTTCCTACCGCCTCGTCCTCAGATGTTCGGGAATATCTGCTGCGAGCTCGCGACGCACCAGGTACGAAACACACCGCCACTACTATTGAATCGAAGGGAAATAAAATTCAAACGGCTCGTGTATCCATCCGTCCGTCCTCGTCCTCCAGGCAGCAGCCTCCCCGCTTCTCCTGGTGGTGCTTGAAGATTACTGTGCAGGAAGTTAAGGCAGGAGTCTCCACCTTTCTTGGGCTTCGCTGCTCGACAACACTCGAGCAGGAAACCTCACGACGTCTCAGACAGGTTTGTCCGGAGACAGAAGTGCACACAAATGCATTCTGCTGTGCGTGTGACTGAAACTGTGTGGTTTCCTTGGTGGTTAACAGAACCGTACCCCCTCCATGTGTCAGCAGTGGCCAGCAAAAGCAGTTCAGCTATGACAATTCATGATTGTTATGGCTGATGGTCACATTGTTTCCTCTTTCAAGTAAGTAAATCTCGTCATTTAACATGAGCAGCCACTTGAAGAAGGGGAACTCTTGGCACCATGGCCATCAGTGGAGCACCTTTGCTGGACAGTCTCTCACAGATGCGTGACACAAACTCTCTTGTACCCCTTCATGCTTTTCTACAGCTGAATATTCTCACCAGACTATGGTAAATTCATGATTTTCTTAAATGAACAACTGCGGGCAGTGAACAGTTTCCTTCCTTATATGCAACAGGAACAAGTTTTGCACATCATGTCGTGAAGGTAGTCCAGAAGTCGGATCCTCAAACGATGAAAAACACCACTTTTAATGTTCTAAATTGTGTCAGTGGTTGCGGTTTAAAAGTTTGAAGTTAAACGTGACATTTTACACTCTTTTTTTCGTGTTTGCTCTGGGAAGAACATTGACAGAACTTCTCTAAATTGGTCTTGTATTAACTGAAATTCTGAGTAACTGAATCATTAACCAACACTGTTTAAAAAAATGTGGTTTTTGTGACCTGTTTCAAGATAATATAATCATCCCCACACATTTCCCTCTTGACGTAACGGAAACCATATTGCACAACGTCAAAATAATCATCTCTCTATCTTTGTGCTGAAGATCATCTTTTGTCGCAACCTTTTTCTTTTCATTTCACTTTTCAGAGCCTCAGAAGGAAGTCAAGGACTTTTTCAACAGCAAATTCCTTTAAACATCCTTTAAAACACACACACACACAGAAAGCCACTGCAAAGCTGTTGCTCTCCAAATACAGCTGGTTCAGTGCGCTCAGTTAATTTTGCTGCTTATCTTCAGAATAACAAGTGTGTCAACAAAGGAAGTAGTTGAGGCAAATTCATTCCATCGGGAGCAATTTAGTTTTCAGTGTAAACAAGGTGGTGTGAACACAAATTCTATGTAAATGTGTGTGTGTGTGTGTCTCTCTCTCTGACACACTCACACACACAGACGGAGCTTAACTTTGTAATTGCACAATCAAAACAGCACAAAAACACCATGTCGCCTGTTTGCTCTCTTTGATGCAAACAGTTTTGGTGCTTCCCTTGGTTGGGTAACTTGACACTCTCATGTGCTAACTTATTGCAATTATATTATTTATTTTAACGCTCATGACAAAAGGAAATGGTGGAGAGTATGAAGACAATGAGGTCCAGTAAATGAGGATGTGTAGAAATTGGCTTGCATAGATAGGCTTAAGTGGAGGAAGCTGACTTACAGTGATAACAACTGACAGGAAAGAATGGTTTTCTATGCATTTTTATACGGTGAAGTTTTGAAAATTATCTATTTATTTGTTATTTATTTATAAAGAAAATTTAGAAAGAAAAGTTAAGGTAATGCAGTGAGTCTCCATTTGAACTGATGGATGAATTGATTCAATATATTCCAAGAAAAATACTCCAAAAATACTATGTCAGTGTAGAATTTTACTCTTAGGCATATTCGTATGGTTTCTCAGTATTCAGCTGAATCACCCTTCACATTGATGAAATGCATTTTAAGGAATCCTGTTTACGTTGTAATTTTGACTTCACTGTTGCTCTTGTAGCGAAATATAAAATGTAGGTCCATCTAGCGGTGAAAGGTGATTACTGCAGTCATTTAAACGCCTGAAATAAATGGAGCACTTTTCTTGAGCTGTGTGGATCTTAAAAAAAAAAATATATATATATATATTATTATTATTATTATAATAATAACTATAATAATAATAAACCACTATCACAAATTCACAACAAAATTGGACTCGTTAAACAAGTGATTAAAAACAGAAAATGATATTTAAACTGGAGTTAAAAGAATTAGAACTTCAGGCCACAGGGGGGAAAATTGCGTAAAATGAGACGTATCGAAGTTAAGTACGTCAATAATATACATTCATAAAACGACAAAAATCATAAAAAAAAGTCAACTTCTACATGGAAACGCGAAACATTCCTAAAATGTAATTTAGTTTTTTAACCAAACGCACAGTAAAAGCCGCCATATTTGCTGCTTAACAGTAAATTCAAAACATTGTTCATCTTAAACTGTAATGAACAATTCAGACCAGTAGAGGGAGCTCTGATTTCAGCTACAGTTTTCAGCAGCCATGAAACGTATTCTTTTCAGTCATGTGTTACCTCAGAATGTCTGAAGATAGAAGACTTGGTTAAATTTAGCTTGCCTTAAAATAAAAACTCATTCATGGACTACAGTGAAAAGCATGTCATTTACAGCGCAAACATGTTTTATACGTATTTTTTTTATGAATGTATTCATTCATTTATTGGTCCATTGGAACATGTTAAAATAACAATATACAATGGCAATTTCCTCTGAAATTATCTACATAGGTCGATAACTAATTCGATTTTTTAAAATTAAAAACCAATGAATAAAATACCCAACTCACATTGAATGCCATCCTATCCTTTTTGATTGACTTCAGGAACAGGATAGAAAAGCTTGAGTGGAAGACACCACTACTTGATAGGGTCAGTAATTTTCTGACACTTTTATTTAACTGTTTTCATACCAGACGTCGGTCCCTAGGTCCACTTTATCTTGAAGCCTTAGATGACTGTTGAATGTACACCAAACATTGACAAAACCTTTATTGACCGACATCCTCCTTGATTTTTTTGTTCCATGCTGAATCATGACAGTTTGGATGCTGTCATCTCTTTTTGAGTTCAAATTTACAAATTCAAGCTATAAATAGTTCAGTAAATAAGGGTGCATAATTCATGTGGATTAACCATGTTAAGATGTGGGCTGGCAGTTCTGTGACTCTCCTGATTATACAGATGGCCTGATAACCTACAAATTATCCTGAGTCAGACAGTCATATCACTTTTATTTATTTATTTTAAATCAATTAGCTGGATCACTTTTTATGGGTCATCCCTTCAGCTAAACTGAGATTTTTAGTCAGCAAATGCTGTATAGATGTGGAAATATCTGGATGCTGGAGTCGCAACCCTTCTGACACACTGACTTAGTCCGTCTGACCCACTAAACATCAGTGACCGCCTCCACATTTTCAGCCCTCACGTGCCGTTTATCTCCAGGCATTTACCAGTCCTTTGACCAAGCACCCTCTGACGGGATTTCTTTAATTCTCTAATGATAGTTTGCTCTAATCTCTGACCCACTTGAGATCTGGTCTCTTTCCCACCAGCAAGAGAAAAGCCCTATGTTTCATCCCTTTACTCCCCCCTCCCCACGGCGCGTCTTTTCCTCCCCACGTGCAGCGCAGATGGTGATCCACTCTTTTAGCGGCTGCTGCTATTTGCAGTAAGGACTGAGGCCATAAGCACGCCGGCCCGTGTGGATGCTGACTGTGTTTACTCACGGCCTGCCTGGCGGGCCAGAACGCAGCGCGAGTCATGTCTGAGTATCTGGACTGCAGGGTCTTAGTAGGAAGCATGACAGGCTTGGCTGCTGGGAACAGATGACTGAGTGGCTGTTTGCTCCTCTGACACATATGGACCCATCGACGCCCAGCAATTAGCTGAGGATAAGCCATGTCTGTGCTAGTCAGTGAGTTAAGCTATGTAGAGAGAGCAAGTCCCCTGGGAAAAACAAAACATTCAACTTGTGCTTCAAACGAAACGTAGACTATATTTGTAGGAATCTACCGTTTAAAAAAGTATTGGATATGGTGACTGGAAACACCAGATCTGTATCGACAAAAGGCCTTCATTTCCAGGTCATGTGACATGTGCAGTGGAAGAAGAAATAGTATCCCACACACAGAGATCGACGATCAGATCAGGTCTGTAGATAAACACCAATCCGATAAAACAATATAATCTGTCCATTTCTATTGAATGACCTGGGTCGGTCATTTCGGAAAGATGTGTTTACATGTAGTGTTTTCATTCAGATCAGGCATGTATTCCGATTAAAGGACGCCGTAAAAACACAGGACATAAAGAACCACATCAATTGATAATATGAATGTTTTCTTTTGGGCATGCTCGTAATTGGACCAAACCTATTGCCATATAAGACAGCAACTCATACATGAAATATGTGTCCTGGAGCTATGGAATTAAGATTGAGCTACAGCTAGAATTTCATAACCTGATATATATATATATATATATATATATATATATATATATATATATATATATATATATATATATATATATATATATTTGTTAACACGCATATTGTCAGGGCATGACTCATGACATTGGGTCCAACCGGTCGGTTCACGGGAAACTAAACCGACTCCATCGGTGGGGTAGAGTACACGTGCTCAGCTCGTCCTCGGCCTGTCATTGGTTGAAGTCTCGTCAAGTCCCGCCCCGCATCCCTACGCCATCACGGCAGTGACTGTGGAGCTCTGCGGGGAGGACGAAGCGCCGCACTGCTCCACTGAACCAGCCAGGACGGGGCGAGGCGGCATCCATCATCGCTATGGGAATAACAGTCGCGTTTTTTCTGAGCCGAGCCCTCATCCCGTACTACCTGAAGCCCGTCCACCTGGACTCGACACAGACTATGAAACAGTGCAGTTGAGAGTGTCGCTGAGCCCAGATCAGCCCCTCCGCCGCACTGAGGAGGATGGTGAAGATGAGAAACATCTAGAGTTTCTTTCGGTGACAACTTGTCAAGGACATTTCGCCAGACTTGTCTAGTCCCCCCCACCTCACCGTGAACATGTCAGTCATTTGTGTTTCCGCAGTGGTGAGTACAATCCAATCCATCCAGTTTGTTGATCCTTTATTCTAAGGACTTCTTCAGCAGGTTCTCCATTTAAAGGAACAGTGCATGTTTTTTTTTTTTTTTCACTGGCTCATATGTCGATTTTGTCCCAGACACAACTTCACCTGAACTTTACCAAATGACCCGTTAATTCTACTTGGATTTCTTTTTCATTTTGGAGTGTTTATCAAGTGAATCGTAGGAGGAATGACAGAGATGGAGCGCTGCCTTTTGTTTACCCACTTCCTCTCATGTCATCAAAACAACGTGGGAAGACAATGAAAAGTCCGTTTTGCTCCTAAACGCTGCTTTTTTACAAAGTTCAAAGAGCAAAGAAAACACGGAAATTATTTCAGAGTACAGTATTGACTGCTTGTTGTGACTTCTTACTTTAACCACCCAAACAAAGACTCTGTCTTTGTCTCCTCACAATAAAGGACAGCTTTATATATAGAGGTGTGCAGCCTGGGTTGTCGATAATCTGACATGTAACATGTCAGATCATCACAATGCATGCTGATATGATCATTAAAATATGCATATTTTAGATTAAATTAAGCAAAAATTATGAGGCAAGATTCTGACAAGGGTAAAGACTTACAGGCATTTGTGGAAGGACACCTATAGGTGTGTATTTTTAATATACTATCTAGTCAAAAATAATGGATTTCTGATGAATAATAGTTTTCATGTCATTTACACAATGTGTTTATCAAATAATTTGGTTTAAATTCTCTTGAATTTTGACACATTCTCAGAATTCAACAAATTAATGTGTGGTTCTTTGATAAAACAAATGTGTTCTCATTTCATTTGTTTGGCAGTGGTGAAACTAAAATTCATTAATTGAAATAAATTAATTCAACCATCCTAAAAAAAAGTGATGTGAAAAATGTGAATTCGACCCAGAAAGTTTTCTCCTCTCTGAGCCTGAACTGGCCATAAGTTCAGCACAGAAAAGCCCTGGGGACACGCTGCAACAGGTGTTGCCTGCTGTTAGTGTGGGTACTTGTATTGTGAGCCCGGTTGTTTATTCGATTTAACTACAGCTTAAAGTTCTGCTGTTGCAGACACACACATACACGAACATCCCACCCGCACCCGCAACAGTTGTGTCAACTCACCTCATTATGTAACAGACACAAAGACACACGCTGACTGACTAACAGTTTTTAGCTGAGCGACTCTGAACTGCAAAATGTGGTGTAGCCAAAAGTTGCCACGGACTGGGCGGGTCATACTTAGTTTGAGCATTAGTTTCAGCCTTCTGCTGCTGGAGCCATGTGGCTTGTTGCTCTTATGTGACATCTTTTAGAACTAGGGTGTCCGAAGACTTTATGAGATACAGTCTGATAAAGTGCCAAGTGTTGACATTATTTATTTATCACATATGAATTGAGATTGAGTTTAAAGCAGATAAAAGCGACTTTATGCAGAGAGTTGTCATATTCAAATGTTAGAAAAAAGGTGTAAAGAAAGTGTGAATATGTGTAGGACTGGTCACCACTTATTAGATTCACATTGTGGTGTTTTCATTTGGGGTTTTATTAATTCTTAAAATTAATTTTGCATTCACTGGTGACCCCAAATACATGCATACATTTCATTCTGGAGCAAATGGCATATATCAAGAGCCTCAATTGGCCACTGGACCTGACATTGGACATACTGCTTTTGACACTCATTTCTTGATGTTGACAGGTTTTATGTGTTGGCATGCAGCCTGTGTGTCCATGTGCTACTTAACTGCTTATTTTTGGATGTTGTTTAGGAAGTCAAGATCCTCGATGTTGAGGGTGAGGTTTCGAGTCAGAGGGTTTATTTGACCTTTGCTTACTTACATCTTCTTACTTTTCTTTGTGGGCCACTGTTACAGATCATTGAATCGACGCCCTGTTCTGCACTATTTCTCCGCAAAACAATTGATGTTTGAACATCTGTCTTGATCTGTCCTCGTGTCAAGATGTTCTAGAGATATTTATTATCTCTTTGCATTTCTTTAGATGCGAAATACTAACTTCGTCATAGCTGAAATTTAGGTATGAGTGACGTCTGAGTAATGAAACTTTTCAGAGACTTGAAGAAGTGATCTCAGAAGGTGTTGAATTTCATTTTTAACCAATTTCAATTGCAAATCAATCCAATCCCAGTTTAGAGGCAACCTGAGCTCCACTGAACGAAATTGAGCAATAAAAACTTGTCTTACACCTAAAGATAAGATCGGAATTCCTCTGACAGAAAGTTTCCCTTTGGCATTCCGCTCAAACGTGTGGGTTATGTGATTGTGTCGGAAGAGGAGCGTGCCCTCTCTTGACCTGGTTTATTTGTTCATAACTTACATTCAGAGGCACGTTGTCATGCGATCGATTAAATTGATCATAGTGACAAATTAAATTAGCCGCAATCTCACTCATTAGTACATAAAAAAAAAAACAAGGCTTTTTAACTATACCTGACTGACACAGGTCATTTCCAGGCCACAGATCAAAAACATTGACACCAATTCACCTGACCAAGTTTGTGCAATGTGATCATAATAGCACCAAAGAAAACAATTGCAGTTATCTACACTCGCTTAGAATAGACCCCAGTGCCTCTAAAGAGGATGTGGATCAGCGTCCTAAACACAGCGCTGTCTCGGTTTAATAAAAGAGAAGTGTAAATGGGTTCAAGTTCAGCTGTCTGTCCCCCAAAAAAGACTCTCAGCCCTACATCTGCTTGAATGCCAGCAAGCGCACTGGGTGCAGGGACTCTCCGGTGAGGCGTATAGAATTACAGGCTACTCTGCAATGCTTTCCAGGCAGGGGAAGTCATGTGACCGAGGGGTTGTTTCTTTCAGCAGGGGACTTTGCTGTGCGTCCAGTTTTCAAACTTTGTGGTGGGGTTGCATCTGCAATCACGCCTGCAGTGGTGGGTTCTCTGTTGCTGCTATCTTCTAAACAAGACCCCCCCCCCACACACACACTAAACCCTCTGCCTCTCATTTCCTCTGTTGGTGGGCTGTGGATTGGACATGATCGACCCTCCACATGGTACAGTTTAAAACCCCCAATTTCAGCTGTGCTAATTAGTGCCAAGTATAGCTTTAGGAACTTATTTAAAGTATGGCGTATCTATAATTTTGTTTGTTTTGACCGTGTCCAATGTATATGTCTGAAATCCTTTCTTGTCATTGGTGTTTTTTTTTGCTTTCTTCTATTACTAGAGAGTCAACTACAGCCTTCTGTCTCGTAGTATTAGTTACACAATAAACAGATAGACATCATAGTGTAACAAATTTAATTCATTACTACTGTGCATCCAGGGGATCAGGTTAAGTCAACCGCCATGTAAATCCCAAAGTATTACACTGATATAGACAATGGATTACACACTGTGTCTGGCAGCAGATGCACTGTCGGTGAAATGATAGCATGATTCTTATGGCCAGATCTGCTGATGTTGTCCTCATTCTGGTAATTGGTAAAGGGATGCAGGCTTTATAGATAAAGGCTTTATAGGCTACAGGATATATAGAGGACCGATGACAGAACTGAGCTGGCAACAAGAATATTGACTGCGAAACAGACAGAGTGACTGACAAAATGCCAATGCGGTGTTTTAATTCTTTTTGTGTCTGCGTAGGTTTTGTTGTTTTCTTGACTGCCAAACACATGCACTTGATTAATGCAAGCATCCCTTTCCCTGTTTACTGAACTTTTTCAATTACTTTTTGAGCCAAAGCAAATGAGTAATTATCCTCATTATCTTGATGCCTTGAACACAGAGAGGCTGCAGCCTGAAAACTAAAGGTGGTTATCATAAGCCATTTTTGTTTCTGAAAGTTGAGGGTTAATACTGGGTTAAAAATCTTGATGTTTGGACAGTTATGTCAGACAAAGGCGAGCTGGAGAGCGTCTTTTCTTCTGCAGCGCGGTGAATGCGTCCTTTCACGGCTCATACCACCGTTGATTTGAAAGAAAGCATTGATGTTTCTGATGCGGCTTTGTCACAAGTGGCTTATCAAGCTTGTATGTTTATGGATGAGGTTCTGGGAATGAATACAAAGCCTGAAATTGGTGAACAGCAACTGAAGTGCAGGAAGAATGGAAGGCATTCTTCTGTAAAGCACCGATCATACACTCACTTTTGGCCTCTTCGGACAGGCGGTTTAGTTATTAGGAAAACGTAAATTAGTTTTGGCTGTGACGCTCACTGGAATTCAACAGGTGACCTGCTAACATATGTCTTCATGCTTCAGTTTAAAGGGAGCCCTTATCGCCACCACATGTATTTAGGCTGTGGTTGACCTCCTGGAGACCAGATCAATATGGTTGAAACGTTGTTCTTTCCGTGACGTACCATCATAACAGTTACACTCCCTAAAATCAATAGCCAAAGCTAGTTAGCCCTCCAATGTAATGCTATCGACTTAGTCGCAAGGTTTGTGGCAATGCAGTGTCTCGTCACTTTAAAGGTGGTCACATTGTATGCTGGCGACATGATGCTTCCCTGGTGCTCTTAAATATGTCCTATGCTTTCTATTAGCACAGTTTTTGGAGGGTGGACTGAAAATAAGGAGGAAAAAGTGGGTAAGAAAGAGGTTTGAAATGCTGTTGCTTGAAGCAGGGAGAAAGAGCATTTGGCAGAAATCGATGACTCATCCTCAAGCACCTGGGAGGCTTGTCGCTAGTCACACACTCTGAAGCTGAAAAGACCTTTATTAAGTTGGTTCCTTGCTTTTGTGAAATGTTTTGCGGCCCTGATTGTACAATAACATGAATTTCTCGCTCTCTCCTCAGCTCTTATGGACAGTGGTTGTGGACATCTCCTGCCACGTCCTGACCACAGCCAACTCAGCTGACCCTCCTACCCTCTCTGCCCGCCATTACCGGTACACAGACCCAGAATCGGGCACCCAGCTGGTCTGCGACAAGTGCCCCGCAGGGACTTATGTATCGGTCCCCTGCTCCTCAACAGCTGTGAGAGAGTGCAGTCCCTGTCCGGAGGGGTCATTCACACGAGGTGAAAACGGTGTCCAGCAGTGCCATCAATGTCTGGCTCCATGTCCCGTAGGCCTGGTGGAAAAGGCTCCCTGCACTGCCACTCAGGACCGCGTCTGCTCCTGTCCTCCCAACAGCTTCTTGTCTGGGGCAGAATGTAAGCCCCACTCCCTTTGCCCTCCAGGAACCAGGGTGAAAAAGCCGGGCAGCGACACTGAGGATGTGGTTTGCAAGCCGTGCACGAGAGGGACTTTCTCAGATCAGTGGTCCGGCAGTCTTAGGTGTCGGACTCACACAGACTGCAAAGCTTTAGGGCTGGTAGTTCTTAAAGCAGGAACGAGAGAGAGCAATAATGTGTGTGGACCTACTTCAACAGCTCTTTCACCGCCTTCGACCTCACCAGTGTCCACCACTCACCGTGAGCAGGGTCAAGCAACACCTTCCTCGTCAGCGCTTTATGTCCACCGAGGTGAGAGAAGATGTGTTCTTTCAAGAAGTAGCAAATGTTTTTCTAAAAATGAAAACGGAGGCAACAGTTTTTTAAGAGTGTGGTGGCATGTATATTTGCGTTTTCACTCATCTGGTGCTATGTATTTTCTGCTGGTGTCAGCGCTTATTGTGTTTAAAGAAAGCAGTGGCAGCTCATTCCTGATATGTGACCAGCATGGGTTTGGCGTTTTCTTCCCGTTTCACTCGCGCTCTTGATGCACAGGCCCATATTTCTCCTTCTCTTTGTCCTTCACCTTCCCCGTCATCACTCTTGTTAGTCAGCAGCATTTCTGAGAATCAACCAGCTGTAACCGGTATCCCCCCCCACCCTACCCCCATTGCCACAGACCCTCACACCTATAACACTGTCACGGTTGTTTGTACTGGAATGGGATCGATGACTCGACAGGCGGTTCATTTTACACTGTTACTTTTTACTGTCTTTGTGCCACAGCGAGGACCTCCTTAGTCATGGAGTGTGTGTTTTCTTCCCTCATTAAAATTACATCAGGTATCGCCTGGCAACCGAAAACATTCAGTCTGGTATTTGCTGTGAATGTTCCAGAATATATACGTTAGGACAGGACCAGGAGACACGGCATGTTTTGTTCCATTCGATGGACATTGGTTCCCTCATCAACATGCTAGTGTGCACAAATACAACACAGCCTTTATGTTAGAGTTATCTACTTGCGTCAAAAGATTCCCGTACCCATCAACAACGGTATCTGTCGTGGACTGTTGTTGGCTTACAATACATGAATACTGAATTTTGGGATTACAATTGCGAGGTAAAAATCGGAATAAATGTTACAGGTCATTGTCTTAATTCAAGGCCAATAATATTCACAAAACACAATTTATATTTACTGAACCGTCAAAAATCAATACTCTGGCAGGAAATATGAGTCTGGTCGAGACACTATATTCATCCATCCATCCGTTTTCTGCTGCTTATCTTGGTCGAGGCTATAGGGCCAACAGCCTGAATATGGAACCCGAGAGACTCTCCCCCTCTAACATCTTCCACCAGCTCCTCAGATAGGGTTCCGAGGCGTTCCCAGGCAAGCTGGGAAGTCTAATGTCTCCGGCTTGTCCTGGGTCTGCTCCGTCATCTCCGGCTTGTCCGGGGTCTGCTCTGTCATCTCCTCTCTGACGGATTTGCCCGCAACACCTTCTCAGGGAGCCTAACCCTGACACCTCTCAATGCAAAGTGTGTAGCACTTCCGATCCCCAAGGATTGAGTCCAAGCACCCGATAGAAAAATCTCATTTTTGCATTTTTGTATCCGCGATGTTGCCCTTTCTAAATCTGGTGCTTTCAATTCAGACCTTGGAATACAAACATCTGCCTTCCGTTGAGTTCCTTTCCTTTCATATACATTTTGCTGATTTTGAAATCTCCCTCTGCATGTATATTGTCTTTCACCTAGCTTATCATCTTCATCCGCCTTACAATTAGGATTGATCTAAGTGTTGAGCAGGGTTAGTGTTGACGTAGGCAGATGAGTTTGGGATTTTATTTTCCTCTGAGTGGATGTGAGTTATTGTGCTGAAAACCAGGTACATGTTGGTGATGTTATATTCCACGTTTATTTTTATTTTACAACTCTTTCCTTTTTACCACGTGTCCTTTCAGGTTCCTCTCGTCTATCTGCAGCAATGCAACTTAGGCCCAACCTGAATGGGAAAGACAGCGCTGCAGAGAGAGTACACCTTCTGCAGTCCTCCTCTACTGAGCCACCCCAGCCTGATCTTTTAAAGACCTTGCTGCCGCCAGTTCGCAGGTCACCAGTAGAGCTCAACCACCAGCTGGGCCAAGCTGTGCAAAACGCTAACAAAAGGACTAGTGCGGACGACGTGGAGGGCTCCAGAGGAAGCATGGACATCATCAGGACAGCGGCGCAAGCGAGCAGAGACGGTGTCGGTGGTGTTTCCAGCTATTATAGACCCACTCGCCGGGGATCCCCACGACCAAGTCCGCACAACCACTTTGACATTAATGAACACCTGCCCTGGATGATCGTCCTGCTGCTCCTTCTGGTGCTGGTTGTGATCGTGGTGTGCAGTGTGACACGCAGCTCCCGGGTTCTGAAGAAAGGTCCGTCGCAGGATCCCAGCAGTATTATGGAGAAGGCCATTCAGAAGAAACCTCCTGTGCCATCGACATATTTTAAAGAGAAGTGGCTGTACTACTCCAAAGGACAGGGTGAGTCATTTATGTAAACATAAATGCATGCAAAGTTGATGCACCTAGATTATGTACAGTATACTAACAAGGACAAACCCTTTTTGACGTTGCAAAGGTGGGATTGGACACGTGTATTTCAAATTTACAGCAGTGGCCAGTGCTTCTGCAGAAGGGGCCTGGCACAAAGGTGGTTCTGTATGAGTCGCACGGGCTACATATTACAGTAACACCTGAATGACCAGTGTAGTTAAAAGAATGAAAATGGCTTTCGAAAGCGACATGAAGAGAGAGTAGTGTTTTGGTACAAGTTGGAGACTGTTTAGTTAAAAATCAGTCGGAAAGTGGTTTTATTTTAGTCAGAAACCTGAGCAAAAAGACAACAAGGGGCTGCTCCTCCCACTCTCCCATTCACATCGCAAATGCCAGAAAAAATAGTGACCAATAAAAGCCAGCAATGAAAGTTTGTTATTGTAAAAAATACAGTTCAAATTTACGGTGTCATAAAAAGCCATTTAGTTTAAACTTTAAGCTATTATTTTAGTTTTAAATGATATTATACAGTAATTTGTGTATAAAAATAAATAAAACACACAAAACCATTCAATTGTAGCGAAAAAACAAAAACAAAACACACTTCTAGCCACTTCCATGAAATCCAAATATATTCTATATAGTCTTGTACCGGTACTCACAGTCTTTGTAGCATGTACAGAGTTGCAGAGGAGACAGTTCAGAGCTTTGTTAGCAAAACATTTGCTCCGTTCTTATGACACGGTTACATAATTTAGAATCAAGAGTAGAGCGGACGACCATTTGTGAAAACAGGTTGTTGATACATTCAGGTTGTGTATTTACTTATCGAGTCCCATGCAATGTCATTTGAGTCTTGAGTCACGCATGTGCCTCAATGCGTGTTTGCAGAGGCTGATGAGTCAGCATTGCTGTGCCGTGTTTTCGTACCGAGTTTCAGCTCATTCTTCCGGGGTATTGATCTGGAATGACCTCTGAAATTTCAGTGAATGGCTACTATGGTTACGACTATATAACTAAACTTCTGATTTTGCTGGTGTAAGAAGCTTGGGTGACTCTTTTCAAAAGGTCATGTATCATTTTGAAAAGTAAGTGGATGTGATGGAGCTTCTGTTCTGAATCCAATCTGATCAATAGTGCCCTGGAGCCAGTGGTGTACCGGGCATTTATTACACAAGCAATGACCCAACCCTATTGTTGTATCACCCTGCTGTCTGTGTGTCTACACACACTTCTGCTCATGTCGCCTCTTTCAGTTCTCTGTCTTCACTGCATCTACTCTTCTCTTTGTCTCTCTCACTTCCTCCTTTTATCATGTGCTGCACTTTTCTCACGATCTCCCGTCTGAGGCCCCTAGTCTTGTCACCTGCTTCTGTGTTCTTTACAGACTATTGTGTTTGCGAATGATCACCTGTAAGCCGTATTTACTTGTTCTCTTCTCATGCTACTCTAATTGTTTTTCAAGTACTTTGACACTGCCACTATCAACAGGTAGATACTGTCTTCACTCGGGTGTAGAGTTCGTACTGAAGGAGGGAAACATGCCCAACTTCGAGGACACCACCTGCCTGAGAGGGAGAGTGCGTGTTGTGTGTGTGTGTTCTCTGATACGGCGGAATCCTCCTCTCTCTGCTGCCTCCGTGCCTGACCACAGAGAACTGGAAAAATCTAGTTTGAGCTGCATCAGGGTTGTTGTTCTGGCATGCTGGTGGGTCAATCAGGTTTCTAATAGGACGGCAAATTGATGCAGAGAAAGACAGCACAGATAAGTCATGATGCTGAGGAGTATTTTTGTATCGGACATTGAGAACATTTTTAGATTTGTTAGTGTCTTCACCAGTAATTTTTTCAAGAGAGCAACTTTTACAGTGGCTATTTTGGGTCTTTAACTGTATATTCATAATATGAATAATCAATATTTTGCATTATAGCATTGTCAGTAGCATTAAATATTTTATATAGACAGTCAGAGTTATTTGTTGACATTACATTATTTATTCAAGGCTTATGTGTCAGTGTGGAGAGGGTGTACAGGAGTGTCCCAGTGTGAGCAACACCTGGCCCCTAATCACTAAGGGGAAGATAAAGGGAACTAAGCTGCACAGCCAAAACTGTGATGTGGGTCCTTCTGAAATGTCCATGCAGGAGAAGGAGGTGTATTGGAATGAGTCGGGAGGACAAAAAGTCTGACCTTGGACAAGTGGCAGAAAGTCTGAAAATGAGAAACCTGAACCACGACTAGTGAAGACATTGATTGTGTTGGGTCCTCTGAGAGTGGTTTTTGGGTCTGTGGTGGTTGCTGATGTTGGTTGGATCATCTGCCACATTTGTGCGTGCCATTGTGGTGGGCACTAGCATGGGTGAAGACCAATGGAACACGTTGGTAACCCACACAATAGTATGTCTGCCTCCTACTTGTAGGGACAAGGCTAGGCCTTTCTGTGAAAAACTCTATTTACTTTGCTGAGACCTTTCACACAGGCACGGCTAAATCATTCCTCAATGCTTGTGTGTGTATATCCAGTACATGGGTGTTCTCCTCATTGAATGAGTAAAACCTTCGGCCCATGTGTATGTGTTTAAGTGGCGATGTATGTATGCACAAGCAAACCCAAAGATCCATTTTACCAGCTATTTACTCTCTGAACCATAAAACAAAATAGCTTCTAAATCCTTCCAAGGTGCGTGGTTGGCTCCCCTTGAAGGTTGTAATACCCCTTTACTAGAGCTGTTAAACTACTTGGGCAATAAAGGAAAAAAGAAAGGGAAAGTAAAGATCACACACACTAAGAAGTTGCCAGGAAGTAGTGAAAATTGTGACTACTCCACAGCGGGGCTGAATGGGGCTTTTAACCGTTACCTGCCAGTGATTTCTCCCTGAATGAATGAGGTTAGAATTCTACTTATGGTGTCAACAGCACCGTGATTTGGGATGCTACGGATTCAAAAGGTAAAACAACGGGCTCAAAATAAGTGCAAAACAAGCTCATGAAAACGCTTTATCAACCCTTGTTTGCATGGGTTTCCCTCATTTATTTTATGGTGAGAGGCATATCCACAATGTCTGTCGCTGGGTCGGCTCAAAAACAGGAAATAAACATCAGACAAAGCTTCACTTCCAACTCAAGTTAAGAAGTGAAATGATCTAAAGCTGTTTGGAAAATCAGCAGCGAGGGAAAGCGCTCCAAAACCACACCACATTGTTGGTGTGCAACATTAATGCTATTTTACAACACATATATTATCAAAGGTTGTTGAGGGAAACATGCAGGGAAACATTGTTCTGCTGGCGTACACTCATTAAACATCTACATTGTTCAGCATCCAAACTCAGCAGGGAGTTAGGTGTTAGAATATACTGCGCTCTGCATTAGCAGGGTGGGCTGGGGGATGCTTGGTTCAGGCAGAGTTTTACAGTCTAGATCGTGGATGAGGAAAGGCTGTTTCCTCCCGTGAAAATGTTCTTGTAGTGCTTGTGTTTCTCCTGGAAAAGTAGATGCACTTACTGCGTAGTCCAGAACGATGTTTCGTGAGCACATCGCAGGTGATATTCATTCATTCATCTTCTTCCGCTTGTTCCCTAGCGTGGGTCACAGGGGGCTGGTGCCTATCCAGGGTACTGAAAGTGAGAATTGGGGGACACCCTGAACAGAATGTCTGAGCCAAACAACCATTTACACACTCACTCACTCCGTTGGACAATTTAGAGTACTCAACCTTTGCATGTTTCTGGACTGTGGGAGGGAAACAGAGCACACAAAGAACACACAAAGTCTTTTTAACCTTCTTGCTATGAGGTGGTGGCACTGACCACTACTCCACTGTGTGCCCTGCTCATAACTTGTAAAATCTTGATCACCTGACGGTAAGTTTAAACTTACTGTCAGATGACTGTAAGCTTAAACTTTGAAAACACATGAAATCCAAGACTGCTTACACAACCAGACTCTTGGCTTGGTCCCCGAGGGTCAAATGTGCTGAGGTATGACCTTTTATTAACCCATGTGCGGTGTGTGATTCGAGGGCTGTGTGTTGCCAAAGTGTTAACCATTGCAAATCCTTTTGGTACAAGTAGTTTGTAGTCATGTAGCACCCAATTTTCCCCGGATGTGTGGGCATTGCGTTGAAGCGTCACAGATGCTACGTAACCATGTGTGTTGATATCCACTGGTTGCATTTCTCACCCATCTCTGCTTTTGCCGCCATCTCACCACAAACAAATGTATTGAGATATCTCCAAAACCTTACTCCTTGTCTTCATGACAAACTGAAACACAACTGTGGCGCGTCTGGGTTTTACGAAACTTAGACGCAAAGCAACTGCGATGCTGTCGGTGTAAACAGAGGGTTAGACGTAGTCGCAGTGATATGCAGGGCTACTTCAAAGTACACGGTGCCCCATAAAATACTTTAGTTTGACCGAAACACTTGACTCTTCTGGATGAACGTCTGACTCTTTGGCTTGATGTTTCCTTTATCTGCACTCTCGCTTCTAACAAGTACCCGTGTACCTGCACAAGCTCAGGTACACAACCCCTACGTTATACCGTCTATCTGACTGCGTATGTTCTTGGATTTGGGCCATCAACAGTTCCAACTTGTTCTCCAAGTACTCCACTAACTTTGTGTTGCACTGCTGAAGTAGCATTCTGGCAGCAAATGAACTGACTCAAGCAGAACTCTAATCCGTCTGATGACATTAAAATAACTTTTCATCAAAGCTATGGCTGGAATTTTCTATGTGCCAAAACGTTGAGTCATTGCCTGCACAGCTGAAGATCGTCTCACACTTTTCATGCGGTTTCCTATTACGACAAATGTCAATAAACAGTCTCTAGTGCCAGAGAGAAATGAAACCAAGGATACTGACGCAACCCTGTGCTTTTATGGGAAGACCGAGCGATGATTCATGACATTTGTCTGAACAGACATGGAGCTGGCGTAGAAAAACTCGCAAGTTCAGCCTTGATGTTTGAGTAACAACGTCACAAGGCAGTCGGACTGTTGACATACTGAATCAGCACGCGACTTATTTAGGTCATTTAAATGTGGCCAGCTAACAGGGACAGTGAGGCATGAAGCGTGGGGGGATTTCTCTGCAGTCGCTCTGCATCATCCCAGAAGGTTTGCACACGAGCTCTGCAACGTCCACCCAGGAGTCCCGTGGGTTTGTGACAACTGGAGACAGTGTTTTCATGTGGATGACTTGCACTAACCAGGTATAAGCCCATTAGTGATGACTCGGAATCTCGGGCACTAGTTTGGGTTTATTGAAGCAGCATGGTTTCTGGAGGAGAGCTATGTGCCTGCCAGGGTTTATGTGCACGCATGTGTTTGCATTTACCTCTTGGCTTGCTTACATGCCTCCACATATGTGTCCATATATATCGTACGCACACGTGACTGTGAGCGTGTGTGGGCACTTGATCCCAACCGATGGCTTAAGTCAATCTAATCCTTCAGAATGATCCAGGATTTGTGCACTTCACTTCTTCAAACATTAATCAGGTTTGGACGTGCGTCCGAACAGAAATCATGTTGCCACCACATCCTGGAGAATTGCACGGCTTTTTGATGAACAGATGAGTCAGCGTCAAGTCTGCCGTCCAAGTCGGTGGTGTCAGCTTATCTAAGTGTTGATGGAGGAGCGGAAGTGAGAGTTTCTGAGCGATGATGGTGGATGTGTGCTTGTCTGACCATTGTTGCGCTGTAATTCTGGGACCAATTTTGCTGATATTGCATGACATATGGGTCATGTGACCGACCAATCTCGAGTCCAGGGTGCAGGATGTGGCTCCACCCACTGGGAACTACTGTTTTTTTTTTTCCCCAGACATCTGCTTTACAACTTATATCGAGCTTTTTTTGCTGTCATACAGCAATATAATTTCCATTCAGCTGATGATAGCTGATGTAGTATGATAAATAATTTTATTCATTGCTTACCTCACTGTAATTTAAGATTTATTGAATAAGAAAATGTTTTCATCATCCAGAGACAGAAAGAAATTGTAATTCTACAACAGAAAAAATGATGAGCAGCCTTGGCCTCATGCCTGGATTGACTCTTCCCAGGAGTGGATATTCTCCAACTGGTGGCGACCAACGTGGGCACTCAGTGGATTGATGTCTACCAGTCGCTGGCCAGCGCCACGGAGCGGGAGGTGGCTGCGTTCTCGAATGGCTACTCATCAGATCGTGAACGTGCTTATGCTGCACTGCAGCACTGGACCATCCGAGACCGAGACGCCAACCTTGCCAAGCTGATCAACGCCCTGCACAGACTTCGACGCATCGATGTGGTGGAGAAGATCCGCTGTGTCATGGAGGACAACCCACAGGTATGAGGACCACTTAGTTTTAATGGTAGTAATCTTGGGTTTGGTCGGCTTGGTACTTGGAGGAAAACATCCAACAATGTTGGCACGAGTGGAGCCTGACAAACTCCTTTGGAATGTTTTTCTTTAGTTTCACGTTTCTTTTGACTTCAGGTATTAACGTCCATGTGCCTTTTGTATCATGTTCATGGTGTTGGAATTCTTCAAACGTGAAGCCGAGCCAAAAGTTGAAATGAACTGATTAAAGTAAAATAAATTCCTGTGATAAAAATAAAAATGTGAGATTCAAAATGCAAAAAAGGTGAATCTAAGTACTTTTTTAAAGGAGAACTTGATGCCACCTGTAAGAAGTCCAGGCACACAATCCGTCATCACTGTCTACTTTTGCTCAGCCTCTCCCTGTGATCTGTATCACAATAGTGTCCTTGACCAGACACCTCAAGGTCAGCCTCACCTCAACTGTTGACAATTACGGTCTTGTCCTGGTTCGAAACTTTCTCCTGGCTTGGCCTTTTCATTACTGATAAATAATCAGCCCACAGTGTTCTGCTGTATCTTAAAATCTGCTGCAGATCAAATAACAACTAGTAATGTTTCGATGGCATGCTAGACACTGGAGGACACATTCATCTATTGAATGTTGTTATACAACCTGCGTTTTGCCCTCAGCATTTCCTACACTCACAGATAAACAACAATGTTGCGCTCTTACATTACTATGACTCTGAAATTTTGCAGGACTTACTGTGTGCAAATGCTCTTCGGGGTCGCGTTGTTGCGTGGGGCGCTCATTGGAAGCTCATTTCTATGTGGGAAGCAGCAGCTCTACTCTGAAACCACTGTCTTTAGGAAACCCATTCAGCAGCTTGCTTCTTGGGTTGTCACTCTTTTGCTCATATTCACTCATGAGAATGCCGTATGAAATAAAGGTACAGGCCTCGATCTACCGGGCGATCTGCTTTCTCTCCCCGTGGTCACAAGCTGTAGGTGGTGACAGAAACAACATGCTGTCTGCAAGGGTTTTCATCTCATTCATTACTTTTAAGTAGAAAATAACAGAATTTTTGAAGCAGGTCCCATTTGGACGACTGGGATTTTCGCTTGGTGTGAGAGCGGATGGGAAGCACAGTCATCTGGCTGAGGCTCAGAGGAGGTTCCTTGGAAAAAAGAAGTGGCTTCTGCTGGTAGAAATTGCACACAGATTGGCAGAAAAAAATACTGTCCTGGTTACACAATTCTCTCTCCTAAAATGCAACAAAACAATTTGTTGATGGTCCCTAACTGACGCCAGGTTGTAGCATTAGCGCTGCCTGTGAGAGTCATTATCAAAGCTGTCACATGCCGGTGTCAGCTGTCAAACGCTGCTGAGCTGGAGAGAGCAGTGCGCCGTCGCGAGATTGTGTTTGGCGGTATATCGTGTACAATAAATTATCGCCCATCCCTATCAAATGCAAGTTTTGCAACTCGCAAGATGTGGATCATTGCGAGACTTAGTAAACAAATATGGCAACCGCCATGGAAAGAGCTATGAAAATCCATGAAATGATGATGCTAGTCAGATTTCGACTTGGAAGAAACACCCTTTTCATGGAAGCCGAAACGATTAAAGCAAAACGCAAGCACCGATGATCAGAAATTTCGGGCGTCCTGTCAAAAAAACAGGGTGTCGAATTTCGTTTTTCAGTGTAGGATGTCCCCTGATGCCTCTCCAGCTAAAAGCCTGGTGCCAAACTCCTTGGCTTCTCTTCCACGGCACTTTTGGCTCAGACTGTGTTTACAAAAGGACAATCCTGATTGCCCTTTTCTTCGTCTGCATTGGTGATTCAACAGCAGCCAGAATGCACAAAGGGCTGCATCACGCAGGCATCATTACTTCCTCTACTTGACTGACGCTCAATCAAATGCTCTAATTGGGTGTTTATGACCCAGGTCCCATTAGACGCCTTTCAGTCCCTTCGGTAACGAGATAATAAAACAAAACCGCATCCATTACATTCCGAGGAAAAGGACAAAAAATTCCCAGAAACGGATACACGGTGATCCTGAGAAAGATCATGCGAATGTGCTTGACATTCAGTTCAACTTTAATGAAGTCTGCGACTGGCCGGAAAGATCTTGCTGAAATGTCATTGGAGAGTTAGTGGGGAGAGAAGAAGGTCCCTCCAGGTTCGGAGTGGCGTCTCGCTTTGGCGTGGCTTCGGAAAGGTTATGAAGACTCCTGTTTTCAGTGGGCGCCTCTAAATCGAGTCGCTCAAGATTGAGTTAAGGGCCGAACGTGACTTCTGAAACATAGTCATAGCACATTTGCTTTGGAGTAATTGTAGCTAAAAGGGTTTCTGTTGAGTTGAGGAGTTACTGTAGGCCACGTCCCCTGTGTCCTCCACGCAGTCTGCCAACTCTTCTCTCATCCAAACACGATCTCAGAAGAGGGTGTGTTGGGAAACAGCTCCACTCTTCCTCCTCACTGTGAGCCCATCGCTCCGGTCCACCGGCTCTCATGCTGTTGCAAGTGTTTGCAGGCAGCATGGAGGGGCTCTACCTGGGTGGTTCACAACAACCGTGCGGTAATGAAGGGACGCACCTTCTCACATCGCCCTGAGCTGGCATGTGACCGCCGTGTAATCTCGGGGTATGGTTGTGATTACGCTGCCAGCTGCAAATAATCCGCGGGCCGAGCCTTTAATAATCCTTTAATAGACAAATTCGAACAAATTAAAGGTTATACAGTTGAAGATTACGCCTCTCACCGCAACAATGTTGGAAATGTCCTTTTAGAAGCTGACATTCCTTTTGGTTTGCGCATATACGCCAGCAACTTGGGTTCTCGCTCATTCCTATAGCGTTACAAGGGATTTGACTTGCGCCTATTTAAACAGCTCTTTGTGGCTCACAAGAAGCTTTTGTGCATCTCAATCTCCCAATAGTTTGTTGTGTGATAATGTTGATTTCTTGCCTGCTTCTTTCTGCTATTGAGGATGTTACGAATCTGTGTGAGGAAAAGTACGAACCAGACTAGTGCGTGCAGTTATGTGGCATAGGGAGAGACGGGGAAAATTAAATCATGCTGTTTAATGAATCCAAGTGCAGCGACGATAGACAAGTAGGCACCAAACCGGGTACACAAACCGAGTCAAGGAACAGAATGTGAAAACGGCGACGAACCCCAGGAGCAAGTTAGGAATCAACGGAAACATATTTTACTCAAGCGATCAATCACATATAGCAATAGTATAAAAGTCATCGCTCACACGGTAAAGAAAAAACTATATATATATATATATATATATATATATATATATAGAGAGGGAGCGGGAGAGAGAGTTTGTGTGTTTGCTCAGAGGCAGCTTTTACACTGCAGGAAGGTGTTGCATCGCTTATAGTTGGACGTCTGCCGCTCATGTTTTCCAACAGCAAAATGAAGAAAACTACAAAACAGGCTAAAAAGCTGGGCATCAAATAATGCTTAACAATCATGGGACCTTGTTCCCCTCGAGCTTGCCGAAGAAGTCCTTAGTGGGTCATGTTGTTAAGCATCTGCGGTTCAAAAAAGATTTGCCCCAGTTGCATCTGCCGCCGTGCGATTACTCGTGTCTTGGTCAGAGTTGCTGGTCCTTTGTGAGCGAGACAGAGCTCGATTGTTTTGTCAGTAAGTGGAGTCATATGGCGGCACGGTGACCCAGACGTTATCCAATAGAAATAACAGGAGTGCTGGTGTAACTCGACCGGGTGACGTAAAGATCATCCTGAAGATACATTCTTATCTTCTCCGATGTTTTCCCCAACAGTTTGACCTCAACCAGCTAATGACAACAAGTAATGGCATCCAGAGCCCCAATCCCAAGGCGCTGGGGTCTCCCAGTAGCCTCGGCGGTAGCAGCAGCAGCAGCAGCGGCGTGAGTGTCGGCAGCTGCCCTGGCATGGAGCAGTCACCAGTGGACCGGACCAAAGGGTTTTTCCCTGACGAATCGGAGCCGCTTCTCCGCTGTGACTCCACCTCCAGCAAAGACTCGGCCCTCAGCAGAACTGGATCCTTCATCACTAAAGGTTGGTGGTACGAATTCAGAGGAATGGTGACTCAGGTGAACAGACTCAAGTGGTCAATTGTAGCTGGCTCACAGAAGACTCGAATACAAACAAGTTTAGCAAAATGTAATAAGCCACAAACAAGAAAATAATAAGGCACCGACAGGAAACTATAAACAAAACGTGGAGCGAGGGAAACACTCAAGGACGGGGAAAACCTGAAACCGAAAAGAGGCGAATTACTATCAAGCCGAAATAATGGGGACAACCAAAAACGCACTCGGATAAACTCGCGAGGCCCAAACCACGAAATGGCTCAGTGGTAGAAGACTCAAACACACACGCAAGGGAACAAAAGACAACAAGAGAAAACTAGACGCGAGTACAAAAACTCTCACGCAAATGCTGCTATAAAAGGACAGAAAATGAACCAGAAGGAAACAGAGGAAGCGGCAGAAAAGGCACGGACAATCGAAAGGTTACAAAGAGCGCGAGGGGATCTCTACTGGTGGACGCGGAGCAACCATCTGGCAATGCGAGGAGGCAGAAAACCAGGTTCGGCTGATTAGAAGATCGCTGCCAGCCGTGTGGCTCGGGTAGCTAGAGGGAACACAGAAAATGGAAACCCAGAATGAGACAGGAAATAACAAAATAAAAGCATGAGGAGTGTAGCTCTCTTTCTGATAATGGTGTCGCGAATGACCAACAATAATAATAGTGTTACGACGGCCCTGCAGGAACTGTATTGTATTGTGAGAGCAAGCGAGAGATGTGGTCAAACCTCTGTTGCTTTGTGTTCAGAGATGCCAGCTGAGGCATCTGGGAGGAAGTTCTTCCAAGTGCCTCCCTTCTGAGGTGTTTCAGAGCCGCGACACGCTGGAGCAATTCACTCTGTCATTTGACCTGGTAACACATTCATGTTCCCTGAAAAGATCCTGATGGCGGAAGAGAAAGCTCGGTCTCTCTGCTCCCGCTGCTGCCCTGGTGATCTGGCCTCCATTTTTTTTTTTTAACTTAATAGCATAACATCCCTAGGTACAAACTTAATAAATAAATTGTAAATAATACTAATAATGAAAATAAATATAAGTTGGAATAATACAAATATTTCTTAAAATGTTTTAGAGTAAAGTAAAGTAAATAAGTAACACAAAAATATTACATTGAGCACATGTTTAAAAAAAATGTTTTTTTGCTCAATTGTGTCTCAAAACCTGAGATAAAAATGAGGAAAAAATAAATAACCGCGTTTCTTAGCAGCAGTGAAACATGGATAGATAATCAGTGACCCCTGCTGGCGGATCGGTGACACTGAAATCTATTGGCACGTTCACACCACCGAGCGTGAAACCGCAGTATCTCAGAGGAACTCACTGCTTCAGCCTCAGCAGTTTTATAGTGTCACCCTTTGACCAAAACCGTCAAGCATGATGTGATTTCGAATCTAATCTAAACCTGCGTTCCTCCTTCTTTCCCCCTCCAGAAAAGAAAGACACGGTGCTGCGACAAGTGCGCCTGGACCCATGTGACCTGCAGCCCATCTTCGACGACATGTTGCACATCCTGAACCCGGACGAGCTGCACGTCATCGAGGAGATGCCGACCGCCGAGGACAAGCTGGACCAGCTGTTTGAGATCGCAGGGGTGAAGAGTCAGGAGGCCAGCCAGACGCTGCTGGACTCGGTCTACAGCCACCTCCCGGACCTGCTGTAGAGGCGGTGTCACTATAGCCGCAAAGACCTGGACTGACTTCTCCCAACCTTGAATTCTGTCATGCGAGTTGGCAGTATTACGCCACATACTGACACAGGGTTAAAGGTCAAGGTGTTCTGAGACATATATACAGTGTTAGTACAACCGCGTAGCATTTTTTAACAGGGCGGTGTTCGGGTTGCCGATGAGCATTGCACTTTCTAGACTTGTTGGACGAGCATCCTCCCTGCATTTGTAGCGGCTGAATGCTTGTCAACCACACGAGTCCGGAGGACACATTATACAAGGCTTTCCATCCATTGAATGTGCCTGAACATGTATCATACGCAACCGTCCTGCCCCGCCGCTGCCTAGAGAAGAACCCATAACCAACGCTAACGCTAACTTGTGTTAATGCTGCTGTCCAGCAGGTGGCGCTAGCTGCTGCGGAACCAAAGCCATTTTTACAAACTGAGATGAAAGAAGAAGAAACAAACACACTATTGGTTTGGAAAAACAGGCGCTCACATTCTAGCTCTGCCGCCTCATGATGCCTTGAAGAAATGTCTGACATTTTGGAGCTCATGTGTTTCCGGATCGGTGGAGCTACAGCATTTTGACAGACAAAAATGTTATCGCGATGCTCTACGTAGCTTATTTTTAATGTCTGTTTTTGTTTCTTGAAGGCTTAGATTCATTACACGCAACTTTTTTTTTCTCCACTTTTCTTTGAAACGGGCATTCAATGATGTATTTCCCTGGCGTGAGCTGGGTTTTTGGGGATATGCATACTCCATACTTGAATCTGTGTGTTGAACTTTGAGAGAGAGGATCTACGTTGTTCACGAAGCGGCACCAAAAAGTTCGACTGGTGACGTCACTCGAAGACTCTCATCATCGGTGCTAACTCTCACCAGTTGGCCTCACGCCGGAACTCAACCCTGACGTGTTTTATTCCAGACCAAGTGACCACGCTTGAAGGTTTGCTGCTGTGAGCCATGCCAGGCTGAGAGTGCAGGGTGTGGACTGTAGTTTGAGAGAGGATGACGGATCCGTGTGAGTGTCCTTACTGTACGTGTGTACCTTCTTTATTACTCTGTAACCTCTTCAATAATAAAGAGTTCAATATTTGTCTTCTTTGTGTGCGTCCAAGAGCATGTGTTGCACTAGATATTAAACATTTAGGACATAGGAAAAAATACATGTGTCATAGTTTGCAATCCATTATCTATTGCAGTGATTCTTAACCATAGGGCGGCGCCCACGGTTGGGCCGCGAGCGCCCCATTGAGGGCCACTAAAAGTTTATTTCTTTTACACCTTTGGGGCATGAGGGCCACGAGACGCTCAGTTTTCATGCATTAACCACATATGCTGACAGTAGTGTGTCACTGAATTGACTTGACAGCTGCAAATTTGCGACAGTTAATAACGATGGAGAAGTTCTTCAAAAGAAAAAAAGAAAAAAGTGACGCTGCTCCCCCTCAACAGGAAAAACTGTTCATGAAATCACCTGTTGAAGCAGTTTTGAAAATTAAGTAGAACATTTTATGGAGATACTTTCATTTACACTTTACTTATATCTTTGGGGTTTAAAGAATATATATATATATATATTCTTTAAAAAAAATGTATTACATTTTGACATGGTTTTATTATATTTTATTCATAATTGTATTCAGTTTTTACATTTTTCTCAACAATTTGCTTTTATTCTTTTATTTCCTTTAGCTATAATTTGATATATGACTTGCACCTGGTTCTGTTGCTGGTTGGACTTTTCAATGACATATATCTTTCAACAATCACATGGTTTCATGGCATTTCACAAGGTTTTGGTGTGTTTACGTGTAAGTAGATTTAATATCGTTGCTGATCTATTAAATGCGCCCAAGGGCCATTTGTTCTGGGAAAGGTGGGCCCCCAGATCAAAAAGGTTAAGAACCCCTGCTCTATAGGGAGTATTCCAGAAGAATTTAAAAAATATTTTTTTTTTAAATGGCGTTATTTATATGTTACACAAATTAGGTGCAAATATGTTTATAATTCACTTAAAAAACCATGCAAAGAAAATGGTGCTTCATTATTTCTGAATGTGTTGGAGGAAAATATAACAAATCAGCGTATATATATCCCGGGAATGTCCTCTATAAGTGACGTTAATTCGGTAAACACAAGCTCTTGTGCTTCTTGAGCGCAACGAAAGGAGTCGCCTCTGACAATGTTGTACCATGCCCTCAACAAGACACAAAGAAATGGTTTTAAAAAATCAATGGAATTATTTGTTTTTGTTTTTTTGAGGAAGGACTAAATAAAATGGCCTGAAAAATAAAGACACACCTGGCTCTCATATTTGCAAATAAAAAAACAATATCCAAAACAAATTTCTGTATCACACTGAGGTGGATATGGTTTTGTGAGCCTAAGCTTAGCAGGAAAGATTGTTTGGTGGAATTGTACCTACCTCATTTTGTCACCTCACCAGGGCTTTTGTGGTCATGACAGAAAGAATCAGCGAAGGAAAAACAGGGGCAATAGGTCACATTTTCTTTTTTATTAGATCAGTACACAGCAGCAGCACACGAGAGTTCCCCTTTACTCTGTCACAGAGATTCTTCCTGATTTCTCAATATTTACTGTAGAGCATGTGGAACATTGGTTCTACTTCACGCATCGACGGAACACAGAATGAAAGGGTCTCATTCAACCATGTCTCTGTATTTGACAAAGCAAGTGACATCGTTCTGCGGTGTGATAGTTCCAGCGTCCAAAATCCCAAACTGCTGTCCGGGTGTGAGGCTGAAGTCGAACCTCTGAATCAGCTTGGCCATCAGTACTTTCGCCTCCATCTGAAAAAAAGAAAATATGGACACAATGCTGAAACACTATGAAGAATAAGAAGTTGGTTCTTTGGTTCCCACTGACCTGAGAAAGTTGCTGCCCGATACAACTCCGTGGTCCCAGAGAGAAGGGGTAGTAGCAGTAGTAAGGCCTTCAAGAGAGTCAGTCTTTTCAAGAAACAATATAACATTTAAGTACAAAAACATTATCACTCACTTGGGAGCATCTGGATGAAACCGGTCTGGATCAAACACAAGTGGATCTTTGAAGAACTGGGCCATTCGGCCAGTCACATAAGGACTGAACTGGAATCACAAGGAGGCCATTGTTGGAACTTGAAGTCAGGATTTAACATTCCAGTGTCCAGAAAGAACCAACTCACCACGACATTGACTCCTCCAGGTATTTTGATGCCATTAATTACGAGATCCTCATTAACCCAGCGAGGAATCAACGGGCCTATTGGGTACAGTCGCAGAACCTCATCCAGAACCTGGACGTAGAACAGCCAGCTGAGTTCCACTTGCTTCAGATTCAGAGCCCTTTCACACGTGTACCTGAGTCAGGTAAACCAGCCGCCCGAGATCATCGCCGACGATCTCCTGCTTCATCCCAAGGACCTCATCCATCTCTTTTCTCAATCTGTGAAACAGAACATCGCAGCGTTTCAGTTCTCCCACAGAGGCAGCAGGGTTGGTGAGGGACTATAGCATTTCCAGAAATCTAACTGACAATACATGAGAACCGATCAGCACTTCTTACTTCTCCAGGATTTCAGGGTATCGGCCCAGCTCCCTGACACAGAAGGCCAGTTGTTTGGCTGTGGTTTCCTGCCCTGGGACAAGACAAATATTGGAGGGCGACAAGAACATGAAAAGATGATCTTCATTTATAAGTTCACGCTCCTCCGACTTAAAGTAGATCATCATCACATCCATGGTCAACACTATTTAAAGTTTGTTTCATGTTGTCCTAAACTAAACTTGTACACATATTGTAAGACAACATTTTGGATCAGACCATCGCTTTGTCCAGGACAATGATCCAAAACACACTGCATGGCATCCAAAGGGATCGAGTCAAAACTCCACCAGAGTCACTGGACTTGAATGAGTGGATCTATTAAAATAAAATAAAATAAAAATAACAGCACATTGAGCCTTTGAATTAAAATTAAAAGATACAACGGCACACCACCATTTAAAAAACGTAAGAATGGAAATAGCATGAAGAAGTCGGCTCTTGAACGTTTGTGTATGAAGTTAAAACGCCACCTTCAGTTCACACCTCGTAGCGCAATGAGTAGGTAGAGTTAACTCCAGGGGCTGGAAGTGTGTTGGAACTCTGCTGGGACTGTGGGGGAACTGTGCTGGGAGGGGGACAAATAAACTGCTCCTACTCTATATATTGTCTGTTATTCATCATTGCTCGCCATGAAGTCATCAAAGTCAGCGTGAGGCGCACTGGTCTGCAGCGACATTCAGGCTCTGTGATTCAATTCGTCCACACTGAAAACCACTTCTACTGTGAGTCAAGACATGTTGCCACGCTGGGACTGCCACAAACCACGGCCGCTTTTGGTGCGGGTCAACCACACGCAATATGTACTACTGACCCTTCTTAAAGGAGTCCACTTCAATTTAATCCTTTGATCATTTTTTATATTGCTGTTCAGTGTTTAAGTGTCGTCCATCTCTGATCCTTCACCTTCACACCTTTCATCAATCGCCAATATGACTACAACTTTCTCTGTTTCAATGCAGTTTGTTTACATTGGGTACCTCCAGCTACATCACAAGATGGCGGTGGTGTTTGCCTCAGTAACCTTAACCTTCATCTTAACTACACGTAACGTTCGTTTTACGACCGGGCTCGGTTCCGACCTAAGTCGAATGCCATTCAGTATAAACGGCGTGAGGGTTACAGGTGCTACTGTAGTGGTAGATGGCTGTGTGAGAGTGAGATGCTGGGATACTGTGCTGCCGTAACTGTCATACGCGTTGCCAGACATTGAATAAAATTTTTTTTTAAAAGCATCCGCTGGCATCCGCTCGCCGTAAGTACAGGTGGACATAAGTCGAGAAGGTTGGAAGTCGGATGTTACGTGTATGTAAACCAAATTTTAAACAAAGTTTTCATTTTTTTTGTATGAACACAATAAACCCTAGTGTTATGTATTGGTTGGATTGGTGTCAAAATGCCAGAACTAGCTTACTGACAACAATTCCCTTCCTTTGGCAGAGTACACAAAGCCTTTTTTTTAAGCCAATTCCAAGAGGTATTGACTGAATCTCACCACCAATGAAGAATGTCACGAAGTTGTCCACCATCAACTCTTCATCCTCTTCTGAAATATTAATACGTAATTTCAAATTAGCATTTTATCTCGCAAACTCTGGCGACTGATTCCGACCTTGTTCGGCATTTTTCATGATTTGAGTCAGGATGTCTTTTGGGACACTCTCATGATTCTGTATGGCCGCGCGCCTCCGTCTGATCCAGTCTTCTCCTGTTTTACGTAGAGTGCGACATGCTTCTCTCACCGACTCCACGTATGCTTTATTTGATGGTTTATACTGAAAAAAACACAGGATGTGAAACACGGCCATTGAAAGAGAGCATCAGAAAGGTCACCCAGGTGGGCGGAGCTACCTGAAAAAATGGCTCCCGAAGGTGTATGAGCGCTCCCATGAATGTCGTAAGGGCCTTAGCTAAATCGCTCTTGTTTTCAATCGTGTCTGAGTCTATATCATAAGCAACCTGGAAGAGAAAACATTTCTGGGTCTGTTGCTGTCAGTTCATGACACACAAACCTGGCCCGACTCACACCACCGCACCTTCGCGAGCACATCCAGTGTGTAAGTGTTGATCAGCTCGGTCATATTGGCCACCGAATTATTTTCCACAGCCTCATTGATTTTGCTCATGATCCTGTCTGCAAACTCATTCATGGGCTTGAGGAAACTTCTCAGGTTCCTGAAAATACAAATGTAGACGGTTAGGTACTTCCACTGACTCGGCCTTGATAAATGAGTTGTCACGTGATATGCTCAACAGGTTTGTCCCCTTGAATGACGCCCGCATCGTCTCCAGATCTCATGAGGCCGAGGTACGTCTGCTGCTGCCACAGATAGACCCCTAGTGGTGCTGGAGCCCCAGACCTTTTTCCCTACTGTTCTCCCTGCTGTAGCCCCAAATCTTTGGTCTCTGAGAGGCAGGTGTGAGAACCGTTCCCCGGCCTGCACCTTGGGCCCTCCGAGTTTCCCAGAGAAATACCCAGGACAACAAGGTCCATCCCTGTTCTTTCATCCTTCGGGAACTTGACAGTTGAGAGGAACTAACATGTGGGGAATGGGGAACTTCTGGCAGTGATGGCTGGCGGAGTGGAGATTGGTGGGAGGATCAGAGGTGCCTTACTCTACCTCAAGTCCATGAAGGGGCTCTCTAGTCCCTATTCCTGGGGACATTCAACTTAACTTACTTATACTGTTGCTCAGGCCACAAGAACCCCAAGCTGAAGGCCTTGGTCTACATCAGTCCTTCTCAAATAGTAGGGCGGCACCCCCTAGGGGGGCGCGGAGCGATGCCAGGAGGGGCGCATGTGACCTTGGGAAACATTTTTTTTTTGCCATACTAGAATAAATAGTAATTGCACATCCAGTTATTTAAATTTCAGGCAAATTGTTGAATTCTTTTCTGTTACAGACCAAAGCAGTGTTAATAAAGTTATTCTTTATTAGATGTTGATCTACATTACTTTCTTTTTTCTTTTCTTTTACGTTAACAAGGATAGAATGTTAGAGAGAGGTGGACTTTTATAGATAGAATGATAATATTTACAGAGGCGGCGGAGAGTTAAGGGGGCGTGAAAGGTTTACTTCTCTCTGAGGACGGAAAATAACTGAAAAACATTGGTTCCTATCTTGTTCTGTAATACAATATCGACTGGACATAACCTTTGGGTTATTTTGATTATTTGTTCAACAGTTATTTGTTCAGTGGATCAGAGTGATAGCACATGTCAGGTGTTTAGGAGACCAAGTCAGAGGCTAGATGGAGATGGTTTGGACACGTACAGAGGAGAGAGAGAGCCAGTACATTGGGAGGAAGATGTTGAGGTTGGAACTGCCAGGCAGAAGGTGGAGAGGAAGGCCAAAGAGGAGATTGATGGAGGTGGTGAAGGAGGACATGAGGTTTGTAGGTTTGAGAGAAGAGGAAGCAGAGGACAGGGGAGATGGAGGAAGGTGTGGCGACCCCTTAAGGGAGAAACCAAAAGAAAAAGAAGTTTAACTGTTATTTGTAAAGAAATGCCAGAAGAACAAATAGGAATGGCTCAGGCATAAACTTAACTGTTGAGTCCCTGTTACGTCATACCAAGCCTCACTGGAGAGAACAGAAAAAAGTTACTCACATGCTGCTGAACGCTGGATCCATAGACCTCCTTTGCTTATACCACAGGTCGTGATCAAGCTGGCTTGCAATCCCCATCCCTGTTAACCTTGATGACAAGATATAGCATAGCTTGAGCAGCGCGATGAGGCCAATATAAAGGTTGACCAACACACCTCTGGCCAAAGGGGCGGATCAGTCCGCTGAGCAGTAGTTTGTTTTTGTGCTGCTTAGATAACACAAGGACTTTCTGTCGACAGAAAACATACAAACAGAAATAAAGTATAAAAACAGTGTATTTGTACATAACATTTTTAACATTATATATATATATGTATTTTTTTAACCTTGGTAGTTTCGGGACAGGTGGTGAAAACCTGCACGTGGTGCAGAAAATGTACTTTGTAGACAGGTCCGTAAGTCTCCGACCTTAAATTATACAATTACAGAAAAAAGATATATAGTTTTTATCTTTATGTGGATTGAAAACTTGCTGGCTGAAAACTGCTCTACACTTACCATTCCAAAAGTTTGTCATAAATGAATCCTTTTTTCAAGATGCGCCCTACAGTGAATGTATGTCCAAAAAGGAAGCTGTTGTGAGGAGAAGTAAAAGGTGTATTTTTCACTCTGATATTGAATTCAGTTCATGACTCCGTTACTCACTTGTCCATGGGAGGTCCAGGTATGTGCGCATACTTCATGTGCAGGTATTTGATGTACCCGTAAAAACCTAGAAAACAAAAGAAAAGCCCACAGAGGAGCAGGAGGAGAACAGAAGGGATCCAGTCCAGAATGAGGGAGAAAAGTGCCATTTCGTATCCTCTCTCTGACTGAAAGGAAAGGTTTCTCCTCTTAATAAACCTCTCACGCCCATTTTATTGTCCCACTTTGGTCTCTTTCCTGGAGAAGGCAGTAACCATTTTGTTAATATTTGTTTCCCCATGATCTTCCAATCCAGCCATTAATTCACCAGGCACTGACTGTGAAGAACACGGTCTCCTGGAAGAAAGGAATGGCAGTGCCTTGCTTGAACCTAGCAAAAAAAGTCTCTTTGGACGCATGCGATTCCTTCCTTCACTTTCCAGGTCCAGGTCACCCTAGCTCCACAAGTGTTCAGAACCAAAAGTTTCTGATGCGAATCGGAAGTGACGCCAAGCCCAAAATGTTCCATCCGACCCCCCAAAAAATCATTACATTTGTACCACAGACCTGAGAGAGGTACTGCCTGATACATTGTCAACACGGTACTATATCAGCAAGGAGCCAATACCACAGTAGTAGAGAAGCCTGTGATAAGCCTTGGCGAAACAGACAGGGAAACAACCACATACAGAATGTCCACTATACGCAGCCAGGGACTGGGGAACGCAGCTGTAGAGAAGTCAAAGACTCATCCTTTCCACCTGAAATTACAGCTAACAACCTGCATGCATACCTGGTCCTCCTGAGTTTTTATTGTGATCCTGGCAGGGGAAGCAGAGGAACAGGGTGCATCCAGTCATGGTGGGATGCAGTGGCATAAAAGATCATTCTGCTATAAGACTAGTGAAGGAAGTTATTGGAGGCCAAGCGTAGAGGAGGATTGTCAAGGAACTTGCAGCCGTTGGCTACGGATGAAAGGGAAGGATACCGTATTGCCTGATCGAACTGTGGAGGCTATTTTTGAAAAGAGGGTGTATTGTGGTAAATGCCGGAAACACCCTTTAAACTTGAGGTACACCAGTGACAGTGTTGTGCTGGAACCAGCCCTTCACCAGACCGCCCGATTCCCCAAATACCCACCGCTCTCTCACCCCTCCAACCAACTGAGCAAGCTCCAATGTTGAGGTGGTGAGGGATGGTTCATCACTCAGTCCTTGTATGTGCATCTGACACGTTCATCTGGAATCTAGTCCATTAATTTGGAATGTTTTACTATGAAACCAGTCAACCTGGTGCTGTACAGTGAACCCTGATTTATCACGGGGGTTACGTTCCAAAAAGGACCTGTGGTAGGGGAAATACGTGACGTAGTCAGCTTTATTTTTTACAGTTATTATACAATACTGAACTACGTATACAATGAAACCAAAACCTGTTTTCAGGCCCAAGCATTTAAAAAAATAAAAACATAAACGTTTTCAACAATAAAATAATATTTTTAATAGTCAGTACGAGGTTGGACACATTGTGACAGGGGGAGGACAGGGGGGACAGTGGTTCCTTCTTCTCACGATGAATCATTTCTTGTGATTATGGAACGATAGACAGATGAAACATTAGACATGTCGATTGTTAACATGGGTGGCCACAGCGGAACAGAGAGCTCTGGGAGTCTGCAACAACTGGAAATCATTTAAGAAACTGTACAATGAAGCTGACCTTTCTGCTGGACTGGACCAGACACCAAATGTGGAAATCATTAAACTGTGAATGCTTTTATTTTTGTAACCTGTGCTTTTACTTTGAAACTCCAAGTCAAAACTTGACCTCCACAATGACAAAATGATGGAGATGGGCAGCTGATCCATGATGATATCTGTGAACAAGACCAAAGAGGTCTGTCTTTATTTATTTTACAATGTACATCAGCTGCAGTCAAGTAGTATTTCTTTATTATGTTATAGAATGTCATAACATACCTATCCAAGAACAAAATAAAACACAAAAATACATACAGAAATGATTTTAAAAAATAAGAAAATAACAAACAAACGAACAGAGTCTTCCGGGAAATATCTCCAAACTTCATTTCAGTTTGTTTCTGGAAGAACTGCGAGCGATAAGGGTTCTGACGAATCGCAAAACAGTAGCCGTGGTCAGGGAAGAGACGTCAAGTCGTGATCAGCGGTTCAAGATAAATGTCTCAGACTGGCATTTTAAAGGAGCGCATCAGGGTACTTTTCATTACACTTCTGGATTCTAGGATTGTTAAAAAATGATGTGATATATGCAGATACGTAGTAAGTAGTCAAAAGTATTTTTAAGTAAATGCAAAGCTATAAGATAACTTGAGTAAAAGATTGAATTTCCGTCTGCAAAGATTCGGCGTGAAGCTTTCTGGTTAGATCCGATGTGTCACATGCTGAGATTTCTATGTTTGATCAAGCACATGACTCCGCTCTTTGGCCTCAGCGTTCCGGTGTCCAGGATGTCAAAACTTTGCCCTGGAGTCAGAGTGAAGTCAAACCTCTGCAGCAGCTTGGCCATCACCACTTTGGCTTCCATCTGTCGAGTGTTTACAGCGTCATTTGTTTTTAGGTTCAAACTGAGAGTTGGGATTATTGCCACTTCGGACGCCTCACCTGCGCAAAAGTCTTCCCGAGGCAGGCGCGTGCTCCCAGAGAGAAGGGGTAGTAGCAGTAGTAAGGCCTTCAACACGACAACGTTTGATGTTTAGTTCGCAACACAAGGTGTGGGGGAAATTTTCACACTTACTTCGGGGCGTCTGGGTGAAAGCGATCTGGGTCAAACACCAGCGGATCCTTGAAGAACTTGTCCATTCTGCTGGTCACGTAAGAGCTGAACTGGATAGAAGAGAAATGTGCAACTATTTCAGTTGTAGAAGAGATTACGCTTCGAATAGTTTTGGGGCTTGAATCAAACCAAAATATCGAATCTGCTACTCTACTCAATAACTAGTGTTGTACTCGACACCACCGAACCCGAGTCAAGATGAGAGCATACAGAGATTACTCGACACAGAACAAAGGGTTTGCTCCAGTGACAGCATTTCACTTCTTGATTTATTATGAAGTTTCCTTTGAAGTTAGTAATAATTGTACGTGTCTGTATGACCAACAGACTCTAAACGCTTCTGTATTCAGTGTCAAGTTCGGTGGTCTCAACTTGTCAGGCCGGATTTGGCCCTCGAGTCTTGAGTTTGATGACAAAAGCAAGGACTTCTGACAAGTAAATAAAATGAAAAACCTACAAAAACAGCGGCCCCTGCAGGAATAGTAATCCCGTTGATGACGATATCTTGATGTATGTCTCGAGACGTGCCTGGAGCAGTCGGGTACAGCCGGAGAACCTCCTTCAGCACCTAGTGACACAGCCACACGGCGTCTTAGACCATCTGAATTTGAACCCTTCAGCTTTGATCTTCTACCTGTGAAAGGTAGACCAGCTTCCCAAGGTCATCGGGGCTTATCTCCTGTTTCATCCCAATGACATCATCCACCTCCCTTCTCACTCTGAAGGACAGTAACTGAGGTTACATCATGGAGCAGCAGCGGCAACGGGGAGACCCTGTGAAAGTCTCTGCCTGGTTTATAAATGCAAATGAAAGGCTCCGTACTTCTCCAGGATTTCAGGATGTCTCGCCAATTCCATGACACAAAAAGCCAATTGGTTGGCGGTAGTTTCCTGCCCTGTGAGGAAAAACAAATCAGAGAAGTAGCAGTAGAAGTATTTTTATTTCAGAAAAAAACAAAACAAAACACAATTAATGTCCCTCTGTCTTTGCTGTAGTGCAGCTATATATGTTCTGTGGGAGTAGATAGCAACACTATAAATGCTAAAGAATGCTGCATGCCGATGTGGACAAGTCCAGCAAGACAGAGACCCCATAAGGACTAAACTTTAAAAAAAAATCACCTTGGAAATTCGGGCAAATGTAGTCCAGTCACGAGCCCATGAGCTCAACAGCATGACAGAAATAGTGTTTTTGTTATTTTTAAGTACATGAAAACACATTTTGTTCTCTTATTACTATGTTTCCTTCCCCAAAAAACCCGACACAGTTTACTCTCCGTTATTGTTGGTGACCAAATAATAATTCAACTTGGAAACATCTTCTGTAAAAAATTATATAAAGAAGATGAACTCACCCGCAATGAAGAACGTCACAAAATTATCCAACATAAACTCATCATCTTCCTTGGTTGTGTTCTCCTCTGTAATGACAAGATCAAAGTTTGGACCCATTTTCACGGAGCAGCCGGAGCGCCTGACCTTTTCCCGCAGACTTGATGATCTGAGTGAGAATGTCCTTCGGAACGTCTTCGCCGTTTCGCATGGCCGTCTTCCGTGCATTGATCCACTGAGCTCCTGTTGTGCGCAGAAGGTGACACGCTTCCCTCACTTTCCTCATGAAGGGTCTGTTCTTTGGTTTGTACTGTAAATGCACAGGGTGACATTGTTCTTCTCCACTCATGGACATTGACTATTTTGAACCAATGCTGCTGTTTTACCGTGAAAAAAAGGTCTCTGATATAGAAAATCATCCCTTTCAGAACCATTTCAATCGCAGCGGGGAAAGGCGTGTCGCCTTGCAGGTCGAGATCCACACCAAACGCAGCCTTAAGGAGAGAAAATGAATGTCACAGGTAACAGACTGGACCAGCGGCAGAGAGAGAGAGAGAGGTAGGACACCTTTGCTATAACATCCAGCGTGACCTGGTTGAAAAGGTGCAGCATTCCGGCCTCGGACTCGCTGTCAGCGATTTCATTGAGCTTGAGCATCAGTTTCTCAGCTCGCTCATTGAAGGTGCCCATGAGTCCTCTCAGGTACCTGGGAGGGAGCATGAGGGATTATGGCAGCAGGAAATTCAGCAGTGTAAGATCTGAGGCAGGGGCGGGAAATGTGACTTCCGAAAGGGCCACACAATGAGCTGTGACTCTTTAGAGGGACCATCGTGCCAAAAGAAAGAAGGAAGAAAAACATACGCTTAAATAACAAGGACAAAACTGACCGAAAAAGGTTACATGTAAGTAATATACGAAGTGTAAAAGTCCATGAAACCTATAAAAAAAATGCTTGATTTCAGGTGCTATTTATTTCAATTTAAGCAGAGCAATGACCCAAATATCTAAGACTTTCTTTCTATTCTTGTATTTTGAGGACCACGAAATACTGGCAAAAATGGCAAATGAAAAGAAGAAAAAAGGGGAATCTTCTGAGTTATATTTACAGTGCCTGAAAACAGTTTTAGTCTGAGGGCCGAGAAAATAGAGGCAAGGTGCTGTATGTGGCCCCCGAGCCACACTTTGCCCAGGTCTGCTCAAAGGAAATGGTGGAAAAGCTTTCGTGTCACTGGCAATGAGGTCTACGGGACAGCAGGTGGCAGTAGCGTCCTGGAACTCACCTCAATGTAGGTTTACTGACACTGTTAAGACATTTATAGGATATTAGTTTAGAGTGATATGAGCTACAAATATTAACAGACAGATCATATCCATGCTCATCTCCTTGAGCAGTGGTTTATCCAGCCTTGTTCTAGGCCTCTGAACCCCAACCCTACCAGATTTGAGAGCAATATATCATTGTCTCCAATGTTTCTTTTAGTTCAGAAATACTCAGAAGGTTAGTTTTCCGCAAGATTCATCCAGTCTTCGCACAGTTTTTCTCGCATTTGATGCTGTAAATAGAAGAGTTTTGTTGGTCTCCTTCTGTGTATTGGTGAATGAGGGCAGATTTTTTTTTATTTAATGTTTGAAAAAACTGTTTATCCAGGCCCCTATACATTTCTTTTGTAATTCAATTGCACAGAATACCATTCCAGAAGCACCACCCACATCTGCCACTCCTTATGAACTTTCCCCGACATTATACTCGATGCTTATCATACTCTTTCTGCAGCAAATTCCAACAATAAGCCCAGCGCACCCCATCATTTTTTACATGTCAAAAACACAGGAAAACAAAACAGAACTCACAAGCTGCTAAATGCCGGGTCCATGATGCGTCGCTGTTTATACCAAATGTCGTGGTCCCTCACTGAAACCAGTCCATTGCCGAAGAATCTGGATCGACAGAGACGTGTGTTACACTTTGGAATGTGACCAAATGATCGGGTTTTAAAAGTACCTCACACCAAACAAGTAGAAAAGTCTGTCGTGCATCTGTTTCTCCTTGAGGAATTTGGGGTTCATTAGAATTTCCTGGGGGACAGAAGATGAAAAAAACAAGTTTAAAAAAACATTCCCAGTGGTCACAGAAGACTCTGACCTTGGTGGCTTCAGGGCAGGTGGTGAGTATAAATGTCAAATGCAGCAGATTGAGCCTGTACACAGGTCCATAGGTTTCAGACCTGCAGACACAGGTCATCGTTATGAAATGAAAACCCCTCCAAAGTTGCTCTGTATTGAACTTTACCATTGCAAAAAGGCGTCGTGGACCATCTCCTCATTCTGCATGAGCTTCAGAAGAGAAGGTCCATGTCCGAAGAGGAAGCTGAGCGCAGAGTGAAGATTGAAATCAGCGCAAATCCAGCGGAGGTGGCGCACATGCCTCACCTGTCCCTCGGAGGTCCGGGGATGTGGTCGTACTTGGCGTGAAGGTAGTGGATGTACAGGCAGAAACCAAGGAAAGCCAAGAAGGCCACAGCCAGGAGAAGCAGTAGAATGGACGGAATCCAGGTCAAAAGAGCACCGATGAGCGTCATGTTTCGATGTGAAGTCTCCACCGAGCTTCCGCTTTGCAGCAGAGTTATATTCTCTTTCACCTCCTTACAGCGATTGGTCGATTCTTTTCAGTGCAGTTCAGATCACATGGCCGCGCTCAAAGTCAGTGCAAGCGCCAACAGTCGCCGTTTTCCTTTTCTTTTATTGGGGTGACGTCACCGTGACCTGGTTTCGGGGTGGTTCCAGATCCAGGATAAGAGCAAACCTCAGCTCGAATTCTCATGCATTTCCAGGTCATGTGTGAGAGGAAACCTGACTTCAACTGCCAAATCACGCACAAATACGGTCCGAAAATATGGAAATATAAAAAGAATAAATTCATTCTACAGCATGTCCATAAATTATCTTGAATAAACGACGTGTTCATGTCGAGTTCACTATGAATAAAATCATTGTAAACTACCGATTAAGCCTGAACACCAAGTCATTAGGTTATTAACGTTTAATATGTGTTCCCCGATCCAAAGTGCAACCGGGAATATATTTTAAAGGCAGTTCTTTATCTATTTTTAACCCATTAAAAATAGATATACGAATAAACAAATAACTCCCTTTTGTTTTTCAACATCTGCAGTATTTATTGGACAGAAATATGAACATTAGTGAAGATGTTTTGTCATTGGCTTTTTAAAAATGAACTTATTAAAATACACCCTGCATATGATCTACACATAACTGGGTAAACTGAGTGAAAATATTTTTATTGGAAAAAAAAAATTGTGATGTCTGTCACTTGTTTACTGAGGATCTAGACCAGGCCAACAGAAGTTACATGTTGGGATGTCTGGGTTTAACATGACACATGACTCCGCCCTTCGGTCTCAGGGTTCCAGTGTCCAGGATGTCAAACGTTTGTCCCGGAGTCAAGGTAAAGTCAAATCTCTGCAGCAGCTTGGCCATCACCACTTTCGCCTCCATCTGGGAAAACACAACTTTATCAGTGGGTGTGTGTTTAGTAGACTATTCAACTTTATCACCTGAGCAAAGTTCTGTCCCAAACAGGAGCGAGGACCCAGGGCAAAGGGGAAGTAGCAATAATATGGCCTGATAAAAAGAGGGAACAATCAGTCTGGAGCACTTCTTCACAGAGCACGGTGGTTTGTGCTGTACTTCGGGGCGTCTGGGTGAAATCGATCCGGGTCAAACACCAGTGGGTCCTTGAAGAACTTGTCCAGTCTTCCAGCAACATAGGAATCCAACTAGAGTTGGAAAATCTAGGTGAAGTGGCTTAAAGCACAACTTTTTTAGTTTTAGAAAGTAAGTAAACCCAAAACCTCCACCCGACACCCAACATGTGCTCCCATCTAATCTAATGTCTAATATGTATGTCTGGCTTGAGTTGTTACCATCCCACTCCTGACGCCACTTGTCACTGACAAGAGTTCCATTATTCAACAGTGATGTGTGTGTGCATATGACTCACGATGCACATGAATCCTCCAGGAATGTGTAGACCATTGATGACCATGTCCTCCTTTATGTCCCGAGACGTGCCCGGCACATTCGGGTACATCCTCAGAACCTCCTTCAGCACCTAAGCGCGTGGAAGAACGGTTCGTTCTAAGACGAAAAAAGCACACGGCACGTGGCTTGAGTGCGTACCTGAGATAGGTAACCCAGCTGTCCGAGGTCTTCATAGCTAATGTCGCGCTTCGACCCAATGACGTCGTCCACCTCTTTCCGGACTCTGGAAAATAAAGAGCGACGCTCGGAAATCGTGCAGAAGGACCCAGCCAAGAAGCCTTACTTCCGCAGGATTTCGGGATGTCGACCCAGCTCCATGATGCAGAAGGCTAGTTGGCCGGCTGTCGTCTCTTGTCCTGCAACATCGCAAAGTAGTGGTTACTGTTGAACCCCATTCAGAGGTCCCTCAGCCACTGTGGGGGTTTCACACACTCCCACGATCTGGGAGAACATTTTTATGACTTGAAGGAAGAATAAATCCAAACTCTTTCTCGTAAATCACAGCGCAGAATTCTATCTCAATTCACCCCAGTGCGGGGGGCTCCTATGCAGAGATTTTCATCCCACATTCCGCTTTTTCTAAAGTTTAAATATGTTTTCTGTTGTTGTCCGAGTGGTACACAGCAGCAGCGTCTCCATTTAGGTAGCTATGCTAATGCATACCTTGTTATTTATGCTTTACTTTCATTTTTAGGGAAAGATAACGCTCAGTTTTTGACAAGGAAATAGAACTGCGTGAATAACCTGCAAAAAATAAATAGAAAATAGGGCCTATGATTGGTCAATTGTTGGGCCATATTTTGAAGAAGTTTAAGGTATTTAATCTGTGACTAAACTACAAAGAGGCAACACTCACCAGCAATGAAAAACAAAATTGTCCACCATCGACTCTTCATCTTCCTTGGTTGTGCTTTCTACCACAGACAAAATAGATGTCAGGTGAAGTACTTTACAGCGATGTCTCTATTTATATGAAACCTAGGCCGGCAGTCTCGATGATTTTCGTCAGGATGTCGTTCGGAACGTCCTCGCCGTTTTGCATGGCAGCCTTTCTGTCTTGGATACACTTGGCACCGGTGACTCGCAGCAGGCGACAGGCTTCCCGCACTTTTTTGATAAAGGCTCTGTTCCCAGGATATAACTGAAAAATCCAAGCCACAGACTGTCAAGCGCTTGTTTAAGAGAGCGTGGCGTTGATTTGACGTCGTACCTGGAAAAACATATCTCGCGTGTGGTGGACCATCCCCTTGAGGCAGGTGGTGATGGCGTCAGGGAAAGCTGAGTTTCCTTTCAGGAGGTCTAACTCCATGCCAAAGGCAACCTGAAATTCAAAGGTTAGGATGGTCGGGGTGAGAGCCAGTGTGAGGGAGCGACATTGCACTACCTTTGCGATGACATTCAGTGTGACGCAGTTGACCAGGTGGAGCATGCTGACTTCACATTGGCTCTCAGCCACTTCACTGAGTTTGCTCATCAGTTTCTCCGCTTGGTCATTGAAGGTGCCCATCAGTCCTCTCAGATACCTGCAGGACAGCTCTGGTTGAACACCATGCCAACGTGTAGCATCGCAGAAACATGCAGTGATTCATGACAGTATCACTGTAAACATACCTGTTCAATAAGCTGCAAAAGAAACTGCCATTCGCCATTCGAAAAATGAATCGTTATTTATATATGTATATACATATATATATATATATATATATTTTGGCTAAACGTTTTCTTTTTTTAATGAGCAAAATATTCGGATGTCATCCACAGTTTTGCCACGAAGGTCCTGGTTCAGCTTCGCTAACCACAAGCGCCTCCTTTCTTCCGACAACTTCTGGTGTTGTTCTTCTTGATTTGTCATAACTTTCAGAAGTCGATAAAATTCCAAATGTTTTTCACAATCGGAATGATTCGTACAATCCAAAACACGACCGTAATTCACCATTTTTCAAGGAATCGCCTTCAGTACGGCTCTGTGCTGAGCAGTGAGCATCTCCAACATTGCGGCTTCCGGTTTTGATGGCGCGCCGTGAAAACCCTCTATATATTACTTAATAACGCGCTAGTCCCAACACTTTCTTCAGTGGCGTCCTGGATCAGGAACACAGCTGTGGAATCTGTGGTGCGAACAGTTCAGGAAACAAGAGGAACAACTCACGAGCTGCTGAAGGCAGGGTCCATTATCCGCCTTTGCTTGTACCACTTCTCGTGGTCCGTTTCTGTCACCATACCGTTGCCCAAGAACCTTGAAGTAAAGACAGATCATAGGTCGAAAGTGTCATCTTGTTAGCATCAGTCTTCAGCGGCTGAGGCCTGGGAGTTACCCACCTACCTTTCACCAAATAAACTCGCCAGTCTCGCGTAAGCGCTTTCAGGTTTGGGGTATTTCGGAGACATTATAATTTTCTGGGAAGAAAATAAGAGACACGGCGAGCTGAAGATGAACTATTCGGGTGACACGGTTTTAAAAAAAACCCAACATATTTTTTGCAAACTGATTACCTTTACTGTTTCAGGGCAATGAGTCCAAACCATGACGTAATGCATGGCGTTTATTTTGAACACAGGTCCGTATGTCTGAGCCCTGAAAAGCAGAGTACACTGACTCGAGAACAAGTTGACTTCCACCGTGTGTTATACATCATGAAAACGCACCATTGCAAGAACGTGTCGTTTAAAACCTCGCCACTTTTCAGAGCTCGTGTCATCGCCGCACTATGACCGAACAGGAAGCTTGAAAAAGACATTAAAAAAAAAAAGTTTTTAGACGTGAGGTGAGAGCATCGCGGTTATTCCACTCACCTGTCTCTCGGCGGCCCAGGTATGTGGTCATACTTCATGTGGATGTACTTAATGTACACGCAGTAGCACAGGAAAGCGAGGAAGAGTCCAAAAAAGAGGAAGAGCAGGGCATTGAAGGCCCACGTTAAGATGAACCCCGCCATCTTCACGAAGTGTTTTTCCCGAGTGAACCGTGCCTCGAGTGACCTGTGTCCGAGTTACGGTTCACGGAAGTGAAGCCGTCAGGGGCTTCACGGGCTTTCAACGGTCCAAATTCATTACAAAAAACAAAAACAAAACTGTTACTCGGATTATTTTTCACGACAATAAATAGTAAAATACCAACCCCAGTTATAGAATAGTGTATGGTGTTTTCGCTTATTGTTTTTTTTTACTCTGCAGCGACTCCGTGTGGCAGCTATTGGTAACTGCACATGTGGAACGACTGTAGAACTGCACTAAACTGCAGGCGTTCAACACATTTTATTCTTTATGTATTTCGAAGTGGCCCATAAATGAACTAAATAAATGATTTCCAGATTTTTCTGACTCTTGCTGTGAGTCAATGTTCTTCAGCGGTGAGTGGACTTTACTTCACGACGGAGCACGAGCGTTACGGTTCAGTTGTTCTTCGAGAGGCTCAGTCCGCGCTAAACCGATCAACAATAATGAAATAATAACGTCCCAGAACGCGTTTTTCGTTGTTGTATTTATCAGCTTTTAAGTGAGTCGTTCGGACATCAACGGGCTCCATAGCTCAGTGGTTAGAGCACTGGTCTTGTAAACCAGGGGTCGCGAGTTCGATCCTCGCTGGGGCCTGGCGATGGGAAAAGACCTTTTCTTCGATCTTGAAAGATTTTTTTTTAGACTGAGACTCGACTTTATTGATCCCTTTGGGATGACGCCCTCCAGGAAATTTACAGTTCCAGCAGCAATAGAGGCAAGAAAGGGCATGCAGTCAGGAAGAGCATCACACAGAAGAAAATAATAATAATAAACTAGATTAAAATAGGTTATTGCACCAGAGAGACGGTTATTGCACATTGAACAAGTGTCCATTACTATGTAGTGTAGCGTAGCATACCCTACTACTTCCTCCCCCCAAGTGAGGAGTTGTAGAGTACGATGGCATGGTGTACATGGTGTGTCTGGTTGCTGATGACCATTTCCGTATGAATTCATTTCAAGACACAACGACCCCTATTTAGCAGCAAAGTTACGTGTCTCACATTGAGGAGAAAAGGGATGCTGGGGGGGTTGTCGACAACCCTGCAAATCAGGTGTACCTCAATGATTTTTCACCATGTTGGCAACCCTGCAGAAAATCACAGTTATCTCATGCTGCCACCAGGTTCCTGAGGAAGCAGGCGGTGAATAAACCCAGAGACTTCCTGCTGAGTGGAGGCAGCAGACATGGATGTTTCAGTAAGGTACTAAACTCTGAAGGGACCTGAGCCCGAATTCCAAGACCTGCATCACCACTGACCCAAAAGAACCAGCCAATCCAGTCAGGGATAAGTCCAAAACTATGATGACTTTTTGGGCTTCCGTTCTGTGGAGCAACGGAACTGAAGTGGAACTCTTTTGTACCAATAAATGAATACCTTGCCTACTTGCACTGTCTGCAAGTCTGTGCGCTTGTAACACTCTGATCAAGTGTTGACTCATTCAAGTCGCACCAACAGTTGAAACATGTAGTGATGAACCTTCTAATCCACGACCTGCTCATTGGGAAGGATGGAAAGGGGGTGCGAAGCTCTCCGAACGGTCTCACGACAATATCTGCCATTTAGCTCACAAAGGACCAGGACGCTGTTCCGGGTCTGAAAATAGGACCACGATTTGCCAATCAGAGCATTGAAGAACGTAGGCAGACGCACGTCAGATGTGCTTCCACCTCAGCCTAACACCATTTCGCAGTTTAAACAATTACCCACGATTGACGGAATATAGTGAGAGGCGACTGGCTCAGTGAAGCAGTTGGGGATTGTGCATCCAGACAGGTTTTGTGTGGTCGTATAGAAGAGGGGCGCCACGTCATAGATGCCGGCATGACGTCAGATGAAAGTTGGAGAAGTAGAAGTTGGCTACATCGGAACAATGATCTACTGAACCATGGTGAATGACAGTGTGGACAACTGTTTACCACTGAGGTGATAAATATTCGATCATTCTTCATTGTCAGTATAACAACACAGGGTGAAATGTGAAGTTGCAAAAAGTATTTCAGACCAGAAGGGGGTGCTGTTAATCCGTTTTTCAGTGCGGGCAATAACAAATAACTTCAAAAATGAGATTCACAATTAAATGGGGAACGTCTGATCAGTTTAAGTCTGCGATGAGTCAAGTGTTTGTTGTCCATTGAAAGCATTATATTTCCTTCTCCAGAACACACAGGGGGTCATCTGGAATCAATGCGTGACTGTTGTGGTAATAATAAAAAAAAGGCACAACAAAAACAGAGTGTTTTTTTAAAAAGCAAAATTGAGAACACATTATCACTGGTCGACCTCTGCATCCACCGACTGCCCTAAAAACTCCACTTGAAAAAACGCGATTATATGTTTGGCTGTGGGTCGCAGCCCTGCATAAACGCTGAGGGCGAAGGGCCGTTTGATGTTGTTATGACTGGCTCGCTGCCGTCCCAGCATGACTGGATCTGCTGGCCCCTCATGTCCAGAGGTTCTGTGCCGGCTCCTCCTTTGATTGTATTATCAAGAGACAAGATGACGGCTCCCTTTGGATACAAATAAACACGCGCATAGTTGGAGCGTGACGTGTCTGTACGTCTGTGTCCTGCTATTTCTTCTCCACCAATCCCTGATCGATTCTTTTCCTTCATTTGCTCCTATTTAACCATGAGTCTGATGTTGTTTTTAGTTCTTAACAACATCCTGGGTGGAGCCAAGGTGGTTATGCCTCCTCTGTGTGGTCCAAGCTCTCTGTGAACGGCTGCAGTCGACAGCAAAAATGGTCTTATCTTCAGTATCTATCTATCTATCTATCTATCTATCTATCTATCTATCTATCTATCTATCTATCTATCTATCTATCTATCTATCTGTCTGTCCGTCCGTCCGTCCGTCCGTCCGTCCGTCCGTCGATCTATCTATCCATCTATCTAACTATCTATCGATCTATCTGTCTATCTATCTATCCATCTATCTATCTATTTTTTGTTATAGCTGAGGCCCAAGACAACTGAAGATGGAGGTCAAGACCAAACTACAGAAGCATATAAGTGATACAGACACATGTATTTCTTACTAAATGACTAAATCATGACCTGAAATTCTGTCACTGGAACAACCTAGTCTTGGTTTTGACCCTTTTTGCTGGTCTTCGCTAAAACACTAGTTTCGATCGGTCTGTTACGGGCAGTGATTCAGTGGATTCTCAAGGTGGCAAAAGGTGTATTGACCAATCAGCTCACAGATTGTAATGTGATGTGCACAAAGAGGGAGTTATCATGGAGGACACCTTAGGTTTGGGTAGTGATGGGTGGATGAGGTATCATGAAACATTATCGTGGGGGTGATGAAACAGTGTCCTCATTCTCAGAGGCCACTCGATGGCGCTCTTGGTTTAGAAATCATGTGAGGTTTCATTGAATTCAGGTTCAAACATTTTACAGCAGACAGCGCCCTCTGGTGGCCTCTGAAAATCAGGACACTGTTTCATGAAACCTCATCAACCCATCACTAGGTTTTGGGTTTGCAGGATTTTCTCTTTGCTTTATGACCTCATGACCACGTGCCGAAAATAAGGAAAGTGTTGTGACATTCTTGCCGTTTTAATAATAGCATCCTGTAAACATGCTATTGCGTGAAGTGGTAACCTAAATTTGAGGCGTCTTGAAATCTTTGTCGTTCAGAATGAAGTGACCCAGCTCACGCTGGCGAACACCAGGTCGGCACATCAAGCGATACATCTGCATTCAGCGAGAACATAACGTAACCCTCACCAGGGATGCTCTTTGAAGATCTCAATGTGACCTCGATTTGCTCGTGAGGTAAGTGGAGGCGCTAAAGACTGGAGCGACTCCCTCCGACTGGTAAACAGCCCAAGAGTTACCTGAACTTGTGCAAACGTTTGACCAATTTGTGAAGTCTGAGCTACATTCATACCTTCAGTTGAGCCTCATTTCCAGATTAGCCGAGTCGATCATCACAGAACAAGGCCTCCCTCTGTGCTCCAGGGTGAAGGATCTAGATCTTTCATACTCCACCTAATCCCCAGGATTTTCAACCCACCAGCATTTTCTCCGAGCGGTTCCTCCGTACAACTCATTAAACGGCTTCCATTGAGGTCAGGCGGCGTGTGTTTATTTATCTGTTAAGCTGTAGTTTGTGCTAAAAGCAGCAGTCATCTTGTCTAACCAGCGTCGCTGCAGGTCGACCAGGCTGCTGTAAACCCAGAGGAAATCTCAAGTTCCTGCCAGTTTACAAAAGTAAACAGATTTTCAACCACCAAGAGCTGGCAGAGCTCCGTCGGCACCAGCACTTACGCTGGCAGCAGGAACGCTATCACAACAGAACCTTTTTTATTCCAGCTGGCTCGTACGCGTCTTACGAGTCAAACCTCACCTTGTTTAGAAGTAGCACCCTGATACGCAAAACAAGTTGCTCTCATGCTGAATGAAGTGCACCTTTGTAGAGGTTACAGCGAGGCCCTGTCACCTGTATTCAAGTACAGTTCATCTGCCCGCTGTTTTCATGGTCGCTTTTGAACCGGTAACAGTTCTTCAGTGGAATACGTTCATGTGTATCCCAGTAGCCACGGAGCTCTCCCCAGAAATCTGATATTAATTGCCTTTTCAACCAGTCCTTTTCCTCCGCTCCAACTTTTGCACGACCGCAAAGCGTGCTTGTCATGAACCCTCTTGTTTTTCATGCACTTGCGAGGGAATTCTGGCTCGGCACAGCGTTTCAGATCTTTAGTCACAGTGCTCTCCGCGCTTTCATCTTCTCACATTTGTTCCTCCCCGCTCTCCCTCGTCTGTCTACACATCTGCGGTTATTTATCTGTTATTCTGCGGCAGCAATGTGGTCAACATAAGTCTGGATTTTCTCCACACGGCTCTCATCTGCGGTCCACTCTCAGGACCGCAGAACAACCACCGAGCTATTAATCATTCAGTGGATACTTATTATGGACTGTCTGATAGAGGCTGCTCAAAGTATGTTACGTGATGATACCCGCCTGTTATCCGCCTTTAAACCCTTTGCTCTGAGGTTAATGCATTTTTCTCTCTTGCATGAGCTCAGTCTCTAGACTGCCTGAGCCTATGGATTTTCCCGAACATGTAATCTCAGCGGTATTTAATCACCAGGGGGGATGTACCGTCGGATGAGATAGCGCTGTTTATCCATGTATCGGAAAACTCTAGGGACGAACATGTGAGGCGGCCATGTTGTGTCCGATTTCCATAGTTTTGGGTTTTGTCTAACCAGAGGTGTCAAACTCAGGGCCCATTTTATCATTTGAAATGGCCGTCTCATAATCCACATGATAAAACATCAACATCCCATAAAGTAGCGCAACAGTTCAACCTCTTAAAATGTGTTTCAAATCTACAGTTTTTTTTTAATGTTAAAAATCTTAAATATGGCTCCCCTTTATCAACGACGCTGACCTGTATGTCTCCAGGACCCGGAGACGTGCAGGTCAGAGCCGACCCTTCTCACCCTGGTCATGGACTGTCCCTCTGGCAGGAGGCTACGGTCCATCCAGACCAGAACCTCCCGTCACAGGAACAGCTTCTTCCTTGCGACCAGCCTTTGTTGTTTGTGGGTTATTTTATTTTATATATTTCTATTTATTTTATTTTATAGACAGCACTTTATTCCGAAACACTTTCCTGGTGGGATCCCCACTGACCATGGCAATAAATTTGCTTCTGATTCTAATTCATATGATATTGTTGCTATGTTTCACAATGTATTTTATACAGGACTCGGGTTGTCACGCAGTAGAAGTGAATTTTTTTTGTTTGTTTTGTTTTTGTGTGTGTGACTGTTCCCCCCCTTTTCTTTAGCCATTTATTTATTTTTTATTGGATTATTATTGACATAACTTGTTGTAATACTGTTGGGGGGGGAATAGAGAAAAGAAAATATTGATCATTGAGATGTATATTTTTGCTGTAATGTGTCAATAAAAATATTGTCAAAAAAAAAAAAAATCTTAAATTCCACTATCCAACTTTCTAGTTTTGAAACCTCACCTTCTGGTCATGCTATGCACTAGCATTGGGTCCATGAGGCATCATGAAACAGTAGTGCAGTGCTGATGAAACAGTGTCCTGATTTTCAGAGGCCACCAGATGGCGCTCTTGGTTTAGAGATGATATGAGGTTTCGTTGAACTAGTTGTTCAAGTCCAAACATTCTACAGCAGACAGCGCCCTCTGGTGGCCTCTGAAAATCAGGACACTGTTTCATGAAACCTCATCTACCCATCACTATTATAAAAACAAAACCCAACACAACAGAGGATGAATGCAAAGTCTTTATATATTTCTTGAGCATAATTGGAATGACATACTTCTCAGTCACTGCAGTACAACACGTAGTAAAACCCAAACACCTTTTGTTGCCATTTGAAGGCGAGTGATTTCCCTTTAGACTTGGGGAGCCTTCGTTACGCAGTCCAATTAGTGCACCACATCTTTTCAAAGCTTCAGCAAAACTTACAAAAAAAAAAAAAAAAAAAAAAGACAAATAAATACTGTACAACACCATAAACGTAATACTAGCGCAAGAACTCACAAACAGATCATGCTTCCTTTCGGTCAGGACAGAGCACAATGCAGCATTTGTGGCTTCACTTCACAACAACACTGTCACCAACAAACACGTAATAGATCTTTTGTATACATTGATATATTTAAATAAAGTGCCTTCAAATAAAATCCACGACGTGAATGTGTTTTTTCTTTTTTTTTTTTTACTTTTGTTTTGCATGTCCACATCCTGGAAAATTAGGTTTGGAATGAACATCACTGGCATGAACTCATAATACTGTCAGAATGCAGAAACCACTTATAAGAAAAAACAATCCAAACCTGAAGTGAGTGTACTGAAGCCAACAACAGCAAATATACGATACTTTATCTGGGGCCTTCTGAATTAGGACAGAAAGTCTCATCGAACCCCCACTGAAACTTTCACCCCCTTGTAGGTCCGATAGTGCCCTGCAGTTGACGGTCAGTTAGTTCCCCTGAGAATATTGTAAAGACTAAGCTATCGATAAAACTAGTTGCTGAAGAACTCGCACCGTAGAAGTAAAATGGCACCAACAGTCAGATTTAAAACTCTTTGGCACCCAGAACAAACAGTTCTCTGGATGATCAATGTGAAGAAACGCTAGAAGACATGACCTTTGTTATCAAATTCCTAGACTGTTTTTGTAGCTTATCTATCTGGTTCACCATCCAAATTTCTCAGGAACCAATTTCGAAAGCAACTGCACGGGGGCCTGCGACGTGGGCGGGGTCTGCGAATGCTTCAAACCTGAAGTAGCATTTTAAATAGCAGCATTGTTGGAATGGAGATCAGTCTGTATTCCTACATTTGTAATCTACACATGCCGGTGACGGGTCAGCGTGTCCCAAAATACTGTCCGGAAACAAGTCGACACGCGACCGGGAGGAGGGTGAGTTGGGAAGCGTACGTGAACTTTTCCCCGTCTGAACATGATAAGGCATCCTAACTTTTCCCTTCGAGGCGCATGACTGATGTATATTTGAGATGTTTGAAGGTTGGACGCCATCTTGCAGAGGAGGATCACACCGTCCGAGTAAACAGATCATTTTGGCAGTGACTTCTCAGTACTCCCTGGCCTCTTCCAGTTCATTTAAGAACACATCTTCATGGGGGTTCTCCTGGCAGCTCATCCCGTTATTTGGTGGCCGAACTGCATGGAAGCGACTCCAGTCCCCTTTACACAGGATCCAGGGCAGCACGTCTACTTTGAAATGCAACTCTGGAGAGAACTCAGTGCTGATCAGGTTCGGCGTTCCTGCGCCTTTACCCCGAGTAATAAGGCGCCCACGATCGTCGTAGCAACAGTGTTGCGCGGCCAGAGTGGAAGCGTCGTTGGACAGCGCGGAGCGAATACAGCTCCGCGCCGACGGCTTGTAGATATCCAGCCGCTCCTTGGGACTGCTAGCATCGCGCCAACGGAAGGGCCGGTTGTGAGTGTCGTCGAACAGGCTGACCACAGTGTACGAGACTTCGGAAGGGTAGGAACACGGGCAGCTGGGCAGCTCGGACAGAACCTGGTGCATGTACCTCTGAAGAAAGTCGCTCTTACAGTTGATCCACTTTTCACAGCTGTCCACATCTGCGAAAATAACAGCAAAGATTAACTTTCTGATTTCACCACCCACCAAAACCTGACTGCAGAGGTGGAACTGTAAACAGTTTCTAAAAGCCATTTTTATCTTTACAACTGAATTCATATACATGGGACGCCCCACTCCTCCAGCGAAGAGTTCATCCCATACAACTTCATAAAAACTCCAACCTACTTCTCACTGCCAAGATTGGAAAGCGTGCCACTTGGCTGACAGCCAGGTGCCTTAACTACTCCACCACCAGGTAGTCTGGCCAAGTGGCATTCCAAAGCGCTGACAATAGTAGCAACCGGCTCTGAAGCATGTAGTACATGAGGTAGAACGTACAGGAGCATGGGTGTAACTCAAGGTGAATCAGTGCAGTCCATCCCAAGCATTAGAGAAGGCTGATGAGGTATCATGAAACAGTATTGCAGGGTCGATGAAACAGTGTCCTAATTTTCAGAGGCCACTAGATGGCGCTCTTGGTTTAGAAACAATGTTTCAAGTCCAACTGTTTTACATCAGACAGTGCCCTCCGTTGGCACTGTTTCATGAAACCTCATCACCGCTCATAACAGTCCCCTAGGTGGCGCTCTCAGTGTAGAAATGATGTGAGGTTTCTTTTTTTTTAGTCGTTCAAGTTCAAACATTTTTCTGCAGACAGTGCCCTCTGGTGGCCTCTGAGAATGGGGGCACTGTTTCATGAAACCTCTCAGCTGAGTATCAAGAAAACCATTCACTAACCTGTTCCAAATGGCTCCGTACCATTTTCCATCTCAAAAGGAAAAGGTTCCGACACCGTGTTCACGTCACCTGTGGCGATGAAATTGCATTAAGGCGGAGTTAAACAACACTTTTTCTTTTTTTTAAGTTTAAACCATGGACATGTACAGAGGAGAGAGAGAGCCAGTACACTGATAGATGAAGATGTTGAGGTTGGAACTGCCAGGCAGAAGGTGGAGAGGAAGGCCAAAGAGGAGATTGATGGAGGTGGTGAAGGAGGACATGAGGTTTGTAGGTTTGAGAGAAGAGGAAGCAGAGGACAGGGGGAGATGGAAGAAGGTGTGGCGACCCCTGAAGGGAGAAGCCAAAAGAAAAAGAGGAAACCGTACCTGGACATGGGTCCAGCTCACACTTCGAGGCCTCAGTCAGAGTGCAGGAATAACCACAAGATTTGGTTCTCTTCTTCTCACCGTGTCCACATGTGACTGAGCAGGGGGACCAGGGAGACCACTCGTCTGTCTCCTTCTCTGCAGACAGACAGAAGACCAACTTAACACACCTATTTTAAAACACATTGCAACCCAACAGTTCTTGCGTCTGAGTCGTAAGCAGCAGAATTTTCCCATGGAAAAACGTCAGTTTTATGAAAGCGTCCGTAAATTACAGAGAGGAACGGACGCGTTGTGGCTGCCCTCCTCATCATCGCGCTCCCTTGTTAATTGCATTGAAAACAGGGCCATCTTGGGTGCAGACATGCCAGTCTGGGTGTACCATTTTTACTCTGTGGGATCGGCCAACTGGGAATGAAGCACCAGGAGGGACAGTAAAAGCTACAGTAGACATGCTTGACTCATGATCTACGTGTTCAACAGGCATTGTTGCCCCTGAAAGAACAGTGAGACACTGGAAAAACACAAAGTCACAGAAGAGAGAAACCGAGAGGGCATCTGCTGGTGCTCTGCCCGTCCCACTGCTGAGTCAATCCAAACCATTTCTTTTACATTCCATTCCTCTTTGTCTTCCCTCTGTTGTCAACCATGCCCACCTTCCCCTCGCTCTCTCATTATTTACTATTTTCGTCACTGAATGAGTAACAAAATATTTTCCCATCGCAGGAAGGCAAAATGAAGAGGGGAAAGAGAGCTGTAAAAGTTATGCGGAACCCTAAAAGCCCCCCCTAAATTCTTGAACTGGCTCAAAAGACTGAGCCGCAAAGGGCAGTGAGGGCCGCCGGGGTCTTAAGCGGAGGGTGGTGGGGGGGTCTATGGGATCCCGGGGAAGGATGAAAGGGCTGGTCAAATGGCCCCTGTGAGTCTGTGTTCCCAATCTGCCCTCTAATTGTCCACAAGCAGAGAGCTGTTTTGTCCCAGAGAACAGTGCCGGCCTCACGCTGCCATTAGCGAGTGCATCGAACCCATCTTCAAAAGCCTGGCTTCCGCGACCAGCACGACCAGTGTTGACTTCAAAGTGCCCAAAACCCGCAATGTTCTGACGGTCGAGTGCTCATACTGGCTTGCATGCCGCTATCATTTGGTCCGTGCTGTTAGCCTGTCATGCCTCCCTCGGTTCTCTCTCTTTTTTTTTTTGTACGGTAACACAAATTCCTGACTAAGATTTGGATTCAAGCTCCGTGGATACTTTCGAGTAGGGTTGGGCGATATGGACAAAAAAAGTTATCACGATAAACGTAGCAATTTCGGCGATAACGATAACTATCGCAATAAATCCACTTTCATTCTATTCCATGTGTTGGACACTACAGTCTCAGAAACTGTTTCATGATGAAAATTACTACTAGAGTTTGTCTCCGGCATCATTATTTGTTTATGTCTAAATAAACAGTTAACCAAGTGTAGAGATGAGAAATTCAATGTTTCATGTCTCTAGTAGACCCTGGTCGTTTTATTCAGGGGTTAAATGGAGCCGTCTGTCTGCTGTATCTCAATAAATGATCATTTAGTCATATTCTATTCTCAAAATCACGACACAAACTGTCAGTCCTCTCTCTTGTGTGATGATAAACCACAATTCTCTCTCCTAAAATGGTTGTTTTTCACTGCCTTATTGGAGATTTCACTAATACTTTGAACATTTTTGAATTTGTTGATGGTCCCTAACTGCCGGGTCGTAACATCAGCGCTGCCTGTGAGAGTGTGTCCGCGATCAGTGAACCCTAAAGGGGACACGGAAGAGGACGCCGCCGCCAATACTGGAGCGGAGCTCCGTCCAATATCCAACTATTTTCACCACAGTGTTTCGCCGAGGCTCCAAAGCAGCGGGAGACCTGCATGTGTTAATATGAACCAAACAGACGACCGCGTCAGAGAACCTATGAGGACCACTCCATCTAATAAAATAAACACAGATCCAGAGACTCAGATTCGACCAGTGTCATTATCAAAGGTTACCTTTATTAAAAATAAGTTAAAACTACGATGGTGTCCACCACACTCGACTGTCAAACGCCGCAGAGCTGGAGAGCGCGGCACGCCGTCATGGACTCGTCATGTTCATGTGTGCAGGTCCAATGCAGCAAGTGTGTCACGTGTTTATCACATTTATCAAGAGATGCAGAATTGTCATCGTGGCGATTGTATTTGGCGGTAAACTATGGCCCATCCCCACTTTAGAGCAGAACAAACCAACCAAATTTTGAGTCATGAGGATGCGAGAAACACTCACCATAGTAGCCCTGTATAGGATCCCAGCCTTCATTCCAATGGTTATCCCAGCCTCCGCCTACTCCGCTAGGTAGTGGCTCCTCACTGCCATAATCGAGCGAGTAATCGTCCTCCTCCTCTTCCTCGCCTGTATCCTCAGCTCCTGACCTGTTGCTGCTCTCCTCACTGGAATCGGCGTCGGTGTAACTCCAAAAGAGCGGCCAGAAGAGCTTCTTGCCGCCGATCAAGTCTACAGTTGAAGGAGAGGAGGAAGAGGATGGTAGCCAGTCTTTTTCCTTTGCCAAGTCCATTTCAACCTCCATCTGAGGATCATCCACTACCTCAATGGTTACCTTTTGCAGAGAAAGAAAAGTGTGAATTAGATATGAAAATGACACTTCATATTTATCCATTTTTTTTCTACAGCATTGCACATTTTGTTGGTCTCTATTTCCCAGTCTTTTTTTAATTTATACATCCAGTGGCTTGATCTAAAGACAGTCAGCCACTCATAAGTCTCAGCATCCAGTCAACCGAACCATTCACTCAAGGAGAGAATGTGCTCCTTTACTTGGTAGAAATACCTCGCTTTACCTCGATGACTCATCTCAGACGCTGCCAAGGCCCCACTTTAGTAAATGTGAAAATCAGATGCATAGAAATATCTCGGTAGCTGTTACAAAATCGGTTCCAGTCGAGAGAGACTCAGTAGGTGCTTTCATTTCTCTCTGTCTCAGTCTTTCTTCCCTTGCTCTTGAATGGGCCTCTTGGGATTGAGTCGCTTTATTTATGGTTGTTTTTTGATCGGTTCTCATTTAATAAAAAGGCTTCAAAAAGGCTCTTTAATGGATCATCACTCAACATCATCTTGAGCTTACATTGTTTCCCAGTTCCATGTTAAAGGGCAGGTAAGGTTTACTATGTACAAACTTTTGAGAAGAAATACGAGCCCTCCCATCTCATAACTCACTTGTATATTGGGATTTTGTGAGTTCATGTCAGCGTTGGCGAGGTCGGGCAAGTTCTTCAGATCCAAGATGAAGGGGTCAGTCTCCTCTTCCGGCTCTGGCTGAGGCAGAATCCCGAAAGGTCGATGCTGTGGGTGGGACCATCGTCTCTGCTGACTGTGGGGCTCGGGAAGTAGACTTTGGACCTGGTTCTGCTGCTCCAAATCCTCTCTTGTATACTGGATCCCACCACTGTGAGCGGAGTGTCCATGAGCCTTCAGACAATAAAAGAAATTTTAGCTTTAATAAGTGTTAGAATCAATTTCAAATGCGGCACACAATTGAAATATTTGCAACAAATTTAGAAGAATAGAAGAAAGTTCATCCCTCAGTTGCCTGGCCAATAGTTATAGAGAACCAGGGCATTGGGTAGAGCAGTTAAACAAGCAAGTGGCATCCGTTTGCACCCTCTACATTCATGGCATCTAGGCTGTAAACAAAGAGGGGCCTATGCCAGATTCTCTTTTAGCTTTAATGAGAGCGTGTGCGAGGCGAGGGACCCCTACTCTGCTGTATGCATTTCATGGCCCCTGGTTTGCTCTCTAGATTTCAAGTGAAATTCAGTCTCTTCATTTGACTCAAAATGTCACCGCAGATACATGTGAGCAGTTTATGAACATGTTGTACTTTTCCCTCATCGCCTTTTGTCCCAGAAAGAAGGTATGCGCGAGGTCAAAAGCAAGAATGTGAACATACAATGCTTGTTTGGATGAGACGCCCGTCAGCATACAGAAAACGGAGCATGAACGTTAAACCGTAGGATCCAACCGCTTTCGACAGGCTTTGTCTGAACCTTCGCGTATAAACTGCAGCATTCGATACTTCCCGAAGATTTATAGGCCTCCCAAGGTTCACCGCATTCAATCATCACGCTACGAAGACACCAGCAGAGGAGGACAAACTTCCTTTCGCGCTGCCTGACATCACAGCGTGTAATTCTTTCACAGCATTCCTTCCAGGGGTAGCTTGCGTTTTGCTAGCAAGGAGGGCAAAGGAAACACTTCTTCTTTCCTGAAACCACGTCAAGAGGTTTTTTTACAAGCCGCCTGGAAGTCTCATTAGTTTGAAGAAGTGCTGTCGCTGGTTATCAGCGTACACTTGCGTTCTTTATATACATTATACAACCTACAAAGAGACAGCTAACAGGAGTCATCGGGTCAGCGGCATAGTTTTACACCCTCCTCATCTCATAACACATCTGGATCCTGTGTTCTTTCGCATTGTATATCACTCCCCCTCTTCTTTCTCTCTGATCCTGCTCTCCTCCTCTTCATCGTGGGGCTCTTCTGATCAAAGGCCCAGCGACTGAAGGTTTTATGTGTGTTTACCAGAGAAAGTGGAATCCAGATACAAAGCCGAATATCTCTCTGTACTAATAACAAAGTGTCCCTTCGTAACCGTGACACATGTCCAGGTTTGGGGAGGGAAGGCTTGAGAGGCGCGATGAGCACAGGGGTGAGAGGTTCAGGACATGATCCGGTGGAGGGGGAGCGAGGTGGCAGTCCCAAGTTATGTGGCTGCAGATATCAAAGGCCACTGGCTGTTTTCAAGCGATTACAGAAGAACAATAAACGATGCAAGGTCTCTGATAGGCCGACAAACTGCAAGGACAAATGCATGGCTCATGGAATGTAGGCAGGGTTGGGAGGGGGGGTGATGGCGCCCAGCATTGGAACTTGGCTCAAGAATTGGGAGGAAGTCAGATCAATCTGCGGTACAACTTTGCATCTCGACAAATGGAAAGGCTTTCTTACTTTATTAGGTCCAGTATACACTGGATTGCAGTTGAATTTACTCCTGATACTCAATGACTCTTTGGTGTTGTAGGTTTGACTCAAAAGCAATGGTTATTCTCTCTGGGCAACTGTTCTTAAAGGTACGCCAGCTGAAACAAGAACGCACTCTCCAATGCGGACATGACATCATAATCTTCCTTGGCATTTTTGACACTGAAACACTCTGGTGCAAAATTAGCAGGTGCTAAACTAAGGTATACAGGGTTCTGCCAGGGGGAGTGGGCGGGGCACCGCAGATGGTGAGAGATCGCTGACAGTTGCACTTCACAACAGGCTTTTAGCTGGAGAGGCGTCACAGCCTCCCGGAAAAACGTAAGAAATCGTAAGAAAAACGTAAGAAAAATGTAAGAAATTGTAAGAAAAACCTAAGAAGTTGGACGCCCTTATGATTTCCGATCATTTGAGACTGTGTCGTGCCCTAACCATTGCCTATTGGTTTCCATGAATAATGTATTTTTGGATCAAAATTCGGCAATTCATTCCTTCGTGGACCCGCAGCTTTGTGATCGATAGTTCTTTTAGAAAATGGTTTCTCACATTCGATTGGTCGACGCAGCATGGAAGAGTGCTCTTATTGGTTGTATGATGATGTATGTTGACACAATTCCCCTCAAACTACAGGAAGTAGAGTGTGAGGAAAATTCAAATTTGCAGGAACCTCTCACATCAGTAGATGGATCACACTTTTCGTGGGCGCCTGCTATCGCTCCATACATTGTCACCAAATACAAAACTCTCCATGAGCCAGAGCCACTACGATGAACAGAACTGGGGAGATCCCCGATTTAAAACTCACGATCTAAAAAACAACAACATCTGGACTTCCTGAAATGCAACAGCCGAGTCACACAAAGACGGGAAGCAAACGACTGAGATGAAGGACAGACTGTCCTTTGGCGTTGCATAACACAGCCACTCTCTGTTGGTCTACTCCACCAGTTGTGGACACAAACTGACAGGTACCATTTGTCATCTTCGTTGACAACAATGAAAGTCACGTCTGGCGTTGCCTCCGCTCCTCAGCCAACACTCCATCCTTCCTCTCCCCGTCCCTGTTCCATTGACCTTCAAATCTCTCTTGGTGTCGCGCCGACATCGGCCGGACAGATGATGATGACAGAGAAGGAGAAACTCGGCAGGGGTGTATTCAGGGAAGGCCACACACAGAGAAACCTGAACCCTGACACAAACACCAACAGACTTTGATCTCACGGCGTCTGTGTGTAAGACAAACATTTCCTCTGTACTTTGCGCGAGCGTATGGGGAGAGTCCAGGGAGGCAGTGGGATTTATCGCGACACGGAGTGGGAGCAAACCTTACTATACATGGCAAGGACGAACAATAGACGGACGCTTGCTGCTAATGGAATCCTCGTCTTGATTTTCGCACCTGAAACCCATCAGTCAAACGCTATTGAGAGAGTGATACAATATGGAAAGCAACATTACCGGAGCAATGAATCACTTTTTGTCGGACAACACATTATTTCCGTACATCTGAGCTGTGTTCAGACAAAGTGCTGTTTATTTAACCTTATTCTGGGACAAGACAAATGTCCAGGTGCTTGGAATGTATTGGTTTTCTACTGGAATTAAGTGAAAGTAACGCCTTATCTTGAGTTACAGTGACAAAGGTGTTCCACTGATCGACTACAATTCGCGAGGGTGAGGAGCAGACATTGTGTCCAGCAGTGTGCGATGGCTATCAAGTGCCATCGATGCTCAAGGACAGAGTGGGACAATGGGGGTGGCGACTCATTTGTAAGACTTATTGGAACATATCACAGTAAACTCCAGTAAACAGTTCGAATAGCAACAGATTTGCCAGTCATGAGTCACGTCTGAGGACAGTTTGGCTCTCAAGTGGCGTAAAGTTTAGGAAGAGAGGAGCCAAAGACGTCGATCTGCTGCTGAAGGAAAGTGGTTTTCTAAGAAGCATCGAGAAAATACTTTTAGGACCTTCATGAAAGTTGGGATGGTGGCAACTAGTTACAGTAATCCAGGTTTGAGATGACGCCACTGTCCTCATAAAAGACAGTAGCAAATAAAAGACATCTGTCTTTGTACGTTCACGTTGCCAAATTTTTGTAGATTGACTGAACAATTGGAAATTATTTGTCCCCGATTCCGACAGTCCAAGCTGCCGCTGTATCTCTCTGGAAGGTTACCAAAAAATGTCTCTTAAAAAATTTCAAAAATTCATTGTGTTGTTTTGGGGAATTTAAAGAAAGGTCTGGGGTGGACACAACCCTCCAAGTCCACCCCGGGACGTGCCCCTGTCATGCCACTGGATAGACCATCAGTTTGAACATGACATTTCAGACAATGTTCTTCAAGTTTCACGAAATGTAAACCCCACTTTATATATTTAAATGTTGTATTTAAACACTTGTCAGAAGTTTGGAGGTCCAGGCCAGGAGCGAGCTTAATGTAAACCAGACCTACCTTGAGAGGCACATTCTTGTGTCTGGTTGGGAAACCAGAACCGAAGCGAACCAGTAAGATGGACCAAAGCAGCAGCAGCATCTGAAAGCGGGACGCAGCCTTTGGACGCATCTTGTCGGAGCTCAAGTTTTTTTTTTTTTTCCAAGAAGTTGCGGGTAGTTTGTCTGACAAAGTTTGTCAAAAAAAAGGGTAGAAGTTTAGAGCCCCGCGGGTCTTGAAGGCGCTGGGAGTAGTGGAGATGCCAGAGTTCTCAGCGCGTCATCCATGTCTGGCACCAGGGACTCTGCCCTCCCGCGTCCCACTGCGACTCCTCTTCCAAGTGAGAGCCGCCAGGGACGAGGCTTTAAGTAGCAGAAAGAAGCCCGAGCCCCCCCCCCGACACACACACACACGCAGGGTCTCCCGTCCGCACCGATGGCTTTCAGCACTTTAACCGTGACTCATGCCGCCGAGGGCGGCGGGATTGTTCTCTTCCGACGCTGAAGACGTTTCACTGATAATCCACTCAAGTTCATCCGCCCGGGTTTGTGTTGGTTCCGATCACTCTGCCGGTGTCGGTGACGTTGACGCACGCATGTAGTGTGTTGTCGGCGATGACGGAGGAAGGAGTGGGTGGGGAGGCAGAGGTGGGGCGCTGAGTGGGGGGTGACCCGGGCCGTTTACGCGCCCTCTGCGCAGGGAAAACGCGCACTACCAATAGCTTTGGTCAGAATTTTTATTTTAATTTAAAAAAAGTTCAGCGCCTTCATGAGAAAAGCTCCAGCTATGTGCATCAAAGTAGGGCTCGGGGGCCGTTATCAGGCCGAAACAAGATTTCACATGGACCACAGCCTCTTTCTCTTCTTCTAGAATTGTTGGTTTGTTTATCGTTCAAAACCGCAGGACATAAAATACACGCCATTTCTTAGGCTGGCTAGGTCAATGATGTTACGATAAAACGCCGTTCATTTTTGTCTCCGTCAAAACCAATTTAAGAGTATTGCATGTTTATCATCCTCCACTTTTTAAATTCAAAAGAGAAACATCTGTTATTTTTTATGCTGCTGATGGCTGATGCTGATTTTAACTGACTTTTTTGTCCCTCATCAATAAATAATTAAAATGATCTTATTTGAATTATTATTATTAGATTATTAGATTTATTTACTTCAAAAAATACCTTGATAAAAGCGTCTTTTTGGTCACATCATATCATCCATAGTTTCCTACTTATTCCAATATTAAAGGTTTAGACTCAGAATCTTGAAAAAAATCTCATATATATATATATATATATATATATATATATGAATCACTAATCTTTTTCTCATGGGAAAAATGTTCGGAATTTCATACAGAATTTGAATTTTCTTTAAGTTTTTCTTCAAAATGATACACAGTATATTTATGCATGTCTTCTTACTGTATTATAGTCAGCATTAAAAGTAATCTATAACTTGTAAAAATGCCACATTAAGGATGAGCTTCCTTTAAGTTTTTTTTCCAACAGATGATTAAAAAAAAAAAAAAAAAAGACCAGTTGGTCCCTGAGGCGGTTCACTTCCAAGCTGGCCCACTTGGGGGAATTTAAAAAAAGAATAGTTTGGACACCCTCGCTGTAGGCGGACGCTGTATAAACACTCCAGAAAGCAGCGACCCAGGTTCGCCCCAAAGCTAGAGTCCAGCTGACGGCGACCTGCTTTGAAGAATATATGAGTTTACCAGGTGCTGAGATACACTGCATGAACCAATCCCAGCTGTCAAAATGGATCCAGAAGAGGGGGGTGGGGGAGTTCTGGGACGCCATGGAACCATCACCTCACCAGGGCAGACAAAAACAAAGAAGCACTCGTCGCTCATCTGAGGTCAACAATGAACCTGTTGCCACAGCAGCATCAAAAAGTGCCCCAGCTGACCCTAAGGATGAGTCCAGTTTTGAAGAGGGGGGTCGAACAATATGCCTGTGATGGACTGGCAACCGAAAAGGGCTTGAACCCCACAAGGTGGTGAGAAGCTCAGCTGTGTTAGTGAGGTGTTCCTGGCATGTTCAACTGAGAAGAGGTCTTAGGGAAGACTCAGGCGGAGGCGTGTGGGACAGAGGGAGGTGTGGGCCTCTTCATGTGGACCGCTGCCCGTGTGACACAGACTCAGGAAGGCAGTAGAAACAAAGGAGGGAAAAGGTTTTCATTTATGAAACTGATCTGACTCAGACAAGAAGTGGGCTCCGGGGCCACGTTTTTTTTAAATATATATTTTAAACAAAGATTTACGTGGCCCATTTGTTAAGGACTTTAAAGTATGACGTAAGTATTAAAGTAAGACTATATTTCCCCCGTTTCATGGGTCCATTTTTCTTCCACTGAGCTATTAAACTCAAGTAGATACATGAATTTCATGTCCCAGCAAAATAAAAAAAATTACCTTGTGATAAAAATCATCCTAGTTCTGTTACCAAGATGTTCACACTTAAAAATATCTGTCAGTATTTGATTCATAAAGAATAAAATGTAATAAAATTGACACAAATGTTACAAAAATACATTTTTTTTCCACCGAATTCTTTTATATTTTTGAAACAGAACAAAAACAAAATTTACGTCGGCCCCTCACAACATTCATAGTACATAATGTGGCCCCGTCATTTGAGTGTCCACCCCTGACTTGGACCGGGTAAAGGAACGCAGCACGACAACAGAGCTCAGATGGGTTTATGTGATCTTTTAATGACAACAAAAGCAAAATCACTTTTTTAAAAAGACATTTTCAGGAATGATACAAACAAATGCACTTCATGACAGTGACACGACAGTGACTACTTCATCTGCGCATTTCGGATGCCTCTCAGTAGTTTTCGCATGAGGAAGACAACAAAAAAAACGAAGGACACGCCTCGGACAGTGACACGCGTGGAGCTGCCTGTAAGACTGAATAGCTCTTGAAAATATAGATAAAGGCTTTTTAAAAAATAAATAAATAAAGCGGCCTGTATATCAGATGAGCGCCATCGTCATTCATACAGAGCAAACCAACGGAGCGCGTTCGCGCTAAAGCACTTGAGTGACTGGAACGGATAAAAAATATTGCTGTTTCGCTCAGGAATGTGAGAGACGCTCGCCTCCACAAGTGCAGTGCAGGGAAAAATAAACAGCAAATAAGGCCTGATAAGATTTGTTCAGGAAATAAGTCGTGAAATTAGCTTTTTTTCGGCTTTGTAGTTACGCACATTAAATCGGAAAGTGTTCACATTTGAAGTCACAAAGGTTGTGATGGGTAGATGAGGCTTCATGACACGGTATTGTAAGGTTGATGAGGTTTCACGAAACAGTGTCCTGATTTTCAGAGGCCACCAGAGGGCGCTGTCTGCTGAAAAATGTTTGGGCACTTCTAAACCAAGTGCGCCATCTAGTGGCCTCTGAAAATCAGGACACTGTTTCATCAGCCCTGCAATAATGTTTCAGGAGGTAAATGCAACAGTTCGGAAAAAATGGTTGTGAGCAAAAATAAGGTGTTTTATGCGACTGATAAAGGGCACTTTAAATAGATGTGGAATAAAAAAAGTCAAATTTAAGATGCCACTTTGCTGGAATGTTTAGAGCATCAGTGCTTAACGCTCAACTGGGAAAGAATAAAATGATTTCCTCGCTTTTTTACATTCATTATTTGAGGTGAGGTGAACAATAAAAAAAATCCTTTCATGTCAACTATTAAAACTCGCTGCTACTACAGTCAAAAGTCATCTGAAGGTCGGTTACATAAGTGAGTCCAGTGTACTGGGTTTCATTTTTCAGACGCACATTTGTGACCATAAATGTGAAACAAGTTTCAAAGCCTCGAATTAGCCGTCGTCGCTTTTGGTTATTTCTAAAATAAATCTCTCTTCCTTTGGTGGGTTCAGGAATCTCTACTCTACATTGTTCAAGTGATTAGGAATAAATAGACACGGTGAGGACACACTTTCAAATATTGCATGTAAAGTCTGTGAGAAACAACGTCATGTCGCCTCTCTTGTCTTCAGGTCGCACGAGTCGTGACTCATGCAAACATAAAAATGAATCTGTTTGAGGTGGTTTGAGATTCTGCTGTTGATATTATTGCACGAAGAAGTTGCACATTTCATGTGCTCACGGGGGACGTGAGTGAGAAGCAGCCGGATTTTTTCGGAGCACGTTTTGGAACAACAAACAGAGACATGGTTGATATGTTTCCTCCAGTGGGAGGGGAGGTGCAGGAGTGTGTGGATTCTAAAGAGAGCTTGGAAGACTTGGGTCTAGGGAGCCCGGCGGGGTGAAGTGGGGAGAGTTAAGACACACAGTGAGGTGAATTAAGGGGAAACCATGAAGGGTAGCTTCAGTCCTGAAGGTGACTGTCTTCCGACACCCATGCCAGCGATGGACGCGGCGGCTCGCGTCTGGAGTACTTGAGCTGCAGGAGGTCACCGACTTCACTGATGGCTTCCAAGGCCTGTGAAAAGGGAGGCGAAAAATGACATTGAAAGTCAGGCAAGAGCATAGACGACCGAAAACAGTTCATCAGAACATGTTTAAAGGGAGTGATGGGTCGGTGAGGTGTCATGAAAAAGTACTGCAGAGCTGATGAAACTGTGTCCTATTTTTCAGAGGCCTCTAGATGGCGCTCTTGTTTTGGAAGCGATGTGAAGTCCAAACATTTTACAGCAGACAGCGCCCTCTGGAAATCCAGACACTGTTTCATGAAACCTCACCGACCCATCACTAGTTAAAGGTGCGCTGTGCAATATTTTTGACAACTATTCTCATCAGTCTAGTGTAAAAACCTCTGAAGAAATGAGCAACAACGACAAGCAAGCAACTGACTACATGGTGTTGTACTGGACAGCTTGTCTTCATTTTAGCTTTCGTCTAGTCTTGGCATCAAGGTGCCGCTCTAGTTCGTGTTAGTCTTTGTTGAGTCCATGCCATTTTGAGTCTCGTCAAGTTTTTGGCGACTAAAAAGCTGAGCATTTCACTCTCATTATCCATGGCTACTTTCGTTGAGTTGTCGTCGACGAAAGTGTTTTTTTTTTTATCTAAGAGCCAATTCTATTGAACCCTGTCAAAACTGGAGACTGAGACTGAGGACAACCTAGAAAATGCTTTAGAATTTGGATGTGCCTTACATGACTTTGACAACTTAAAAATCAACCAATAAATAAATAAATTGCACTGAGACCCCTTAAATATTGAGCTGAACAGCAAGAGATCGAGGAATGATCTGAACCAGTTTGTCAGATAAAAGCACTGTGGAAGAGGAGGCGGGACATATTTCCCTCAGACCTGCACCAGCGCAACATTAGCTATCATCTCTTCTGGAACTTTCAGTGCGTTCCAGTCATTGGATCTGGGAAAAAATATATACAGTCAAATATATCGTACTGTTCACTGTATATACTGACTAAAATGTTTCTGTAGCGTAATTTTAAATGCTGATGGTTTAAACGCCAACTACAATATAGACCGCGCTAACAGAGGCTATTGCTAACTTGGTCGACTTTGGTAACAAGACAACAGGTAACACTGAGCTCAGCAGTGACGACATCCGTAGCGACAATGTTCCCACTTCCGAGGGAGCTGGGACGAATGCAGCTGATAACAACCGTGCCACAGCCGCATCCTCTAAATCAGTGGTCCCCGACCTTTTTCTCACCGCAGACCGGTCAACGCTTGACAATTGGAACGTGGCTCAGGGGGTATGAAGTTGCCACTTTGACCCATCAGATAAGGCCTCAGCATGTTTGTGTGGCTGACTCACAAAGTCTCCTCCTCTTGACCAGTGCCCCAATGTTCTCTGACTCTGGTCGCAATGGTAACGTTTAAACATGCCTTCAAAATAGCATACAGATGCAGCACAAAACCCAACCCAATATAAAGCACGTGAAAATTTTAAATCACCATACTGTTTAGTCAATGGGAGCCCTCAGCTTGTTTCTCTGCAACGGGATGGTCCCATCTGGGAGTCATGGTAGACGACCGCGATGAATCTATATATATATAATATAAGTACGACTTCTGGTATTATTTGTTAAAAACTTTAAGGCTCTTCTGTCGCTTCACTGTGCCTTTTACCCTTCGCAAAGACATGGCTGTTTCCTACTCATGTTGTGAGCTTGTGAGTTAAATTTTGGCTCTCAAGTGACCAAGGCTTAACCAAGAGAATCCGGTCATTTTTCAAAATTTTTTTTTTCTCAAAATAAAAGATGCTTAGGACTCAGATAACAGACAAAACGGAAATAATTAATTATTTCTTATGCGGCCTGGTACCAATTGATCCACGGACCGGGTTCGGTCCCCGGCCCAGGGGTTGGGGACCACTGCTCTAAATAATTCCGTGAGCGCTGAGCTTCAGCATGCATCGGCAGCAAGACTCTGGTTCTGGACAACAAAATGTCAGAGACATTCAAACGTAGTTTGAAATTTCCAAATCTTATTCAGTGCAACAGTGTGTTCATGCAGTTTGTCATTACAGTTGTCGTGACATGCACTTTTGTGGCGTCTCATTTCTTCGACAGCTTCAACTGCTGCCCTTCTACTGAGACACTAACCTCATCCCAAACCAGGTAATCGGTTGCACTTAGACTTCGGTCGACAGAACAAAGACCACGTTCAAGGGAGTCACTAACAGGATAGTTTGGAGCAGCAGTGAAAAAGAAGCAGGTTTAGAATCCGAGGTGAACAGAAGGTAGCAGTTTGAACCACAACTGAGCCCGCGGTCGTGCGCTCCTTTCCACAGTTTACTATCAGTATTGCAACACCGCCTGCCACCTGGAAACAATTTACCTTCCTCCTGACCTTTTTTTTTTTTTTTCCTGACTCCACTTCTGCAGAAGTGGCCAGAGCAGAGTTTGAGGAAGACGGAAAAAGCGGCTCCTCAACAAAGGCGGACTGATGCCCCATGAATGGATTATTACAAACAGTGTTGACACGCTGCACGGAAAGATGAATGGAGTCTGTTTGGACAGACAGAGCTGCTCAAATAAAAGCCCGACTGTAATAGCCAGAGACAACTTGGACTTCTAAAGTTCCCCTTTAATACAGGCCACATTGGGGGAGTTTACTATTCAGCGCACACAGTCCAACTGAAACAGCAGTCGATTTCTGATGCGGCAGAGTCAGGCATCCAGAGATTAAAGGTTGAGGAGGACAAAACAATGTAGCTCGTGACAGTCTTGAGGAAACTGACCGCATAAAGTCATCCGTTTGTGTTGGACGAATCACTGAAAGGTGCTGGATTGCTTCGCTGACTCACCGTGTCGAGCATCTCCCTGGTGTGTGCAGCAGAGATGCAGAACCGAGCTCTCGACTCGATGATGGGAGTCGCCGGGAACCCCACGACCACGGTGCCGATGTTTCGCTTCAACATCTCGCGGCCAAACGCCCTGCAGTACAGTCGTGAGAGAAACACGTTGAATATCCCACGAAGCCCAACATTTTTAAATAAAAAAAAAAAATTCTGACATCATGAGTTATGCGTCAAATTTCAGATGAAGAAAATGAATACTTCCAATAAAATAATATAAAAAAATCTGCTCTTGTTAAGAACATTTTTTGGAGGGGAAAACTGTTTTTGTTGGGAAAAAAAAACTGTAGCTTCACAAGCCATCGAAACGTCTCGAGATTTCATATTCTTGTAACTTAATCATGGTTGTGAAGTCATTTTTTTTTTGGAGAAGCAAAGTCAAAGTGACTGCTTCAATGAGAAAATCCATTAGTCAGGTGGGGTGTGATATTTCAGTCTTTGTGTTGAAGATTTTGTGTAGTCAACATTTGAAGGCGCTGATGCGAAGTTGTTGTTTTTTTTTCACTGTGTACCGTATCACACTGATGGTAGAAGAACGTGCCAAACATAGAATTTAACAGCCGTTGCTGCGATGCCCTCTTGACACAGGAGCAGCATCAGTATCAATGATCAACAGCGTGATATCGGACAAATTCTAAACACAGACTCTCACCCGATTTTGGCTGGCATGTACAGCATCATGGGCACGACAGGCGAATCTTCGTTTCCGTAAATAATGAAGCCCATGTCCTGGAGTTTTCGCCGGAAGTAGTTGGTGTTTTGCGACAGCTGCCTGAGACGATTAGCACCTGAGGGAGAAGGGAAATAAAGTTTTAATTCTATTCACTGACAAGACAGCTGCAGATGCGTAGTCAGCAAATTCTGACAGAAACTAGAGAGATGAACGATATTGAAGCCCAGGACAGCGATGGAATTTATGTCTTTTGATAGCAAATGAATATCTTGTTATCTTGATATGACAAAGACTGTCTTCTTGTGGATAAATACATTTTCCCTGTTATCTCACCAAAACAAAGAATGTTTTCTCATCATGGCTAATTTTTTTTTTTCATTATCTGAAGAGAAAAAAAATGTTTATCTCTCGATAATGAATATGTTATTTTCGTGATCAACATAATAAAGATCATTTTCCTGTGGTAACAAATGATTTTTTTTAATCTCAAAATGAAGACAATTTTATCTCAACAACTAACACATTTGTTTTAGTTATCTCAACGTAATAAAGATGATTTTCTCTACATTTTTTTCATTATCAACATAAGGATCGTTTTCTTGTGCCAACAAATTCATTTTTGTTACCTCAAAGTGTGTTTTCTCTTGACAATTAATACTTTCTTTTGTAATCCCAGCATAACAGAGATTGATTCCTTCTTAAAAACAATTGTTTTTGCCATTTGTCCAACAAAGCAAAGACTCCTCTCTCATAATCTTTTTTTTTTTCATTATCTCAACGTGAAGGCGTTTTCCCCTCAATAACAATTACATTTGTTTCGGGAATTTTGTGGTAAACAATTTTTCTTATTTTTTTCGGAATCTCAACATAACTAAGATGGTTCTCTAAGGATAAGGATCTTTTTAAAATACTTTTTTGATATAACAAAGATGGTACACGTGCAAGGACGATTCGATTTTTAGCGACATCAACACCATCAATCCATGGCTGTTCTCAGCTTCCGTAGAAAAGCACTGCAAGCAGTGGTTGCATCAAAATCAAAAAAAAAGGAGACACAGAACTTCTTTGAGTCCAGATACAATCACGTCTTATTCCACAGAGGATCATCGTCGCAGTGTTTTGCCAGTAACTCTCATCACAGTATCTGTCAAAGTGGCAGAATTATGCAGCTTGCATTTGGAGCCAACACAAATGTAGCATGAACCTGGTAACCTCACGAGTTTCCAGGAAAGCTGCATGAATGTATGATTTCACAGAGTAAAACGAAAACACCTGGGATGTTTTCAAGGCGGCATGACCGTCCAATAAACATCGCTTCTTATTTATGTTTGTAAGCTCCCACTGAAACAAAAATAGCAGCTTTTCATCAGAGGCGAAGGGAAGGAAAACACCGTCTCGGAGCGACTGCTAATCTGACGTTCGTGAGGCGACACGGCGCCGTCATCACGCCGCTGGCGTCACAAGTGACGGGGGAACACGTTTAGTGAACTCCTTCATGAACTCTCATATCACAACATTGTTGTTTCTGTTTGCACAAGGATAAAAAAAAACAAAAACGTTATGAATGTTTATTTATTTGAGGTTCCATCAAAGCCGGGAGCAAATTGCAACCTTTCGGCAGTGAATCTGAGAAAATCCACACAAGAGAGAGTAATGAAATATAATTTCATAACTACAAAATAACAGCACCTATTCTGCATATGGGATGTCTGGAGTGGCCTGTGGAACAACTGACCGAGTGTTGTTTGCCTCCAATTTCAGTTGATTAACACTAAGCTGCTGCTCTTCTTTGTCTGGCAAAAACTCTGCTCAAAAACTCCAAGTTAAGCATCGAGTCTAGAGTTGCTGGAAAGGCAACAAACATCACGCCTCATAAACGGTGAAGAGGGATTGGAAGGAAAATTTATAGAGTATTTGTTGGATGGGAGATCAAGAGCCTCGATCGGCACTGATCTCACTTTTCACACCGAGTCCAGCGCAGCCTGCAACATCTGAAAGCCATAAGAGGAAGTGGTATTTTCATGGTGTAACCTTTTAACCATTCAAGAGGTTGGGTGGTCACAGCACAGCACAGATAGACTGGACGCTCCACGAGACATTACAGGACGTGGAAAAGAAGATAAATACATAAAGTCGTTTTGTATCACAGATGACATTGGAGAGTCAGTTTGAGGCAGTGATCTCTCCATCATAATGATGACCGCTTATCTTTCACTACATGGCACTTCAAGCGTGCTCTGGAAAAAAAGCATCCGACCCAGAACATGAAAACAGATCAGCAAATAAGCAATAAAAACCAACGGCAGAAATGCAAATTCTTTTGACAAAACATGAGCTGAGACTAAAGATACTTTTGTAGAAGTTACATCAAGTCATGCCATTAATGTAAATGTCATCACTGTGGGACCAATGAAAGAAAGGAAGGTATTGTACACAATTTCCATAAATGTAAAGACAAAAAAAATATAAAAAAAATAACACACATAGCAGTTAAATCAATGACTGGAATCCTCTGAATATGAAAAACAGAGCTCACCCTGCCATCTAGTGGTTAAACATTGCATGTGACAAGAAGGCTTGAAGGATTTTGACTCGTGACTATAAATGGGTGCATTTTCCCCCAGCGACAACAAAGCTCTAAAAACAAATCCACCTACCAAGAGAAGTGCCATCTTCTCCCATGATTATCTTCATTGAGGAAATGATTTGCTGGACAACAGGGGGCGACATGGAGGCAGCGTAGAGAGCGCTGTGAGAATAGTTGCGCAGATAGTCGATCAGCTCCTGAGAGAGATTTCAGATAAATACATTCAGACAACACTAAAAAATGATAGTTTAAACAGCACAATTGCTCATTTTTTGTTATTTTTTGGTTTAAGTATCTTTAGCTCATGATGCCTTACAAACCTTTTTGCCTCCAATGTAGCCTCCAGCAGCACCGAAGCTCTTGGTGAAGGTTCCCATCATGATGTCCACATCCTTCGGATCCAGACCAAAGTAGTCCACCACTCCTCTGCCGTTGGGCCCCAGCGCCCCAATGCTGTGGGCCTCATCCAGGTAAAGGTAGGCCTTGTAGCGCTTCTTCAGGGCGATGACCTCCGGCAGGCGGACGATGGAGCCCTCCATACTGAAGGAAGCACAAGGGAATTTAGACAAAAACAGAGACATCACACATCCAAATAACGAAATGAAAAATGGATTTTAAGTTTTTGTGGCTACAATGTTACAAGTTGTTACAGTTGGCAGCTGTAAGAGCTTCAACTGTTGCAGTGCATTCAGAACTTGAGTGACTTTCACATGCAGACTGGTAACATTAAACATGAAGGAGTTTAATTCGCATGTTGCTAAATTGACTTGGATTATTTCAGAAAAACAGTAAAAAGTAAAATAATGCACAGTAAAAATATATATTAAAATTAAAATACAATTATTGTTATATTATTATATCATGTCTTAAAAAAAAGAATAAAGATTAAATTATTCTCAGGTTTCTGTTTACGTTCATGGGTGTGTGTCAGTGTGACTTTCAACTATTTACTTTTCACATCACACCACTCAAAGACCTCGAGTCACACACCGATGGGGTATTTAAAGATTAGCTCTTTTATTGGTCCAAAGTCCAACCAATCGGCTTCTAGGCACTGGGTTTATAAACAAGTGTATCAAAATCAATAGTTCAGAATGTTCTTGTGTCAAACTGTAATTGAAATATACCTTCTATTAATCTTCAGAAATTGCTTTGGTTTTTACTGCTAATGGGTTTGCAGGCTCTGGTGGAGCCGGAGCCACGCTCCACATAAAATCAGCCTTCGGAACCAGCTTCAGTTTAAGTACATCACTACATCAGCGACGCCACGTAGTAATGGTACAATATTGAAACAAAACATTCAATGGCAGAGGTGAAGTCTGTGACGGCAGCTTATCTATCAGGCCCAGAGTGAAAGATTCACCTGTAAATCCCCTCAACCACGATCAGAATCTTCTTCCAGGGCCGATGCGTTCTGGGTTGACCGTGTACGATCGCATCTCTCAGCAGCTTCTCCAGACTTTGCATGTCTGTAGAACAGCATTCACAGAAATCGTATGACAAGACAGTGTATACTGTATTCTTAAACTAACACAGGCCGCCTAAACCAGGAACTATTTTGTATTTACACATCACCTAACAACCATACAAGCTGCATGTTTCTTCAAATCAATTGTGAACTGGTCACGTGTTTTAAATTCACTGCTGCCACAAACTAGCAGAGGTGTTATTGAGGTGTCGTCTCCTCTTCATACAGTATAAGCAACCAACTTTTCCCAATCGTTTCACTAGCTTTAAATGCTACTTTCTACGCAACAAATGGAGGGTTACTTTTGTACTTTCTAACACAGATTTTCTCACATAAAACCTGGATAAAATCAGAGGCTGACTCAATCATGATTTTGGTGGGTAAAACTCCTGAATGAGAAACTTCATTGTTACTGTTTAGATAGTTAAAAAAAACACTTAGCCAGTTCACAAAAGAACCACGAGTCACACCCATGCTCGAGGTATTTTCTAACTGTGTGGCACTGCAGACCAAAGCTGGTTCCTGTCTGAAGGTGTTTAGCGCTACCCAGGTTTAAATCATGCTACTTCTTCAGTGTAAAACAATTCGAATGAGGAGGAACCCACTGTTGTGTTTGAAGACCCGGATGGTGGATCCTGACAGTCGGGCACCGAGCACCAGGGACGCGTGATTCAGCTCATCACTCAGGATAAGACAACCCTGGAAACAGAGCATGCAGACACGTTAAGATGCTTCAACGTCCAAAAACAGAGTTGCATACCGTCTGGGATATCTGCGAGTAGCATTGCCAAATATTTAATGTGCATGGGATTTGAGAGTTGAGCAATATTGGCTGGTCACGCGGGGAAGAAATATGTTTCTCGAACACACCCAAAGTAGGGATGTAGCGGAATGAAAAATTCATGTCATGATCCTGACTGAAATGATTTATCATTTATCAAGCTAGAAGAGCCCAGATGGCCCTCAAGGGTCCCTCTTGGGGTGACGCTGGGCTTGGGAGAGGCCAGTTGGGCCCCACTGGGGCTGGGATTGAAGTTATACCCACATTCATGCAACACAATATTTTTGTTGTATCAACAACCTTCATTATATATTTGACAATTATGAAATTATTGCATTTGTGGAGCTGATCTTCAGCTGCGAATTGAGCTGGACTCCTGCAGGAGAGACTTCTTGGTGCGTAGCAAAGCACAGTGATCCGTGCAAACACTACATTCTCATGTATTTTTGGTTCTAACAGACCCATGAGACAGAAACTTTTGATATATATTCCCAAAACAATATTCTTTATGGCTTTTTAAGGCCATGAGAAATATCAACTCACATCTGACAGTAATATTAACCATCTGGGATTTTACGTGGTTAACAATATTATACACTTTACCGGTAACCATTCCATCTCTAACTCAGAGTAAATACCTTCTGAGACATTTCTGAAAATAACTTGAATATAGTCATCTTTACTTTGTAAAACTGTGTTGACAAACATCACACGTCCTCTTTGCCAGATCTAACCTCATCTGCAGACAGAGCCATTGAGTCCATCTGGAGGTTTCATCAGAGATTGGGGGTTCAAGTAAAAGACACAGAGATTTAGTGAGGATTACTATGATTCATTTGCAGGTTCATGTTGATGTACCTACAAATCTCAGCAACTTCCAGGTGAATCAAGACTGAGAAATAAATGATAGGAAAAACAGAAGAATATCTCATCTGTCTTACTCAAGTAACTGATGTATCCGATTTAACAACATGATGCAAGGCAGATACACTTTTGACAAATTATATTTGTCATAGGAGGCTGGGGTCATATTTTACTTTAAAAAATGCACCACACCCAGATATTTGCTGGCAGCACATCCTGCATGCAGTTACGCAGGAAAGTGCTTCGAGGTGAGTCCATCGTTTACTACCCTTCCTTTTCTCTCACCAACCTCAGAAAGAAACTCCACACAGTTCTTCTACTCAGGTAGTTCTTCTGGACACTGGACTCTCCCTTGTCTTCTCTGCTCCCTCTGAAGTCTACGGTGAAATATCTTCATACGTTTTACCTCCATTCCCCCTGTGCTTGTGTGCTCAGTTCTCTACTTGAGTACGGTTGTGTTTGACACTTCATTCTACAGAGTCCACTTGAAGTGCTTCTACTATTGTCTATCCTGAGTGGGTAGTCAATAGCAGATGAGTCTGCAGATGTTCTGGTTGTTCAACCTCTGGTTCTGAACAGGAAGAACACTCACACAGACCAGCACGGGACATGAGTCTCTGAGGCTCAACCAGACTTCTGGTCGCCATAGGGAACAATGAAATATACAGTGGCTGAAAAAAAGTGTGACTCAAACAAAAATATGAAAAAAAAAGTATTTATATAGATTTTATCCACCAGGTAATTGACTACCTTCATCCTCTCAGGTGTTCAGGTGTCATTTTAAAGTCTTTGACAGCCCAAGTTGCATAAGTGTGCCGCGTGCAAGCAGGAAAAAGGTTCAAGTATTTATGAGCCCAGTGGCTTTGAGTCAAATCATGTGGTAGTTTCGACCCCCTCTCTTGCCCCCACCCCTCCGTCCCACCCCACACACACACACCTTTTGTTAGGGATGAGGAAATGTATTTCAAGACTGGGAGGGGACGCACCACCGTCAGCTCAGATTTCTACTTCCTGTTTGAGCGTGGTGTAGAGTGACCCAGGTTCAGAACAACACCAGCGGGGGTTTTATCACACGCACCGATCCGTTTCACACAGTAGCTTTAGCGGGAAAACAAGCATGTTGTTGTTGGAGGGCGGAATACGGCTCATGCTTTTGACACTTTGTTCAAAGCAGGAAAATTCCCACAATACAGAGGAGGGAGTGAAAGCAATGTCCTACCTTCCCGGTCAGGGCGGGAATGTTCATGGAATTGGTCGCGAAGCCCATGCCGAACGCCATGGACGACTCTACTCCGAGGAACCTGGCGACTAACGCTTCCAGCTCCTCGTGAATGTCCAAGTTCCCTGTGTGTAAAAAAAAACAGGTGCAAATTATATTTGGATTTTTTTTTTCCATTGAATTTGAATGAAATTGAAAGACTGGTGCAGCAGCTCAATCCACCAGCACAAAACACCAACAACACGTCCAATATTAGACGAAACAGCAGCCATCTTATCACGCTCACCATTCTCGCAGCGTGTACTTGCTACTCCAACGCCGTACTTCTCGGTGACTTCTATCGCCGCATCAGCACAGGCCCCTTTGTTCTCAGCAAAGCCCAGGTAGTTGTAGGAGCCCATGTTGATGACGTCCTTCACCACCCTGCCTGTGTGTCTGAGAGGAAAGACGGGAAACTCTATTGTTGACACAAGTTCACAAAACACTCTCACTCGGCACACATTTCCTTTTCAGTGTTTGGATTCTTTGAATACCATAGATATTATGCTGCGATCATTTCAACTAGGGCCCAGGGTCACATGATACAGTTCAGGCTTTTGCATGTACCGTTTTGGTGTCATTTTGTGAGATGATTGGAATCATTTTACAGCAAAGCTTAGCAGATTTGGTGACGAAAGCACCTGCTAACTGGTCAATATTGTTGATAATGTGATCATCAGCATTGACCTGCAAAATAACTTGAAACGTAGTAACAAAAAAAAACAGGAAACATTCTGATACTTCAATTTGAGTGTTGTTCCTCATCCAGAAAGTCTTCAAAGGCCGGAAGTTCTGGTAAAACGATGACGACCAGCGGTGTTTCTAGTCATTCTTCTCAATATTACAAGTGTGTATCGGCATGAATCTAGCAGCACAATCCTGATACTGGAGTTATGATGCAATATATCGCGATACACTGCAATAATTTGCATTTATAGTGATATAATAATAACAATAGTTGCTGTCAACAGCCAGTATTTTGCAGAAAAAAAAACACATTACAGTGAAAACCTGTGCAACATGTTCAAAGCCGGGCTTGAACAATCTGGAGATCTTGTTGTCTATCACAAGGTTAACTGTTAGTGTTTCTTGTAAACCTTAATACATCACAATTAAACAATAAAAAAACACTTGCAAGTAAATATTTATTATATATTGTATCGCAATATTTTGTTTTAGCAATATTTTTTTACACCACGAATGACTGAGATACATCTATAATTAAATTATTAAACTTTGTGAAACTAAAATGTTTCAGGGATTCAGGAGTTACCTCAAAAAAAGTACATAAAAAAATAAATAAACAAAAACATTTTTCAAATATTTTTTACAAATTTTAATAAAGGCATCTTGAATAAAAATGAATTGATGAATATATTTGAACTTAGGGTTGCACTTCAAATTTGAGGAACACAATAACTACCAAATAATTACTTGCTTATTAACGGTTTACAATCAGTTAGTCAGCGTGGCGACTGTGGCTGGGTAAAATATCCCAAGTCTCAATAAGATGTTGAGCAATACTTTTAGAGTGATTAATAACTGGCTAAAAAGCTACTACGATAGAGCGGGTTATTTATGGTAATTCATACCCTACTGTAAAATGTAACAAATAGCTGCGATTATCGAACATTTTTAAGTTATATTCATTCATGTTTGGTGTTAATAAAGCAAATCGCAATTTAAGTAAGTTACTGAACAATAATTATTTGTTTCCTTGTTTTGGCTCAAAACCTCTGATCTAATTCAGTCGACACAACTTGTGCTAAAACATCTTCAGTCATTTGTTTATCATGTGACAGATAGCACAGATTTCACCACCGCTGCCGCCTGAATCATCTCTTGCGTCATCGGAGATTATCAGGAATCTAACGTCAATAACTGAAGGACGAGCATGATAAACTTCCTGTTCAGCCAGGGGCCCGCAGGTCCCGTAAAGGCACGTCAGCGGGCGGCAAAAACATCCATTACAAACACATTGTTTCTAAATATAAACCCTTGACAAACACATGGAAAAAAAACTACTCACTCAAAGGTCCAATTGTAGTCAGGGGAGACTCTCTCCACCAGGTCCATCTTGGCTCCCGGGACGCTGCAGATGGGCCGGTTCCAGTTATCCCGGATTCTCATGTACAAGTTTCTGGTGTAGAAATTCTCAAAATCTTGATATAATGGGACGAAATCCTGCAGCGAAACAAACAAAGGCAGGGATGTAGAAAATCGTTCTGGTCCTTTGCAAGGAGGGAATGAACGTATTGAATCAGTTAGGGACAGCTAAACTGTGTGAAACCGCAAGTGTCTGAACAGTAAATCACGTGGTTTTCACACTGTGAAAGCAGCTTGATCAGACAAAATCAGCTCTGTCATTTTCATGTCATTCAATTTGCCAAATTTAACTTCAAGGCAAACTGACAAAAGACGAACAGCTGAGCACATAAGTGGCAGTTTTAACAGGCAAAATGACCGTGAAAAGGTATAATAGAGGCAATACATTTCAATTCAATGGCTTTATAAAACAGCTGAATGTCATGACATTAATTGAACTTTTTCACATTCAAATAACCACATTATACTTTGAATACAATGAACTTTTTTCATTGGAGAGACTTATATTCCCCATTAGCTCTGACAGAGAGATAAAAAGAAAACCATCACCTCATCTATGAGGCAAAACCTGTCAGCAGTTCTTAGTATGAGTCCATTAAATGGTGACACATGCTGCCGTTGGACATGAAAAACACAATACAATTGAGACTGTCACGAGTGCCTTTTGCTTTTAGGAATTTCTGACGCTTTATAGCCTATTTTTTCCATTTAAATGTCCAACTCCATGACTAATGAACTTGACTCATTGTGGTGAGTCTTCACTTGTGACTGAAGAAACAATAGGGAAGTTTCTCCAATGGTAAGCGAAAGTGTTAAAACACTGCGCTTCTTTTTACCTTCTGCTCATCTCTCTCCTTGGCAACGTTGCACTTTTCGATGTTCCAGTGACGAAGGAAATCCCGGAAGTATCCGAAGACGGTAAGGATGCCGTAGCCCATGTAAGTGAGCACAGCCACCAGTAATGGAGTCTCTTCGAACGATTGCACGAAGGGCTTCTTGTACAGGCTCGAGTTGTGCGTCCCATTTTGGATCTGAGGAAAATACCCAGCATTTAATGCACGTTAGAAATGACACGGTTCAGTTTGGAAAGACGAATGAAGTCAGAATACAAACAACAATCCTCCATCTTTTGTTCTACATTCACCTGAGGAGCAGTCAATGTCGGCGTCTAAATTTATAACGCACATCACTGACTTAAGGATAAAGATAAGAATCATTGTTCACAAACAAGCTGGAAATAATAAACTCCAACCACAGCACTAAAGCTCAGATTTTGACTGGCCGTCTAACAAAGGGAGGATAAACAAATTCCGTCCACCGGCAACATACAAACTCTGCTGCTAAGCAACCGTTTATCAGGTGACCGGTCATGCCATCACAAGAAATGCCTTCCAGTCAGTCAGTGTAGATATGTACGCGATCACTCTATATCATAATGTCTACCATCTGAGCATGTTTCCATCCACCTGCCCGTGTGTTTGTCCACATAGATGTGTGTGGGTTTTGAATTATTTTGCATATTTCTTCAATCCGTCTCCATTACTGACAAAACTGCAGCTTCTCTTTGACCTAAACATTCAGGTGTGTTAACCTTCTTCCATTGACGTCAAACACGTCTCATTATAATACCAAGTAAATTTCATTATGGGCTGACATTTATCTGTTGGAAGAACGCCAGTTACCTGCAAGGTCTTTCTAAAACTCTTCCAAATACATATTCACAATTCATTTTCACTCCCAATAGAAGATGGCTCTTGAAATCAAAATACAAAGTATACAAGCAATTTTCCTTGAGCAGTTCCTGTATTTCATGTCCTCTGGCAACACTAAATTCTTTAGTTTTGTGTAAACGGCTCAGTCAAAATTACCTGTATTATATTTCAAACAAAGTCGTTGTTTACTTAATTCCTAGCTCACTAAAGAGGACTCCACCTTTTTGGCGATGAGCCTCTAGTTTGCAAACAGACAGAGCTCATGCACATCACAAGGATTACTGTTTAAGTTCTTTTTGAACCAATATTGGCTGTTTCTCCGGGCAGCTCCAGAGTTACACAATGGACAAACACCCCATAATTGTATTTAGAAGTGATGTATTTGCAATGCTTCAAGGCAATGACTGATAATCCTGGGTATAGTTTTTTTTATTTGGGAGTTAAATCTTCAACATCCTGCCATAAATTATACATTGATATAAGTTCTCACCGGATTAGACTTTAGCTACATATGTGAATGTTTACATTTATAAAGGAAGTTTATTTTCTTTTAAAAGCTCATTCAACAATAAAATGTTGATCATTTTGAAAAAATACAAACGTGTTCATTTAAACAACAAAACAAATACACAGGAACATCTCTGTCAAACTAAATAAGGGAGGCTCAAAAGGTACTTTTATGTGGTGATACATTTCACATAATATATGATCTATAAAAATAAAAAGTATGATAGATTTACATCATGAAATTGGGAGTAAAATAACTAATAATTTTTGCGCTATATTTTATTCGCTTATTGGTTAAAGAAGTGAGTTTAAACCTGCAATACCTACGGGACAAGTCTCAAGATTAAGTTAACATTTTCTGGAGTTAAAGGAGGAACCACACCCATGAAACATTCCTCCCTTCTTTGCGCAAGTGTCATGTGGGAAGCAGGTCCTCTCTCTCTCTCTCCTCTTCCCAAGTCAGTGATAGCGTTTCAGAACCTGGATCTTCTTCCAACTGAGCCCTGAACTGGTGAGACCGGTCTGTCTGTCTTCACCGAACACACACCACAGCAAAAACAACAAGGTATAAGGTTACAACCGACACACACACACACACACACAGAGCAAGGTGCTGCTCAGGTGCCATGGGCTCCATGATAACTTTAATAATGCACGACGGTGGAGGAACAAAACGGCTTAAAAAAAAAGACCGGAGTAATGTCAAAATATTTCTACAGAAATGGAGAGACAACTTGAGTTGCCTGTTTATTTATTTAGTCATGCATTTTCCGTATAAAGAGCTACCAGGTGATAACAGTGGAGCAGTGACCTGCCAGCTGTTTGACTACGATAACAATGGACGAGGAATGCAAACCTCCCTCAGTCCGAACACATCCATCCTTGTTTACAGTTGTGGGGGCCTTACCTTCTCCCTGGGGCGACGGTACTTGTGCTCCAGCAGACAGTGGCTCTTTACGAAGCCATTTTTGTTTGCCTTCTTCCCATTCGCGGTCCTGTGGCAACCGTCTCCCCCTCCGTTAATGAGCTTGTTCGCGGAGCTCTCCGTCATCGTCGCCGGCCGAGCGGGTGTGTCACGCTTCCGCGAAGTTCTACTCACTCAAGCGGCGATGTAACGTCGGAGCTCCGGGGACAGCCGGAGTTTGACGCCCACTTCACGAAGATCGTCAACTCGGGGTTGGTTACTCTGACTTGGAGCGGACGACTCTTCTTCGACTTGCGAGGCGATTTCGACGAGGCGTATACCGCCACTTAGAGGTAGACTGTGGTATTGCTTATTTTCATACGAGATTCGGATACACGTTTTGCATGAAACGAATACAATATTCATACATAGTTGATGATCAGCCTGGTGTAGAATATTCACCATGGCTACAAGGACATACTTTGCTCTTTAAAATGACAAGAAAAAAAGGGCAATTTCTAACCAGAAGACACGAAGTGAAGTAAAGCATTTTTTCTTTACACTTTGAATTTCTTGATTGTTGCGAATGTCTTCTCTGCTTTCTGCATTGTGGGATGGCTTCGGGTTACACGTCCGTCCACATATAATGGCATCAATCCGGTCTAAAAAAGGTTGTGTTATTCAGGAACCATACGATGTGCCGCCTTTCCCTCACAGTACACACACGCAAAAAAAAAAAAATAAATAATACGGATCGTGTAAAGGAAAATGGTGAGTATCGTGATCTAGAAACCATGGTTGGTTATTAAATGGCAAAATGATGAGTGACTGAATGAAAAATGCTGCCCTCTGCTGGCGTTTTGGGGCGCCGCATCAACCTTTTCATGAACGTGAAGCTGTGTGGTATGGAGTATAATAATATTATTTTGAATCACTTTCATCACTTTAGTTGTTTATATATATATATATATATGTATATACACAAAATGATAATAATAATAATAATAATAAATTTATATATAATTTTATTATTATAAAATTATGATAAAACAATATATTTTTACATTATATTATTGTACTATAATTAAAAAATTATATATATATATATATATATATATATATATATATATATATATAATTTTCTTATTATTATTATCATATTTGTTAGTATTTATTTATTTTGGACATATAGTTTTTGTTTTTGGAAACCAGGGGCCTCAAACCGAAATTTCGTTGCCATAATACAGTGATATGTTTTTGTGCGATGACAATAAAGAAAGTCTAAGTCTAACGCCTTATGATGCCTATACAGACAGAAATTCAATGCCAATCTAAAGCAACAAAGCTTCAGAATCAAAGACACTTTCAGTGTCAACACAGCAACATCCAAGTCCAAACATGAATGTTGGCACTGTATCAAAGCATCAAGGCAGACAAACTCATTTATGAATAGGGCAGCTTCACAGTCAGGTGCCTGATACAGAGAGCATCCGATAGCTAAGTGACCACTTGATAAAAGTTTCAAATGGACAGGTATTTTCGAGTCATATAGACTGACTGGAGATGGCGCAACAAAAAGATGGAGACTGCGAGTCCAGGAATGAGGCCCCTGAAAGCCCCAGGCAGACAGCTGCACCCATGCCGAGTCAGACATTCAGAAGCCCACCTCTGCTGCCGGACCCAGAGGTGCCACCCATGCGTCCACTGTTGCACCAAGGGCTCAGACGTAAGGTCCAGTCAAGGAAGGCAACTGTGCTGAAAGGACTAAGGCAGAAGACTTCAGGTCGGAACCACACCTTCTTCCCAAAATCAGGAACCCAGCACCTTCTTCCACGGAGCAAAAGCAAGCCCCAGGGCAGGAAGCCACCAATGAATCTCCCGGGGAAAAACCCACCACTACTCCCCGACCCGAGTGTTCCACCCTTGCTGCCAAGGATCACCCGAAAGCTACCTGGCAGGACCCCTCCATTGCTTCCAGACCTTCTTCCTGGTGTAATGAACCAGCCAACATGTAGGAGAGCGCCTTTACTCCCCGACCCAGGGGTCCCACCCATGCTCCCAGGAGTGCGACACAAAGGTGGGAACCCAACCTTTGTAGGGGTTCGATCTTACCAAAGAAGGGGAGCAGCACCGCCCAGACATCGACATCCAAACCCTGCATATCCCCTCATGCTAGCAAACGCGAACACCCAACCTCTGTTCTCAGCGCAACATAAGACGGACGAGTCTTCGCTGGCTCACTTTGATGATGTTAAGCTCCAGGAATTTATTGCGGAGTTTGATCGACAGCACCTTATAAACGATGGGTCCGCCGTCAATGACTTTGAGTCGGTCACTCTGAAGAACTTAACAATCTATAAAGAACTGCAAAGGGTCACGCAGTCGTACCGAGAGGTCGAACAGCAGTATGAGACTGCTGCGCAGCAAGTTCAAGTTCTCCAGCACAGACTCAACATGCAATGCAAGTCCCACAAAGATCACCACAACTTCATTCAGAATTTGAAAGCAGAGCACACGGAAAACCGCCGGAAGATGCTGGAGAAGAAGACTGCTCTTCAAAGAGACGTCGACGTTACCCAGCAGTATCTTCTGAGGAAGGTGGATGAGCTCAAAAAGGCTCACCTCGCAGGACAGCAGAATTTCCCAAGCGAGTTCAAGAGAGCGACTGATCCTCCTGCGGAAAGTGAGTCGGCATCTGCATCAGACGCCACATGGGACCCCGATGAACAGCTGGTTCCACTGAAAGGCAGCAATGGGCAGCAGGGCTCTCACAGCAGTCTTTCACAAGACCAGCATTTGATCGTATCTTTTAAGTCTGAGATGAAAAAGCTCAGAACTTGGAGGATGGACGAGATAGAGAAGCTGAGAAAACAACTTCAAGATCAATTTATTCTCAACCTTGAGCTGTCTAAAATGCTGGAGAATGAGAATGACGGGCGGAGCGACGCGCACAATGGTGTTTCGCCAGAGGACGTTTGCGATGAAGAAAAGGAAGCTCATCACCAGGATCAGGACAAAGAGTCATCTTCTCCAGAGAGGCCTTCTGAAGCGGATGGCAAGCAAGATGGACAAACAGACCTGTGGGATGAAGAGCGAAAGAACGAGGCATTAGATGGGGATCGCCAGAGAGATCCAGATGAGGGCCATGGTTTGATACAGTGGAAGAAAGACCTGCCAGAGGTTTGCCAACCGGAGTCATCGGACGAGGTTTGTGAGGCAGACCCAGATGAGGATGCTTGCAAACAGGAGACATTAGAGACATTAGAAGCTTCCCAACAGGTGACCCCACCAACGCCTCGCACGCCAGACCCACAAGAGGATCGGGAGAAGGAATCCAAAGAGCTGGAGAAGGAGGAACATCTGAAGACACAGCCGACACCCCTTTCCCTTTCATCGTTCTCTGCAGCCTTGAGAGAGGAGGGTGAACTCCAGGATCCAAAGACGTTGAAAGGGTCAACTTGGAAAGGCTTCCAGCAGCTCATCGCTCAAGGGAAACTGAAACGGGAGAAGCCTCTCCTGGTTTAGTCAGTAGTGCTCCACCCTCACGGCGAACGGGTCCATCGAGAGTTTCCTCCGGGTACTCCGGTTTCCTCCTCTGAAAACCTGTTTTTATTTGTAGGGATGTTCATGTTGGTGTCAATGCACAAGGCGGAACATTTCTTTCAAGTGATTCCAGTTAATAAATGAAGTGAAACACTGAACTGAAATATCATTTTGTAAACATGTCCATATTTGACATGTTTAAATGTAAGAGGGAAATCTATATCTTAAGTTTCAGCCGGAATAACGGCGAAAATATTTTGTCCGTTTAACATTCAAAACCATATGCGTGAGTTGGCTGGTTGATTGACATAACCATTACTGATAGCTACGGCTGTCCAAACCGTCTCCACATAATGGATCATCTACCGCCAGGAAGCGACTGAGAAGAGGGCTCTCCTGCAGTCAGGTAAGATGGACGGCACGTCAGGTTGACAGACACACCATTTTCCAGTGGGCAGCAGACCCTTTCAGGCTCCCTGCCGTCCGTGTCGGAATGCCGCTGAGTGAACCCGGCTTAATGTGCTCAGGTGAAGAGCTAATGATAGGGAACTTTTTAAGTGACAGTGGGATGTGTGCTGTCAGACTGACAGACTCAATTTGCCTGCTTAGTGGCTTGGTAAAGGATTCAAAGCGGGCAGAGCAGGAGCAAACAAACTGCAAAGTGGTGGATTCAAAGTAAAAGTTGCAATTGCATCACGTGACTTTTGAACCCATCAATTCAGGTGCAGGAAAACATCCCCGGAATCACGTCCAGTTGCTGGACAAAGTCCATGTCCTGCCCACTTGAAATCAGTATCAGAGAGCGCTGGGATCAAACCAAACAACCAAGTGCACTCTGGAGATGATTGAAGATGGCCACGGCTCCACACTGATGGGAACACAAGCTCCAACTTTCAATTCTCCAAGAGAAAACATCCAGTAAAAGTGGGTGAATCAGATCCTGGACACTGTTATTGCGCTGGATTTATCACCAACATATTGCTTCCCTGCCTCTGAAGAACGTCTGATAAGCCATCACAAAATAACCTGAGCTCAGCTTAAATGTGCACCACAGCACCGGCCATGCAGTTTATTATTTTGGAGATTGTTGCCTTGTCGGTAGGAGATAAGAGGCTATCCATCATGGCCTCTCTTCACAAGCCGAAGATTTCATTATGGCTCTACACAGCTGGCATTGAGGAGCACACAATAGCAATGTCAAGGAACCAATATCTCTCTCACTTTCATGAATACAAATCTCATTTATCTCCAGTACACGTCCGCACATGAAGTGAGGAATCATCTGAGGAAAGGGAGGAAGATGTTACACGGCTTAAAATAAAGATTTAAATTTTAAGAAATTTCATAAACTATTGGCGTTTCATTGCACAATGCAGTACTCGACTGGCTCCAACCATTCACTCCCTCTTGTTCAGCCTGTCAAATCTAGAAAGAGCAGTGGGTGGGGAACACAGACGCCAAGCTATTACATGAGACAGGCAACCACTTACACATCAGGGGAAAGCAATGAACCTGTGTAGGAGCCAGTTATGGTTCTAGGTTATAGCTCATGTGGCCCAGAGCCTGTGTCTGAAAAACTCAGCCAGAAGCAGCATAGAGAACTTTCAAGACATCAAAACGGTTTTGACTGTCCATCTTTACATGGAACCCACTCGATGTGGGAATGTGAGGAACACAGCAACAATACATAATAGGACAGCTGGATTCGGTGTAGAACTTCGATTGCAAACAGATGCACACAAGTTGACTGTGGACTCTTCAGAAAAATTTATTTCATGGGCTATACTTGGGTTTACAAAGCCTGTTAACATGTTCATGGGTTTACACTGTACAAATCTGCCATTAGTGGCCACAACTAAACAAAACACTAGGGCTTTATAAACACAAGCAAATGAAGAGAAAGTCAAACATGGAAGAAAGAGTTTAACTGTATGGTATATAGGTTAAAAAAACAACTAAAACCCAAAACATTCTCAGAAAATTATAACAAATGTACAGATATATTAGATGAGACCTTCAGATTGTGGAGTCAGATCTCAAAAGGAATGGCTCATCTTACACCAGAACGACAAAGGTAATGAGGAACACATCTGCACGATCAGCCGTTCGACTCTTCTGCCTTCTGAAATGGTGCGAGCAGCTCCGGTCATGAGCGGCACCCTGGAGCCTTTACTCCTTCCTGCGCTTCTTGTCATGGTAGTCGTCTTTTGAGCGGCCACTCGTGGACGGCCGCTTGGAGCCGCCGTGCAGCTTGGCTTCCTCCAAGAACTTGTCCAGACCGAAGGGATCTTCTTCAAACTGCACGGGTCCGTCACGCCTCTGCCCGTGGTCGCCGCCTGAAAACTCCTTGTCTGGAACAAACCTGACGAAAAAACAATTGAAGAAATGACATTCGACATCAATTCCAGGTGAACTGAACACGAAGGATGGATAAAATATGAAATGAAAAGATTAAAATGTCATTATTAAGAGTCGCACCTGTTGTTCTGCACAAGTGTGTCGAAATCATCTGCATAGGCATCTTTGTCGATGCCTCTGCTGGGCCGGTAGATGTTTGCTGCCATGTCTCTTCCAGGGCGGAAGGGCTTGTCGTACACATTGTAGGACTCATCCTCACCGGCATTGAAGCCACTGTCCATACCCTAACGGGAAAGAGTAAACATCTTAGAGAACAGATCATTTGGATTCACTTTTTAAAAGGAGGCAACTCGGGTCACCTGGCTCTGGTTGAAGAGACGCTGGTCATACTGGGCCTCGTTGGTGGTTCGAGGGTTGGGCATCCCCAGGGCAATGAGTTCGCTAATATCTCGGTTCTGGTCCCTCTGCAGCTTCGACCTGAAGCAAAACACATACATTTATGCAGTGGACATTTACATTTATGCTGAGGAGACAAACAAAAAAGCAAGCAATGATTGCAAGAGCAAGTCATATATTCACTCCAAGTCACTGCAGTAGACTTGCACTAAGACTCGGAGGATGACTCCTCACGTCTTTTAAAATAATACGGTCAACAGTAGCAGAAAACAGGCAAGTGTTAGGATGACAGGAGATGAGTACATGGACCATCTCTGAATCTCGTTGCATCCATCAGGGGTACCACATGAATGATTCAGCAGTGTGAACAGTGTGTCTAAATGGATGAAGAGGAAGTTGAGTGAGTTCACACTAGGTGTTTTTTTTTCTGAAGGTGCGTGTCCAGTACCTCTTATCGGGAGCTGCTCGAGAGATGTTCCTGTCATGCTGTCTCTCTTTCCTCCTGTCCTGTCGGATCTCATCACGCTCTCTGGCCTCGCCGTCATCGCCACCTGCCGTGGCAGACCAAAACACAGAGGAGTGAATAGATGCCAGGGATCAGAAAATGATTTTCTGAGGTGAAAAGATACATTTAGATCGTGAGAGAGGGGTGGAAATGTCAGTTGCAGAAAACGATCGCAGCACAGTAAGAGACGCTTGTGGAAAATAATGTCAAAAATTCAGGCAGATATACAGACTGAGATCAGAGACCAGCTGAGGTATGGAATCATTTTTCTCAACCTAGTCAGTGTTGATGACTGCATGAGCTTATGACTCAACTCACCTTTATCCCCATGGCTCTTAATTCCTGCTCTGCGATCTCGGGCCATCTGAGCCAACTCCCTGAGTTTCTCCTCCTTCTTTTCCTTCTCCTTCTGGGCCATCTTCTTCTCCACCTGGGCTCTCATCTCGACGGCCTCTCTGGCCTACAGACACAAACAAAATATTTGCTTGTACAGTGCAACAGATTGACTGGCAAAGCATGAAAACGGGTCAAGAATTACCTTTCTGTCGGCGATGTATAGAGCTTCTGCGAGCTTGGCAAAGTTTTCATTGATGTGAACCGTTTGAAGGCCGCGGCCGTCCGCAGCCAGACGTTTGTCTAGTGGGATTGTGTAGCCCTGGAGAAAGCACAAGACAGATGAAGATTCAGGACAAGAAAACTGAAATTAACAAGGAAATTGAATTTATGAAATCTATTGTATTTTTCTGAACTATTATTCCGACTATCTAATACAAAGATCAGCTTTCTTTTCATGACATTTGTTTTCTTCCATTCTGGCTTGAGGCCATTACCTTTGCGTTCTTCCAGTTGGAAATGCATGGAGGAATTCTCCACTCCTGCTGCTCCTTTACCGTCATCTATATCAAGAACAGCACAGGAAGAAAGGAGGAAATAAATTATAAATAAATGCAATAATAGCTGTCTTCTGCTCAACAGCGCCAGCATTACCTTTCTGCTAGGAGAGTGCATGACAGGGGCCGGAGGGGAGGGGGGTCCTCGAGGAATCTTTTTGTTGATCCTGTAAGACAATTAGAAACACAAATATTAGTGCCTTTTCTTATCCAAACAGTTCTTCATTCCAGCACAGACACCATCAAACAAGGGACACCTTCACAGAAACTAGAAGAAAGTATGGATCAGATGGAGCCACAACAAATAAACCAACAACTGCACACTACAAAACGTTGCCAGCCCGTGAAAGATTACACAGAATGGGCATCAGAAATGGCAACTAACTTGAAACGAGGAGGCTCCATGGGGTCCTTTTGCATTTCCACCATGCGGATGACTCTCTGTTTAGCCCCTGAGTTGAAGGCAACTCCCTGCTGCGATGGTGTGTATCTGCATGAGAAGGAGAGAACAAAGTTTAAGCTTTCAAGACTACCGGCGAGTTCAAAGACCAATTCATGAAAAGAAATCTTGAACACATGAAATATTAAAACACCAGGAAAAAAACAAAAAACTGTTTTGAATAACTGTTTTTCTTACATATTTAAATATTGCCTTTGCATTCCTTTGGAAAGCTGCCAATCTAATCTCCGAAAAAATTCAACTCTTTCTGAACTACTTCTTATGGATCTCTTTATTGTACCATCATGGATTAATTTTGTTTAAACCAATCCCCCGGGATTACATTGCATTTTTAAAAGAACACATCTACAATGTTATTAAAAAAATGTGCATTTGGTTGAAGAGCATACCTGATGTACTGTGCTGGAGCCTGTTTGTCTGCTGCTCTCACAGGCATGGCAGCAGCAATCTTTTGGGACACTTGCTTGTTCAGAGCTTCACGTGTTTTCTCTGTGAGCTGGGAGGAAACAAGCGAGAAAGACATGAAAAATCAGCTTAACAGGGATGTACACTGATTCCTACGACAATGGTATTCCAGTTCAAATAGTGGACTGCTTCATAAGCATCATACCTCTTGTATGGCTTCCTCGTCTGGCTTCTGCAGTTCCGCGGTATCCTCATTCATAACTTCTTTCGGAAGAAGATCTGTGTACTTGCTGAAGACGACCTTCAATAAAACACAAACATGCACTAGCTGTTTACATATCACTACTAACAACATTTTGCAAGCATACCTTGTCTTTGTTCTGTCCTTGTTTGGCAATAGCATCATACTTAATTTTGCCTTCCGCATCAACCTGCACTGCCAGGGCATTGGAAGTCTTCTTCGCTCTTCCCATCTCCAGAGGGAACTGGGCAACATGGATCTCAGGGAAAGCACCGCCATCTCCAAAGTCCTGGCATGAAAATAAAGATTGTTAAAAGAGAAACAATTCACAGCGAGTTTAGTTCAACATTGACCCCTAAAACATATAGACATAAGAGGTTACTGCACTATACTGGACTGTTTAAGGCACCATAATAAGAAATGAAAAAGCTGGTGTTGGGGGGCCTCGACACCAAGAACAGAGTTGGGTTACGCTTTTATTATGTGCTGCTGTGCTTTGTTCCTTTCTCAAATTTGATTTAAGTGAAATAGAATTAAAAGTAATTTTACCAAATATTTACAAGGCTTTTTTAAACTGTACAATAGTTAAATAAACATGTTATTTATATTCATCTATGCATCAATGAATTTAATTTCATGACAATATATTGTATCACATTACGTGTTGTGCAGACTATAGAATAATTTGTGTTTAGTGAATAATGCAGAAATTAAACTCATGATTCCCGCAGAAAATAAAAGACGCTTATCAGCACTGGAAACCTTGATCTTGGACCCAACTTCCGTGTTATACCCCCCACGCCCGCAGACTTTGGTGCTAACTGAGAGGCCACACAAACCATACCTCGACAGCTCGGGGCACCCAGCCGTGCCTGTGCCCGTAAGGAGGTGGCTCTCTCCGTGTGGACACAAGGGCAGTAGAATACGACCTCTGGGCCCGAAGTCTCTCCTCTGCCTCCAGCTGGTCCTGGGACAGCTGGATTGGCGCCGGTAGAAAGCTACAAACAGAACGACACGTTGTTAGAACTGAGCAGAAGAATTAGCTTCCAGCTAAACCCACAAGGCAAGCCAGGCCTTGCTTTATCGATCAAAATACACCCATCTGGAACATTTTACAACGTACGAATCCAGTGGTACAAAGTTTATTCCTAACGTTTGGCTGGTTGAGGTTAGTCAAAAGTTCAATTGTTTGAATCTGATTTGTTAATACGTCGGCATGCTAAAATTAGCAGCTATGCTAGTGGCTTTGGATAGAAACACGATGCAAAGCGCGAAAATCAAGATTTGAGGAACTTCACTACACGGCAACATTGCACGCCTACACATTATATGCGCTCGTAGGACGAACAACCCGACAAATAAAAGGGAAAAATGACTTCTTGTAACACTTACCTCGCTAGCGACATCTTGCTCTTTCTTCCTTAGCAATGAACTGAGCATGCGCGCTGATAGGAGCAACTCGTACAGTATACGTCACGAGCGGAAAAGGCCCGTTCATGAAAATAAATGATTAAGTATTGAAAAAAAATCGTTTTAATTTCGTTTTTATAGCGTTGCGCGCGTGAAAAGTGGAAAAAGTATACACATTTTTAGCACAAAATAAATCGTGTAGAATTCTTTTTTTTTTTTTTTTAAACGGAGAAGTAAGCAGTCAACATTGAGAAATGAACAATTAAACATCAACAATCGTATTTTCTGTCTTAATTTAAAATTAAAGGTGCATGAAATTCGGGTTTGTCTCTTCCATACACGTTTCTATCTCTATTTACTTGACCAACAGTTATGAGTTATTCTATATACTGTGTTGTGTGCTGCTGTCATGTATGTATTTTGTTATGTATGTATGTGTGTATGTATGTATGTATGTATGTATGAGTGTATGTATGTATGTATGTATGTATGTATGTATGTATGTATGTATGTATGTATGTATGTATGTATGTATGTGTGTACGTACGTATGTATGTATGAGTGTATGTATGAGTGTATGTATGTGTGTATGTATGTATGTATGTATGTATGTATGTATGTATGTATGTATGTATGTATGTATGTGTGTATGTATGAGTGTATGTATGTGTGTATGTATGTATGAGTGTATGTATGTGTGTATGTATGTATGAATGTATGTATGTATGTATGTATGTATGTATGTATGTATGTGTGTATGTGTGTATGTATGTATGAATGTATGTATGAATGTATGTATGTATGTATGTATGTATGTATGTATGTGTGTATGTGTGTATGTATGTATGTATGTATGTACACAATTTCCTCATCTATTTCGGTGCCTCCTCAAATACGGTCACCAACATTTTAAATGAAAATCCGTTATTCTGGACAGGCACATAGCAGATTTGAAATTGCAAAATACTCTAAAACTCTCATCTGTTTCCCCCCCACACCAAGCACTTTAATGGCTTTATGTTCAAAGAAGTGTGGCTGAACGAGCAGAACAGACAGGCGTCATTATCCGGCGTAAATGTGCCAGAAGGAAGCCCTCTCGCACTTCCTGTCTCAGTTGCAATAAAGACATGTTTCATTTGAGGCGACGGAGCAGAGTGTGCGAGCGTAAAAGCTTTTCAAATGACTCGGGTGGACAAGGCATATTATGTAACGTCACCATAACAGACTGTGCTGAGACAATAAAGACAAAGAATAACCCGACTCAGGCGCTCTGCCATGATGGCTCACAATATGTGACATATTTGCTGTGAATGCTGCAGTGTTTCTCTTTTCTTTTGCCTTTTCCTTTCTGTTTGTGCAGCGTCATCATTCTTTCCTAATTTTCTTCTTTCTGTTCTCCTTGTCTCTTCTTTCACTCGCTCATTGGTAATTCAGTTTATTAATGTGACACTGGGAAACGGGGCACGTCAAAGAAAATCCGTCACAGTGAAGTGGCATCACGGAAGGAGCCTCTAATAAGCCTCATAATGTGGGTGATTCTGACTTCGGCTGCTCCTGGCATTTGGCACCAAGGTGCCGAAGACCCTCCACGATCTTCAACATAAATTGGGAATTACACTACCACAGTGTTTTTCAACCGTTTCTAAGCCACGACACATTTGGTTTATTGAAAAAAATCCAGAACCTCAGCCAACGCGCAATTGTGCATAGTTGAAAGTCCTGTAGAAAATCCCTTTTAATTTATTAAAAAATGTAGCTACTGACACTTGGCTATTTTGGCATGCCATTTGCAGAAAATATATCCGGATTTATGTATTTATTTATTTTGAATAACTGTTTCAATTTCATCACAATCTATTTTGTATGGTTTTTATTCTAGTTTGGAGAGTTTCCAGACAAATCTTTCATGTTCATTGCCACAACTTGCTTCCTAACAACAACAAATCTTTCTCTCTTCACATTTTGGGGCACATTTATTTGGTCCAGCATTTGTTTTTTAGCCAACTTTTAAACAACGAAGCAAACTTGTCTAGAGCACGAGTGTCAATAAAGTTTTGAAGTGAGACGTCATGCGTCCGAACAGAACACATTAAACAGTCTTTTAAATGTTTTATGGGCTCCATTTTCATTGTGATTTTTCTTGTCCAATATCGATTAATTTTATTCTAAATTTTTGTTGAATTTTTAGCTTCCTCTTAATAAGAATAGTAGACAGCTTTTAAAATGCCTTGACTGGGAAATACATCTGTAAATGAATAAGAAAAGTAAATGCAAATGCAGTGCAAACACACAACATAGGAATAAATATGGAAAATATTGATAACAAATGTGGAAGTAGACATGTCGAATGAATGAAAAAATATATTTTATTTTAGTGAATTTTGCAGGACTTTAATTCTCCAATTATGAAAATGTATTTAAATGTATTTCTATTTTTATTTCCACTTTTGTCATCAAATTTTCTCACTCCTGGAATTTGGTTGTAGATCTCATGTCAAACCTGAAGCGAATTCCAAAGCATAACAATAAAAACACATTTTCTGAAGCACATTAATAACATTTTCAAAATGTAATAAATTTTGATTCATCACATTTAAAATTTGACACCAGAATGATCAAATTTAAATTGAGTCTGTTTCCATAAATGTAAATATCTGTACTTTTATACAGTTTTTTTATACTTAAAAATTCAGTTTTATGTGATAAATCTGTCTAATTTCCATTGATTTTTTTTTTTTTGTCAGTGAAAATTGATCATTGAAAGTACCGGCAGTCTTTTCATGCAGAGAAAACATTTTAAATTGTTAATAATGTACATTCTGGGACTGGATGATTATTGCTGCAGTCACAGCAATGTATCTGAAGCCTAACTTAGGAGCAACTTAGTAGCAAGTCAACAATAAATGCAAGATTCAGCTTACAACTTGAAACTATCCAGGAAATGTGAAAAAACAAACAAAAAAAAAACAAAACATTGTACTCGTCCTTGTCGGAAATGATTCACGTCACAATTATCAGCAGGTAAATACTGGGAGTCGAACAGGAAGGGGGAAAAAAAGAGAGGAAGTCTGGGGAAGCAGGCGTCTTAGGCGGTGAATGAAAAATGAATTGAGCTCAAAATGGGTCAGCAGCCTGCCACTTTCCCAGCTGCGCTCGCAAACATAAAGAAAATACACAAGAGAATGTACCCCAGCTCCCATATACTGTTGTGCAAGGTGGCACTTTGCTCACTTACTGGTGTACTATGATCCTCTGCCATAGTAATTGTGATACGCTGTGTAAAAGGTGTACGTGCTCCCTATAAGTTTATACACTTTTAACTCTGTCACAGCTGAGCATAAACCATTAATGCTGTAGTGTATTAGACTATTTAGAAAATATATCGTTACAAAGGAATCAGGATCAGCTTTATTTGCCAAGAATGTTTAACATACGGGGAATTTGTTTAGAGATTTAGAGAGAGAAGAATATATATTTACAAAGAAGCAGACACAATAATAATAATGAGTAAAATAAATAAATAAATAAAGAACACTGTGCAGACTGGAAGTTCAAAAAGCAGAAAAGCTGACCAATATGCTTTTCATTTTTCTTATGCTCTTCCACTCAAAGCATAAAATAATAACAAAAAAAAAATGATTTGACTATTTTTGCATGTCCAATTCTTTTTTATTTTGCATGTTCTAGAGTCCCATAAATGACCGCTAGATGGCACTACTTATCAAAAATCATTTATGCACACACCAATCCAGGCACATGGGTTTTTCAAGCAACATACCTGCAGGTGTTTCTCTGTCTGAACTTGACCACAGCACATCTGTTTTACATGAGAAAGAGCCAAATATTGAAATGTAAGAGGCGATGCAGGAGCCCGGCACACATTTTTCTTCCCCGGGAGTGTTCTCGTGCGCAAGTCTGCCAGAGTGCCAGACTGAGCATTAGCTGAGAACCAGGGTGAGGATGCTTGCATGAGCCACTCAGGACCTCTCAGCATCAGCAGCCGGGCTGTGAGAGCAGCTATTCCCACCTCTATATTTGGACCTTGTCTGTCATCCTGCATGAGGCGGAGTGTGGGTTCCTGCCATTAACACCAGACCTTGCATCATCGCTCTTTCAATTCCGATGGGAAGAGATTAATTTCCAGCTTGACTCACAAATTGCCTTTTGTTGAGAGCTGTTTTTTTCCCCCTCACACACTGACATGCAGTAAACATCTCTCTCATGCCATTAGAATCCAACCTCCGCGTATTCAAATAAACAGCTAACTCTGCTGTTTCCATGCTGTTTCCATGCCGGCGTGTGATGCCGGCGCTGATCTGACCTTGAGAGGAAGGACGGGGAGAAACATGCCGCTGAAGAAACAAGGCAGTGCCGAGCTAATCTCCAGAGCACGCTGCTCGATAAAGAATGCTGATAGTGGGCCGCGGCGTTTCCTGCAGTGGAGATATTTATCGTCCCAGATTTGGGTCTTCCAGGAGGCAAAGAATAGTTCATCTTCATTTGCCACCTTCTTTGATGTCGGTGAAGGTGTTACAAGGATGGAAAAGCAGCGTTTGAGGTCATCACGGAAATTCACGGGGCAATATTCTTGTTTCTGCCAGAGGGCAAAGCTATCGCAGACATACATGTCCTATTACAATAACATGAAGTCTGCAGTACAGCAGGCTCATGCACAGTCAGAGCTCAAGCTCCAGCCCTTTTTCATGCATGAAAAAACGCCCCTTTTCCTGGGGTGCATTCTTATTCTTCATTGTCAAAATCTTCCCCCAAAAAGCTACTCTCTCTGAAATGTATTTTGGCATTTTTTTAAGTTCTTGGGTGAACTGTTCCCATGTCATGAGCCCCTCCCTCTCCACATCATGGAGCGCAGAGAAGCCCAAAATGTCTCCATTGACCCACGGCAGTAGACAGACAATAACAAAAATAAAATCCCCTGAAGTTGAAGTTGAAGCTAAATTAACCACATTAGCGGCGCAGAAAACAACATTGCTACTGGTTACTTAAATAGAAAATCAGTCATAATTTGAGTTTTATGAATAATTCCCAGTGCCCTTTATTCTGGCTGCACCCCCAAAATGGCTCTGCATGTGCAACCAAGATGGCAGCGATGACACTAGAAAATGCTGAAACTCAGGTAGAAAAAATATTTAACAGAAATTAGTTTGAAAATGAAATTATTGAATCTGCCATGACCTCTGTATCATCTGCAAAATGTTGGGTAAAGAGGCGAATTTAGACACAATTTTATTCTGCTTTAACATAGATGTTTATATTCAATATTAGTAGTAACTGCTGGTGTGCAGCGTTTCAGGCCATCACCATTTGCATCCAGACTTTATTGTTGATGATGATCACGCCTTTTTCTTCAGTTATGACAGTGCTTCTCAATTATTTTCTGTTGCACGACCCAAAAAGAAGTAAACGTTTCGCACCTCCACCACCTCTGCAAATAGTATCATTTGTCTATTAAATTTTTTATCAGTACACCTTTGCATAACATTGTATCCTTGTTCACATTAAAGACAAAAATGGAGATCAACTTACAATAAAGAATAACTTTATTTACATGGTTTTTGTCTGGAACAGAATAGACTTAAAGTTCATGAATTTGCCTGAAATTACAAGACAAAAACCACGAGTGGATGTGCAATTATGTTTTTCATTCTAGTGCGGCAGAAAAGTACGTTCGCCGAGGTCACATGCATCGCTCCGCGCCCCCCACCTGAGAGTAGTTTGAACAAACTACACTTTCGCATTGGACAGATGTATTGTTTTATTTACACGTATCGCCAAGTAGCTTTAGCATCTACTTACTGAAATACTCATAATACGATAAGAGTCCAATGACTTTGCAGAAGGTGTGTATAAAACCAACCATAATATCCCAACCACCCCCCCCAAAAAAATATGCATTGGTACTGAGGTGCAATGATCATTGCATTATGATAGAGAGCATGTCACTTGTATGTACTGAGTGGAACCTTGAATTAAGGAACATATTTCATGATGTAAATAGTCTGCATATTGGGATTATTCTGTCCATATTTTTTTTCATCACATTTATGGTGTAAAACAAAACAAAACGAAAAACATTCCATTCCACTGACGCAATAGTCATTTGTAGTTTGTAGCCCCCAATGGTAGTCGAATTATTTGATGCAAGAGAAAATATGAATGCAGTTTACCACCTACCAACTATTTACACCTATTTAACTATATAGTTTAACAATATGTAGTTTAGACTTCCCCACCATTGGAAACAAAGTAGTTTTGCACTATCAAAATGAGACTCCGCCATCTGAAATGAGGTCGCTTGGCATGTCCAACCCTATGATTTTGATTGGTGCAAAAGTTCATCAAATTAATATGGAAATGCGCTGTAAAACCCTTAAAACCATTTTTGTTTCTTGAAAATCGCCTTGCAAATGTGAAGCCCAGAACCAGGACCGGTGTTCTCAGGGCTGTAAGTTGCCCATATTCCCGTCACACTTTGGGAAGTGGCCGACCAACTGTGCCCTCCAACCACTGTCTGACTGATTCGCTGCAGCAACATCGGTCCCCGTGCTTTCATCTTTATGCATGGAGGCTCCCTGTGGCACACCTCAATTTCCACAGTTTTCCCACGTAACCAGCCCACCACAGGCTGACTTCATTACCATAGGTTTACAGGGACATTCTATATTCGCCACAGCAACTAGATGATGGGCTTCAGTGGTGGCTGGTGCGTGAGGGGCCACTTCATTTTAACTGCTTGAGACAGGTGAAACAGACTGGGGAAGGATGTGCAGCTGTGCACCACAAGAAACCTGGTAGCACATCAGCTGGTGTTGCTGTCTCCAGAGGAGGATGGGGCGCAGCTGCCATAGTCAAGGTTTATTCCACCTTTCAGAGCTGGCATTGCATGAAATAATACATGCTGGTTCCCCTCACCATATTAAACACGATGATCCCCTATCATCAAAAAACGCAAGTCGGATTTTATAATACTCTTTTTCGATGACTTTTGTTGCCTGGACTTTGCTGATCATCCGTCCAGAACAGTGGGCATTACAGCGTCTGCCAGTCCAACGCTGGCTGTTGTGAAGAGGAAACAAAAGCATGAACATGTTTTCCTCAACAAAAACATGGCCTTGAAAATGCAGCACGAGTGAGCCTTGATATCACAACAGTTCATCTCAGCAGAGACTTACAAATAAAGCGCTGAGGAATTGTCATGTCCACATTTCCAGTGGGACATTTGGTCATTCATTATCTTCCCTTAATGGGGTCACAGGGTCGGAAGCGAACTAGGACTGAGAGCCGAGGGCCACAGAAACATTCACACACAGTCTCACACCTAATTTTCACCGACTAGTTAACCCCAGCTTGCTACAGACAGAGCACTGAAACGGAAGCCTCCTCATGCTGCATGAGCTGGAATGATTTTGGAAATTGCTGTCTCTCCTGGTGGAAAGCAACAAGGTTTTACTGACCTTTCTCTCACTCAATATCGACTGGAATGACCTCCATCGAAATCACCATTTTAAAATACTAAATAATAAATACTCTTTCCTCAAGCGTGCCTGCGTGGATAGTCGTGTTTCTCTTTGTATTTCTCATGAAACACAAAGCATGCAAATGAAACATGTAAAAATGATATATGTGATGTCACTAGCATCAATAAACGTGACTCAACAGAATGTTTTTGGAGTGAGACACAGAGAGTCTGCCATTTTACTGGGCTCTAAAACTGTTGCCTTGAGCTTCATCATAATCTGGTCATGGCTTTGTGTTGTCCTTGATATTGACAGTCAGTATTGTAGACGACCCGCTCTTACCAATTCAAATGGGCCATTCGGCACTATCTTTCCAGGCGGCGCTGCTGGTTGTGAGCACTACCTTCTATGGGCAGTCTGAGTGCAAGGTCAGGGATATGGGTTCGGCTTAGGTATATTTATCTACACCACAGGAGCTTTCTGGCTAATGATGGGTAGATGAAGTATCATGAAACAGTATTGCAGGGTTGATGAAACAGCGTACTAATTTTCAGAGGCCACCAGGTGGCGCTTTCGGTTGAGAACTAATGTGAGGTGTCACTGAATTATTCCAAACATTTTACAGCAGACAGTGCCCTGTTGAGGCCTCGGAAAATCAGGACACTTTTTCATGAAACCTCATCAATCTTACAATGCCGTGTCATGACACCTTATCTACCCATCACTACTTCGGTGCGATATAAAAGGCTGATATTCTGCCCTGAAAAAGGACCATGGACTGAATGAATCCACATTGGTGATTTATCCATGCTTGTAGCTGCTGAAACTTTTAGGATTGTTTTAAACTTAAAGAGGTGATTAGTTTGTGTCTTTGCTTCAAATAACAAAAATCTCTTGTCCTGAGGCTTCATGAAACAGCGTCCTCATTTACAGAGCTCGGAAGGTGGCGCTCTCGATTTGAAAATAATGTCAAGTTTAATTTAAATAGTTCTTCTGAAGATAAGGTTTTTGGATCGAGTGCCATCTACTAGCTCCTAAACTGAGGACACTGTTTCGTGAAGCCTCACCAGCCCACCACTAGTCTCCACTTTTAGATGGATAGTCTGCTGTGTTGAACCATGCCTGAAAAGTGGAAGACAGTTTTGTTTGTAATACATAAATCAAAAGACTCATGAGGGAATAGAATTTCTCGATGTCAAAAATATATACAGGAACGATTAGCAGAGTATAGAAAGTCGTGGACAGTGATTTAAATTCCGGGAGCAGTGAAGGGCATAAAGTCTAAATGGAACTGCCACAGATGTCTCTCCTGTGGGTTTATCAGACCTCCTGAATTAGCTCTGTGTTAGGCGGCAGGGGGTGTTTGCATTAAGATAGTTCAGGCTTCAGTGACCAGGGATGAAGAAATGAAGGACTGTGGGAGATCACAGGTTGTCATTTTATTGCAGGGAACTAAATCATTATTTAACCATGTGTGACAGAAATGAATGAAGAATGCTTGGAGGAAAATATACGACCTCGCGAGGACTGCTACTGCGACTTGCTCTGCTAAAACAGTAGCATTGTAAGGGGATAAAATATTGCTTTAAAGTAGAATTATATAAATAAAAAATGGTATGTCTTTGGAACAAAGCAGTGCTTACAGTTGCCGCGTGAAAAGAAGGAAAAGAGGCAAAAGGAGAGAAGTAATTTGACATTGACTGGATTGACCCGACTGTCCCGCTGGATTGAAGTTTTTTTGGGGGGCTGACTGAACAGTGTTTCAAGGTTATGGAGAGAGATGCAGTCAAATGTAATGGCAGCCTGTAATGAGCGTTTTCCTCTGGGATGGATGGTGACTTTGTGGATGGCAGGTGATTCAAGGCCTCGGGGGGAGGATTAGAAGGCCTCCTGCCATCACAACCGTTTATACTGGGAGACCACAAACACTTCTGACACACCAGTCTTGGCTCCGGCAGCTTAAACAATGAAGAGAAACTTTCATCAGAGGGAATCTGGAAGATGAATGTAGAGCAAACAAACTTTTGATCAATCATTCTATGGGTGTCTTTTATAGCAGCTTAAAGAGAAATGTTGACAGAAACTGGCTTAAAAACAAACCAAAACCTCCATCTGTGCCTCCATTTATGAGACTCTATTATGAAGCAGAGGAAGATAAAGACAATAACACGACATCTAGAACAGACCATGGGTCATCACGCATGAACTGAAACTTTGTGTGACTCCAAAGTGCTGAATTAATGACTTGTGGCAGCACCTAAAACGTTTTATTACGTTCAAAAGCTTTATTATGATGGAAATGCAAAACCTTCAAATTCAGCTGTTACTCGCATGAGAACAACCTGATGGTGTCTCTGGTTCGGTTCGCTGAGTTGTTATTCGGCCCGCAAAGTCAGGTGACAAACAGTACCTTGTAAAGAAAGTGAGTACTGAAGTCTGCTCTGGATCACTATTTTTAGACACTAAAGGATTGAACAGTAACATCAATTGCAACACAGTGGTTGAGCATCACTTGCCGCGATACGCTCGGTATTGTGTGCCTGCCTCGACTCATTGAAGCCAGTGTTGTCGAGCTAGCATAAGCAACTGAAGCATTGCAGCTGAAATAAAAGACGAATCATCAGTGAACGTAATAATGACACTTCATCAGGCGCTGCTGTTTGCTGAATAGACTCTAATGCTCAAGCGATGAGGGCCATTGTGTGCCGTAATTAATGTTGCAGCAAATGTAGCAGTGATTGAAGGATAAAGGGATAATAGGGAGATTTGAGGAGGAAAAACATAATTGCAAGCAGGCAGACTTGAGGGGACTTAAGTTTGCAGTGTGTTTTTCTTGGTGAGATTTTGTTGACTTTTATTCTGTTTGAAATCTACGGAAGCTCAGAGCAGAGCTGCCAGAGATGGAAACATATTTTTGGATCAGTATGACATTATTTCATGATATTTATCATGTTATTTCATGATGTTTATCATGTTATTTCATAATAGTATCACATTATTTCATGATAGTATCACGTTATTTCATGATACGTATCACATTATTTCATGATAGTATCGCGTTATTTCATGATAGTATCACGTTATTTCATGATAGTATCGCTTTATTTCATAATAGTATCACGTTATTTCATGATAGTATCATGTTATTTCATGACAGTATCGCGTTATTTCATGACAGTATCATATTATTTCATGATACGTATCACGTACTTTCATGACACGTATCACGTAAATTCATGATAGTATCACGTTATTTCATGATAATATCACGTTATTTCAGGATATGTACCATGTGATTTCATGATAGTACACATTATTTTTATAATATATTTATCATGTTATTTCATGATATATATCACGTTATTTCATGATATATATCAGGTTATTTCATGACATTTATTATGTTATTTCAGGATAATATGTTATTTCATGATAGTATCACGTTATTTCATGATATATATCAGGTTATTTCATGACATTTATTATGTTATTTCAGGATAATATGTTATTTCATGATAGTATCATGTTATTTCATGATAGTATCACGTTATTTCATGATATATATCACATTATTTCATGATATATATCAGGTTATTTCATGACATTTATTATGTTATTTCATGATAATATCACGTTATTTCATGATAGTATCACATTATTTCATGATACGTATCAAGTTATTTCAGCTTCCGTACAAAACAACTTATACACTCTTTTTTTTCTGGATGGGGTGGACAAAGTAAATCACTAAAACTGAATGTTTGACCAAACCCCATGGTCACCAGTGCTCAAATTTGCCAAACAGCATAACCGGATATGACGTAAGACAGTCTGGGTAAAAATATGCTATCACGGAATAACATGATACTACCATGAAATAACATGATGAATATCAGCAAATAACCTGATACGTATGATGAAATAATGTGATACAGCTCTGGGCTTCCGTAGAAATCCACTATATACAAGCTCGTGCTACAAACATGAGGCGCTCCTATGGTGCCACACGAGCTCTTTGCTTGAGCAGTGTTTCATTGGAGCTCTTGTTTGTCCTATTCTCCATTTCCTTTCCTAATGACCAAACATGAAAAGCAAGACACAGAGGAAGGCTACGTGCAATTTGACAAGCAATTTCTTTCCTAACTTTCCCCACAGCTCAGTGGTATTTAAAACAAAACACACGCTTTGGATCGATACACACAAGGTGTTCTCTCACCCTGTCAAATTCAATATGAAGAAAGCATTTTTTTTTTTTAAACCATGGGGACGAGGTGCAAATTAAAGATTATGTTCAGCAAAGAAACACGCTCCATTTAACTTTTCTGTACACTTCCCATGTCGCCGTTCCACACTCACATTACTTTATATTCTCCCCCACAGCTCGCAGTGAAAACCCAAGGCCTGTTGATCAATGCGTCTGTGATTTCGGAGCATGGATTATAATGGAGGCATTATTGTCCAATGAATGAATGTCCAGGGGGAGTGGATACAGTGTGAAAGGAGAGCTGACAGAGCCGTCATTTGTTATGATAAAGTCCAGCAGACGCCTAAATTCACAGGGAGAAATCTAAACCTCTAGGGAAGTTGGTGCCAAGTATTTAATGTCATCAAATACAAATCGAATGTTATTTTTTGCTGCGTATTAAACTGTTTAAATTTTGTCATCATTTTCTTATTTCTGTTTCTCTGTTGTTTATTGTGATTCTATTCTCTATTCAAAGACATGTATATTACTCTGCCTGTTGTTGTGAGAATGACTCATACATTTGAAATATTACTTTATCAAATTACCTTTTTTCTAAAGTATGAATTATATTTCAAATGCCATAAGAGCGTCTGCAGGAGCCAAATGCACTCGCGTCCCTGGTTATGTTTTTATTTTTCATCAATATTTCTGGACGCATTCCTGTCTTCATGAGGGACAGAGATGTTTGTGTATCACCCAAAGAAAACAAGACAGATCCAGATCCGGACACAGCCTTCTGTCTGTATTTCCACAAAGCTTATGAATACAGACCAAACAGAGCAGTACCATTAGTAACCATGGGGGGCAGTGCTGCTGTTACTACCCAATACCCAATACGTAGCTCCAATGGGACACGAAGAAGACATAACAACGGCAGAAATTTCCTGTCCTCCAGTTGCAAACTTTTTTTTGCAGCCACCTTCTACAATGCTGCCTCTGTTTTTGTCTTTTGTGCAAGACATACATAGTCACTTGACCTTTTCGGCTCTGAAGAGAGTAGTCCGCTTGGCCGAGAGGACTATAAGAACAGCACTTCCCGACCTGGAGGACACCCACACCAGACGATGCAGGTCAAGAGCTCAGAGAATCCTCGGACAGCCCCACCACCCTGGACGTTCTCTCTTCTCCCTGTTACCAGCAGGACGCCGGTTCCGCCTCCTGTTATTATAGTGGGCATCTTGTATTGCACACTTCTATTTTATTGGATACAGGGACACAAAGGATTTCACCATGCGTTGTACTGTGTATAACTGTATGTTTGACAAATAAACCTCATGAATTTTGAGTCAGTACTTCTTCCACAGGCCATGTTGGTTTTAGAGATTGTTGTTGCTATAAACTTCTGAGTCTGTACTGCTGCCCCTGGTGGATATATTGGTGAACAGCAATACAAATGTAAGGAATGCATGGACGTATGTGATCAGTATTATTTAACAACATTATTTAAAAAGTACCTTTGAATAGCATCAATGGCCCCATACTATACTCAGAGAGTGCCAACCTCCGCCAATAAAGAGCCCTTTAAACAACTAAAATGTAGTTCCCTGACCGGGCCTTGAACCGCTCAATCCTAACCCCTTGACCACCAGCGACTATGAAGAAGTTGAAAGTGTGTTTATCTTGTGTATTGAACGGATCACGTACAAAATATAATCATATGTTCCTCATCCCATTTCCCATAAGTCCTTAAAATCTTTAAAACAGGCAGACAAACTAACGCTGTGGGAAACATAACCTTGCTATCAGCATATCACCAACAAAATAATTCAACATGAAAGTAGGAAGTCATCTTATTTTAGCTCGGCGGACATACTTTATAACAATATTGGCAGCTGACAAAATTGTCGAGTCACTGGTTGACGGTAAGATCAGCCCTCTTGGTGCGGAAATGCCTCACCACATGTTCCATTAGGCACTTCAACAGATGCATCCATCAACACCACAACATAAAGCCACTGCTACCACCTATCGAAGCCCCACTTTTGGGTTTTGCCTGCCACACTTGTATCTAAAATTCCATCCATGCAAACCGACCTACGGTGAATGATGTATTGAAAAACAAAACAAACTCTCGACATATTTTTTCTTCGAAAATCTCATGCTCCCATTTTGGGTTTTCACAACAGAACGTAAAATCGAAAAAGCTGTATCACTGCTGACTTACAGGAGATTGATTCACCGTATTCCACACATGCCCGTGTGACTGCTTCAGTGGCAGCATGCCAACAATAAATAGAGTTTTATCAGTCAGCAGCACATTGCTCATCCTCACCCGCTGCAGCCAGTCATGCCAAGCATAATTACCTCTGTGGAATTGGCTGTTTTTGGTCGACAACACTCTCAATGTGTCCGTATTGTTGGGCAGAGGTAGATTGTACGTGTAACAAGCATGTCTAAAACATTAATATTAGGCCACACTGAGGGTGGTTTTTTCAACAATAGCTCATCAAAATACTGGCAACACAGACCTCCAAACAGATGTTCTTGGTGATAAATGAAGGAAAAGCTCCAGTCATTACTTGGTCATTTGAGGTAGTTATTGAGGCAGATGAGCCTGTTTTACTTATGGAAGCTCATTTAAAATATTCAATGATGTTGCATATTGTTTTAGGAGTTGGTCTTGTTTGGTTTTAAAGTTGGTTGGTTGAAAAAACAAGACAGTTTAACAGCTGCTGATTTGAAGAAGGGTTATTTGAAGAAGACCGAGAAAACTTGATCAGAGAGTTGAGTTGAAAAATAAAAAAAACTTCATCTGAAATTTCAATGCATCAGTGTATTTCTTGTTAGAATTGAATGTCAGGGAATCAAAGTTTCTTGAATGTTCTGCCACTGGGGAAAAGGGGTGTTGCATACCAAGGTGCCAAATCTGTATGTTGCACCAAAGTTAAAGAACTCTACGATGAAGAGTCTGGACCAAGGACCACACACAAGCATCTCTACTGTGCCTCCATCCGTTCATGTGGCGAGGGTGTGAGTGGACATATCCGAACCTGGGGAACCGTACAAATGAAAGATTAGGTCTCACAAAGAAACATGCTCCATTTAACTTTTCTGCACACTTCCCATGTCGCCACTTCACACTCACATTCTCCCCCACAGCTCTTGGTGAAAAACCCGAGGACTGTTGCTTTCCGAGCGTAAGTGAGGCATTAGTGTCCAATGATTGGCGCCCGCGGGGAGTGGACACGGTACAAAGGGAGAGCTATTAGAGGCATAATTTGTTATAATAAACTGGAAAAAAAAGAAAAATTATTAAATTATTATTGCCCCTGGGAAGTTTGAATGGTCGTTTCATTCGTGGTTGTTTCATTATTTTCGGCAGCAGTGTGAATCCCCATCTGGTTTGAAGCGGCTCGATTGACTCAGGTATTTCAAAGGGAGTTTTTGCATCCTAAATTGAAAAATAATATATATTTAGACACCTAGAATTTCTTGTCTGGTTCCAGGAAAATAAAGAGGCATCATCTCAATAGCATGTTCTGCCCAGGGGCCTGGTCCCAGTTGGACGCCACTACACATGCTATGGACAGGTCAATCTCTAAAGAACTCCCAGATGTCAATGCTCCTCACCATATCTCTTTGGGAGTGACCTTTTGAGGCCACTGCTTTTGTGTATTGAACCGTCTGTCATAGCACTTTTCAAATCCATTCATCTTCCTCATAAGCTGCAAGAATCATTTTCAAAGGAGCTCTTCTGTGTTTTTTTTTTTTCACGAATCAAATCATGACTATACTCAGAGTAGCTATGCATCAAAGTAAAATGTAAAATGTGTGTAGTCACCAAGTTATACTTAGTTTACAGAAAATGAAAACGTCTGTTTTAACTATCAATCGAAGGAGCATAAAGGCTTCAGCGTAAACACGCCTGTTTGACAATAAAAACAAAACAAACTGTCGTCTCTCTGAGACGTATGTTGTTGTTTCAAAACACAAATTCATATTCAAACATAAAGTTCACAGTATCATTCGCTACAAATGGTGTTTACAGGTGCTTTGGTACACACACCTGTTCCTGTGTTCTAAAACTCTAACCCTCACAGAATAGAAGAAGTCTGTAGCGGGGCAGCGCATCGCCATCATGATATTATTTCCACTGGTGCTACATACTATATTACTCCGTAATGCATATTGTCCTTTCATACTCCAGTACATGTGAGTTTCATCCTGCTAACATGGTAGACAGCTCTCAGAGAAGCCTTCTCTTACAAGAGGGATTTGGATTCTGAAGTGTGTCTAGTGAGGCTAAGTTGGTCATGACGATTTTCTCAGCATGAACATATCTTCACATTGGTTGTTTCTATGCATGTTTCTACCAGTTTCTTAATGAAGCGTGAAGTAATAAACAAGTGAAACTGCTGTGTTTGCTCTTTTAGTTGTCTGCTCAACATCTGTTCTGTTTGGGAGAATCAAGCGCTCACCCCTGGGACCCAACACGAGACCCCGATGCACATGAATAGTGTCTTCCAACAGAGTGAGTCGAGATGTTCTTAATAGTGTGCGGGTTTCTCATGCGCCCGTCTGCTTGGAAGTGCTGGGGTGAAAGTCTCTGTCTAGTATGGTGTTTAGCTATGATGATGTCAAAACATCTGCGCACACAAAAGTGTCTCAAATGGAAATTTACAGCGCAGTTGTGATGCTATGTTATTGTTCTGTTCGCATTTTGGCCGCTGTTTTTCCTGGATGAAAACATCTGGAATTGTTCCGCATCTCAAACAGTAGCCATTGTCGTGTATTTAAAAGACAAAAAAACCCTATCAACTATTAAAGTGGGACCCATTTTCCCAATGGAAGTGCACAGACGTCAGCGGTTTCACCGGATAATGGCACTCGACAGTGTGTACAGGTGGGTTTGTGTTAACACAAACTTTTAAAAACACAATAACGCTTTTGAAAACGGTGGAGGGTATTCATTTCATCAGATTAAATTAAGTTTCTATCGATGCTTTTAGAGCAGCAAAAACAGACAAATTTATGTGGGTGCGATTATGACCGCCATTCTCGCAGTAACATTCGCAGTAACATTCGCAGTAACATTCGCAGTAACGAAAATTGGTTCACTCAATAGAATCCTAACGCTGCGCTAAACAGGGTGACAGTTCTTATCATAAAAAAATCATGAAGATGCTTCAGATGTGGAATCGCTGCTTCCTTCAATGGCATCAAGCAGAGACGATGATGCGTCGCGGAATAGAATAGCAGCGCCGCCTTATGGATGCAAATGTAGCGGTGTGAACTTTCTCACATCCAGAGGATGCATTGTTGACATGATCACATGATCTTTGTCAGTCAGAACAGAGCGACAACTGTGGTGTCAGAAGTGAGGTATTGTCGGAACTCCTACGCTGCACCCGAGGAAAGTGTGAGCGGAGGGTGGAAGGCTTGTTTAAGTCTCAGGGATGAGTCGTGGGAGCAGAAATTAAAATATGGAGTGATACACTGCACAACTTGGAGTCATTCATTCATTTTATTCCCTCAGAGAGACGCTGAGTGCAAGGCAGGCAGAGTGGGAGTAAAGAAGAAGGAAAACAGGCTGAATTTGGGAGGAAGCAGGAGTGATACATCATGGAACCGTACAAGTGGAGGTCAGCTGGAAATCTGTCTTGAAGTGGACAGAATTTAAAGTCTTGGTCGCCTTCGACAATTACTTACAACCAGCAGCCTGAACCTTTCATAGTTCATCTTTTTAAATCACCTTTTAAATGCACCTTATTTTTCTGTTTTTGCCGTTAGATTAGTCTGCTGTAATGCCTGCTAAAAGCAAGACGTTTCTAGTCTTTAAATGCTTCACGAGACAGAGGATTTCACTCCTGTGGGGACAATTGAGGCAAAATACAGCACTCGCGAATCCTCTTCTTGCATTTGTGAGTGGTAAAATAGCTGTATCTTTTTGGGCTGGAGCCTAGAAACGTTTTATGTCCCTGCTGTTGCCTTATATTTACCACAGTCAATTTCTAACTTTAATTTTGTTTTACCCAAAACATTAACAAAATCGTATTCGCCATACATTTATGCTATGGAACTACCCTTGTGAGGACCAAGGCGTGAGAGACGGAGCAGGTGCTTAGAATCCAGGAAAACAATGAACAAATGGAGCACCACAGATGAGGTAACAAAACTCAGCTTGACCGACGACGCACTTGGACTTGGCTTGACTTGACGTGATTTGACGTGACCGACGGACTTGGCAACAAGACACACAGGAACAGAGAGGCAGATGAGGGGAACAAACTGAGACACCAGGTGCAATCCACGACGGGATTAGAGGGAGAAGCGGACGAGACAGACGAGGCACACTCAGGAAGACAAGACAAAACCGCACCAAAATAAAACAGGAAGTAGAAACGTTGATTTAACATATCTCATCCTAACTTACCATATTTTTTCTAGGGTTGGGACTCAAAAAAAAAAAAAATCACATGAATGAGAGTTTTTATAATTTTATAAATAATACATATATATATATATATAATTTTTTTTTTGTATGAAATATGCTAGTATATATATATATGAGGTCTTTTGGGGGCTGGACTCCTTTCCTCCATGGTGGGACTCCTTTTCCCTGGGACGACACTCCTTTTTTCCGGGGTGAGAATCCCTCTTCTCCTGGGTGGGGCTCCTTTTCTCTAAGACGGGACTCCTTATCTCCAGGGTGTGATTCCTTTTCTCTGGGACGGGACTCCTTTCCTCCATGGTGGGATTCCTTTTCTCCTGGGTGGGACTCCTTTTCCCTGGGACGACACTCCTTTTTTCCGGGGTGAGAATCCCTCTTCTCCTGGGTGGGGCTCCTTTTCTCTAAGACGGGACTCCTTATCTCCAGGGTGTGATTCCTTTTCTCTGGGACGGGACTCCTTTTCTCTGCGGCGGGACTCCTCTTCTGCAGCGCGGGACTCCTTACCTCCGGGGATCTTGATGATGAAGTCTAGTTGTTTCCAGTGTGGACCTCAGCGTGGGCTTCCTGTAAAAGCTGCAATCCAGCTAAACAAAGTGTAACCTGTATAGTAGCTTGTATGTAACCAAATATCAAATGAGCAAAATATTGCTGATGCTAAATTACAACAGTAACGCTACACAAACAATAAGTGAAATTTTCCATGACCATACACTGCATAAAAAGCAACATACACGATTCTTTAAAGTTAAATTTCCTGTCCATCGGCGCGCCTTCATCATGACTGTTTGGGTGGTGGCATCACATTGTATGAAGTGGTGCACCTGGAATTGCCGCAGTGAAAAATGAAAGGAATTTAATCTGTGTTATTTGGATCAATTCATTTTTTTTTCATCTGTAATTACTAAATCTTAATGAATGTTTTCTGGTCCCAGCCCTACTTTTTTCCCCCCATTGACACATCCCTTTAATGGGCTCATTGATTTAGAACATTCTTAAAAACACGACATCACAACCTCTATTTATATTTTGGAGCCAGGGAGAAATCAATTTCCTTCCACTGTTTCTCTCGACAACTCTTTCCATCCTGTCAGTCTCCGCTGTTCCGCACACTTCCTCCCTGCGTCTGCTCCACCTCTCCGGAGAGCTTATTCTTCCAAAGCTTATTTCCCATGAGCCTCTGCTGATTATGTGATCGCAATCACCCGGCGCAGGAGCCATGGTGACAGGTGGAGTGTATTCCTGCTCCGGCTGCAACGTTTTCACACCATACTTGATGACATAAGCAGCAGTAGAAGGTGGTATGTGCGAGTGTGTGTGTGTGCGTGTTCTCCTTTATTATCTAACTGACTTGTTTACCCTCGTACTTGTCGAAAACATGTTATCAGTGGCAGACTGGCAGCGGGTTCCCGGACTGTTACATCACCAAACAAACTGTCAGGTGCAGGAAAAAACACACACATACAGCGTGAAAATTTGTCAGCATGACATGTCAATGAAACGTCTTTATAAATGTTGTCTCCTCGTCTCTGCTGCGCGTCTCAGTGGGGTTCAAAATGTCCCTCTTTGTTTTCTAACAACATGTCAGTCTCTGCTATCTGGCTAGAGGGACGCCGACAGATATAGCTGCTGGGTCGCAAGCAACAATGCTCCTTTTTAACAGAGAAAATGACAGGGAATTTGTTGTGTTTTTTTGGTGTTGAATTTGATGTGTGCAGTGTATTTCTTTGGTAGGATTGGTTGTCAGTTGCTTAAATGTGGACAAGGTTTAAATGAAACTGTTTCCTTTATTGATTCTGCCTATGCAACGTTCACTTGACAAGGAGAGAAATTAACTTGATTCCAGTGAATGTGCGCTCGTGACATTTAATGTTTGTTGTTGATCAGTGACAGAGTCGGGATTCATTAGAACCTTAGCCACAGCTCCGAAAATGAGATTCATGTTTGTGGCTTCTGCTTCTCCTTACCTGTTTCAGCAGCGCCGCAAGCATTGATACAGCATGACCCAAACATACATTTAAACCACAAAATATTGTTTATTTTGCATCAGTTTGACAATAGCACAATAAATCAGGATGGTGGCTATATTATTTTTTATATCACCTTATTTAAACTAAAGCTCTTTTAATGTCTTGAAAATATTTGGATACGAATTTCAATGTTATAAGAATTTCAAGTACGTTCAGAGTAGTGGAAACCCTGAACATTGTGTAGTGAAAAACCTCCCTGAACAAAAGCAAACAAAGATGCTTTTGTTTGCTTTTGTTCAGGGATTCCTCCATGTTTGTTGTTGTTGTTATCATCCTAGCTGCCACGTGTCTTGTGCATCAGTGGGAGCAGTGGACCAGGAACTACTGCACTGACAAAGGTTCCCTGATGTCTGGAGAGCAAACTGGTAAACTAAAATAAATTAACATTTATTTTTTGTTGTTGTTGTAATTCATTAATGGTAATAATGTTGTAATTAATTAATCATAATCATAAACACATTTATTGCCATGGTCAGTGGGGATCCCACCAACTAGGAAAATGCTTTGGAATAAAGTGCTGACAAAAAGTAAATAATAAAATAAAATAAAATAAAATAAAATAAAATAAAATAAAATAAAATAAAATAAAATAAAATAAAATAAAATAAAATAAGCACGACTTATTAGTTATTACTGTGAATCGTGGTCACTACTGAATCAGACTGTCTGAAACTCATATCCTCCATATGCCTCCCAGGACTGGACAAGCCTGCGCCAGTGCTCAACGCATGTCCAGAATCGTCCAAACTTGACACCAGGAAGTTATGAGTTGGCCACACATGAGTATGAAACTCAGTTGGAGAGTAACTTCAACATTGTTTTCCTTCCTCCCTTGAAAGCTTTCTGCGAACATCCAGGCTCGAATGCACCCAACAGCACCTGGAACATGTAGCAGGTGCCAGACCTTGAATCTTTCCGAAATGCGGTACGACAACTGTCGTCTCTAGAAAATGTCCCTCACGTGTTTTATTCCAAGTATTTTATTGACACTGGAGTTTAGAATCAATGTTGTCTTGATTCTATGTCGGGGTGAGGGTCACAGTCATTTAGAATTCATATCAAGATGGTCTGCCTTTGCAATATATCGTCCTAAATTCCACCTAAAACTTGGTGTTAATCTTATTGGAAACTATATGTCAAACACTTGGGCTGATTCAATGGAGGTTTGCCTGTGTTTACGAGAGGTAGATTTGGAATCTAGGCCTTCATACTATTCCTGATATATAGTCATACAGTCTGGCTTAGGGGAGTTTCACTCACTTACTTTTTCAGAAATAGTTGCTACACATTAGAGGTGGGTCAAGTGAGGCCACCATAAAGGAAGAAGACAGGGTGCTGCTTTGGTTGCTGAGGAGAAAGTGGAAGATCCACATGATGCGACGGAGTACAGACAAAAGCGAAGACAGGCATAAGGAGCCAATATGGCGCAAGAAACAAACCAAGTTGAAACTGGCGAGAAAGACCAGGAACAGAAGGCTCAATGTCGGCAAGTGGCCCAAATGAGTCTGGCACATATCAGAGTCTGAGAGTTGCTGAGGTGTTAATCCACAGCAAGAGACAAACAGACTGGCGAGGGAGACTTTAGGAGGGAAAGTAACTCCATTCCAGGAGCAGTGGACCAGTCAGCTTGATGAGCTGCCAACGGTTGGAGCACATCTGATGATATAAATAAATATCTTTGACATGGCAGGTGGAATCGCAACCAAAATGGAACCGCATCACTTTAATTGTGTGTATGCTTTTCAGTCATTTCCCGGTGTGAGGCAGTGTGGCGACCACCTCTCACGCTACTGACTGAAGTTTTGCCAATTTCTTGTGATAACTTTCTTATTCCTTTTTATAGCTGAAAATAAAGGCTTATACACTGCAACATGATCATCACAGTTTCCAGCACATCTGCATTTCAATACAAGCGTTTATCATCAGAACATTTTGTGGCCAAGCATAGAACATTATTTCCCCCTGTCTGCAGATAATTTCCATTTTTTATCAATATTTTGAACAAATATAATCCTCCAGTAAAAACGGTTGGCCTTGTCACACCTCAGGTAGAACTCTTTCTCTGCCTTTTGCCAGTACATGGACTACAGATGTGAATCTGTCACGGCAACACATCCTCACTCCTACGGTGAGATATAGTGATGTTGGGAAAGTTACCTTTTGCGTCCTATACGGACGATAAAGGCAGCCGTTCGTACGTTGGCAGCATGAACAAGTGCTCTGTGAGGTGCGAACAGGTTGTGAGTATCACTTCGAAGTGTTTCACATAATAAATACCTGAATACTTGCGTAAGCTTCCAGTGAAATCCATGAAATAATATCTGTATCAGGATCTGAAGCCAGAATACTGATTTTTTTTTTCAAACCGCAACAGAGCTCTGTCCCTCTGGAACACAGGGAAACCATCACACAGCAGACACCTTGTATTTATACCAGAGGCACAGGAAACATCATCGCCCACTCAAAATGTAGTGGCCCCTACATTGCACAGACATCAGCAGAGGACAGTTAGGGAAACTCATGATTTTAACCTAAACATAAAGTCATTTTTTATTTGTTTTTTGTCTGAAAGGAAAAGTCCATCATGTGGTGAAATATAATATTCTGTGTTACCATCCATGAAGGCAGTGCATTCAGCCTGACATTTCACACTTTTGAACGCATGATCAGCTCCTCAATGACTTTTATAGAGCTCACATATAAGCCACATGATACAGAAATGCCATGGCGGAAGGCCTACAGTCTTTATGGTTTCTGTTACACTGAACGGTCAGAGGTCACTCTGCGATATAAATAAAAGATAAAAATCATGATGTCCTCTAAATGTCTTAAATATTTGAGGATCCAGAATTCATGTATATATATATATATATATATATATATATATATATATATATATACGGAAGATAAGTGTATTGTGGAATTCACTAAATATATTTGTACAACAAGGTTCCAATGTTCTTAACACGTTTATGTGTTGCAAGCTAAGTCTCTGTCCTCTTTATATTCTGAGTCAAGGCAAGTTAACTTTATTTACACACTCAAATTCTGGTTTCAGGCAGCTGAGCCCTAAAAACTACAATTTCTATGACACATACTGCTCTGTAATTTTCCCCAACTACGCCCAGCGACACCCTGAGCCATTTCCTAACGTCTTTAGTGACGCAGACTGCTGAGCTTTTCAACTTAAATTACCATCCACATTAACAATGGTGGGAGTGTGTACATGTAAAGCAATGAATTTGCAGTCTTCAGCTTGTTATTTAGAACATTCAATTCAAGTACACTGGTACTGTGATTTCTGAAGTGATTTTAATCTGAGACTTTTGCGGCGGGTGAGTAATGATTCCTGTTTTCTTCGAGAAAAGTGGGAATATATTAAGTATTTAAACCAAACTAAGAAAACCTTAATGCACAGTTATGATGTGAATGTGTGTTCTTTAAGTCTGGCATCAATTGGTTGCCACTATTATTGTAAGGTACATTTTACAGTGAGCTCTGACTTGGCGCTCTGTAGCCTCAGGTTTGAAAATATCAAACGTTTTCCAAAGCACCCGGCAGGGAATCCCTCAAGTGTTTTATCAGCCACGTGCGTGACGTAATTGCATGTAACATTCCACTCACACATGTCAAGACCTTCTATTGAACATAAAGATGAGTTTACCGCAGCGTAAAGATGGAATGTTAGTTTAGCAGAATGGCAGTGGGGTCAGTAAGCAAGGATCATTAATTATTTGTTAGGTCTTACGCAGTGATGTCTTCACTGAAGCAGCTTCAGGAATGTGATTTAAAGTCTCTCGCTCTCATAAATATTCCACTGTTGTAGTGCATTATGGGACTGATACATGAGTGGTGGGAGTTCTTTGACCAGAATTGAACTGGTATTGGATGCTATATGTTCTTGAGTTGTGCCTTCATTCTGGCCCCACTGTTTGAAGGACACCAGTCATTCCAGAACTTGCCATGTTTCACAGGTTAAGGCCCATTTATGCTCGACGTTTCGTACGATCCCGATACAGAGCCATTTGTCTGTGCTCTGCGCACATTTTGTCTGTATTTCTGTGTGTTTCCACAAAGCCTCGGGATACAAACCAAACAGAGCACTACCATTGGAAACCGTTGGGGGCAGTGTTGCTTTTACTACCCATTATGTAGCTCTAATGAGAAACGAAGAAGACGTAACAATGGCGGGAATTCGCCGTTCTCCGACCACCGTCTCCTACAACACTGCCTATGTTTCGTCTTTTGAACCAGAGGTACATTATCTATACTTCTACCACAGTCCCAATGTTTGTTTTGGAGTGTATCTTTGTCATAAACTTCCACGCCCTGCCGATGAATTCGCGAGCTGAAGCTAACTTTTCGGTTTCCGATCCAAGTTTTTCTGCTTTCTGCTTTCCGAAAATCAAAGCTATCACTTAAAGAGCCCAATGACGGTGACTGTTCGGCAGCAAGAAAATACATTAATAATTTAATAATAATTTCCAAATGCAACATAGATATATAGAAACAAGAGTGTCAATATAGATCACCTCGCATAGCTACTGTGAAATCCAGGGCTCATTTACATATATAAAAATACTTACCATTTCAACATGTGCGTCTTCTGTAATTTCTACTTTAACTCCATGTATTGTCTCTGATGCTTTCTCACTTGTCTTTTTTCAGCTTCAGCTTTCAGTTCCCGTTGCCAGAGGCGTGCTAGCACACAGGAGACAATTATCTAGTAGATGTTATGTAATTCGTTTTTCTGCTCCGTTTTGATGGGCTCACTTGAATGCAGAGGGGTAATAAATGACAGACAGGGAGTGCAACCTTGGACAGGCTCAGGATGTAAAACAAAAAAGTCTCTCACATCCCCTTATCTTTATTAGGAATCGCTCTGCTGTCTGAGAGTGAAATTGGTAAAAATGAAGGTTGTACTTTTAATATTTATTCATGGACTCTGTCTGTCAGAAGCACGTTGAAATTCTGAGTCGCCGGTGAGAGCAGTTCACTGCTGCTTCCTGGGATTATACGCGGAATAAAAGAGCACCTGCCCTTACCAAGCGGCGTTCATGTGGCCACCGAGGCACCCTTGAAACACGACTTGACGGCTTTCATGTGAAGCCGTTTTAAGTGCTGAACTCTGCGAGGAGGAGGAGAGTCAATGAGGGTTCTTCAGTCCAAGGTTCGATTTATTTGGTGCTGAAACATTTCAATCATCATCATACCCCACCAAGAATTCCGCCATTTAGTGTGAGTGCTGGTGCTCCCAGATTCCCTTTCAAACATTAATGAACTCTCCCGACACGTTCAGAAAGAAAAATAGCCAGCCATGTCAAGCTGTATTCGACTGACATTCTCTTTCCTTCCCTGCACTCATGTAACCTTTCATTTTTTACCTGTTGAGTGAAGCAGGGGATACAATTTTCAAATCTCTGCCAGAGTCACTCGAAGATAATGTTGCCAAATGTGCTCTAGTTGAAAGTCCAACATGCTTCTTCTATGGAAACACCACTCTAGAAGACAAAAGCCCTCTTGAAAACAGTCGCTACTTGTGACTCCTTAAAGCATTGGTTGTAAAATATGCAGTGGCGTTGCATTGTCCATGGTGTCCCCCTGATAATCTGAAGACAGATCAGCACGTACCTCTAAAGATTAGGTCCCACCACCCTTCAAAAAGCTCACCCTTCCTGATCACACAAGACGAGAAATTGCGACAACAGGAAAGCACAAAACGTACCATTTAAGGTTTTGGGATGGTGTTTGCCTTGGGTGTTTTTTGACGTAAAAATCCCCAAAGAAAACTCACAATATAAGTAACATCCAACTTACCACCTGCTCGACTTACGTCCACCCGTACTTACGACCGCGGCCAGCAGATGCTTATTTTATTTTTTATTCAATGTCTGGCACCGCAGCGTGTAGCAGCCCGGCAACACGTACGACAGTTACGGCAGCAAAGTATCCCAGCATCTCACTCTGTGATCTACCACTACAGTAGCACCTATAACCCTCGCGTCGGCTTTTTTGAATGGCATTCGACTTAGGTCCAATCTGACTTTCGACCGGTTGGTCGGAACCAATCCCAGTCGTAAGTCGGATGTGTTACTTGTAATAAATGACAAGAACACAATCGCTGCTTGAGGAACCAGTTAGCCAATACTGCCTGTATAGCTGAAGGAACAGCAACATGGAGTCAGAGAGGAGTGACATATATTCCTGTCATAAAATCAAATCAAAGATCACAACTTTACAAATGCTATTAAACACGCTAAACATTTCCGATTGTCAGCCATGACAGAGCTGCTCCTCAGGACATAAGATCTAAGGTCTGTTTTTAAGAACATCCCATTGAACCTCTTAGGGTTTCCAATGACCGGATCAGACTCCGTCATAGATAGAGATGAAATGACGTTGTTGTCAGTGGGGGACCAAGTAATGACTGGGTATATAAAGGTCTGCTCTTATAGGACAGGGGTGAGCAAACCGCTCCTCAAAGCGGATTACACTTCTAAGACCCCTGATTGGTGAAACAGTGTCCTCATGATGATGGTTATCTGCACTCATTGCGGCCTTTTGTGGAACAGTGTTGCCCACCGCTGTACGAGAAGCACAAGTCATGTTCACCCTCAGCATCTCTATAGTTTCCTTCATCTTTCCAGAGATCCTTCTACGACCTGCGTAACGTGGACACCACCCGTTTGAACTGCAACCTTCAGGCAGCAGGCTGAGATCACTCGAAACCAGAACTTTGGGCTTCAATAGCAGCTTCTTCTCTTCTCATTACCACTTCCCAGATCCCCCACTGACGCTGACCTTTGAACAGTTGAGCGTCGCTTGTATTATCTGTTTGTCGATACTCTAATTTGAATTTCCAGGCCGCAGAAGAAAGGAAACTTTGAGCTGGCTGACCGGTTCCAACACGCCAGGGAAAGGTTAAGAAATAAATGAAGACGAAAGACTGTGCCAGACATCAGACTGCAGCACCTACGACCTGGAACAGGTCCATAGCTACTTCTCTTTGCTTAAGAGAAAATATAAATATAAGCATATTCTTTTCCTCCATTTTGTCTAGCACTGATGTGTTATTTCATAGTGATAACACAATAACACGTGCACCGACTGAGACTGTCTTTCCATTGAAGTGACTGATCAAATCCTTCTGAAACTATTCTAAATATTTGTTTATTTTACACAGTAGCATGAGCGCAGCGGTATCAGATGGGGGGCAGACAATGTGACAAAAAAACTAATAACTTGTGTTGTGAGCTATTTCAGTGCTGCTTGATTTATTTCCTCAAACGTTTCCCTCACTTATTGTCATGTCTGAGATGCTCAGAAACTCTGCTTCCGGTGACTTGGGTCAACCGGCATGCTGATTTCTCTTTTCAGCATTTCCAGCGAGCTGTCACATACATTTATGGATAATGGGAAACTTCAAGGATGCTACTTACCATTCTGGCGGCATTTTGACAGCATCTCTGTGTTGTAATAGAAGCTTGATCGATTCTGAACTGTCCTTGAAGCACCGCTGTCTCGTAAAACTTCCCCCTGAGACAGAATTTTCACTAATTCAAGCAACTCCTCTTGTTTATGTTGTGGCTGTTTTGGGAGCTTTTCGGATTGCCGTGATGGATAGTGTTTGTGAACTAAATAAATCTGCTAAAAAATGCTAATGAGAAAGCAAACAGGGTGAGAAGAATTCCCATAAGTTGAAGCTAAGATTAACAGCTTGCAACTACAGTAAAGTCTCGCTCCTTTAGCTGATCGGAAAGCTGTGTGACACGATCTTTCAGTGAAACTGAAAAGCTTACGGCACAGCAGAGTCCAGTGTTTTCAAGCTATCGCAATCAGAAAACAAGATAGCAACGTCCACAAAAGCTATTCTCACATGTGACAGGTGCAGCTGTAAGCAAATTCTACATAAGTACTGGCTCCGTTAGCTCATATTCAGAATGTTACACTTCAGATAATATCAATCTTAATATTAGGAGAGACAGAGAAATAAGACAGGCTAAGGCTTCGCGAAACACTGTCCTCATTTTCAGAGCTCCGATGGTGGCGCATTGCTTAAAAATGATGTGACGTTTCATTGACATAGTTTTCGAGGAGTCGAGTGCCATCTGCTTGTCTCTAAAATGAGGACATTGTTTCATGAAGCCTCACCGGCCCATCACTACATAGGCTTTGCATCCATATGAATCCCAAGTTACCGTTGGTGATTTGTTTGTGATGGGTTGATGACGTATCATGAAACAGTATTGCATGGTTGATGAAACAGTGTCCTGATTTTCAGAGGCCACTAGATGGCGCTCTTGGTTTAGAAATGATGTGAGGCTTCATTGAATTAGTTGTCCTACGTCTACATGGGTTTTCTCTGGGTACTCTGGTTTCCTCCTACAGGCCAACGACATGCTCACTAGGTTATTTGGACACTCTAAAATTGACCCTAGGTGTGCGCTGCGATGGACTACCGACCTGTCCAGGGTGAATTCCCGCCTCTGCCCAATGACCGCTGGGATAGGCTCCAGCACAACCCTGAACAGGACTAACCCCTGGTTAACTGAAGATGTATGTACCTGCATGTAAGTGCTGTTGTTTCATGAACCCTCATCAACCTTACGATACTGTACCATGAAACCTCATCCACCCATCACTACTGCTGATCCGAAACGTCATTGCCCCCTATGTCTGGTTTCTCTGTCTCATTTCAGAAGAACACACTTGACAGAGAAAGTGGTTAAAACAAGTTTACGACTTCATTCAAACAGCTTTCTCCAGCCACGTTCAGCAACAATTCCGATTAGCATGTAGCTGTTAACCACCTATCTGCGAGAAAAGTTAAAAACATTTAGGAGCATGTGTAAGTCAAGGACAGTAAAAATACTGCTCAGAAATATCTATAATACACCGTCAACATACGTTTAAAGTCTCCCCCGGTGTAGATACGAAGCACTTCTCACCAGCTCTAACAAGGTGTTCCATTAGAGGAGTTCATATACACATAAGAATTCACGGCTGATGGCCGTCATTGCGGCGTCATCACCATAATGATGCCGGCCATCCATCTTGTCTGGTCTTTGCCCTCCACAGCCGTATTTACATCTAATGAGCCTCCTTGAGACGGAGTTGCTGGCACCAGTGAGGTTGTGCGGGACGTGTGGAGTCTAATCTTCTCTCACACAGATCACTGACTTACAGTGATCAGCTAATAACCCTGCCAGCGCTCTCATTAACCGCTCTCAGTAATTCTGGTCCGGAGCCCGTGAACCCACAGCACGGACCTGGCACACCGCTCAACACGCACATTGACAGAAATATATGGCGATAACGTGAAATACAGTTGGATGACACAGTATGTCTACGTTTAAGAATGAGTGTTCTGGTGCGGAACAATCCGTAGCTATCTATCTGTCTGTCTGACTGTCTGTCTGTCTGTCTGTCTGTCTGTCTATCTATCTATCTATCTATCTATCTATCTATCTATCTATCTATCTATCTATCTATCTATCTATCTATCTATCTACCTGTCTGTCTGTCTGTCTGTCTGTCTGTCTGTTTATCTCTCTATCTCTCTATCTATCTACCTGTCTGTCTGTCTGTCTGTCTGTCTGTCTGTCTGTCTGTCTGTCTGTCTGTCTATCTATCTATCTATCTATCTATCTATCTATCTACCTGTCTTCCTGTCTGTCTGTCTATCTATCTACCTGTCTGTCTGTCTGTCTGTCTGTCTGTCTATCTACCTGTCTGTCTGTCTGTCCGTCCGTCCGTCCGTCCGTCCGTCCGTCCGTCCATCTATCTATCTATCTATCTATCTATCTATCTATCTATCTATCTATCTATCTATCTATCTATCTATCTATCTATCTGTCTGTCTGTCTGTCTATCTATCTATCTATCTATCTATCTATCTATCTATCTATCTATCTACCTGTCTGTCTGTCTGTCTGTCTGTTTATCTCTCTATCTCTCTATCTATCTATCTATCTATCTATCTATCTATCTATCTATCTATCTATCTATCTATCTATCTATCTATCTATCTATCTACCTGTCTTCCTGTCTGTCTGTCTATCTATCTATCTATCTATCTATCTATCTATCTATCTATCTATCTATCTACCTGTCTGTCTGTCTGTCCGTCCGTCCGTCCGTCCGTCCGTCCGTCTATCTATCTATCTATCTATCTATCTATCGATCTATCTATCTATCTATCTATCTATCTATCTATCTGTTTAAAATCTACTGATCTATCCCATACCGCGTCACTGGTTGGTTTTCTACATCACCACTATTAGACAGCTTTTTCTTCTGCTCACATCGCTGCTCTGGTGGCTCTTTTTACGACAGCAGGAATCAGAATTACTGCAAATGACACCATAAAGATAGTTTTATGTGTGCGTCAACGGTGTTTGTTGTAAACACGTGTGTTAAACTGCTGGCTGGTGAAACAGCCTGGTTTTCATGAACACATTTAGAAGACAGTCTTGAGTCGCATTTTCCAAACACAGATTTCACGCACAAGAACTGCCCTTAGCAGAAACATAAAGAAAAACAAAGGCTGTATTTTCTTGTTCTAAACACTACAAAGTTAAACTGCATTTCAGCATGCATCAAGTAAAATGTTGTGCCTTTGATGTTCTTTAATTAGATCAGGCAAAAAGCAGCTGAATTCAATTAATATTTTGTTGTTCTGACATTTTGCGAATGTGCTACAGCCATTTAAGTTAGCGTCATTATTCTATTATACATCATAAAAAAGTGGATCAATCTGGAAATAAATCATCTTCTTGACATCGCAGAATCACAGAGCAGAGATGAAGGGAAAAAAAGACTCTTCAAGGACTTCAAAGAAGAAGCGTAGGTGTAAAATGAGAGAATAAAACCAGCAAGTATAAAAGGAGAATAGAGAATAAAATAAAAAATTCCACCAAATGCACCTGATAAGTCTGGAAAAAAAAGTATCAAAGGAGAAGAGCAGGGAGTGAAATTACAAGTGTTCGATGAAGCAGATAAATGCATGGCGGTAAAAGCCTGCGATAGCAGGATGGTCTGCACCAAACATGGAGGCAAGGCGAACTGTGCAGAAGTATGTTGCACCGCTGGGATGAGAAATTGGTGTCAACATTGGGTGTTAGAGAAGTTAAAAAGAGCACGTAAAACCTGGATGGAGAACTACCAAAACAAACAGGAAATACTGAAACACAACAAAGATACAGCTCGAGAGGGAAGACGGTAATGTGTGAACCTTTTGTGAGGCATTAGTACTTGTGTCCCCTTTACTACAGTTTCCTCATCTGGAGTAAAATGTTATGAAAATGATGCATAGGTGTTTATCTTCCTCTGAAGGTATCCGATAAATTTCACACAACATAGAAGGAATTGCTGCCTTCGGCTTTGCAGTACTTGCAGCAAAATGAAATACATGAATCACATTTATACGAATACTTAACCCTGGAAATATATGCAAAATGCGAAGTCAAATCTGGTTGAACAGACCAGAGAAATAGATTTGAAAGAGGCTTGTTTGCCTTGTTATTAAGGACAGCACATATCCTGCAGCAACCCTTGCCTGCTCTTCTGCGCCACTCAGTGTAATATCTCATTTTAATAAACACAACACGTGTGATACATGCTTGCACACACACACACACACACACACAGACGCACGCATGTGAAATCCCTTTAGCTGGAGGAGCATGGCGTCTTAGCAGCGCAGAAGCGGCTAAATATAGAAGTCATCATAGTTGGCTTTCAGCCTCCCCTCATCTATTTCCCCTCGCCCCTTCTTTTCTGTATTAACCGCACCAGCGGTTTTCTTTTCCTAAAGTGCTTTTGAGCCGGACAGACCATCTTCACTGCTGCCCTTGCGAAGGTTACACACATGTTTCGTTCTTCCCTATTCTGACGGCATACGGAGGGTTAAAAAGAGAGCGAAAGCGAGTCTCTCCCTTCCGATTGAGAATGATTAAAAGCAGCGGGTTGTCACGCCCCGCTGCCGCTGATGACACGACAGAATTACAGCCTGTTAAAGACAGTGGGAGGGGGGAGGCGAGAAGAAAACACAGGAGGAGAAATTGCAATCCCGAAACCTGTATGGACAAATTGATGTTGAGTCGAGCCTGAAATCCCTCGCCTCGTGCTACTTCCACGCACCAAATCGGTTGCCTCATTATACATCGAATGACCTCATTACTTCCCGAGTCTGCGTGTGACCCCCAGCCTTGATATGTAGGGCCCGCAGGATCCCATTAAACCGACGCTGCGCTCGAAGACCACTCAGAGTGAGCGTGGCTTCACTTGACTCACAGCTGTTTATGGACCAACTGGTGTGGTGGCACCCCTGGTGGTGTTCCGCTAAACTTTACGCTTCACTATGGACTTGCCATCTGGCCAGTGCGGGTGTGAATGTCATGATTCCGCTTTTATTTTGGTCACTTGAGTCCTGTTTTGTTTTCTCTCTCCGTTCTTCCTGTTCCTGTGGCACACGGCTGGAGCCCTGAACCCCTGATCACCTGAGTATAAGAGCACCTGGACTCCAGCAACGTGTGCCAGATCGTCTCCTATTGTTCCCTGTGGTAAACTGGTTCTCCTTGTTTGTTCTCTCTCCGTGCTCTAGTTTGTTCATTTTTGACTACTCTCTCTGAAACCCTGGTGCCTGAGTTAGAGTTTTAGTTCCTTCCTCTGTTTCCGCGTGTTTCCTGGTTTATTCTGTGATTTTACTATTTCTGTTCATTGTGTATTTGTCTCTCTGTTTACAGATTTAAGTTTGTTTTGACTCTCCCGGTTCGGTGACGCTTTCTGTTTGGACTCTTACTCGTGCTTGTGGACTTCTGCCAGTTTGGTGACTCTGTTTGGACATTCAGACTTTGCTTTGTTTCTCTCGGTTCGGTGACACTTTCTGTTGTAATTTACTTGTTGTTAATGATGAAAATATTGTTTTTGACTCACTCCTGCCTCCTGTGACTTTCACCACTAAACTTGGGTCCCACTCCACGTCTTGACTCGTAACAAGGACGGCGTGTGCCGGCATCCAGAATTCATGTCGAGGACACGTCTCTTTCCCCGACTCTGGTTCCTTCATTCTCTCAGCGAAGAGGGAAATTGAATTATGGCTTTAATGAAGTTGAGATGAGTCTGTTCAGAATCCATTACCAATTTAAATCGAGGTGAGAACATTTTGGCTTGGAGTGACCACTTGAGGACGGTGCCAGACAGAGCGAAATCTAATGAGTGCGATAATTGCCTCGTTCAATCGCTCGTTCTTGCATTACCACATGTTCATTGCCAGGTTTGAGACCCAACCATGTCTCCAGGGAATCTTTACCAGGGTTCGGTTTAACCAACTACGACTACCATCCCTCACCAGAGTGGTAATATTTGCTGTAGGTCAGTCCCATTACCTGAGCTCTTCTTCCCCTTCACCTTCACCTTCACCTTCTTCTACCACTTATCCGGGGTCGGGTCGCGGAGGCAGCATTCGAAGCAAGGAAGCCCAAACTTCCTGATCCGCACAAACCTCCTCCAGCTCTTCCCGGGGGATCCCAAGGCGTTCCCAAGCCAGACCAGAGACATAATCTCTCTAGTGAGTCCTGGGTCTTCCCCGGGGTCTCCTCCCGGTAGGACATGCCCGGAACACCTCCCCAGGAGGCGTCCTGGGGGCATCTGGATCAGATGCCCGAGCCACCTCAACTGGTTCCTCTCGATGTGGAGGAGCAGCGGCTCCACCCCGAGCTCCTCCCGGATGACCGAACTCCTCACCCTATCTCTAAGGGTGCGCCCAGCCACCCTGCGGAGGAAACTCATCTCAGCCGCTTGTATCCGCGATCTCATCCTTTCGGTCACTACCCAAAGCTCGTGACCATAGGTGAAAGTGGGAACGTAGATCGATCGGTAAATCGAGAGCTTCGTCTTGTGACTCAGCTCCCTCTTCACCACGACGGTCCGATACAGCGACCGCATCACTGCTGCCGCTGCACCAACACGTCTATCAGTCTCACGCTCCCCTTTTCCCTCACTCGAGAACAAGACCCCAAGACTTACTTAAACTCCACCACTTGGGGCAAGAACTCTCGGTGGAGAGGTATCGCATTGCAGAGTTGATGAAACCGCGTCCTTATTGTCATATGCCTCTATATGGTGCTGTTGCTTTAGATTTCATTGAATTGGTTGTTCAAGTCCAAACATTTGACCACAGGCAGTGCCCTCTGCTGGCCTCTGAAAATCGGAACACTGTTTCATGAAACCTCATCAACCTTACAATATTGTGTCATAGAACCTCATCTACCCATCACAATTATTAGGCATTGCATTGTTATAGCAGAAAATTGTATTGTGCTTGTACTTGAATTATTGACAATGAAACCAAAACCAGAGTAGGGACGGCACCAACCACCTCCTTACAGAAAGTGGACTTCATTTGTAAGATTTGGAATGGCACCACTTTTGCTCCTACTTACTCCCTCTTAAGCTGTGGCTCTCTTTGTGGCTCTGTGCTGTCCCAAACCAAACATGAACAAAAGATAACCCCAGGCTCTTCACTTCCTCTCACCCAGACCAAAATCCACAAAGGGATTGTGTGCTGAAGCCAACATCAAAACCCAGCTTCCATGTGCTTCATCTTTCTCCTTGGCGATGCTAATCCTGCTTTTTATACTGTAGGTGTCTCTTACATAAGCACTGGGGATGAACCGAGTCGACGGCACGTCTGCTCCTGCATGTTTCACCCGTTCCATGTTAACATTTCAATTGCTATATTCCTGCGGGCTTAGCGATGAGCTGAAATGTCAGTTTTGCAGTGACGACCAAATGATGCCTCGATCCAATCATGCAGCTTCTCTTTATTGGATGAAAAAAAAAAAACATCGGAAAGGACAATTTACATATTAGAGAAACATAGGCTCGCGAACCTCGGGCTGCGACAAAGTGCTGCCTGTGTGACGCTTCCGAATGTGACATCACCTCGCAAATAAAAGTCAAGCCCTGAAAGGCTACATGCCTTAGCTGTGTGAACAATATCAAGCGCACACACAAGCCCGGCGGCCGTTTATTGTTGGAGCTGCGTGTTCCCATCAATTCCCACCGCCTCTTGCATCCTCGGCAACCCCTCCATGAGAGTGTACATCACAGGAGTGACAGACAGCGCTGGGCAGGAATGGCTCCCTCAGCTCTGGAGGTCTGGTCTGGTGAGTAATTCACATCTCTGTTCCATCATCCACCAATGGATTCACTTACACACTCGCCTTAAAGATATGGACTTCAAAGGTCAAGGAGCTATTTCATTTTCGAGCAGCTCCAGGCGTTTCCCAAGACATCCGCCCAAATATTACAACCTGTAGATGAGTGGATTAAAACTTTTCCATCAAACAAAATGCATTGGCGATGCCAAGAGGGAGGATTTTAGTGCCCTTGGAATGACCTTGAACGCAAAAACGTAATTTACTTGAATTAATTCAAATCACATATGTTTATATATTTCAAATATTTCAATATAGTCCATTTCCTTGATTGATTTTTATGCACTGTGATGAGCAAACAACATTATTTTTTTGCATCACAGTCACAACAAAAGCTCATTCATAAAACAATAAGCATAAATTAAAGCATCATTTCATAAAGGCACAGCTCATCAAAACCATCAAAATAATTCTTAAAACTTCATCCATTAAATGTGACTCACCTTTTTTATATTTTAAATAACATAAAATTTGAGCGATGGGATTTGTCCCAAGCTAATTATCCCCATAAACTCGACAACCGTTGCTGTTTTTAGTGCGGCCATTTTACATTTATGAGCTTTCACCGCTGCGCATTACTAGACTTTTTATAGTCGCTGAATTCCACCCTGGGTCTCACGCTAAATGAGCACTTTCTGATTTGGAGCAATTCATTTAGCATGCAGTGAGAGATTATGCTTAATCTGTGAAAAGAAAAGATGCTAATCTGTTATTTATGTCGGTGGCAGCCAGTCCCAGCTGAATCCTCTTTGCTATTCATAGAGTTGAGAGCGAGTCCACGAAGTGATCCAAGCGTCGCGCTCGCTCAGAACCATGTATACTGCATGTATCTTTGAATGTTTTCCAGCGCACGACATTGAACGCTTGACCTTCTTGATATCCACCATCAACGCATCGGCCTTTTCTGCTTGTGAATCGCTGATACAGCATTTTTATTGCCATAAAAATGAGAGCTGCAACAGCTCTTGACACCTTCAACACTAACAATACTGGCTGAAACAAAAACTTCTCACTAAAAGTTGTGGAAGACCTTGCACTGGAGAGCTCAAGGAAGCTTCTCTATACAATAATCTGTAAAGAGCTTTAGAGGAATTGAACACCACTGCACTATTTCCCACTTAATCAGCTTTGCACTGGAGGCATTTGGAGTTGAAAATGTTGACCTCCAAATATATATTTAGGGTATGACACAGTGGAAAATTACAGCCGATGTAGTTTGAAAATTCCAATAAATTCTCAGAAGTATGAACTGATGGAGGAACATCTGTTATATTGTTCTATGTGGCAAGGTCTCAGGTGTTGTCCTGAGAGAAAATCCCAACTTCTTCTTTTTTTTCTTTCAGCTTCTCCCTTCAGTGGTGGCCACAGCGGATCATCCTCCTCCATCTCCCCCTGTCCTCTGCTTCCTCTTCTCTCAAACCTACAAACCTCATGTCCTCCTTCACCACCTCCATCAATCTCCTCTTTGGCCTTCCTCTCCACCTTCTGCCTGGCAGTTCCAACCTCAACATCTTCATCTACCAATGTACTGGCTCTCTCTCTCTCCTCTGTACATGTCCAAACCATCTCCATCCAGCCTCTCTGACTTGATCTCCTAAACACCTGAGCACATGTGCTGTCCCTCTGATCCTATCCATCCTGCTCACTCCTAGAGAGAAGCTCAGCATCTTCATCTCTGCTACCTCCAGCTCTGCCTCCTGTCTTTTCCTCAGAGCCACTGTTTCCAAACCACACAACAATGCTGGCCTCACCACTTTTGTAAACTCCAACTGAGAACTCCTAAAGGTAGCATTATGTGGTGTCTGTAGTGATAATGAAAAACATTGTTTTTAAGCGGCGAGACTGAGTTTAGATTGAACACTAATACAAATGTGAATAGCATTGATCACTGTCAATATACATCAAGTACTGCACACACAAGTGAAAGACTTATTCACTCAAAAACAAATGGCTTACCTTAACCAGGGCTCTCAACCAAACTGAAACCCAGTTATTTTGAAGTCTTCATCCTCAAATTGAGGCTTAACCTTGGCAGCCAAATGTCCTCACAAAGTCACATGGTCCTCACAAGGGTAGTGTTTTGTCAAGAATAGGTCCCACAAAGTGGGATAAACAAGCCCCCCCACACACACTTTAGGATATGAAATCAAATCTATCAGAATTAGATATATAAAAAACACATTATAACAAGTCAATGACGTACTGTGAAAAGTCAAGGTGAGTGAGTCAAGTAGAGAAAGTAAGTCGGTACAGTGCAATATACCCATTCACATTTACCCGACTGTGACAGTTAAAAATAATACTGAAGCAAAGATGCCAACGTTGGCTGGAAATAAAGTTATAATATAACGCCAGTCTATTCCAACGTCGAAGACCAGTGCAAGACTTCGACTCTGGGAATAGAAGGGTTGTTTAAAATTGCGGTCACGTGTCTCAATTTGACTCACAGTGACGGCCATTATTGAGAAGATGCTGAAATTGAGGTGTCTCTTTTTGCGTCTGGAAGCCTCAGAGAGTGACTGTTTATATTAAACAACCACTTGCACCTGGCAACTGAAACGTCTCCAGTATTGCTGTTCAAATGACTAAATCATCAGCTTGATGCCTCACAGCCATTTTTCTGCGCCATAGATTTGTTGGGAGTGAATACAAATGAAACCATTGGGTGTCTTTTCGTCTCCTGTCTGTCCTGCTTTTCTACTAAGCTTGATGCTGCAGAATTCACTATTTAAATCACAAAGAATGTTGCTGTGGTGTTGATATTTACTTGATACTGCTGTGGTAGAATGTGTTCTTCTGTGGTCTGGTGGTGAAGTCAAGACTGCAGACTATTTTTTTTTTAAATGTGTTTTTCTGTTGCTTTGCATTTTGTAAAGCACTAAAAGAGTCGCATTATGTGGTATAAGTGAGACATGCCTGTGGTGTGCACTAGCATAAATGAAGCTGCAGCTTTATCGGATAAAGGTTTATCGGATAAAAGCCCTTGCGATTTAGTGATGAATTGGACAACGCATGGAACATTTTTTGCAGATGTGGCATGAATATATTGATATTTGTGACATGAGAAATGGAGGATTCAATGTAATGTAAATGTCTCTTCTGGGGTGAAAGCTTCCTTCTTGCCCGAGGCACCACAACCCTGCTAGAAAAGCGAGAGAATCCATAAGTCCCACATTTTCATTTCACAAATTCAAATCCGTTTTTGTGTTTCATGCACACGCTGAGCGCCATGCTTCTTACAGAAGCGTCTGAAAGAAGGCTTAGCTAATTCTCTGCCTGCGAGCAACGAAAAATTGTGACTCAGTTTTCATGTTACGTGTCCCAAGTGGAACATCAACGAATGAAATGGTCCCTCGTAAAAAAAAAAAAAAAAAAAAAAAAAAAAGTCTGCTCTTATACCATCCGTCAGCCTGAAGGCAGAAAAACAGCAGAGGTAGTTTAATAACATCAGACATTATTTCTGCCTCACTACTAATCATCAAGTTAAATTTTGTCTTTGCAGCGTGGAATCAGATGAGCTGGTGAGCGACTCCCTCCTCTCCTGTCCTCTGTTACCTCAGCTTCACGTGGCCCGCGACGCTCCTGACAGCCTGGAGCCGACCCGCTGTGATAACAAGACAACTAATGTCATATTTCAAACACTCCGTCGGAGGAATCCCAGCATTCTGTGACAACTTACAGCGTGCGGGCGGTTGAGTCAACAGCAGTGTCGTCGCTCGGCGAGGAGTGGCTCTGTGAGCGCACATCAAAGGATGCTGTCAAAAAAAAAAAAAAAAAAAAAAGCCTCTGACGGACTTGGAACAGTGACATGTTTAAGAGCTGTAATCACTCACAATATGACAGAGAAATTACCACCTTCCCTCCAGTGCAATCACTCAGTTGCGCTGCCAATCTGCCCATGTGACGCTGACACACATAGACAAGTCAAGGAAGAGGAAAAACACGTCGTCCTCTAACAGACGACTTGTAGGTGCGCCTCCTGGGATTTGAAGTCCTTCCATCTTTTCGGAATTGCCTTGTTAAATTTCCGATTCCGCTGCCGGTGAAACGGGACAAACACTCATCAGCCGCGGTGGCAACTTTTCTAATTTGCATTATTTACTTTTTAATGTGCGCAGAAGCAACCGCCGCCACACTCGGGCAGTTTATCACACTGTGCACAGGAGGGCCGGGGCTCCGAGTCAGTATGAAATGATCACGTTCCAGTCTGTTGGTCTGGGCGAGTGCTGCTGTGCACAACCAGGCTGCCGGGGAAGGCGATGCTCCATTTGAGCAGAAAGATAAGACGGCCTCCCACTGGTCTGCCATTGCCGGGAGAGCGCAGCAGGGGTGGGAGTGCTTGAGGGTGGAGGTGTTTGGATAGAGTGGTGGGGTGGTGCTAGTCCGCCGACGTGTTTTCCATTGCTTCCTCTGTAGTCCGGAGTGTCGTGATGGAGCGGCGGGTTACGTGAGGTGAGTGCTTGTAAAGTGAATGTGTCACAGGACCAACCCCCTGGGAAGACCATGTAAACACTGTTCAGTCATAGCTCTGATTACAGACGGGGGAGGGGAGGTGGTGGGACAGAGGCCGAGAAAACAAACGGAGGGAAAATCGCCATGATCTTCTTTTATATTTTTAATGGTCATAAAAGATTGAACCACCACATTTAGAGAAAATTGAGGTTTATCTTCCATCACACGTCTGGAGAAAGCAAGAAGATGCAAGCGATGAAATCAAAATTCTATCAGGTGTAGCGGTGTTTGCCGGAGCAGCGGTAGCTCCTCAGATGGAATTGAGGATTGGGCCCAACACCTGGCGAAATGTCACACTCTGCCCTCCTTGTCAATCAATACGAACATGCTGCGCAACATTTATAGCGGTAAAATTGAAATGGATCGTGAAATTGCTTGCTTGTCTTTTTACAGCAGCGGTGGGCAATTAAATTTCCTCAGGGGCCACATATGCTGCGACTGTGGTGAGGGGCCGTCAAGCCCAAAGAGCGAAGGCGAGGCGACGGCAAAAAAAATGTTGACATAATGGGAAAACTAAATAGCCATGGGTGCAGTGGTGCTGTCTTCACCGTAGAAAGGTAAAAAAAATGCACGAGAATCACTTCTAAACGAGTTTGGAAAACGGCCTCCCGCATGGACTGTGTGTTCATGAGTGACTCATGAAGCAAAACTGGGCAATGTTCTGAACTTGAATCATGAACTTCTCACATCTTTTATTGACATTAAAGAGCTCAAAATGCATTGTTTTTGCCCGTGTGTCAGAAGTTCCGACACCACAGTTACTGATGCTTCCTCCATCAGATCAGCTCTGTGGGCGGAGCTGTGGACACGCGGGTGATAACAGCGCATTTTGAGCGCTTTAATGTCAATAAAACAACTGTGATTTCATCAGTTTGAGGTGACAAGGCTCAATATTTTGGCAGTGTAAGGCTTTTTAGCCAGTAAAAATCCATATATTTACTCTGTCGTTGCTTAAGCCGCAGGGTTCAGACTCCGAATACAAAGCAGCGGCTGATACTCCTGAATTTATCGTTTGCTTAACTCCTAAAACAGTCAACTAAAAAGAGGAACAAATTGAAAATATAGGAAGTTGTTTTTCAGTTCACGTCACAATAAAAAGAATGTTAACACTCAGAAATGATCAGTTTTATAGCTTTAGTCGGACTCAACATAGATACAGTCAAAGGGCCCCACTTTGCCCAGGCCTCCAGCGGCGAACTTGAACTGCTATTCCAGGCCAAAGAGGATCATGTTGATAGTGGCCACACCTAAAAATAAAACTTTTTTGCTTTCCAAAAATCTTATTTCTGTTGAGGTGCCTAAATAAATACTGCTACTGCAGATGTTTAAAAAAAGAAAAGAAAAGAAAGTGAATATTAGGGCATAGTATGGGTAGGTAATCGCATAAGTTAAACTGCTTCACAGAGGCACAATATTCGGAAAACAGATAGTGACGTGCCGTGTGTACAAACAAGATTATCTGCAAGAATTATCGCTCCAAAATTTTTATCTTCTTGCACTGAATATATTGTCATGTTGTCTTGTCAAGGGTTACATCATTTGATGCAAGACTTTCAATGAGGGCCAAGAGGCATGCGGTCGCATGTGGCCCCCAGACCAGACTTTGAACGTGGCTGCTTTAAACCTAGTTGCGCAATGACAGTGAAAACTACTTGATGCCATGGTACTGAAATACTGGGTTTGGCAAAGGCGACAGACTGATGCCATAGAATGAAATGAAATAAATTCAAGTTCCCCACCAGAGATGGCTCTTGACTGGGTATTATTCTGTGGACAAAGCAGAAAACATGAAGTCAATATCACAAACTTCCATTTCCACTGCGGCCACAACCCCAGGCTGCTATTGATCTACAGTACGCACACATAGAAATGAATTTTCTAAACGACGGCGGAAAAAGCAGGGTGACTGCTGGAGGCGATTGAGTTTCCAATGTCCAACCGGTTCGAGATGTTAATTGATCAAAGCAAACAAGTCTGTCTTTAAGTTTCAAACGCTGATGAAACGTGAACCCAGTCACAAGGCCAGAGACATCCAGCTTGTCGGAGTGAAAGCAAAGAGACAGCGCGGAGAGCAGGGACTGGATAATGAGAGTCAGTGTCTTTGGGCTCAAGGGTGTTTGGGCTCCTGATAGTCATCTGCATTCAGTGACTCGGAGCGAATGGATTAGTTTAATATTGAATTAGAGCAGTCGTTTCATAATGTCGTTCACTCTTCACAGTTCGATTGAATAAAGTTTCATGTCATTCACTTTAATCTTTGCTTTCTTGATGAGAAAATGAACCCACGCTCAAATTGGTCGACTAGGCAGGTTTTAGAGTCATAAATCTGAAGTTATCGAATATTATTGATATTGTGTCCATGTGTCCGGTGGCTGCAGTTTGTGGCATTGGAATTGTTTGTATTTTTTAAAATAAAAATAAAAATATCTAAGGAAAGTCCGAAATGGAATGTCTTGAAATGGAGTGGGACCAATGTATTATGAAGGATGAAGCAAGGATCCTTGAATAAAGAGGAAGATTCTCAGCCAATTTTGCGTCTTCCTGCACGGCAGTCAGCCAACACACCTTCCTCCCACTACTGGGTCAACATCTAAAATGGGTTTTTAAGTTGACATAGATAAGCCAGTCCTGAACGACAGCGCCGGTATATGCAACAGCTAAATCTAAACGCATATTTTCCTGAAAGAATCCGAAAAGCCTCTGTGATCTCATACCAATGAACAATGAAACGCTCCATCCCACACCAGTTAAAACAGTCAGGTTGCAACTTCACCTCCCCACTGCTCTCATGCGCGGTCATTTATTTTGACGTGAGCTGTATTCTAAAATAGTAAAAGTACTCTTCAATTTTCTTCCCTCTTCCATAAGTTGACTCTGGATGATTCCACCCGTCAGGATGTCTTAAGTGGGCACTGTCAAACTGCCTCTGCGCATCTGTCTTTCCACCGCTGCACTCCGGCTGTCAGTGTCGGCTGCCGCTTCCTCAAACAAACCTCAGCTCACTTGTGTTTGCATTTAATAGCATCGCATGTCATTTCGTTTCAGCCGGTGGTTCAAATTATACATTTCACGAAGTCGTGCTTTCTTAAGTGATTATGCTGTTGCGGAGGAATAACGAAACTCAGCTAAACAAACTGGCACCGAGACAGCAGAAGCATTTTTTACTATATATATATATATATAGTCCAGGTGCAGTCTGTAACAGGACTCGCCGCTCATTATGGTCACCTACTGCAGGATCCATAGTTCTGAAAAATCACACTTATTCTGGATCTTCTCTTTGCTCAAGTCGCCTTTAGTTCTAAAATGGGTTGAATAGTGTTAATTCTGTCTCCAACTTTTTCAATTTAATGTTAAATAGTCTTATTATTCGTCTTAGTCCCATATACTCATTCACAAACGATTTTTGTTTGTCATGTTTTAGTGAACTAAAAGTAACAGCAATTTAGTCTAGTTTTACTCAAATGAAAACTCAACTCAACAATGTATTTTGGTTGAGTTTTACTCAAAACATTCCAGTTATTCTTTTCGTTCCTGCGATACCTTTTGTTTACTTAAAAACCATCACAGTGTAGCCGGTTACACCAGTTAATGTACACAGCAAAACCAGCATACAGTTGGTAAAAACAGTTTTACTATACGTAGTCATAAGTTTTCTTTTTCGGAGTTTTCAAATCGGAGTTTGAACAAAAATTGCGAGATTTTTTTTGCTTTGGATTTCGAACGAAAATCCAGACCTCGAACGGCCCCGAAAATAGCCAGAAAAGCCTGGTGTGGACGGATCAGCTGACTCACGACGCACTTTGTTATTGTGTATAACGCAGCCTCTGTATGCAGACGTGTCCCGTTAGCTACATTTACTGACTGTTTCTTCTTCATATTGAGGTGTAAAACCTTTCCTGTCTCTGGACCGTGGTAGAGTGTCACAGGGGAGGTGCTCGCTCTCCACACCTCCACTCCAGGGTTTGATGTCCTGTTGTTAGCTAGAGCTGGGACAGGGATGAGGCGAGTCTGGGACAGAGCGTGACTTGGTTTATGACTTTGTCACAGCCAAACTGCACAGAAGCGCACATTCAGAGCTGGACACGCACCGGGCACCTCTTCACTTCTGGAGAGACCTCACTCACTCTGCAACCCCTCCCACATGCAGCGGCCACACACATAGAGGAACAGCGCACCTGCAGCAGACACTCTACATTCACTCCTACAAAAGACTATTTTAAGGCTTGGAACGCATTATTGCTTTTTCCATTCATTTTAATGGGAAAAATCGATTCAGATGTCGAACAATTCGCTTCTCGAACCGCTGTCTGGAACGGATTGTGGTCGAGAACCGAGGTACCACTGTATAGATTAAATGTAATGGACATTGGAAAGTACAGTTTATTGACTCTCAATCTGATGCTTCATTTGGCTTTGAATCCAACCTGTGTCCTCAACCCCAACCACTACTCAAGCCATCATCCTGTTTCGCACCTGGTTACTTCAACGAATCCCATCAGAAAGTGCCCTACTTCGAGGACACGTTTAAACCTGATCAAAGAAATCACTTAAAGCCCTGAGTTGCATTTGAGTCACGTGTCTGACAGGAATTCCCTCCTCTGCTTCAGTGGGAGACGACTGCGAGAAGTGAAGCAAGAATCTCCCTTATTATTATGTAACTGTTATTTTTAATTAATGAAGCTATTCCAAATCTCATCTCACGGTGCTGCACAAAACTCCATTTGAATTTGTTAGCCCTTCATTTATTCAGGTCCATACCAAATTTAAAATTTTATTCTTTGGATCATTCATTCGATTTCTCTTCATCCAGGGTCATGGCAGATGCCTAACAAGGTGCAAATTCCCAAGACTGAAGATGAATCTAGAAAATAATACTGAGAATATCCAACGTAAAAACAGTTTTTTACGAGATCACTAGATCATTCGCAAACATCATGGTCCATGGAGACCCCTGCCGAACCTTGTCACAACGATAGCGTAATTATTTGACAATCCGTGGAAACTGGAACGAAGCAAAAAATTCAGTCTGAACAAAACAGCGTAACACATAAGGTGGTGTATGACCCACTTGCTTCCTACACTTGCAGTAGACAAGTTGATTCGAGTTGTCATGTTGCCATGGTTGCAGTAGGATTGTGGGAAAACTGTCGAACTGGATTTCATCTCACTTGTTATTGAGTTAATCGGAAGCTTGCGTCACATTTGGAAAATGGGACTCTCATTGCTAACTGTGACATTTTTCTCTGTCTCACTTCCAGTCCATATGTTGGGGGCGTGTTGAGGAGTGTGTCTATATCACTCTTGCTTGCCAATTTGTCATGTTATTGATCACACTGGAACGTCAATGGGCTGCAGCTTTGTAACGCCTCTGAAAGAGATACGGAGATGCCGCATTCACTGTTGGTGTTTACACAGTAGTAATCTGGTTTTGTGATGAGCCTCTACATCACCCAGATGAGGTACAACAGACCGACTCAGATACTTACGAGGAAGCCATCGATCCAATGGCATTTCTTTTCAGGCTTTCAGATACCAAATGGATGCAGTAGATTCCCGTTTATTTTGAGGGAATATTTATTTGTATTTCTGAGATTTATTTATTGAATTTTGTGACTAATATTTTATTTATTTTTTTAGGTATATTTAGTTGACATATTTGACTCCTAAAACTGGATTAACTCTTTGTAATGATGGACTGGTGAGGCTTCATGAAACAGTGTCGTCATTTTCAGAGTCCAGTAGATGGCGCTCTCTATTGTGAAATCTTGGGCTTCTGAACTATTTCAACGAAACCTCAAATCATTTTTGGAACCTTCCGAGCTCTGAAAATATGTGCACTGTTTCATGAAGCCTCAATGCTAACCATTCATATGTTGTAAAATGATTCAGGTCTACATACATTTAGTCCACAAAAATGTTTCACCTACAGTAGCTCTGCACAAAAACATATTTGAATAAATCATTTGCTCAGAAGCATCCAGATGTTCTTTGTGGTTACACCTCATATTAAGGTCCCATCCTCAATGGTTTTTTTGGTTCACTCATACTGTAAGACATCACAATGCTTTTAAAAGATGTTATTGTTATGACTGTACATGATCATTCATGACAACATATATCAATGTTTCTTAATATATTTGAAGGGTTTGGGTTAGCGGTTATCTTTATTACTAGATCAAGTCCACAACAACTTTTGTCATACTTTTTGTCATAAGAGTCAATAAGTCTTGGCATAACTTACCTACTTTCTATTTTATTGATTTGATTTATTGAGTATGGACATGTTGAAGCTCAGTTCCCAAGTGAAAAAAAAAAAAAAAAAAGCGGGAAACAGGGTCCAGAAAACAAGGTCATAGCTCAAGACGCCCTGGCAGACATGATTCGGATGCTAGGAAAAGAATGGCAACTATAAATCCAGGAGAAGTGTGAGGGGATGAGGTCGATGTCAAAGGACATGGCATGAGAAGCACGTGAGGAGAGAATGGTGAATATCAGAGGTGTGGAATGGAAATGTAGCATGTTGAACCAGCATATATATATATATATATATATATATATATATATATATATATATATATATATATATATATATATATATATATATATATATATATATATATATATATATATATATATATATATATAAATAAAGTTTCAAAATGTAAAGTAATGATTTTTGGCCTGCAGACTGAAAATGAAAATAAAAACATTTTGGTTCATATCTACTTCATATCTTTGTATAGAAGGTAGATACTGCATAAAAATAACAATAAACCTATATGTCAGCAGCTGACTTACTATTATAAATACTATCTGCACACAATTAAAAAGTTTTCACAGCAAGTCGGCTGCACTGTAGTGGCTATTTTTGGAAATATAAGTGGATGACTAATGAAAACTGGTCCGCTTACTACGGTGCGGGTAATAAATGACTGCAGCTTCGCTGATGCCAAGGGTCAATCCAATGCAAACAACCAAAAAAAAAGGCAGCAGAAACACACACAGTGGAGGAACCAGCAGCCATCTGTGATATTTATTAGCAGCAGCCCTCATTACCAGCCGAATACGTCTGGTGTCTCCTGTGGCCATAAATCTGTGATAAAAACACATTTCTGCTCTTTATTCTTTTTACAAGCTCATTCAGTTCAGTCAGTGACTGAGCTTCTTCATTCTTCACACAAGGCGTTAAATATTTATTAAGAAATATCCAGGGGAGTTATGGCGCTGCATGGCAATCTTCAATTTTCTGCTAACCTGACAGACATCTTTCCTTTACCCAGAAATATGCTTTGCACAAGCGCACGGAAGAGTTAGCAGATTATTGATGCCCAACAAGATTCGGGCGTGAGGGATCGTCCGTCGGTGACATTTAGCCGAGGAGCACTGCCCTTTAAAGAAGTCAATTTAACAACAATGCACAAATGTCAATGTGTTTAGCAGATGTCTCCTGATAATAAGTGTATCTCAAAGTTGATCCAGTGACCATGAAAGTTTAGTCAATTTTTGTCCGCCGCATCTCGACTGGGTCACAAAAAAAGCCAGCTCGAACCTGGTCGACCTTCAATCGAAACCCTTCTGTAGGTGAAGGCTAGACGGTCATCTCTGCCACACCCAGGTGCGGTGTCCATGTTACTCGTGATGGGTCGATGATATTTCATGACACTTTATTGAAGGGATGATGAGGCTTCATGAAACAGTGTCCTGATTTTCACCAGAGGGCACTGTCTGCTATAAAATGTTTGGACTTGAACAACAAATTCAATGAAACCTCACAAAATTTCAATTCCAAGAGCGACATCTAGTGGCCTCTGACATTCAGTACACACTACAATGCTGTTTCATGACACGTCTTTGATCCATCACTCCAGGTTTAATGGCGAAAAATCGGAAATTCCTTCTTTGCAAAGTTCTTGCAGGCAGTTTACTTTTTCATTGTGTTTACTTTACTTTCTATACATGTACTGTAAGTAAGTAGTACATTGTAGTATATTTACTGACGTACAGTTAGTGATGGGCGAATGAGGCTTCATGAAACAGTGCCCTCATACTCAGCGCCCAATAGATGGTGCTTTATGATTTAAAATCTTGCGCTTTGCAAAAATATTTTAATGAAACCTGACCTGATAATTTTCAAAACTGAGAGCGCCACCTTCTGAGCTCTGACATCTGTTTCATGAAGCCTCATCAGACTATCACTACCACCAGTCCTGACAAGAGGTTGACTGTCAATCATCACATGGATCGTTCATTATTTTTCTCAGACGGATGCAGGAGACACGAGGGGTGTATCCAAGCAGCGTTGTGAACAACTTGAACTGGAGCTAAAACTTCCCAACTGAGATGGGAAATCTAAAAATATACAGTGTGCGGTTGTGTACATTGTATACCAGAAACATATGGGTAATTGACAATGTTATTAAATTTTTAATGTGGTGAGAAAATACACACGCTCACTCCCAATCATGGGCCTGAGGACAGACAGGTGCACTGGAGGCTGCTCGAGCTCAGAGAACACACTTCAAAGATGAACTGATTTACACACAACTTTGCACCTCAGGAAGGTGAAGAGTGTGTGTGTGTGTGTGAAAATGGAACATTGGTTGACAAAAGCGCAAAAGAAGCTTGTTCTGTACCTGTGCTCCTGCATGATATTAAGCATCACACGTACAAGTTTGTACTGTAGATGATGAAAACTGTTGCAGGTGGAAAAGCCTGATGAGGCTTCATGAAACAGTGTCCTCATTTTCAGAGCGCAGAAGGTGCCGCTGTTAGTGTAAAAATGATGTGAGGTTTCATGATAATAGTTGTTTGAAGGCCAATATTTTAGAGCAGGCTATGACATCGAGTGAGCTCTGAGTATGAGGGCACTGTTTCATGAAGCCTCAGCACTAACCGCCACTGCCACAGCGACAAATATGATATTGAGGACGAATGTTTTATATAGAGATTGTTTCTATTTTCAGACAGACTTCAGTCAATATCACCATCCGTACTTTCTTTTAAAAGTTTTCCCTGGCCCGAGCCACAGTCTCAGGAAGTGATTCATGAAACAGCGTATTCATTTTCAGAGCCCACTGGATGGCGCTCTCTGCTTTAAAATCTTTGGCTTCCAACAACTATTTCAATAGTCATTTTAAAACTGACAGCGCCACCTTCTGAGCCCTGAAAATAAGGACACTGTTTCATGAAGCCTCATCAGCCCATCACTTGAATAGTGGACACAAATGTATCAGTGTTGCTTTACAACAGCTGTGAGATCACGGCAGTCAACTATATTGTCTCTATTGGTTAATGTTTTTATTTTTCTCTTCTTAGGTTGCTCCCATTTATGCTTTTATGAGGAGTGAAGAGATGGAAAACTACAGTCTATCAAAGCTTAAAGGCTGTGACCTTTGACTCGGAGCTACAAGAACTTTAGGATAAAACACGAACAATTTTGACAACACTGTAGGTGTTAAAATGCAGAGAATCCAGTATGAGATACTCTGGTGATGGACTTAGGAAGGGAACGTCTGGTCAGCAGAAGCACATCTCTACATGTCCACTGCCCAGGCTTCACGCATAACAACCCCTGAAATCTGCTGTGGATCTTCCCTGTGTAAATGAAAGAAATGGCTGGACGTAATGGGGTTTTCTGCAGACCCTAAATGAGACGTAGATCTGGATGATGGAGCATTACTGTGGTAGTCTTTGTCATTTTCGGCCATGTTGCCACTTTGTATCAATGTGCAGAATGGACCATTAGTCATTCTTGCAGATCAGCAGTTCAGTATGTGTGTGTGGGTGTGTGTGTGTGTCCCTAAGTGTGTCGAAGACAAAGGGCTGTATTGTCTTTTATGCTCCCGCGACGCACTTCAGGCTTTTGTAAGGAAATATGTCTACGAATGACTTTCCTTATCAACTGTCTTTTGTCTTCGAATGTGGCTCTAAGTCAGTCAGGATATGATTTCTCTCTGCAATTCATTCAGCCATTTAGTCAGAGTTATACCAGATATAACTGTGTCTTATGAGCAGTTCACATGGGAACCAATTATGACCCACTGTTGTATAAATGATAAAATACTAGGAATGTCTCGATCCTATCATGTGGTTTCCAGATAAAAGACAATAAATAGCCACGAATCTTTTGTTCGTGCTTCGCTGAGAAAATGATGGTTGTCAACTGTCACAGTTGGAGATTGTCAAACACAGCTGTGGACTTAAAGAGCAGCCTCGGTCAAGGCGTCCTTGGCCAGAAACACTGGACTGCCAGAGTAAAACTGTTCAGCGGTCACCGTGGGTTGCAGCAGGACAATTGGCGTATAGTGTGAGGAAGATTGAGGTGGACGGCACGTGTCAAAAGGTCAGGATATTGGTCCTTGGCTGAAAGGTTGTGTTTAGAAAGTAAATGAAGAACTCTATGTGCCTTCAGCTGTATTTCTTGCCTGAAGACCTGAGGGCTGTTGTGGATCTGCTCAGCTGCTAATGGGAAAAGGCTTTAAGGTTGAGAAGGAGACATGACCGGAATAAAAAAAAAAAAAAAAAAAAATGAAACTGGAACTGGTCATTTATGAGGTGGGGTTTTATACTGCGCCGAGGAAGCCAATATGACTGTCTCTAATTTGCTTTTTGGAAACTCTCTCTCTCTCTCTCTCTCTCTTTATATATATATATATATATATATATATATATATATATATATATATATATATATATATATATATATATATATATATATATATATATATATAAAACCCCAACCACTGTCTTTCTTTTATGAGACACTCCACCAACTACCACATCAGAAAATTTTGATGCAAAAGTCCATTTGAAACTTGAGGTGTAAGGAGGGAAAATGTGTTGAAGCAACCCACAGAACACCGCCGAAAATTTCAAAACATCCCAAATAGTTTTATTCAAATGTGTTCCTCAATTTTCCAGTAATACTGTTTACTAGCGTTGGGTAGATGAGGTTTCATGAAACCATGAAGTGGGCACTTTTGCTGTAAAATGTTTGGACTTGAACAAGTAATTCAGGCTCACATTTATAAACAAAGAGCGCCATCTAGTGGCCTCTAAAAATGAGGATGCTGTTTCATCAAGCCTGCAATACTGTTTCATGATACCTCATTGATACATCCCTACTGTTTACAAAAAAGGAAGGAACAGAAATGACACACAACCTCTCTGCTATTGCGGCAGTTATTTGGACTTGATTTTTCAAATCATAAAAATTTCACGCTGTACCTGCAAGTCGCTCATCGTGTCATTTTAAACTGTCTCGGTAACATCCACCTCAACAAAGCCGCAACCATGATGAGTTTCCATTGAGACGGTTCTCTTTCATGAACATGACTTTAAATGCCTCTTGAAATAAGAGAATAAAAGAAGTCATTTCGACTGGCTGCAGCAGGAAATGTGTCATATACATGCAAAACCCGCACAAGTGACGAATGACTCAACATAATGCGTATTAAATTGCCACCATATTGAGATGTTCTTGATGTATTCATTAGACCTCATCCATATTGGTAATTAACTTCCCCTGCGCGAGTCTTATCTCAAATTGCCCGGGTGCAGCGCAGATGTTCACAAACGTCTTTAAAAATACTCCACTCAGTGTGAAATAAAAAAGACTCCAGGGACTTTATTATTATTATTTTTTTGAATAACACGATGCAATGTCCTACAGGAACAATTTGATGAATGCAGCAACAACCAGGAGAATGACTGAGACAAAGTGCAGTTCTGAAGACATGTCGTTGTTCCTGACAACTTTTAAGACTAATGGCAGAAGGCAATAAGAAGACATATATATATATATATATATATATATATATATATATATATATATATATATATATATATATATATATATATATATATATATATTTGAACGAAAATCCAGAACTCGAACGCCCCCGAAAAAAGCCGGAAAAAACAAAACGTGTGTGGACCGATCAGCTGACCCACGATGCACTTTGTTATTGTGTATAACGCAGCCTCTGTATGCAGACGTGTCCCGTTAGCTACATTTACTGACTGTTTTTTCTTCATATTGAGGTGTAAAACCTTTCCTGTCTCTGCACTGGACCGTGGTAGAGTGTCACAGGGGAGGTGCTGGAGCGCTCACTCCAGGGTTTGATGTCCTGTTGTGGGCTGGAGCTGGGACAGGGATGAGGCGAGTCTGGGACAGAGCGTGACTTGGTTTATGACTTTGTCACAGCCAAACTGCACAGAAGCGCACATTCAGAGCTGGACACGCACCGGGCACCTCTTCACTTCTGGAGAGACGTCACTCACTCGGCAACCCCTCCCACATGCAGCGGCCACACACATAGAGGAACAGCGCACCTGCAGCAGACACTCTACATTCACTCCTACAAAAGACTATTTTAAGGCTTGGAACGCATTATTTCTTTTTCCATTCAATGTAATGGGAAAAATCGATTCAGTCTGGAGCGGACTGTGGTCGAGAACCGAGGTACTAACGTGTGTGTGTGAGTGTGTGTGTTTGTGTGTATAAAATATAATAATAATATAGCATTAAATGTAGGAAAATCCCAAAATGAATGCAGGAAAACAAAAAAAATGTTTTTGAGTAATAATAATAATGACAAATAAAAACTATTTGTGATTCAGATTAATTTATTAAATGAAAGCAAAGACACAAGTGCAATTTTTTTTCTCACTTTTTCATTTCTTCCTTGGCTTATTTGCATACCAATAAAAAGCAGAAAAAAGATACTCACTACATCTGTGAGAACACAACAGACTCCATGTTACAAATGACACCTCGACAGCAGATGCGTGGCCGGAGTTAATAACATCTTATGACATGCTTTATCACCGGATAATAACATTCCATATATGAGCCAGTCAAACTGTATTGTCAGTCACTGTTCATAAAGCACATTACCACCGATGGCGCCGTCACTCTTCATTACGATAAGGAGTAGGAGGAGACCCGACTCACCAGAGTGTCTCTACCTTTTTATCAGGGGGAACTGCTCATGTGTGAGAAGGAGAGCCATTTGGAAGCAACCCCAAATCAAGTTTTCCTAGTCACTTAAAAAAGTGTTTCTGCTGAGTGAGAATTCTGGCTACAGATGTCTTGAGTGACTGGGGGCAAATTCAGGTGAGGTCTCCATGAAGCGCACCGTCACAGAACTGAAGGGTGCAGCGAGATCATGTTTGAAAAGCCTGAAAATCTTCCCCTGACGTTGTATTTCATTGTACTACATTCAGTCATATAACTGGGGCACCTCATCATGAGGAAATCCAACTAGATGCCTGAGTCAACTTAGCTCTTTTCTAAACACTAGTGATGGGTAGATGAGGTTTCATGAAACAGTGTACTGATTTTCAGGGGCCACCAGAGGGCGCTGTCTGCTGTAAAATGTTTGGACTTGAACTACGAATTCAATTGAACCTCACATCATTTCTCAACCAAGAGCGCCATCTAGTGGCCTCTGAAAATCAGGACATTCTTTCATCAACACTGCAATACTGTTTCATGACACCTCACCAACCCATCACTACTAAACACATTATCACTTCTATTGTATCAATGTCTTCAGGTCCCAGTGCGACACTAAAGTCAGCCTTCAGAATTGATTCAATTGCACTAAAAGAGTCACCAACGTCGAGCCAACCAATATGTAGGGTCAAACACCGGCGCCATCATATGACATAACCTGAGATACCGACGCTGTGAACAAGCACAGCCCACAAAGTGCAGGGAAGCATCGGAAGTCATGAGAAATATCACCAAACATTTGAAAGATTTTTCAACGTCTTTTATGGAAGAAGAACAGGTTCATGTAAGCGAAAGACTTGTGTTCATTCAAACCAGCGATGGTGAGCCTGACGCTGTCAGATCAGTGATCCGTAACAGTGACTGGTCATATGAAGATACAGATGAAGATGAGCTGGACATCATTCTCTCTTCAGAAGGGTCAGCGGTAGAAAATATATCCAGCGTGTTGGTAAACCTCCAATGTTGACACGCCACCTCTCCCTGCCGCTTTCACGTGTTCCTGCTTGTTTACATTTGAAAACCATGGGTGCTGCAGTCGGTATCAGAATCCATTAAACTTTTGGGCCAAAAGGTTCCTGCACTGCAGAGGTGTGATCGCTGCCAATGATGGTTGCCACTTCTGCCTGGTTCTTATGACCATGAACGGAGAACAACCTTAGCTGCTCAGTCTTGGCTCCTCTCCTGGCCAACACTCTGATTCTGGGTCTTCCACGTTGCCTTCTATTGCGAGAATACAACAAAATCTTGAAAAATGAAAGACCGAAAGTTGGTTAAAATGGTGCCAAAAGAAGACATTTATACTTCGAATCATTTCATTTTTTTCAGTTCTTTTTTCTTTATTGAATCTAAATCAAAGTGTATCCCTAGTTCTGCCTGCAACATCCACATCAGAAAACTCCACGTCAGCAGTTTTTTTTTTTTCTTATCTCTTCCCCCAACTGTTCAGATCATTGATCCCATTTAAAAATGCATGCTAGCATGTAAGAAGTATAGATCGCACCATTCTGAATAATTGATCTGGAAACTGGAACATTTCACAGCACAAACCTCTTCCATCATTGCAAGCGTGATTGTTTGCAATGTCCCAGTCCCCAGAGTCCGCAGCAGAACATCGCCGGCTTTAAGGTGAGCAATCTGTAGAGCCCCTGCCATTCTTAAGGCGTTTGTCTCGGTAGAAAGATATTGATTCGTACAGGAGCAAAACAGATGGCTGAAGCAGGTTCTCACCAGATGGGCATCAAGTGCTATTAATTTTAGGCTGCCCCCTGCCTGCCACGGCGGAGATCAGACCGCATCGCCTTGTACATGCTGTCGCCTCAGCGACGACCTTCTTGCTGTGGGTGTGAGCAGAACTACTGAACTGTTTAGTCATCCAAGATCACATCATGACAATTCATGTGAATGAACTGCAGTTTAGTCTTCTTCAGCATTCTCTTTTTCGCTCTCACAGCTTTGTGTTTCCAAGTCCCTCTCCAGCAGATAACTGAGACTAAACATCCGTATCATAAATACTGCGCTTTACTTGAGGGAAGACCAAAATGTTACTTTTTTTTTTTTTTGTTCTCACTGATCATTCCTGACAAAGAGAACAAGCGTCTGGTAAACTTAAAGGCTTTCTATTTGACATGTTCCGCTTTGAAAATTGGCATCTTTCAAGAGTCTAAAGACAGATTGTGCTCGCAATATTGTGAACAGCTTGTACCATCTGGATAACCGCCCTTTAAAGGATAAAAAAGATGAAGAGTTTGATTGAACTGAAAGAATGGAGGGTCTTACTTTAAAAATAACCAACCTGTATTGTGTTATTTTTCTTCGTTTTCAGGTCCCCGGACAATTAAAATGAGACATTTGAAGAAAGTTTGGTTCATGCTGATCTCAGAATCTGAATCTTGATGGACTTAAAAGCTTTTATATAGAGTGGACAGTGAGCCCATTACAGACTTCATCTCTTTTTCTGATGCAAATCATTATGGTAGTGGATGAAAGAAAAACACCCTAAATGACTTCATATTTAGCGACACCAGTTCCTCCTGGGAAACCAGTTGGCAGCTGGTAAAATTGCGTCTACACCATATTTGCGAGCGGCTCCAGGTCTGCTGAATGGCCAGCTGGTGTTTTGGCCGCAATTCTGATGGCAGTCATTGTAGGCGTAATTTATGCTACGTCTTCTGGAGGCGTGTCAACAGAAGGAGCCAAATTTCTTCAAGTTTTATTTTTTTTAAATGGGGAAATCCAGGTTTGCTTGAACCTTTGTTGGAACTTCATGCAAGCTTGTGACCTGAAGCTGCCGCGACTTGGTTTCTCCACTCAAACTGAGACAATATAACATCTATCTATCTATAACGTTGGTGACAAGAAGATGCTCTACATCAGCGCTGGGTAGATGAGGTTTCATGACATAGTGTCATAAGGTAGATGAGGTTTCACGAAACACATTTTCAGAGCCCACCAGAGGGCACTGTCTGCTGTAAAATGTTGGGAACGAATTCAATGAAACCTCACATCATTTCTAAACCAGAAAACTAGGGCACTGATTTATCGACCCTGCAATACAGTTTCGTGATACCTCATCGGCCTATGCCTACTCTTCACCAATATTATTGCTGTACCTCAGGAGGGACATCAAGAAGATGGTGGACCCAGGCTAGTCACATGTTTGACAGACAGTAAACAGAACTGGCTGAAGGTTTAAAATAATCGACAGACATTTTGCAGAATTGACTGCACTTTTAAAAATGGTGCAGAAAGAGATAATACTGGAACATAACACTGAATCTTTTCACAATCGGGTTTCCCACCCTCAGTGGGTCAATACACCGAGTCATTCCGTCATAGACCAGTGATTATCATCTCCATAAGTTCAGCCCAAGTGAACAGCCAAGCAATTCCTGCCTTTCTCCAAAGATGATTATGGCCAAAAACGGGATGTGATTTTGAAGGGAAAAGTGGGCCAATACAACAAAATTCATGGCTTTTGAAAAGTGCTGGGTCAAGTGAAAAATAAACTCTTTTGAATGTGTGAGACCACAGTCATAATACTGGAGAGGGAGTTCAGAGATAAAGAAAGGGAAAAAAACAGGGCATGAGGCTGCAAAGGATGACGGGGTCTATGACGCACCTCACTGGATAAGTAACGTCACTGGTGGGCTTCATAGACTTCTAAACAGTGGATCACTATTATGTCAAAAAATGACAAATGAATGAATGCATTTATGTTGATGTGAAGCTATTGTATTTGTATGCTGTTTGTATGCAATGTTACCATTGCTGATCACACGCTTTCATGTGTTCTTTGCCTTGGCTTTGCTGTTCACCAATATGTCCACCGGGGGGAGCAGCCAAGCGTGAAAAGTTTAGGACAACGACAAACTCCAAAACCAACATAGCGACTGTGTATTGATGATATACCTCCTGCACAAAAAAGGAAATGGAGGCAGCAATGCAGTGAAGGGTCGATGAGGTATCGTCAAACAGTAATGCAGGGTTGATGAAACAGTGTCCTGATTTTCACAGGCCGCTAGATGGCGCTTTTGGTTTACAAATGATGTGAAATGAATTAGTTGTAAGACCAAAGATGTTAAAGCAGACAGTGCCGTCTGGTGGCCCCTGGAAACCAGTACACTGTTTCATGAAACCTCATCTAACCATCACTAGGCTGTTAAATATATCGCGACTGGAGAACAGAGAATTCTCGCCATTGTTATATCTTCTTCGAGACTCATTGGAGTTACGTATCAGGTCGTAACAGCCCCCACGGTTCCCTGTGGTACTGCTCCGTTTCGTCCTAAGCTTTGTGGAAATGTGCAGAAATGCGGGCGAAAAGAATACGTACCTAGCGTTGAGCATAAATTGGCCTGAAGAATACTTGCACACCTGCCTCAGCCAAATTTGGAGGAAGTGTCTGTTCAGTTTTCCGAGAAGTTTCATCGACTTGATCCAGCAGAATTGCCTCTTTCATGTTCTCCTCAAGCAGTACAGTACGTCTGCACCTGAAGCCACGATGACTGAGGACTCATTGTAGTCATGTGATTCTATTGCAAATTACTGGGAAAATAGAGAGTCACAGACGTGTCCACAAAGTCATATTCAGGATTCAAACTTAATAGAGTCAAATCCAATTACGAATCCCTGCTACAAACCTCGACATTTCCAGTTGGAATTCACAATAATGGCCTGTGCTCGAGGATAGATAAGTGAAGTTGCAGAAGGCAATTATAGTTGAAGAACCCAATGTTCCACTTGAGCGAGGACAAACAGACACTAAACCCAACACCATACAAATAAGTCCAATTAACTGGAATATCAGTGCGGCGGGCTCGACTCTCCAGCAATCAAGTGAGCAGAGTGTTTAATGGATTTTGAATGAGCAGCCGAACATAGCGCGGATGAGAAAAGCCAAAACCTCACACGGCGTTTCGCCACAGCCTTGATTCTCAACTCAGCCGAAATTGATATTCCTACCATTGTTTTGGAGACGACCAGCGAGGAGGCGTAAGACAAGTTGGTGAATTTAGAGTCAAGTCAAAGGTGTGTTTTATACTATAAATCAATGCCTCCTGTAGGAACAAAAGACTATTTGAGGCGAATTAAATGTATTGATTTTACAGCTCTGCATGGCTTTTAGACTGGCGAACTTATTCTTCTGCAGTCACAATGAAAAAGAAGAACAGCATAATAGAACTGCAAACTTACTGGTAATCATTCCAGTGTTTTCATCCTTCATTCTTTTGGGAAATTAAATTTAGAAATCAAGGATTTAGACGCTGCATACCAAATGAAGACATCTTTTCTTTGCTTTTGTCTTGAGTTGAATATTGCATTCAGCCCAGTGAAAGAGGGCGACTTCTCCACCGCCTGTTGTTAGAAAGATGCCGCACAACTAGAGCATTTCCAAGATGCTTCTGTTTGTGGAACGAGAGTCTCAGCCAAATGGCTTTGTCGGAGTTTAAGTCGGAGTCATGAGACAGACATGCACTCAGAGCAAATGTGATATCTACACACTTGAATTCAGAGGGGGAAAAAAAACATCATCTTTGGTTTCCGACTCGACAAGACACCATTTTCAAAAAATGTGTTTTCCCTCAGCATCGGCTCAGAATATTATGGTTTCATAAGGCGTCCTCCGAAGGATGAATTGTCTTTTTCAGAGCAATATTCCGTGGATGCGTACAGATTGAGAGACCTCATGATAGGCGGTTCAGCCGAGCTCTTCATCGGTCGAGACTGAAGTGGCACTTCTGGGTTCCATTTCTCAGCACCCTCAGTTGCTCTTTCCAGTCTTAGATTGCTTCAACCAGCCCTTGACTCCATGTCCAGTGGTTTTCTAACTGGGCTTCGTATTGTTAGCCTCCACCTCGTCCTTGGTACTGAACACTCGGGCCTCCGCTGCATTGATACATTCCACACAGTCATTTACCTTCCGTCTCACACCATCAATGGCCGACATTATACCATCTCTGTAAAGAAAATTCCCTATTCACAGCGGTCAGCAGCCAGTATGGCTTCCTCTTTGGTGCCTTCAAGGTCTTTTTCTGCCTTCCCCCCATCATGACTTTCTTTCTCGCCACTCACATAACATTCTGTTAGCGCCTGCTGCGTCAGCCAATTGCCCTTCTTGATCAAAAATAACTTAATAATAACTTGAATTCAGTCGTCCAGGGTCTCAAACTGATCCACAAAAGGGCGGTGCAGGTTTTTGCTCCAGCCAGTCAGGAGAACATTTTCTCCATGGTGACTGCAGCCAGTAGATTGAAACTGGTTCTGCTTGCTTCAGCTGGACTGAGTAAACTCTGTGGACTTATTTGGTGGGAACAAAAACCTGTGCCCACTGCCGCACCTTTGTAGACGAAACGATAAAAACGAAATTGTACCAGTCCTTTTCAAATGATCACAAATGTGTTTTTTAAGTTGGTATTGCTGTCCATACCAACATATCCACCAGGGGGAGCAACCAAGAGTGAAACGTTTATGACAACAACAAACTCCAAAACCACCATGGCGACTGTGGCAGAAGTATTGATCGTGCCCCTCTTGCACAAAAGATCAAATGAAGGCAGTGTTGTAGCAGTATAGTATAGTATAGGAGTAGGAATATATCGCGACTGGAGAACAGAGGATTCCCACCAATGTTCTCTCTTCTTCTTGTCTCTTTAGAGCTACATATCAGGTAGTAACAGCAACACTGCCCCCCATGATTTCAGATGGTACTGCGTCGTTTGGTCTCTGTCGGAAAACTTTGTGGAAATACGGACCAAATGAACACAGATCATGGACAGAAGGTGCCGCCCATATCCAAATCCGTGTGTAACGGTGAGCATAAATGGGCTGTAAATCTGATTTCTACAGCCACTAAAGATTGTAATTGTATTCCCAAAACATATTTTTTCCCCTTTTAATGGACTCTGGAATCTTGGTAGTGAATTAAAAATTAATGTACCAAATAAACAAACAGGCTATTACAACTATTTTACTCCGACAAAATTTTTTTTTTTTTCTACATAAAAACGCGCTCTTTCTAATCATATATTAACCGACTTGTTTTTCTTTCTTCTGAACTAAATCCACTTCAGTGAGACCATAGAGGAGATCAACAATGAAACAAAGTTTTGTCCGTTTTGAAGCCAAGAAAACAAACTTCTTCTTCAGTGTAATGCTATTTTGTGCTACATTACAATAATAATAGAAGAAAAAATATAAATAAGGAATGCAGTTATTCATCTATATTTGATCCAGCACAGTTTCAACGTGGAGCAACAGTGGGTTTTATTCCTCCCCTACGGTGCTCGGCTCACACTCATGTAACACAACACATCTTTCTCAGAGAGGGGAGAAGAAGATAATAGCTGAGCTGAGGATGAGAGCGAAAGGGGCATGGGATGGGTGCAAAAGACTTGTGAGAGGAGGTCTATCGACGGAGGGTAGTGTACCGCCAACTTTTGAAGTGGTTTATGAAAATAGGTCTGGCATCCTGCTGTGCTCTTCTGCCAGAGAGGGAAACCACAGAGAGGCCTTGGCATCTTGACTGGGAGAGCACACCCTGCGGAGCTCAGAAAATAATATTATTATCTCGAGTTTTGGAGGGTGCTGCCCTTCACCCATATTTGTGGAGCCCCAAGAGGTTAGTTGCATGGTTTAAAGTAGATAAACATTTAAATTGTAACATGCCCATCGACATCATTATGTATTTATCTGTTTTTATAATGTAATTTAACAAAAATAAAAAAATAAACAACTACAAAAAATACACTTCAAGCCACTTTATATTGCATACTTCGTAGTCCTGAATATAATGTAACCCCTTTTTTAAAAGATGGCCGCTAGTCATGAAGGTATAGCAAGAGTCAGAGGTCAGCTCAGTTGGACGCCATGTTTTTTGTCTTATTATAACAAAGGTCCGGATGTTATATTCAAGCCGAAACACCCCGACGAAACCCACTCTTGGGACAAAAAAATGGAAGCACTAATCAGCTGCTACTGAAAAACAAGCTGTCAGACAGTTTCCCTTATTAAATAAAACTGTTTTTGTTCCAAGAAAAACCAAAAAAAAAAAAGTGATGATTGGTCACTTCTCTTATAATTGTGCGGCAGCTACCTCTTACTTTCCTCTCAGGCTCCAAACTTGAGCATCTCTTTGAATCCTGGTACGTCCTCCCTATCTCTTGGATCTACATCCGCTCGGTGTTACATTCTCTTTTCCATTGGTGTGCATTTTATCTCTTTCCCGGGTAATTATAGTCTCTCTCCAGTTTCCATTATTTTTGGCCAACTGTGTCTTTCTCGAGGCGGAGCAGATAAGGAACTTGTTATTGTTGGCTTTACTTTAGAGTATTTAAGTATCTCAAAATAATGGATGGTTGTGTTCTCCTGGCAAAATACATTACATTTTTTACTTCTAGTTTGTCAACATTGCTGGGTAGGGAGAATGACCTTAGAAGTGAGCGATGACATGACAAACTTAGTCTAGATTAAAATGTACTCTGGTGGAATACTGCTGAGTAGTAATGAGGTATCATGAAACAGCATTGCAGGCTGGAGGATACAATGTCCTAATTTTCAGAGGCCACTAGATGGCGCTTTTGTTTTAGAAATGATGTGAGGTTTCATGGAATTAGTTGTTCATGTCCAGACATTTTATAGCAGACAGTGGTCTCTGAAAACCAGGACACTGTTTCATGAAACCTCGTCAACCCATCACTAGTAAACTGTTTTACTGGAATATGGGGGTACAAATATGAATAAAACTAGTTGGGATGTTTTTAAATTTTGGGTGGTTTCTTCGACACATTTTCCAAAACCAGGACACTGTTTCATGAAACCTCATCAACCCATCACTAGTAAACTGTTTTACTGGAATATGGGGGTACAAATATGAATAAAACTAGTTGGGATGTTTTTAAATTTTGGGTGGTTTCTTCGACACATTTTCCAAAACCAGGACACTGTTTCATGAAACCTCATCAACCCATCACTGGTAAACTGTTTTACTGGAATATGGGGGTGCAAATATGAATAAAACTATTTGGGATGTTTTTAAATTTTTTCGACACATTTTCCAAAACCAGGACACTGTTTCATGAAACTTCCTAAACCCTCATAATACTGTGTCATGAAACTTCATCTACCCATGACCATTACCTGAAAAAGTTGAGCGCCATCTAGCGGCCACTAAAAATTAGGACACTGATATATTGATCCCGCAATACTGCCTGCATCACTGGGGGGTTTGCTTGTGTTTTTGCACATGAAATCAGCCCCCCGACAGTTTAAGAAAACCGATTTTCCTGAGAGTCATCTCGAGTCGAGGTGTCAATGTAAAGAGCACATCCTCCGACAAGAAGGTCCGTACTTGTGAACAAAGCAGCGAAACAAACAAACAAAAAAATCACAAGAGGACGTCCTGTCAATAAAGCTCTATGACTGACACAGAAATAATATTCTTTTGCCAACAAAATATCTAGCTGCCAATCTTTGTGTATTTTTTTTAAAAACAGAAATGAATCCAGTTTACAGGCAACTGCTTCCTCTCTCCATGGCTTATTCACTCGGTGCTGAGTGCAGGGACTGGTAAGCTATAGAGCAACTCAAGGCTATAGAGTGTAATTTAGGTTAAGCAGAAGGAAATTCTCCAAGGTAAACTCCAAGAACATGCAGCACATTTGAATTACAGAGAACAGTGACAGCATGTACCATGGATATCCTGCATTATTTACATGACATGAACACAGTGGTATGTGTTAGCATGTTCAATTTACATCACTCAGTTCGCTTCTCACCAGAGATTATTCTTTACATTGTTCGTATTGGTTTAAAACTAGCGTGTAGAGAAAAGCTTGAATTATTTAAGGTTTGTATGTTAACATCTGAAAGGAAATGAATGATGAATTTTAGTTCCCACCTGTCTGAATTTACACAAACTATTGCCATGGTGAAGCTTCTTATTTCTTAAAGCAGGGGTGGCCAACCAGTCAGAGGCTAGGAGCCACATTGTTTTACTGTGTTGCTGAAAAGAGCCACATCCTACAAATATGTGAGGCTGTAAGGCTCTCCTCACACAGCTGGTCACGTGACTTTGCGGCAGTGGCTAAAGCACATCCCTGTGTGTCACAAGGTCGCTGCTTCGCTTCCGGCATATGTCTCTTGTGCATGTATTTTAAAAATACATTTTAAAGTCGGAATATCAAGTGCCGTAGACAGAAATGTGTGCGCCATTTATTTTACTTATATATATTTTTTACGTGCCTCATGTCACCAATAACATCACCCCAGTCTGTGTTATGTGGGCGACGCTGCAGACTGGACAGTCTGATCTTCGCTCCACTGAATTAAACACGACGACTCCACGATGATCCACAATGAATAATAGGTGAAACACATGCCATACGTTTAGTTTAGGGAATGACAAAGTGAAACGTGGAACTAGGTCATGTTAAATGGTGTTGATCGTGGATCTGATGACCGTCTTAGGACCGCGGCTCACATCGGCATTGAACGTGCTCTGAGCCGGGGGGGCGGCGGCTTGGTGCACGTGCAGCCAGGTTTATTGTTTATGTCCCAAAGTTAAACTCATGTCACAGTCTTTGAACAATATTTTGATATTTTGTTGGAATAGCTCTTACTTTTTTGTCTCATTTCCTGTATAAACGATGATCTGAATAGCAACTTGACCAAAATCGCAGCCAGTTTGTGGCTCATTCTGTAAAGAGCTGCATGAAAGTGGGCACATTTCTGCTGTTACTGACCACTCTTTTGTTTCCAAGTTGCGATCTCAAACTGGAATCGATTCTGGAGTTAGCTTTGATTTTTGTTACGGCACACCAGGAAAATGAAGTTACATGTTAATGAGGGAGAGTTTTCAACTAAACATGAATTAAACATCTAAACAGCTAAAACCAAGGGTAATATTACAACAAAAAACAATCCTATCTAAATGATCTTATTGACAGTGGGATGTTACTTTTGTGTATATTCCTATTTCAACAGCCAAATGACGTATCCACCCTCAGGGGTCATCATTGAAATATCACTACAACTACACCCCCCCAAGTTCTTCTTCTACAACTTTAACAAAACATGACTTTACTACTAGTACTAACAAGCCTTGGCAGCTTTACTACAATCACATATATTTCCCATGAAAGGTAAAATAAAATACTCCTTTCGTTGAAGTGTACCACCCATTCAGTTGTAATACCAGCTGTAACATAGTAAACAATCCTCTGTATTGTACTTGTACTACCCAAGTCACTCTGCTAACCACAACCTCAATTACTGTAGTAGTGACTAATGAGGCTTCATGAAGCAGTGTCATCCTTTTCAGAGCCCACTAGATGGCACTCTCTTTAGCTTCCAACAATTATTTCACTGACACCTCACACATCATTTTTAAATCGAGGGCGCCAAGTACTGAGCTCAGAAAATGATGACGCTGTTTCATGAAGCCTCATTATCCCACCGTCAGCAGTGATACTGTTCACTAGTAATGGGTCGATGAAGTATCATGAAACAGTACTGCAGGGTTCATAATTGTCAGAGGCCAGTAGAAATGTGAGGTTTCATTGAAATAGCAAGAAGGCAGCGCCCTCTGGTGGCCTCAGAACACTGTTTCATGAAACCTCATCGACTTTACAACACTGTGTCATGAAACCTCATTTATCCCTCACTACTATTTACTGTTCCGTAGATATTAAGCCAGACAGAAGCCAAAGTATAAATGATGGTACGGAGAAACAGCGAATGGTTCTTCTTTGGGTGCTGGCATCTTGACAGCATCTTCTACTTCTTCTGCTGTTATTTTGTTGCTATTTACACTCCTATTCATTTTTGACAGGCGATCAGACACGCGTCATGGCCAATACGTCAAGCTGGCAATGGTATTTAACAGTAAAGAATTCCTGTAATGAAAGCATGTCAGTTCTGAACAGGGGAGGTGCACTCCTGATTGCTACGCTTTGTTCCACACATCAGTGTCTGGGACTATTTACAGCTCCCCACTTCCGTGCTGGCAGCACCGCCATGGCAACACCATGCACATTTAGGTCCTTGCACAGTCACTTCACCAACCAAAGCATCCGAAATTAGCCCTGACCTTCTCAAACCGATGGAAGGAACAACAAATGGGTTTGGAACGGTGACACAACCGTGAGCTTGTGAAATGGCATACTGTTATTTACCACAGTGGCCATTATGTGTTACGCCCTGCGAGGCTTTTGAGCGCGGTCGTAGCTGGCAGGTGGTACTTCTTGATACAATACCCAGCTGGCGCTGACAAGAAGCAGAGAAACTACCATTACACATTTGACAGTCCTGCAGAACAGCCTTTACTTCAAGACAGTGTAAGCAGAAGTATTCAGAGAAAAAGTAGTCCGATGGGAGTACTGATAATATTATTTTATAATATAGATTTTTTATTTTATGTCGAATAATATATATATATATATATATATATATATATATATATATATATATATATATATATATATATATATATATATATATATATAAACAAGAAATATATATATATATTTATATATATATATAAATATATAAATATATATATATATATAAACAAGAAAGTACAAACACACACAAAACAAGCTTTTCTACTATTGACTCAGTAGTACTCCTTGAGTCTTTTAGCCTGTTAGACAATATTAAGACAGACATGTAACATTCATGTCATGTGGGCCACATCCAGTCTGCTGCACATATAGTACTGATTGGTAGGTGTGGTATCATGAAACAGTGACCTAATTTTCAGATGCTATTAGATAGAGGTCATGGTTTAGAATTGATGTAAGGTTTCTCTGAATTTGTTGTTGAAATCCAAACATTTTACAGCAGACAGTGGCCTCTGGAGGCCTCTGAAAATCACTACACTGTTTCATGAAGCCTCAGTGACTCACTATACAGCCTACAGTAGTGATGGGAGATTGAGGTTTCATGAAACAATCAAAAATGATGTTCGGTTTCAATAACTGGGAACTAAACATCATCGAACAGAGAGCGCCATCTAGTGGCCTCCCAGAACAAGGACACTGTTGAGGTTTCATGAAACAGTTTCCTCTTTTTAGTAGCCACTTTTGATGGCCTTCTGCAACCTTAGGGTTTGAATTTCAGTGAAGCCACCTACTGAGCTCCAGAAAGGTACGTAGAGTTTCATGAAACACTACGTGCTTTTCATGAACTGTGTACCTTTCACTTTCATGAACCTCATCAGAACATTACTCACCTGCGACATTTCTCAGTGTCCTTTTGGCAAAGACCCATCTTGCCTCGTGATGATTGGAAATATTTCTAAATACGATTGGAAATAATGATTTAAAATAATGTGCTGTATTAGATATAGTTACTATTGAATAGATTCGCACAATCATCCCCTTCAGCACCGTGGAGCTTGATGCAACATCTCACATGTACGTTCATTTTTGGGTAAACGCTATCCTCCTGAGGACTCGTGTATCTGGTGAGGCTACTGAATACTTTAGTAGCTTCCTCAAAGGAGTTTTTTAAAGAACTGCAAAGTCTACTCAGGCTCCTCTGATCAATACTTGTTGGTTATGGTGATATTAATTGCTCCTTCCACTACTCTTGATGTTCCCCTTCTCTTTGAAGCGCAGCATCGTTGCACAGTCCTGCTCTCATGAAAATTAAAGGCAAGTAATCCAGTGAGGATCCCAAACTTTACAAGACTTGTGAACATTGCGAACAACGAGAAATATCTGTGAAGTCAATTCATCTTTTACCTCCCTTTATTGGTTTCCCAAAAGACACCACTTGTGATCGTGAACGAACAATGCTGAAATTCCGTTTTTAAGTTTGCGACAAAGCCGAGTGCAGTTTGTGTCATAGTTGCCTAAGAAGTGACCTAGGTGCAGATGATAGCAGGCTGACAGAAGGCACGGACAGTGATATTAAATTCATAAATTTAATACAAAATGCACAATAAATACAGACGACCAAGACAGGAAGTGAAGGCGCCGGAGTCAAAACACGAACCGGGAAATGTACAGCGGGACTAGGGAAAATTCTGCAGCAAAAGAGAGGTGAAGCAATGTCAACCTTCAAAACTAGGGAGAACATAAAAACGCTCGGATAATAACTCACGAGGTAAAAGCGCTACGTGGAGGAGAAGACTCAAACTCACACGAAGGGACAAATCTACACAATCGATAGATAAAAAGTGAGTTTAAGAACACTCACACGCGATCTGGCTAAAGAATTGAGGAGATGAAAACAGAAGCGGAGCAAGAGGAGAAAGCGAAACTCTGGAAGCGGCTGAAGAGAAATTCAAGCGCGCAGAGGAATCTAGAAAAATTCAGAACAACAACTAGGAAGGTTAGTCTTGGGAGATTTACCGAATGACACAATGTGACCAGTCTGGAGGTCGCGAGATGATATTCACAGGAGTTGATGCGGGGATGAGCTCCAGCTGCGCTGCCATTAAGCTGGTGGACACACAGGAAAAGGAAACTACGAGGGGTTAACAAAATAAAAGCACATGGAGTGCGGAACGTGACAGTTTGAACACAATGGTTTGTCATTTTCAACTTTTGGACTCTACAAAGTTGAATGTATATATTCAATATTCAATCACAGGAATTGCGTTAATTTAGCTGACTATGTTGAAAAAGTGGAGGAAATCGGAGGTAATAATCTATACAATAATCTTGCAGAGTGCACTCATTTTATCCATGAATTACAGATAATTTTGCAGCTAAAAACATTAGCATGCTAATAGCTACCTCAGCAAAACCGGAACTGGTTCAATCACCTGAGCACATTTAAATGAAAACAACTCATGTGTGAGAACTTCGTCAAAACAACAAGACTGAATATGATCTATTTTTTCAAATTTGATTTTTACATTCATGCTTTTGAATTTGTTTATCAACATTGAGGGTGTTTTTATACTGAAAAACTTTAGAAAAACTTTCCTGTGAGTTGATTTGTTTTAAAAAACAATCCGTCTGGTAAAAAAAAAAAAAATAAATAAGGGCGGTTGGGGAAAAGGGAGGAGGAAAAGTTGTGCATGAAAATCTTTGCTTGCACGTGTGAAGTGCGCTACTCAATACATTCAAAAGTGGCTGGTGTGGAAAAACCGCAGCAACAAACTCACTGAAACATCAATACATTATTATCAACTATTGATTCACCAACTTCACTTCACCAAATTTCTAATGTCCTAGTGCACAAAAAATGACTTTAACTCACAGCTACACACTTCAAAAGAGTTGCTTCGACACGCTCCTGGGATTCACAGTGTGTCTGTCTAATTGCTTTCAGCTGCGCAGTCACGTTCTCCCAAAATCAGGCGAGCTATCAGCCAGATGGAGGTTGCAGACTTTCTTGTCCTGATCTGAACTGCGTGTGAGGCAACTCCAACCTGCTGCTTGTTGCTTTGTGGACTCTGACCTCTGCAGCTGGCCTTCTGACCCAGTGCCTGGATTACTCTCGCTGTCTTCTCAGACCAGGAACTCAAACAATTCCTGACTAGGACCTGGCTGGCATGTGCCCCGCTGCGGAGCCACCATCTTGTAAGGTGAGAACTCTTACAAAACCTGCTGTAGGTTAACATATAAGGCAGTTAAAGTTGAGTTCATGAGTCAAATATGGCTTGTTAATGGATAATATTCCCTCAATCCTCATGCCAAACAATGTGAATATATATATATATATTTTTTTTTTTTCAGTGAGAAATATGTTTTTCAAATATTATTCCCATTTAGTAAGAAAATAATATATGCTTTTCTGTTTAGAATGAGCTTTTCCAAAGTTATTTTGACCGCCAAAACATTGAATAAACAAAGTGCGACTGAAGCACATATTTACACCTCATTATGAAACGGATTATATTTTATGCATTTTTGAAAAGTGACTATTTCTACTGTGTGTGGTGCCCACATATTTTATGTTTTAAATCCCCCTTGTATCCAGAGGGTTTTAGGAAAAACCTTGCTGACCTGCCTGATAAGCGCACAGCCCGCGGTGAAGCGCCTTTTATCTCTGCCCTCATCGCTTTTAGAGTCAATATCTATTTAATATGGAACCCCCTGACTGAGTGTTCCGAGCTCGTCTTGACCTCTGAATCCATTGTGTACGAAGAAACAGTTCCACCTGAAAGAAAAGGGGTTGCGATTAAAACACTCTCCCGGCTCATGTCCACCAACAGTTAGAGCTGCAGTTGTAGACATCATTTAGGGGAAGAAGAGTTGTAATGTTCTACGAGTCAAGATTTACCTGGTGCATTGTTTAAACGGACCTGTGTTGAAATGGACCACTCTTACTGCCTTGTCTGAATGTAAACCGAATGATACCGATATTATTGTTTTGTGTCTTGAAAACAGGGAAGATACCTTCCAATCAGAATACATTCAGTAGCGATGTGTCGATGAGGCGTCATGAAACAGTGTTGCTGGGTTGATGAAACAGCAACCGAATTTTCAGAGGATGCTAGATGGCGCTCTTGGTTTAGGAATAATGTGAGTTTTTTTGGAATTAGTTGTTCAAGTTCAAACATTTTACAGCGCACAGTGGTCTCTGAAAATCAGGTCCCTGTTTCATGAAACCTTATTAACCTTACAATGCTGTGTCATGAACCGGCATTCAGCTAGGAGGGCATCTGCAAAACATGAAAAAATGGACGCCCGATTCTCAACCGTATCTTGGCCGCCACATTACGCTGGTATCTGGCGGCATCTGGCGGCCAAGCTACGGTCGAGAATTGGGCGTCCAACTGACTATGACTAGTCAACAAGTATCTTAATGACAAGAAAACTTTTTCGCATGACGTGTGTACATGTTGTAAATAGTCTTTTACAAATGGAAAAATGATAGTAAACACTATGTAGCCATATTGGAAGTCAACTAGTCACGACGATCACATCACCTAGTCACCAAATAATGTGCACAGGTCTCAGCACTGGGCGACAAATTGAGTGGTTGACTTATCGTTCCAGCACTAGAATATCCATTCAGACACGGGGAAAAATGCCCATGTATGCGCCGCAAAGATCAAACCTAGCTGAAGCAGGTGCATTTTCGAGTGGTAATGCTCCGAGACAGTGTGTTTTCATGCCACTTTACCTGATTTATGACTCGTCACAAACCTGGCCTTTAATTGTTGACTTGCCATTTATCATCTCCACTTGGTCTGCTGTCGCAACATCCACCTGTCGCCTGCTTTTAATCGCCAGTGTCAGGCGGGTGGCAACCTTGGCGGCGCAGCTGCGCGACGTCATTCAATAGGTGATGAGGCGACTGGCGCTTCCTGACAAGTGCCACATTGCATTTCACGCTTCTCTCCAGCCGCTTTGCTGTGAATGATTAAACGTGTTCAGAATGCCATTCATAATGACGACGGTGATTTTTTTCAATACGAGGCGCATAATAGGTGATTATCTTGTAGCTAGCTTCTTCTTGATGAATGAAGTGGGAGGCAACACAGACGTGGGGGTCAAAGTGAGGACGGAAATGAACAATGCTACTGACTACACTTGGAAGTTTGCCACTTTCAGTGAGTTGAAAAACTCATTTGGATGGAGGCAAAATTGCTTATTTACCAAAGACTATTGGGTTTGACACAAGTTGGCCTCAACCTCTGGCACTCTGGTTGCCGCCCGCAAAAAGGTTCACTCTGACTAGTTTGCGTTTATGAGCGAGGCTTCTCGTGATGGATCAATGAGGCATCATGAAACAGGATTGCAGGGTTGAGTGTCCTAATTTTCAGAGGCCAATGGATGGCGCTATTGGTTTGGAAATGATGTAAGGTTTCATTGAATTAGTTGTTGGAGTCAGGCCTAGCCGGTAGCCTAGTGGTTAGCACTCTTGCCTTGCAGCAAGTAAGTTGCAGGTTCGATCCACGGGTCGGGCCACCTTTCTGCATGGAGTTTGCATTTGGGTTTTTTTTCCGGTATCCTCCCAAAGACATGTTCACAAGGTGCATGTGTGCTCTTGTACTTCCATCTTTGTGACAATATGTATGCGTTGTGAATCAATAGCGTGAGGACATTTTTCCTCACTTTGTAAAGCCTAATTTTGAGGGTTAAAACTACAAAATAGCTTGGTTGATGGTCCTCACTAAGAGAGGTGTGTGTGTGTGTGTGTGTGCCCTGCGATGGACTGGCGACCTGTCCAGGGTGTATTCCTGCCTCTCGCCCAATGACTGCTGGCTCCAGCATTCCCCACAGGCTTTTAGCTAGGAGGGCGTCTGGGCATCTGCAAAACAGGACCCCTGGTCCTTGACCGTAGCTTAGCCACCAGATTACCCTGGTATATGGCGGCATCTGGCGGCCAAGCTACGGTTGAGAATCGGCGTCCATGTTTCATGCTAAAAAGCCTGACTCACATTTTACTGCAGACAGCGCCATCTGGTGGCCTCTGAAAGTCAGGACACTGTTTCATGAAACCTCATCTACCCAGCAGGAGAACATTCCGCTGTTGGTCTCATGCACCAGTGGTCCTACGACGGCCCTAAAATACCAGCACAGCTTCTATTTGGATGAGCTCCAAACATGAAGTAGTTTCAAAATACTGATCAAACCGAGCTAAATGAGTCATTACGCTCGATGCAAACACAGCTAATGAACAAAGCAGAGGGGACGAGTGGAACAAGTGTCCAAATGGAGCACGCGGATAACACATTCTAATTCAGCCTGCCTTGTAATTCATGATCGCAGAGTCAGAGATGTATTGATATTTCCCTCACATGAGGAGAAGCATGGTCACGTTGGCGCTTTGAAGCAGCTCTGAGCCGGGACTTCAAAGCGAGCGCAGCGGCGAAACGATGGACGCGCTAACCTGAAATGAGGCGTCCAGCAAAATACTGGAGCAGTAATACAAAACAAGGGAGTGAGGCTCATACAGCTGCAGCCTGCACAATGAGAGTCTGTTTCTTACAAAAGGGCTGCTGATGAATGGACGAATAAATAAAGGCACAACTTACTTAGACAGTGATTTATTATCGAATACATAGTTATTATCATAAATTATAATAAGCAATTTAGCAACTTGGAACTTGGAAAACACTTGGAAATTTCTGAGAATTTGCTTTGGAAACATAAACAAAACCCTTTTCTAACAATACATAAAACAGTCATCAAAATGGCTATTATATTTATTTCGATTTTTTTTTTTATTAGGGCTATCAATAAATTTAAATGTTAATGTTAATCATACAAAGTCTGAGGCAAATTAATCTCTTATTTTGCCTCTGTTCTAAATGTAATTTAAAGGAAGATTTTATCAACAAGTCCATGAATGCATTGTTTTTGCAAACGTGTTTACCACAACAACCCAACGTAACAGATACTGTCAAGAACATTCTTATCAATAAACAACAAAAAAAATTCCCATAATGCCATCTGATGGCCTCTGACAATGGTGACACCGTTTCATGAAGCCTCACCAGTCCATCACATCCATTCTCTATTGATGGGCATTTGAGGTTCTTAACACGGTATTGCAAGGTGGATGAGGTTTCATGAAACAGTGTCCTGATCTTCAGAGCCACCAGATGTAAAATGTTTGGACTTGAACTACTGATTCAATGAAACATCACTTCATTTCTAAACCACAAGTGACATCTAGTGGCCTCTGAAAATTAGGACCCTGTTTCATCAATGCTGCAGTACTGTTTCATGATACCTCATCAGCTGGTCAGTAGGGTTTGAGAAGCACTGGTCAACAGATGCATCAGTGGAAGAGAAGCTGATGGATTTACCTTAGAGAAGCAGGATCTCGATTCTCCCACATGGGAAAAAACGGATTTCTCCCCCCTAACTTACGATACTTATTAAGATCATAATCGTGCAAGAATACGAAACCAGCACAAAGGAATATAGTCATAAATAACTACTCCAAAATGGCCGAGATTGTTTGAACTAGAAAAACACAAACACATAAATCTTGTAATCGAAAACTTGGGCGTCGATTACGTGAATACACATTTGGATGCTGGGGTACTGGTGCCATCTGCTCTGCAGCACACTAAGAAAATAATCCATTTAATTTCCCCAGTGACCGCAGGTGCTATCATCGAGCTGATCCAGAGAGACTTCTAAAGCAGATAAATGCACTTCTTACAATGAGATAAATCTAACTCACCATATGTGCCCTGCTGTGGAGCCTTATGGGAAAGAAAGGGGGGATTCCGCCTTGTTGTTTGCCCACTTTCAAACTTTTATTGCAGTTGTGTGTACGTGTGTAGCTTGAGAATCCACCAGGCCTGTTGCGATGGAAAAAATACACACTGTCTGCAAGTGTAATGACGTAATAGTAAATTGTTCAAATAGTACATTTAGGTTATATATATTAAAAGGTGTTTCACGACGTGATGGTGTTGTCTAGTTCAGGGGTTCTTAGCCTTTTTGATCCCAGATTCCCAGAACAAGCCACAACAAACCAAAACCTTGTAAAATAACATGAAACCATGTGATCATCGCAAAGATATTTATTTGTCTTCAAAAAGTGCATCGAGCAGCAGAACCTGGTGCAAGTCATATTCAGCCAAGTTACGACAGAAAAGAAAAATGCACTTGACGAAAACTGTTGGGAAAATGTGGAAAAACTGAATGCAATTCTGAATAAATTATATATAATAAATCCATGCCTGAATATCAAAACATGAAAATAATCTATTTTAAACTCCATAGAAGATATAAGTACATGCAATTGAAAGTGTTGCTATAAAATATAATTCATTTTAAAACTGCTTCAACAGGTGCTTTCATGAACAGTTTTTACTGTTGGGGAGTGCCATCACTTTCTTCATCATTTTCATTTTCAAGAGCTTCTTCATTGTTGTTGACTGTCACAGATACATGGCTAATATATTAGAACTGAGCGTCTCGCTGAACTCACGGCCCAAATATGCAAAACAAAAAACATTCAGAGGCCCTCTAGGGGCCCGGCCCTGTGGTTAAAAGTCACTGATCTTGTAGCCCAAGGTTAGGCCGCGAGCGCCCCCTAGAGGACCACGAGAGGTTATTTGTTTTACACCTCTGGGCCGCGAGACGCTCAGTTTTAATACACTTGCCACATATGGCGGCAGCAGTGTGTCATTGAATTGACTTGACAGTTGCAAATTTGCGACTCAACAGTAAAACCTATTCACCTGTTAGTGCAGTTTTTAAAATAAATTTTATGGTGATACTTTCATTTACACTTATCTTCTTCAGAGTTTATGTATGAATATATTATTATATTGTATTGTATTGTATTTAGATGTTGCTTTATTAAATTGATTTTATTTTGAAATTTATTTATGACATACAGTTTTTCCAATTTTCTCAACAGTTTGCATCTAGTGTTTTTTGTTTTTTTTTAACCTTTTTTTCTTTAGTAAATATGATGAATGTGACTTGCACCCGCTTCTGCTGCTGGTTGGACTTTTCGATGACAAACATCTTTGCGCTGATCACATGGTTTGACGTCATACCACAAGGTTTTGTTTGTTTATATATGTATGTGGTTATTGATTGTCAGTGATTCTGAAGTCAGAATTCAGGAATCGCAGTAATGAATCAGTTCTATTATATTATATATTTATATATATGTTTAGTGCATCATTTTTTTTTGTGGTATTTATCTGATATTTATTTATTTTGGACATATAGTTTTTGTTTTTGGCCTCAGATCGAAATTTCGTTGCCATATTACAGTGATATTTTTTTGTGCAATGACAATAAAGAAAGTCTAAGTCTATTCCTTGAATGGGCCCCGGATCCGTTTGTTCTGGAAAAGGTGGCCCCTGAGATGAAAAAGGTAAAGAACCCCTGGTCTAGTTGTCCCACTCCGTATGTGATGTTCCCCCTGCACTGAAATGACATGTGAATTCGTGCTGGACGATAAAAGACCATTGCTTGTTCTCTCCTCCTCCTCCTCCTCCTCCACCTCAGTGCTTCACATCCCTCCTGCCTTCTCTCCTCACCCCGATATTCTACACCTCACTCCTCCCTTGGGGCTTGTGGCCGACATGTATTCGTAATATTATCCATCTAGCTCTCCATCATTGTGACCTCACCCTCCTGGGGATTTTGTCGTTTACCAACCAACACAGACGACGGCCACATGCGACCACAAATAGTAAGGATCGGTCGCGGCTATGCGCCGGAGTCAGGATGCATAATTCAGGAGTCAAGTCAAGGGTGCCTGAGAGAGGCTGCTGGGAACATCAGACCTGGGAAAGGAGGTCTGCATGTTGCGGCCGTCAGAAAATGTGATCCGCCAGTTAATTGAAGTTGACGTGCGACCAGCAAAAGTGCACGGCGGTTTTTGCTGAATCGCTGCAAGATGACTTGAAATTTCCTTGACATTCCTCAATGAGAAGTGTTTTTTTAAACTGCTGTGCTAAGGAATCTCCAGTGGGTCGAGTGGAAGAAGGTGTGGATTTGCCACACACACACACACAGAAGCCTGATTTAATAGCAACACTGCAGCACAATCATTATCATTTCGACTTCTTATTGCTTCAATGAATCATTGCAACTGTGTGGATGTGATATTTTGTCGATCAGTGGAGAAGAAATACTATAATCTTCATGCACTTATAATTATTAATGTCTGTGCAGGGGTGCGTTTTTCCTCTAGTTTCTGATGATTTCTTGTTTCTGACACGTACCAAAAGAAAACATTTGCAAAACCCAAGTAAAAATTGGCAGTATTCTGACTTTAATCCCAGAATTCTGACTTTAAAGTGAGACTTTAAGTCACTTTAAAGTCAGAATTGAAAAAAGTCAGAATACTCACTTTAACGTCAGAATTCTGACTTCAAACTGAGAATTTAAAGTCAAAATTCTGACTTCAAACTGAGAATTTAATGTCAGAATTCTGACTTCAAACTGAGAATTTAATGTCAGAATTCTGACTTCAAACTGAGAATTTAAAGTCAGAATTCTGACTTCAAACTGAGAATTTTAAAGTCAGAATTCTGACTTCAAACTGAGAATTTAAAGTCAAAATTCTGACTTCAAACTGAGAATTTAAAGTCAGAATTCTGACTTCAAACTGAGAATTTAAAGTCAAAATTCTGACTTCAAACTGAGAATTTAAAGTCAGAATTCTGACAGTTATTTTTTTCTTCACTGACCCTAATCCTCTTCCGCATACAGAGGTGGGAAAATGGACAAGACATTTTGAGGAAAACAGAATGACTAGTGTCTCGGAGAACTTTTTTCAATGGGCGAGGAGCATGATTGTTCACCCCGCCTCGGTCAACAACCGAAAAGAAAAGAGACAGCAGCAGAAGAACCAGGACACAACAGACACTGGCACTATGTGCTGATATCTTACATCACTATATTATACATGCTCAATGTTACGTGTGGATCTGTCTGAGCTCTCCATTCAAGCTTATGGATACGGATCAAATGGAGCAGTACCACTGGAAACCGTGGGGGGCAGTGTTTTTGTTACTCCCCGGTACGTAGCTCTAATGAGACACGAAGAAGACATAACAATAGCTGAAACTCTCCACTCTCCAGTCGCAGTATATTTATCAACCTCCTACAACGCTGCCTCCATTTCGTCTTTCGTGCAAGAAGTACATGAACAAATCCTCTTCAACACTCGCCATGTTGGTTTTGGAGTTTGTTGTTGTCATGAACTTTTGACTGTGAGCTGCTCCCCCTGGTGGATGTGGTAAACGTAAAAAGAATGCATGGAAGCATTGATGGTTACATTGTTTGAAACGGTCATGTACAATTTCATACGTAAAAGGAGCATAAACAGGCCTTAAAATCTGCTTGTCTGATGGCTCATGTTGGTGGAATTTTCTGTCGAATTCATGTTGCACTTCCACATGTGACTGAGTTTTTACCTAGTTCAGTGCAGCTTTTCGCTCCCTGGAAGCAGGAAAATACAATCGATAGTCCTTTTTTTTTTTGGAGCCAAAAGAGCAAACACATTTTCAACAAATTATTACGATGATGAAATGATCGTTTGAGAAAGTGAAGCTGAAACCAACAGATAAATTTGGATTCAAGCTTTTGCAGTTTCTTCCGTCTGATACAACTTGTCAGTTTTCGCTGACTTATTAGCTGTAATTGTTGTCTGTAAGCAATTATTCCCCCACCACATCCGTTCCCAGTGTGTAATGTGCATCAATAACAATGAGGCTTGGCAGCAAACGGGGCCCGTTGTCATGCTTCCTCTCCCGGCTAATCCGGTTACTGCTGACCACTGTTACAGAGCTCCAGTCCAGAGCTGCATTTTCTACCGCAGACGGAGAAATGGAAATATTGAGTGATGGACGGCGCTTGTGTTGATGTCAGCCTTCACCTCCGCACATGTGCCCTTCCGTCAGAGTTGAGCGTCACCTTCTAAATAAAAGATGCATCCGTGAAGAGTTCAGGAAGACGAGACCCAAATTATTTTAGAAATAAATGATGCGTGGAATCATTTCTCATTGCCGTCTATGGTGATGCCATGTTGGGTTTTTGCCCATCTTATCAGCTCTCAGCAGAGAGTCTGGAGAGAGACACAATGGCAGCCGGGATGTCTGTTTTTTTTTTGTTTTTTTTCTCCCCGACTTGCAGTCCTGTCGCTCATATACATGACTGACAGTGATTTTAATGTGTGGAGGTTGTTGTCAGGTCCTTCTGGGTCTCACGAGGAAGAGGCTGCTTCTTTTGTAATCCCAGGCCAAACAGCAGAAGCTGTGAAGCATGTGAGTATTTACATTTTATCATTAAATGTAGGGGAAAAAAACACACTTTTTTCTTCTCACAATTTTATTTTTTTATTAAGTTAAGGGCTGTGTATTGGCAGGTATCCTGCGATACGATACATATCCCGATATAGGAGTTGTGATACGATACAATGTGATATATCACGATACTGTTTCAACAATATATTGTAAGAAGATCCATCCTTTTGAGGAGAAAAATCACATAAGGCAGTACAGAATCACGTGACGTGAAAACACGAACGCGTTTATTGTTATGACGTCAGTCCAGTTAGACTTTCGGTTACATTTCACACTCCAACAGAGGAATGAATCGCTGCCTTAATAAATAAAATGAAAATGTTAGTGTTAAACATGTCGCCAGTGCAGTAACATATTGAAATATCTGTCTTAAATATTGATCTAGCTGAGTTATTACATCATGAGAATATCGCACACAAAGCATTGTGATATTTCAGCAAAAATATTGATACAATATCGCACAATTAAGTATCGTGATATTTAGTGTTTTCTTCTGCTGCTAATCCTATTTAAGAGATTTTGTCAACTTATATCTGAAAAAGAATAGATTTAAGGTAAAGTAGCAAGTACTTTTTATGAGACAAGAAAAAGACGTGGTGTCATTTTGATTTTAGCTCTCAGGTGAACAGTCCATTTTCATGTCTGGACACTGCTTTGTTTCATTTTTGGAGAGGTAACCCTTTCATCCTTTGGCATCTGCTCTCGCCTGCACACACCAGGAAAAATAAACCTTTTTTTTTTGTACTTTTCCCCCCAACCACAGCTTTGGTTATGCTTCCTGAGAAAACAAAGAAATAACCTCTGGACCTCAGACACATTGTTCACAGTCAGCTTGGCAGGCAATTTTACTTCCACTGAGCAGAATATTTTCCGTAACCAAACTCCTGTAGCCTCCTTAAACCGCAGCATCCCTGTCAAATTTTCTTTAACTCCTTTTGTTTGGGTCAAAAAACAAAACAAAAAAAACATTACACCAGGAAGCAGAGCTGTATTACATTGGATGTGTTTTTCCTGCAGTTACTTTTTAAACACTGAATAACAGCAAACTGACTTTAATGGGAGGAAATATGTTTCTCCCTGGGGCTTGTTGTACTTGAGGCGGCTTCGTCCCTCACACTACTCTCTTTTGCCTCCCACTCGCTGTAGTCTTCCACTATTATGATGCTGTTTGAAGCGTCTACTCAGCTTGTGTTTGTGAGCATCCAGCGTCGTGTGTGCAAAAGCTTTCCCTTAATGAGACAAGAGGATGTCAGCGGGGAGCGGCAGGGTGCGGTGAGGATGAATGGAAAGACGTTCTGGAAGGGGAGGATGAGTTTGCCAAATGGGCGGAAACGTGACAGGAAATTACAAGATTTGCTGATAGCCACTGCTCTGTGTGAGCGCAACCTGCAGATATGTTGGTCCCATGCCCTGTCAATGAACACCTGAAAGGGGTTTTTACCATACGAATGAACCATTCTTTAAAAAAAAAAATGAAACTGCTGCCACAATATTTTGATTTAAATGAATGACTTGCATATTTACTAGAAGTGCTGTTGCAGTACATGATGGGACTCGCAGTTTTACTGGCCTGACATGAGGAAGTTTGCTGATATAGACTATAAAATGTTCATATATTTTACATCACAAGTTTCGAACAAAGGAGAGCTATATATAATGAAATATGCCGAATAATTGTGCTGCAGTGTTTTGTAGTTTGGGTCATCATGTTTACCAGAGGAAAATGGATGTTCTGAAAGGCACCATTTTTGTTTTTCCTCTTCATCAAATTTCACATACTCATTGAGCTTTGTATCAAAATGAAATGGTAAATGTTTGTATTTAGTAAAAGTTTACAAGCTCAGTTTTTTACGATGAAATTGCGACTTAAAAAAATGTCCGCTGCCCAACATGCCCGCGACTGTAGCTACAGCTCGTAGAATGTTGTCTGACGTCACATCCGCTAGTTGCGATCGGATTTTCCGAAACCTTTGAATGAGTTCATGAAAACTTCAAATGAAGTGTGGCGCTTTCGACAACGTTTTTGACCGTTCAACAGCGTCAAACACATCGTGATTGGCTGACGTGTTCCGCGTTGTCAGACCTCGGAGTCGCTGGGACAAATTCCATACTCGAAAGAGTGAAGCTTTTTGCTATATAAATGATATTTGTGTGACGGGAAATGTAAGCAATAACCGAACCAGGCAGTCACAATGACCAGGAAGTGGAATGGACCTATGCTTGAAAATATCTTCTGCTGATAAAAATGTTTGGTGTGTGGGACCATGGAGTCGTCCATTTGAAATGAGCCTTCGTATATATATATATATATATATATATATATATATATATATACATATATATACACACGTACCTCATCTCTCAGGAACATAAACGCTTGTAAACCCTCTACAAAAGTTGCAGTGTAAAGTCCTCTGGTGCAGCGTATCATCGATCCCATGATCCTTTGGGCATGTTTCCCTGATGACATATGTAGGCGAACGACTCGTGCAGAACGCAATAACATTGAAACATGGAAAAGCATAATAGGGCTCCTTTAGAATCAATCAGAGCTAATTGAAAACGCCCGGCACTTGAACGGGGTCTGCCTTGCTTCACCCACAGAGGTTGTGCACCTTTTAAAATATGTAGCCGCAACAAAACACCGAGCTTATGCCGGCGCTAACAAAGATAAAGTCCTTTCATGCCAGAGATCTCTATTACATTCCTCCTTTGCTCAAAGGGTTGTGAAAACATACTTTGCATAATCCAGTGGCATCCATACGCACTGAGCTTCGGGCGATAAAGCAGGAGTAAACAGGATTCCCTCTGGCTGCCGCTTTCACCTGCTAGAGGTGGACTGCACCACTGAGGCCACGTTTGCAGAGCCAGAGGCTTTCATGCAAAATGTCACTTTGCTGCTGAAAACCAGCTCCATGATGAATTAAATATGACTGGATGAATGCCAACAAAATATTGGCGATGGGAAATGTGTATTAGGTAATAAGCTGTGATACTTTAGGACCAGGCTAGCTAGCTACGGGGAGACCAAGTTAAACGTCTGATGCAGTTCATGGACGATCTCTTCTGTTGAAAATACAGTCGTCGTGAAGCTATGAAGAATGTTCCTGATCTGAAGTTCTTCTTGGAAAAAAATAAAAAATAAATAGGGGAAGAATAAAGTGAGTCAAATGTAATAATATTCATGAATAATAAATGTTGTGTAAAATAAACTGCTTATACCTGTATATTGTTAGTGTCCATACACTCGAAACATTTACATAACATAGCGTGCTTTATGTGAAGCATTTTCATTCAGATCAGCCTCTTTTCCAGTTTGGAGTGGTCCAGCTAACCGTAGCCATCAACAAGAGCTATAGACACTGCAGCTGAGGTACGATGCGTTCGCTGCACTCCGCAATTCTTGGCTTTGGTAGTTGCTGTCTCGTTTGAGACTCTGTCCGAGACTCGCCTCGTCCCTGTCCGAGCTCCAGCCCACAACAGGACATCAAACCCTGGAGTGGAGGTGTGGAGAGCGAGCACCTCCCCTGTGACACTCTACCACGGTCCAGTGCGGAGACAGGAAAGGTTTTACACCTCAATATGAAGAAAAAACAGTCCGTAAATGTAGCTAACGGGACACGTCTGCATACAGAGGCTGCGTTATACACAATAACAAAGCGCGTCGTGGGTCAGCTGATCGGTCCGTTTTTTCAGGCTTTTTTTGGGGACGTTCGAGTTCTTGACTTTTGTTCGAAATCCGAAGCAAAAAAATCTCGAAATTTTTGTTCGAACTCTGATTTGTTCGAATTCCGGGACTCACCTGACTAGTTGCCAAATTACTAGTCAGTAGTGATGGGTTGATGAGGTTTCATGAAACAGTGTCCTGATTTTCAGAGGCCACCAGAGGGCACTGTCTGCTGAAAATGTTTCGACATGATTCAATGAAACCTCACATCATTTCTAGACTAAGAGCGCCATCTCGTGGCCTCTGACAATGAGGACACTGTTTTATCAACCCTGCAGTACTGTTTCATGATGCCTCATCAACGCATCACTCGCAACCGTAAGACAACCGAAAGCCAAGATGGCACCTGTCAGATAACCACTAGATTTGCAAAGCTGTGAAGACTGTCCTGAGGAAAGACAGGAAACAGAGGATGAGCCGAGCGCCACAAAGAGAAAAGGCAGTAGACTTGAATGAAACGGAATTGGATATGATGCTACATGCAAATACCGGCATGTGATCTCCGCGTTCCTGTTTTCGGGCTGGTCTGAAGCCAGACAAAGCCCTTGTGAGCGTTTCAGTGGAGGGAATATGAGCACAGCACGGCTCCCAGTTTGTTCTGTCTGTTTGACTTGCATGCGCTCATTGAAATGTACACACAGCCAAGCACACGCACACACGCCCGCTTATTTCGACCATTAATTCTTTACCAGGACTATGATCCCTGTTCGAGTTTCACATCTGGCGGACTTGCACCACATGATCATCTCTGTATTCCCCGCCCAGGGCAGTATTTCCAGACTCCTTTAGTTATTCAGCAGCCTGCGGACACGTCTTTTGCCTCGGAAAACTTTCTTGCGTGTAACTGAAATATTATCACGTGGACCAGATGAAAAGTCAGCTCAGGAACTCCGTCCTTTACATTCCTGTCCTCACCTACAATGCATCGGAAGATCTATGGAACGCAAGGGGTGAAAAATGGTGGCTGGTATTTTTCATTCCACACCAACGCGTTTCTCAGTTTCCTCTGTTTAGAGAGGGGTTGGCAGTTCAAGTGCAAGACCGTAGACCAGGATCAGACAAAGACTTCAACCTGACACTCACGGAATATGGATGAATGTCTTGTGGGTTTAGGTGGCCCTTTCAGGAAATGTATGCAGTCGGGAACTAGACATAAGCGTTAAAATATGGGACGCCAGTCACTGCATTTTATCTGATGCAGGAAGCTATTTCTGCAGTCAAGCGATGAGGGAGAGTTTTTGAAACAAACTGGTGTAGACCAGGGACTTGTCACGTCACAAGAGTCACAGGCCATGAAAATACATTTTACAATTAAAAGTGGGACAGGAAATGAACCACTCGAGTTGACAACCAACGATGAAAACCCTTGTCGTCATGAATTAACCACACTTAATCCCTTCAGTTCTAAACACTGTACTTGTTTTGAATACTCACCTCCACCATCCAAGGTTCAATTGCCAGTCACGGAATTAGGTTTTACCTCTGTTTCAGGAGGACTTCACCTCCACCAAGAAGGTCATTTTTTCAACTGCATTGCCCGTCTGTCTTTAACTTTGACTTAAGATGTGAACAAAAACACAAGAACAAATGTAACTTTAGTCGCTTTGACTGATATTTGTTGACAAGAAAACCCTCAGCCTTCTTTATGTGAGGTGTGTTTTCCCCCTCTTTCTCTTTAATTTATTTTACCTGTATAATTCAGTGGTTTGTTTGGCATTTGAAATACTGTTAAGTCAAATTCAAAGGAGTTCTAGGAGGCAACGTACACACGACACAACTACATCGTAGTCAGATTAGACTCGGGGTGGGAAATCACATTTGTTACGGGGTCACATTATCGACCGTGTCTGCTGTGAGGGACCGACAGAACTAAAGGAGAATGGGAAAATCGGAAAAGGTGTTACCACCCCATGGAATTCTAAGCTTCAAACATATTTCTGCTTGTACATAATGTCATAGATACTATGAAGCAACTTTTTATTTTATTTTATTATTTTTTATATTCTCCAATATATATATATATATATATATATATATATATATATATATATAGTAAATGTCATTTTGTAGTAATGCTGCGACCACCTGAGGGCCTCATAAGTGCAGTTAAAGGGCCACATGTGGCCCCCGGTCTGCACCTTCTCCAGGCAGCAATTCAAAGTGCCAGCGACAATAATGAAGTGCGACCCATTGACTTGAAAGCACCATGAAGGCGATGATTTATATGAAACTTATATGAAAAAAAAAACAAAGTCCTAATAAAGTAGTAATCCTCTTCCTTCAATTCTTCTCAAAGACGTGGACACAATTATCTCAAAGAAGCTGCAGTTAACTTCAGAGGCAAAAAGGATTTGGAGGTAAACAAGCAAATTAACATTGGGAGCAGCATTTCTTGAAATAATGTTGCGACTGGCCTCAGTGAGAAGACGTGCGTGTTGTGGATGCTCCACGTTGCAAAAGTTTCAGGTGCCGTGATGAATCATTTATTCCTCGGCGTAACGCTCTCTTCCGTATGAGCCCCACATACGTGCACACTCCAGTGCAGTCTTCCATTTAGGCTTGAAGAGACAAGCATTAGGATCTTGTCAATGGGCCCTTCCATCAACGTCTGCACTAATGTGGAGCTTTGTCTTTAGTCAGTGACTGGAATGCGAATGTATAATCACAGAAGTTCCTCACTGCGATGAATAAAACGGTCATAATGAATGTGAAGTGGGAGCAGGAAACTGAGCCGGCTATGTTTATCTGTCGCTCCATGATGGCCATCAATTGAAAAATCAAAAATACACACACACACACAAAAGAATATATATATTTTTAGTTTAATTTACCAGTTTGCTCTCCAGACAACAGGGAACCTTTGTAAGTGCAACAGTTCCTGGTCCACTGATCCCACTGATGCACAAGACACGTGGCAGCTAGGATGATAACAACAACAACAAACATGGAGGAATCCCTGAACCAAAGCAAACAAAAGCATCTGTTTGCTTCTGTTCAGGGAGGTTTTTCACTACACAATGGCCAGGGTTTCCACTACTCTGAATGGACTTGAAATTCTTATAAAACTGAAATTCTTATACAAATATTTTCAATACATTAAAAGAGCTTCAGTTTAAATAAGGTGATATAAAAACTTGAATATACTATTGTGACTTATTGTGCTATTGGTGCAAAATAAACAATATTTTGTTGTTTAAATCTGTGTGTGGATCTGCAAACGGAAACCTTTAACGACAACAATAAAAACAAAAAAACCTGATAAATCATAATAATAAAATAAAGTCCCTGACTGGACAAAGTTCATTGTTGCCGTGGTTATAGTCTTTTGACTAGGTCAACAACAAAACAAACTCTGACATCAATGACCAGCCCGTACAGATCTCCACCTTATTTTACCTTAATTACTGTGAAACTTTCCTCAGTTTCAAAGGTTCAATGCTCTGGTGTGTCTTTTTGGATGCACCATTTTGACTAACTTGTCTTTCGTATGCCAAAATAGGCTCATGTTTTATACATGAGAGTCCAAGGGTAACGTCCAACATCTGCACCCTTGAATATTAATTCCAAAGTTTCTGGGAGTCTTTGGGAATTTCAGATGATAACAACTAACTACAACTGAAATCAGGCCTATTAAATATCCTATAAAATGAATTCTACATGTTGACTTTGGCCTCTTTGAGGTTCTTCACATGACTTTCGAGGTTGAGTTCAGTAAAACATTAAGAGCAGATGGAGGTTTAGGGTAATGACGCTCCCAACTGCATGTGAAATGATCAACAATGGCAGTCAGGTGCAACATTGTGGCTATGTTTTTAACCTCCGGTGTATGACAGACTGTTGACCATGAGGAGAGGACAGAGGGAGGACCAGCCCTCAGACCCCGACCACTAATCTTGGCTTATCTGCTGCCAAAGGAGCTTAGAGCGTTTGTCTACCCCGAGGGCACCCCAGATGTGGCGACTGAAAAATACTCTAATGATGAGAAATGAGGAACACAAGCCGCCAGATTGGGTGACTGAAACCTGACATTGTTTTTGTCCATGGGTCTGAATGGGAAAACAAAAAAAAACCCAAGGCACCCAGGGAAATCAGCACGGAGCTTAACCCTTCTTAGCACATTATCTGATGTGGGTGTAAAGATATTCCAGATGTTATATTGCTCTCCCCCTCAATCGACTTTTCCCTCTGTATTTAATTCATTTTTCACTTCAAGACAGATGATCCCTGAATAAATATTCTGTCCCACTTTGCATGCAGGCATGGTAGAACTGCAATAAGCCTGTGTAAGCACAGGGTGCACCAGCTCAGCGCTGATCCCAATTTTGCTTGTCTGGAATGGCAACAGGGCAGCAAACAAGGGCTCAAGGATCACAGACTCTGGTAATGGATTTAAATAAATCTATGAAGAAGCAGTGGCTGGTACACTGGGATGAAAACGCAAAGCTGTCCAAAGATCTTAGAAGGTTAAAGGAGAGCATTAAAGTTGTAGTAAAATGTAAATTAGCAGGATAATATATGCAGTAAAATGAGGGGTGGTGGATTAATAAACAAAAAAATACAGAGGCCAATAACAGATAATAATAATAATAAAAGAAAACTGCATATGTCACATCAAAGAAATGCACAGAAAAGCAAATAAATTGTTGCAGAGCAAAAATGTACAATAAATAAATCAGAAAAAAAATTGAAAAAACAATATTGTAATTGTGATTTATAAAAAAAATTACTGTAATAATAAAATAGTCAGTGGCTGAAAACAATAAATAAATCTATAATAATAATAATAAAAATAAAAACTGCAGATATCACATTAAAGAAATGCACAGAAAAGCAAAGAAATTGTTGCAGAGCGAAAGTGTACAATAAATAAATCAGAAAAAATTGAAAAAACCCAATATTGTAATTGTGATTCATAAAAAAATAATAGTGCAATAATAAAATAGTCAGTGGCCTAAAACGATAAATACATTTATAATAATAATAATAAAAACTGCAGATATCACATCAAAGAAATGCACAGAAAAGCAAAGAAATTGTTGCAGAGCAAATCAGAAAATCAGAAATCAGAAAAACATGCAATAATTTATAATACTTTTAATAATAACAATAATATATAATATATAAACATAAAAATGTATATATTAATCATGATAAATAAAAACTCAATAAATGAACCAAAGATCAATGAGTTCACCGTCTCCTAGACTGATATGCTCAACGTTCCATTCGGATCCGGATCCGGCTGGATCCTTCTGTTCATCCACTGCGTTCATTTTGCCCTTATTTCTTCATAAAAAAAAAAAAAAAAAAAAAAAAAGCTGAGAGTTACTGACCAAACGCAGCAGTACCACTGGAAACCATGGGGGGCAGTGTTGCTATTACTACCCCATAGCTCTACTGAGACATGAAGAAGAGATAACAATGGCAGAAACTCTCCGTCCTCCGGCCACAATATATTTAATGTTCCTCACCGACCACCACCTCCTACAACGCTGCCTCAGTTTCGTCTTTAGAACAAGCGCTACATGATCAATACTTTCTCCACAGTCGCCATGGTGGTTTTTGACGTTTGTGTGTGTGTCTTAAACTGACGCTGTCATTAACAATCGTAAATGCACAAATTTTTATTTTTTTGTATGAAAGCATTCATCAAATTGACCCCACTTTATAGGACTTACAGAGCTGGGTTCCCGCGTGTTACTCCAATATTAGGGCTATTTTCATGTTGACACATTACCATATAGATATATATACACAAGCATCGCCATCATGTCAGGTTTCACATGAGTAAAAAAGTAAATCCTTTATTGTCTATTCCCCATGTGTTTTGCTCCATATCCGGGCGGGATTTGAGTCGGACTGGAGTGGACTCATGCTTTCTACTGATGCTGCATGACATGCTCATTCTCACCGAGACTCTGTGTGTCTCTGTGTGTCTCTGTGTGTGTGTGAGACCAAGAGGTGGAGTGTTGTCTGCAGCCCAGCCTGCGAATAAATACAGCCATTGTTATCGACTGCACCACTGTCGCTTTTAATTACGTCTCAATCTAATCAATGCGGGAGGCAGCCAGACCTTCAGTGACATGTCTCCACTCCGATTACTCATCTCTCCGCTTCTCCATCTTTCGCTCCGAAACCTGCCCACTCAGACTTTTTTTTTGGGGGGAGGGGAGCATGGCTTCATGAAGTGGACAAATCCCCTTCAAGCACAAATTCCTCACCTGATGCCCAGTGGCTGCAAACTGAAGTCAATTTGTGAATGAGGAGCGCCATTAACAAGAGGTTTCTGAAAGGCAATATTGTGTTTATTTGGGCACCGAAAGAAGACTTGCAGGCTTCAATGAGTGGGAAAACTTTCTCGCCGACTCATGTGCCGCCATATGTTTCGTTCCCACGAAAGAAGCATGAATGAATAAATAGTCTGTTTGGAACTGAGAACGGATGAGTAATGCATACATAAAATACCAAAAAATATAAAATAAAAAAACAGCTGCATTCAACATATTTGTTGCCAGGTTGCGAGAGCAGAAGCCGTACGTCCCTCTCCCCGGTATCCAGCTCTTCTGGGTGAGAGTAATCTTTCCGTCTCCCCAGTATCCAGCTCTTCTGGGTGAGAGTAATCTTTCCGTCTCCCCAGTATCCAGCTCTTCTGGGTGAGAGTAATCTTTCCGTCATGTCCCGGGTCTGCCCCTGGGCCTCCTCCCAGTTGACCAGAGTACATTCCAAGGGTGTCTTCCAGGCCCCTTCCATGTGCAGGAGCAGTGGTTCCAGGATACTTCTCATCATATTGCCAACACCGAGGAAACAGCTTGTATTCGCCAGTCACTATCCAGATCTCGTGGACATTTGTGAGCATAGGAATGTTCGGTTCGTATGTACATATGTACTGTATCATAATATTTGTACAATTGTCTTGCACATCGCAAATGTGTGTGAGAAAAGTTGGGAGTATTTTTAGTATGAATGATGGGACACACTTTAGGTCAGGCACCACATGTTACCTATTGATAAACCTCTTCTGCGTGTATTTATAAACAGTATATTGATCCAGTTATTATTCTTTGGTGACATCCTGTAGGATGGAGTTCTCTCAAGATCAAGACAGTTAAATGGGGCCAGATTTTCTGGCGTTGTTGAAAGGGAACGTGCACAATAATTATTAATATATTAGGACATGAGGAGGAACATTACATGAAATGAAACTGAGTGGAATATTTTATGGACTACTAAGTGACAATATGAATGACTTAACATGTTGCAAAATAAATATGAATGCAAATCTGAACTAAATACAAAGTAAAAATATTCTATTTAGGATTTAAAAAATGTAGGTAGAGGACATATATTTTAATTTAAAATAAATAAAAATAAAAAAATCTCTAAATTATATACAGATATAAAACCCCAAATATAAAAAAGAAGAAAAAATGCCAGTTCATTGAACAAAATAAAAAAAGAAACATAAGCAAATCTTTATTTTAATAAAATAATAAATGTGGCTTTAAATTGTTTTGACAGATGAATAAAAAATTATTAGTAATTAATGGTTAATGTGTCTCAATAAAGCCAAATAACTGTTTTTTTGAGTCAGTCTGGTGCGGTGCAGTTAATCCGAATAAATGCACAAAATAAAATTCAACTTTCGGATGTTTTGTTTTGGTGAGTAGCTGGCAGTCACACGTGCGTGCGAGCGACAGATTACATCACGCCGATATTTTTGTCCTGTAAACCTTCACCTCTCACAGACTGTACTCCAGTTTATGGCAGACTCGCTGGAGCGTACACAAACAGTATCAAGGTAATTTCTGGAGTGAAAAATTGGGGCGTAATGTGCACTTGGAGATGCTGCGTGCCTCCAGTGGCGGGATGAGATCCTCGCACGCTAAAACGTAATGAAGGCAGATTCGCTGGCGTGGTGGTGCTGGCAATTGTAACTTTCAATGTTTACCCCATTAAAATTGAACGTGGAGCTAAATCAAATGTTCCTGTGAATAATGAAAGCCGCGGGCCGATGAAGTGAGCGCGGCTGAATTGAGGTGGTGCTGGCTCTGAGCTAACAATGGGAACGGTGCGATGCGCAGTAGTCCATCAAGATTAATGACATTCTCTGTTTATTAATTCCAGGTCAGGGAATTATATTAGCATCGGTCCATGCGCAACACAGATTGGGCTTTGTGTTTCTCTTCCCTCTCTGAGTCGTGGCGGTGATGGATGTTCACAACACAACTGTTTTTCATCCTTCAGTATTTATACATCGCTCTGCCCCGTGGTCCAGTTGAAAGTATGTCGGGGTTAAAACTAACTAAACTTGCCAGTGAACCACGGTAGAGCCGCCATCGCCTGCCTCTCTGCCTTGTGGGATCACACCACGACTTCGCTGACCCTCATCCGTTTCCATGGGGACAGAAAAGCCATTTCTGCCATTACTGAGATTAGAGTCTTATCTGCTACTGTTCTATTTTGGAGGAGCTCATGCAGACTATCTCGACGCAGGCTGCTGATGCTGCAGATGCTATTCGCACAGCTGCATATCCACCTCTCCTGCATCGACATTTCACAAACTCAGAACTGTACGACTGTAAATTAGCAAAGCTCTCTCATGAAAAGCAAAGGGATCCCGAGAGCCACATGCGGCCCTTTGCTTGTGGCCATGCGACCCTTGTGAGGTCCGCGCAAAACTGACTTCTAAATGAAACTGGAGATTTATCATTTCTGTTGTCATCTGAGTTCGATTCATAAATCAATGAGTAAATATCATGACATAATATTTTCGTCCCATAAAATAAATAAAAGAAAATACTTATGATGAAACTTCCACCTAAAATATTTTATTAGTTATAATTCATAATAACATTATATATATATATATATATATATATATAATCAAAAAAGGTTTTAACCACATAATGTCACAGCGTTATTGTACTTTTCCCAATTTTTGTTATGTTTAAGACTCAAAATTGAAGTAACCTTGAAGTTTAGTTTTCTTTTGGCTCGGCGGCCCCGCACGATAGTCACCGTACAGACTGTGGCCCCTCGGGGATTTGAAATGCCCATCCCTCCTCTATAAAGATGAGTGTAACTGTGAGAGTGAAATGATGTAATAAAACGATCATAATAGCAATTCAGTAAAATATTCTGAAAGTCAAAGGGTTGGATGGCATATGTGACTTTTATCAGCGACAAACTGTTTAAGGAAAAAATACTTTGACAGGTAAATTGACTATAATAAGCTCTAACTACAGAAAAATGCCGCATGAAAAGTCATAAATAAATATTGTCGATTGAACACTACAGACAAACCTCTGTTGAAAAATTGGTTTGCGAAGTGCAAATCTAAACAGTTCCTTTCCACATTTTTAGTTTAGTTTTGATGAGTTTAGATAAAGAAATTTATTCACATTTTGTCAGCGAGAAATACGATAAAATGAAAGGTTAAACATTTTGCCAAACCAGACGGTACAGTAAGAGTAGTAGCTCAAGCACCAAGTTTGTCCTTCGTTTCAACACTATTCCTTTGATGCCACTGAGTAACATTATCAATGTTTCCTTTGTCAAGAAGGGCAAATTGTGAGATCGGAAGTTTGGGAACCAAGGTTCACGCTGTATAGAGACAGATATTTACATTCAAAGCTTGGGGACAATAGAACCAGCCTACGTCAAGGACCTTTTTGCACAACCCTGGAGACCTTGGTGGACTATTGTCTTGTCTTGAATCTTTGATTTCAGACTCTCATCTTTCTGAGAAAGCTTTCATGTTTCAGTCAGTGAACCAGGAAATGTTCATGGAAAGATGTTTAGGACAGGAAATGTGGAAGATACATTGATGCGACTTTCTTTATAGTCAATATTTGTAATGAAACCATCATGGAAAATAAACATTCCATATCATGTAATGAAGTCATAAAGCCAACCGAATTCAGCAGTAATTGTTCATGAATACTCTGTTTTTACCCAAGTGTAAATACATTTGGGAATCCAATGGCACTTTTTAACCAAAGGATAACAGCTTATTTCTTTCATAATTTCTATGGATAACTGAAGCTACGTCAGGTTCATGTAAGGTGAGGAAGGCATTCCTAAAACTCCACGAAAAAAAAAAAAAACATGTCAAAAATAACTCTTAATTTTTAAGGAAAGATCCCCCCACAGTCAAAATGAAATCCTGGTGAAATTATTCACAAAGCATCTTACCCTTAGGAAAGCTTCCAATGGGGGAACTGCATGGAGGAGGGAGGGTAACTTTTAAGAGGATTAAGAGTTTCTTAAGCAAAATGGAGGAACACGGAAGATTTAATATTTGCTTAAAGCCCAACGACAGTGACTTAAGAGAACAGATTAGATTCCGCTGCGATAATGATTCTCCCACTCAGTTCATGAAGCCCAGTGTGAAGACGCTTTTAACATTTGCCACCCGATCTATTTTCCATTCACTAGGAATAAGACATGTCGCAGCATAAAGTGCTGAAGGTTGGAAGGACCTTTTCTGGAGAAAATAAAATTTTCTTTTAGAAGCTTCTTCAGAATGCTGCATTCCTGTATATATATATATATATATATATATATATATATATATATATATATATATATATATATATATATATATATATATATATATAGAGAGAGAGAGAGAGAGAGAGAGAGAGACGCAGCCATTCAAGAAGTGATACAGAAACAGAGGGCAATGTTTTGTCACTCACTGAATTGGTGACAGCAAAAACTGCAGTTTTTTATCAAGTAAACCTTTTTCCAAACAGCAGCAGTCCGTCTGCTCATATGTCCTGAATCCGCGACTTGAGTTCTGCCAGCAACGGACTTCAGGCGTGTTTCTTCATAGATTTTTTTCGCGAATAACATGCGAAAACCAACATGTTCAAGACCACCTCTTTGATGTTTCCACTTTGTTTTAATACGTTTGATCACGTGAGAGTTCATCATTAAAAAGAGATGGCGTGGCGGCTCCCATGGAAGCCGTGCCGCACCGCCAGGCTAGTTTTTACGTGGCGGAAGCCCTGTTGTACACGTTTGCACAGTCTCCGTTTCGTATCACAAAGGCTCCCACCAGACGGCCACAGTTTGCCGACAGCAAAGAGAACCGTGTCAGAGTAGAATCACACTGCGGCGCCAGTGCGCCCCCTTATTAACACGTCAAAGGTGAACAAAATAAATATCTCAAGCGTTTGCACTCACCTAAGCCTGCGGTGGCTGTCTGATCAGAAGTGGCGAACTTTCTCCGTCTGGTTATCTCGCCGGTGTAGATGTCGCCAAACATCTGTGGTTTCATTGCTCTGAAGCCGATACAAATCCTCATATATTTAAGCCACAAGCTTCTGAGAGCAAGAAAAGAGTAGCGGCTAGTCCTGAAATGACGGTATGAGTATCCAGTCACAGGACGCGTACAAGTCACGCAACTATCCATAATGTGTCCGTTCACTCTGTGGGCACCTGTGCCTGCACTGTTGCTGCTGAAGGCCTTAACTGCTCTCATCCAACATGACAGGATGAAAACTCTAACCTGGAAAAACAACCCTGGGATATATTACGACATGAGTATGATTATTGCATGTACTATAGATCATATATTTTGGGAAAATACATAAAAATGAAATTCACTTTTGTCATAAAAATGCTCATGATTCCTGGTTATGCTGGCCCTGAGAGCCCGCCACTGTCTTTTAATAGCGTGACTGGCGCGGTTGATCAGGAGTGTTATGGCAACAGAAAAAGAGCCAAGTTCCCTCACCCAGCCATTAACATGCTCGGAGGCCAGCGTGAGCTGCAGTGGAGAATTATGAGGCAAAGCCCAAGCTGGGTTCTGCTCCTCATGCGCTGCTAATTTACCTCCACTCTGCAAAGCCACTTCTAATGACCTGCTCTTCTCGTTGAGCGCCGCGCTCCGCTTCTTTTGTTGTGGTCCAGGACTTCCCGTTTCTCCAGGAGCGAGCGCCTGCGTGCTTGGTGTGACGATCAGGGAGTCACGGAGAGTTCCTGACAGCCAATCATCTGTCTTCTTCTGGCGTCCTGCCTGGCTTCACAATTCATGATGCTGCCATTTCTTATATTCCTGCCTGCAGAGCTGTTTTTAAAGAACCGATGGTTTCTCTCCGCCTTGACACGGCAGCGACTCTGACGCGTCCACAATGCTTTCGCTACGAGAATATCTCCACGGCTTTGTGTCCCATCATCTCGGAACCTTAAAAGAAGCATCACCCCTGTTGCTAAAATCAGTGAAGCTTAGTAGCGGAACATTTCCCCTCCTCCTCTTTATAGACAAAATTTTCCCATTAAAAATGTTCCTGGACTCGTCTGGTGCGGAGAAAGTACATTAGACGAGTTAATGTGATTTTGCCTGAGAAGATTAGAAATGTCTTTCATGGTCACATTCCAATATTAGTCTAGCGCTAAGCCTCAATATGTGTTTCTTTTGTGCTTAACCTCATAATGTCAAGAGACCCATAGTCACTTCTGGCATGGATATTTTCGCACGCCAAAGTTGGCCGCTCCACTCTGCTAAAGTCGTACACAAAGGGACATGAACGACAAGGAAGACATAAAAAAAGAGATACTTTATCGATGGGTTTGAGCGGCGGAAACCTTATCGGCTCCAGCGCATGTTGTGGTCTACAGTCTATATTCCTGCGCAAACAAACATTGGCGTCAATGACCCAACTGATCTGTTCTAACAAACCGAGCAGGAGCCAAATCCTCTGAGTAAACATGCGTGGTGACTGATCCATGTTCAATTGAAATGACCTCCATGCCGCCGCTGCACTGCGCCAAGGGAATGTCTCACTCACCATCCACTGGCTCTGCTTATCCCAATCCAAGAGGGATTAAGGAACCAAATCAATTAGAAGCTGTGGCTAAGAAGGAAGGGACTTGCTCCATTTTATCCTTTCGTTTCAGCAAAAAACAAAATGTGCTTAAGGACATTGTGCTGTGGTGACTGGCTGGTGATTCAGATGAATGACGGGCAGACGGTGGCGAGACACTTTCCTCGACCACTCTGTCGTCTCTCACTCTTGTTCAACTATTTACCGACTGTCTGGTGACGGTTTGAGGCATTTCCAGATTGACTCTTTGTCAGCTCAGTTTCATGATGTTGATCAATGTCTCAAGACTGTGACGCCATGTTGCAGCAACTGCTGCTGCTTCTTCTTGGGGTTGCAGATGCTGAACCCGCTCCAAAGCATCTCATGCTGAAAGACCATGTTGTGAATGGAACACTTTGCATGTCTCGCTGAGAAATGGCAGGTTTCCCAAGACACTCTGGTCCTTGTCATTCTCTCATTCACCACATCCATGAAAATCATTGGTTGACCTTGGTTCCTGTAGTCTGCATCAATCCAATGTCTTCAACCTAAAGCTACATATAGCCACCACGCACTAACGCCACCTCTTCCAGCACTACTGCCACCACTACTGCCACCACTAACACCATTACTTTCATAGCTACTTCCACCACTACCGCCACTACCACGAACAGTTCCAGCACTAACACCACCACTTTCACCGCTACTTCCACCACTACCGCCACTACCACCACTTCCAGCACTAACGCCACGACTGCCACCACTACCACCACCGCTCGTGCCACCACTGCCGCCACTACTTTCACTACTACTTCCACCACCGCTTCCACCACCACTGCCACCACTACTGCCACTACTTTCATAGCTAATTTCATAGCTACTTCCACCACTACCGCCACCACTACCGCCACTACTTTCATAGCTAATTTCATAGCTACTTCCACCACCACCGCCACTACCACGACCACTTCCAGCAATAACGCCGCTACGGCCGCCACGACCACCACCACTAACACCACAACTTTCACCGCTACTTCCACCACTACTTCCACCACTACCGCCACTACCACGACCACTTCCAGCACTAATGCCGCTACTGCCACCACTACCGCCACCACTAACACCACAACTTTCACCGCTACTTCCACCACTACTTCCACCACTACCGCCACTACCACGACCACTTCCAGCACTAATGCTGCTACTGCCACCACTACCGCCACCACTAACACCACAACTTTCACCGCTACTTCCACCACTACCGCCACTACCACCACCACTTCCAGCACTAACACCACTACTGCCACAACTACCGCCACCACGACTGCCACCACTAACAGCACTACTTTCACTAATACTTCCGCCACTACCACCACCACTTCAAGCACTAATGCCGCTACTGCCACCACTACCACCACCACTAACACCACAACTTTCACCAATACTGCCACCACTATGCCACTACTCCCACCACTGGCACCACGACTGCCACCACTTCCGCCAAAGCAGCTCGAATGAGTCCATCATGAAATTATTGCTGCCCCCCATTGTGAAGATAGTAGGAGATAGTCTAGTTCATTTGTTTCTCATCATTCATAAAGTCCCTTATACCTGCACCATTTTTTTTGGAAATTTTCCTGGCACATTCTTGACATTAAATCTCCACTTAATGGCCTATTTTGAACAACAATATTGTTAGGTCATGACATCAACAAGCTTTTAGTGAAACTCAATTTATTTCTCATGTATTCTCAGTGTGTGCAGGTCTGGGTTTAGCTCTTGTTTCCACCCTGCCGGCACCCTCTTCTTCACCACCATTTAACTCAGGCCATTGTCAGTATAACTTGGAATTGAATGAAATATTTACCATATCATTCATTTCAGATTAAGAGTCACAGTGTAAATGAAGCAGAAACCAAACAACCAAACATTCTAAGCAACAAATGGACCCTTGATCAAAACACTCACTGACTCACTCACCTGACCCCTAATCCAATAGTTTCTATTTCCCTTTCACCTCAAAATAATCCAGATTTACCAAGAATTCATTTTCATTTCAAGTGAATCCACATTTTAGCTAAATAGGTGGAGACATAACAGCAGTGTGAGAAAAGCCTTGATGTAATATAGTGTGTATATATATATATATATATATATATATATATATATAACCCGAAAAACAATTCTTTTCTTTGCCCTCTTTGTCAGAATGCAGGGCCTGTCCTCACCTCTCCTCACACCTTTTACTCCCGTTCCCTCCACCCTCAGGTCCCTCCATCCCCAAATCGTTCTGAGCATCGCTCAAGTCCTGAGGAGAATACTCAACTTCTGTGAAAAACAAGCGCGCACTGGCAGCAAAGTAAGAGCACCGATGTTGATGCTGAGTGATTTCCTTTCTCGCATTTTCCCCTGCTGGACCAGGAGAATCAAAGGGGATCAGTATTGTCTAAGAAGGGTTTCACTACAGAGCAGGGAGAGGAAGAGCGGGGCAGCTGCTGTTAGAAGTAGCTCAGGGGGCATTGCATATTGCATTCTTATTGCGTTTTAAGCTGCACTCTCTACTACCAAAACCTGTATGGAATTTTCCTATGTTCATTTTGCCATTCAGTCTGCCTCGGTGTCGGCAGTATCACCGCGAGAGAATCCCATCATAAGGTGGAACTGGATAAAGCGATCAGCAAATATATCACATATTTACTGCGTTCTTCCTCCTGCAAGAGGATCAGTTATCAGCAAGAATGTTGTGTTTTTCTTCTTTTTCAATGAGCCAGTCAAGCAGATGTTACTCACTGACCCTCCTCCTGGATCTTTCAACTGAGTCAGATACAATATTTGTTGCTTAGCTCCAGCCTGACATAACTTATATATAAAGTAGAGGCTGTCAAACTTGAGGCGTTAATACGGATTTATCCATCATGATTAAGATTTTAACAAAATTAACGCGCCTACATGCTTCAGGGATTTTTCCACAGTAGCGGCAATACCATCGCTTTTTTTTTTTTAATTCATCAGAAGTGTTGTTGCCCAACTCTGTTGAGTGGAAAAATCCATTTTATTTGATTATAAATCAAAATGAAAGTATGGACCAAATGGATAAGAAAGGGAGAAAATGTATTTCCAAAAATATTCAAAATTTTCTTAATGTATTTTGAGGAACCAGAAATTTTCCACAGTCGTGGCAATACCATGTTTTTTTTTTTTTTTTGTTTAATTTATCAGAAGTGTTGTTGCCCAACTCTGATGAGTGGAAACTGCTAGCAGCAGTGCTAGTGCCCTTTAGATCAGAGGTGGGCGACTGAATTATAAACTGTGACTGAGAGGCCGTGATAACAAAAGAAAAGAAAACACGACGAAACATGACGGAAATAATCCCAAATATTAAATGAGAGGATATTAAGAAGTGTAAATATGGCATGGAACAAAGAAAATATCATTTTATTTCGATTTTTTTTAATATATTTGAATATAAATCAAAATGAAAGTATGTACCAAATGGATAAGAAAGGGAGAAAATGTATTTCCAAAAATATTCTAAATTTTCTTAATGTATTTTGAGGAACCAGAAATGGACGCAAATGAAAAGAAGAGAAAGAAGATAATTCAAACAATTTATGAAAAACAAGAACATGTTATATTAACTAGTAATGGCTAAAAAAGAAATGGTTGAAAAAAATACTACATGGTATAAATAGTAAAATGAGAACATAGTGAGACCTCATGTGGACCAGGCACCGGGCCCCCTTTTACCCATTCTGCTTTAGATCCGAAACTTAAACGCTTCATGGAAATGAGAAAAATTACAGCTGCATTGATGGAGAAATCAAGCGCACCTGACCGTGAACTTGCCATGTTCTAAAGTCATTAATCACCACAAGAAGTGTATAAAAATATCTCTTGGAAATGATGGAATACCCTCCAAATATGAAATGCAGTCACAAGACAGACAATGTTCTCCATTCTCCAAAATCCATCCCATTACACCTAATCCCGAATATTCAAATGAATCGACCACCGCCACCTTCACCGCTCCTAATCTTAATCTGCCGTTGCCCTTCTTCGCTGTCTTCCAAGTTTCACACTTACAGTACCTCTCTAAAACATCTCAAACTTTAAAACACTTTTACTTTACCATAGATCACAAAGTCATTAAACAGGAGTGCAACTGAATCATGGATGATGTCGGACCACAGAGAGATGTGTACTTTTCACTCGTCTTGCTCACAGCACTTTCTTGAGCCAAAATCGATAGCAGACACTGCCGAGCAAAAGATGTTTATTCCCCAGGATTATGTTTGGAATCTCTGAATTGGTTATCATTATTCAGCTCCAATTTCCTATTACTCAAATTTGACTTGCATGAATACTATAACAGATGTGAGATGAGGCTTCATGAAACAGTGTCCTGATTTTCAGAAGCCACTAGAGGGCACTGTCTGCTGTAAAAGGTTTGGACTTGAACAACCGATTCAATGAAACCTCACATCATTTCTAAACCAAGAGCGCCATCTACTGACCTCTGAAAACTAGAACGTTGTTTCATCTCCCTGCAATACTGTTTCATGAAACCTCATCCACCCATCAGTACCCAACTTGCAGTATATGGACAAAAAACAAACATACTGAAATATACTGAAAAAAAAGAGAGCAGATTGGCTCCCAAAATGCCTGGATGGAGAACAGGTTTTCAGCTAAATCTATCCCTAGATTTAAAAGGTTCCACAGCTGAACTAGCTCTAAAGGCTGTGTAATCCTCAGGGGATCGAATGAGTCCCCAGCCACCTGTCTGTCGATCAGCTATGAAACACACTACAAATCACAGCTCCATTCATTTTGTCTTGCACCCGCCGTCTATAACAAGACCACCCTCCATGTGTTCTACACCCTTCTACCACAAGGATTCTCCCTCTCTAGAGAGAGACTTCAACTGCACCACTTCATCAGAGTGAGGAAAGCAGTGAATCAGCTATCGGAACGTTCCCCACGGTGGCACTTTGCCGTGTTCAGATTAGGTGTTGAATAAAACATGAAAATCTTAGATACAGTTGGGATATATTTTAATTGGTTTATGGGAGGTGGAAATGTATCATAGGAATGAAATGTATCTCAAGGAATGACTAGTGAAGGTTGAGAAATGTCAAACGCTTAAGCCTTCAGCCACGGCCAAAAATAATCTCTGCATTTGTTTCTGATTCAGTTGGTTTTCATGGGGCACATTTTGTGCCTCACTTCAAAGCCTCCTTATGTATGGTGCAACACGAAAATGCAGTGTCATTACACCCATGTTAAAAGAGATGCCCGATACTCTCAATGATCCATTCTTACTCCCAAGGCGTCAAACAGCTGCTATTTTCAAATGCTCTTTTGGATCCTATATTGTTGACCATGAAGTCAGGCTTCTGCGCTTTATATACTTGGATATCAAGCGACACAATGAAATACACAGGGCAAAAGAAGCTTCCATCTCATGGCCTTAACCTCTGTCTTGGTTTTTTTTTTTTTTTGTGACATGCAACGTGGAACATGCAGCTGAAATGCCTGACTGAGATGCTAAAGTCCACTTAGAAACGGTCGGTATTTGATTCCTTGGGAGTGAGAATGAGTTTTGGTGCAGCATGTTGCATTTGAGTATTTTTGGGGAGAGGTGCGAGTGGGTGCTTTCATCTGAGTAAAGACGCACTATGTCCTCACCTTTTGGTACATCTGAAAACTTAGCGATAGAAATCTCAACACCTGGAACATAAAGAACCTTCTCATCATTGCTTTACTTCCTGAAATTATGTTCTTTCATAGGGCACAGAATCGAGTCCTGGATTTTGAATGAGTCGTACTAAAGGCAACTGTGCGTGTCTTTGGTCCAATGTTGAAACAAGGTTACGCCACGGCAGCGATGGCTCATCCTTGAACGTGAATCTCAGAAACAGTAAGTGAGACTGATGTCGCAGTTATGGAGTCCATCCAGTATTGTCCACTGCATTATTTATTTTGATGTGAAGGTGGGAAGTCATTTTTCATGGGGCTGCAAAATGCCTAGCGCCTTGAGTCCCGGTGATGGTGTGAATAAAATCCGAATGTTTTCCTCACGCCAACCGCAATCTTGTCTGTCCGTCCGTCCGTCCGTGGTCTCTTCATTAGACAAATGGATGAAGATGGAGGAGGCAGCGTGAGGGAGCCAATCAGATAACAGAAGTAGAAGGGAAGGACTTCTCAGATCCAAATCAGCAGCTATGACTCACAAGGGCACCGCTGATTCATAGGTCATGGCTTGATTTGGGGCTGGATAGATGTGATGCAACATCACGCAGAAATTTAAGATGGACTTTTTTTTTCTATTTGGTAATTACAGCTGCAAAATAAACTAATTTCCGCGCACTAATGTTCAGCTGATGTGGGAGGGTTTTTGGACATGGATCGAACTCTTAAAATAGAATGTTGTGAACAAGATGGTCGGCTCATATGAGTGTTTTTTTTTTTTTTTTAATCCTCCCATCCCTCTCAAGTTTAATCTATATAAATACGTATACCACTTTGGACGCACAATACTGAGTATTGGCTCTGTTCCTTCATTTAAGGCTTCATACAAGTCTGTTCCAATTGACAGGTTTCGGCTATTAGCTGGAATCCATTTGCCTTAATTTCCCTCAGGCTTACTAGGAATGTCTAAACAACAACAAAAAAGTTAAACGTTTTTTTTTTTTTTTTTTTTTGGCAGGACATTGTGTTGAGTATTTCTATTATTCAGGGACGATATTACTCATAAAAATGGAAAAAAATACCCCCCAAAACTGAAAGTGTTTTTTTTTTTAATGCCACTTAAAAAAATTCAAACAATTTCAGGTGAATGCGTTTTTAATTCCTGCGTAAGGTCAACATTTGAAGTTGTTTGTAAAAAAAATAAAATAAAATAAATATATATATATATATATATATATATATATATATACAGAATACCATCATTACAATTATAAACCCATTCTACGGAAGAGGATTAGGGCCAGTGAGGAAAAACAAAAGAATTAGCAGAATTCTGACTTTAATCTCAGAATTGTGACGATAATCTGCGGAGCCCTGGAAGTGACATGCATGTGTTTATTTTTTTGGATGTGACATGCATGGCTTTATTTATTTTTTTGCCTGAGATAAAAATGATCTTGAGATCATTTTTATCTCAAGTAACGATGACTTCCTGGAGCCACTACATCTCCCATGGCTTCGTAACTGTTCGTCAACATTGTCGTTCACTGTCTGCAAGTGACAATATTGGTGACGCAAAGTCTGTGCGCTTTTAACACTCTCACATCCCAAAAAAAAACAAAACACTTGACTGTCACTTCCAGGACTCCGTAATAATCTCAGAATTCTGACTTAAAAGTGAGAATTCTGACTTTAATCTCAGAATTCTGACTTTGAAGTGAGAATTCTGACTTTTGTCTCAGATTTCTGACTGTAAACAGCAGTCTAACGTTTGCCGCCCCACAATTCATTGCTCAACGTCGCAAAGTGAGAATTCTCACTTTAAAGTCAGAATTCTGCCATTTTTTTTTCTTCACTGACCCAAATCCTCTTCCGTATCATTCACATGCAAAAAAAAATTGCATAAAAATATGTAAAATGCTGAGGTTTTCCTGGTTTAATCTCGAAAAACCGTTCATGAATAAGCTCTCCATAGCAAAATGAGTCATGTTTAAGGATGAGTGCCGACTGCCCTGCGATCTATCCACTCTCTCTACAGCTGCCTTGCTTTGAACCGGAATGCAAACATTAGTCGCCCCGACACCAGCTTTCTGGCTTACATTCCCTTTATACCACGTGGCCACCCCCTCCGTTCTGCTATTGCGTCCAGGAATCATCCGTCACTGCAATGAGGGAATAATGGGAGCTCTTTCTCGCTAGGTCGAAGTGACTGCTGTACCTTTCATTACAACTGAGACATGAGTGATTGCCTCAGAAATGGAATGTGGGGAATATGAATGAACTGATCTCGGTGAGACAAAGGAACTACTGGTGTAACTGGAAGCTGCTCCCCCATGGAAGAACAAGGCGCAGTATTTCCCCTCCAACACACAGAATTCAACAGGCTTTGTTGAACACTTCAACCCTACTGTTTTCTAACTTTTTGATAAAGTGTTTGATATTAGACTCCTTTTTTTTTTAGAACATGGCAAACATTTCAACGTGATGAATGCTCCTTTCGTTTCACCAAAATGCTGTGGGAAACAAAGGAAAGCATGAGTCATGCGCCGGCTTTGTGGCAGCAAAAGAGAAGAATGGCATCTTGAAAATATGTAAAGCTTTCAAACTGTCATTGAAGCTTGTTGGTTTCAGCGACCTCTTTAAGATGTTTTCTTTGTCTTAGCAAAACAGGCCACGAGCGTTTGTGAAGTTTTCGTTTAGCTACTACTACTGTTCACTTCCGTCAGTCAAGTAACCTGACATGGGACAACATTTCTGTGTTGCTATTTTTGGCTAAGTCAACTTTCTTAAATTAGCTCAACCTGTTCTACATTTTAGGAGCAGCTTTTCACTCACCAGAACAAGTCATATATATTCCACATCGCTTCCATTTTATGTATCAGATGGCCGCCTCCAGCTTCCCAGTGTATTTCTATCTTTTCTTTTGCCTCGATTTTCCTCACACATTTGAGCACACTCCTCTCTGTACTCTTCACTTGCAGCGCTAGTTGGAACTTTTTTCTTCAGTCTGCATGAGTAATCTTCTTTGTGGAGTAGGGTTCTTAGCTCATTCACATTTTTTATTCATATACTTTTTTTTTTGGAGAGAAAGTTGTGTTGCCCTCCACCCACATGTTTTTCCCACACACCAGTCAGCCTAATATACTGTACTTCTCAAGATGCCAAATATTTTTTTTGTATATTGATTCTATTCCACATTTCTTATGTAAAAAGTGAAATAAAAATAAAAAGCTTCCAAAGGTGAGGCCGCAGTGCATCTGGCTGGCATGAATTATTTGTGCACGGTGACTAAATGACAAAGTGTACTCCTCTGAGACTGCATATATCTCCATTGACGTGAGCCTGACACACGGTACCATCTGTCCGCAGTCTGAAACACTTGGGTTTCACGGGCGTTCCCTTGTTTGGGCGACCGTGTGGGTTGCCAAGACAATAGCCGGTCTGAGTCTTGTTGTCTGGGGATGCCACGAGGCCTGGTGTGATCCCAGTATTGGAGGAATTCATTACAAGTCATCCATGTGGCTCAGGAACAGCCATGGTGGAGGTGAGTTGTACATGGGATGCAAATATCTTACAGTACATTGAGTAAAAAAAATAAGATAAAGAGCCTCTGTATCTGGTCCCTGTAATACTTTCTATGACAGGACAAACACAAACAACCTCCACCTATAGACAATGTAAGGTCACCAGTCAACCTCTGTTTGTTTATGGAGGAAACTGTCCCATGTAGAAACCTTTCACCAGTATTGGGCTGTTGAGGCTTCATGAAACGGTGTCAGGGGAGTTTAAGTTACAAAGTATTAAAGCAGGATTAAAAGCGCTGTCGCGCATTCGACTGTCTTTTCGGAAATAAGATGTTGATGCACCGTGTGACTTAAATAAATTTGATTTAATCCTAAATTTACCTGAGCACCTTGAGCTTGGTTCATTCAACTTTAACTTAAAACTGTGGGTAAAGCTTGTGAAATTCTAATCCGGGGACAGGAATCGTGGCGACAAGTTTACTCACACATTGCTAAAGAATGTGACCACAAGTTTTCGCCAAGAAAACTGCCCATTCAACCATTTCTGCCTAGAAACCTTTCACTAGTATTGGGCTGTTGAGGCTTCATGAAACAGCGTCATCATTTTCATAGCTCAGAAGGTGTGCATTTTAGACAGCTTTTCCGAAAATTTTGGCAGTGATGGGTCGATGAGGTATCATGAAAGAGTATTGCACGGATGATGAAACAGTGTGATATATTTCAGAGGCCACTGAATGCCACTGTTGGTTTAGTAATGATGTGAGATTTCAGCATTTTAGAGCAGATAGTGCCCCTTGAAACTTCATCAACAATATATAAGATTTTCTTTGCTTCGGATTTCGAACAAAAATCCAGAACTCGAACGCCCCTGAAAAAAGACGGTAAAAACATAACGTGCGCGGACCGATCAGCTGACCCTCGACGCGCTTTGTTATTGTGTATAACGCAGCCTCTGTATGCAGACGTGTCCCGTTAGCTCCATTTCCTGACTGTTTTTTCTTCATATTGAGGTGTAAAACCTTTCCTGTCTCCGCACTGGACCGTGGTAGAGTGTCACAGGGGAGGTGCTGGCTCTCCACACCTCCACTCCAGGGTTTGATGTCCTGTTGTGGGCTGGAGCTGGGACAGGGATGAGGCGAGTCTGGGACAGAGCGTGACTTGGTTTATGACTTTGTCACAGCCAAACTGCACAGAAGCGCACATTCAGAGCTGGACACGCACCGGGCACCTCTTCACTTCTGGAGAGACCTCACTCACTCGGCAACCCCTCCCACATGCAGCGGCCACACACATAGAGGAACAGCCACCTGCAGCAGACACTCTACATTCACTCCTACAAAAGACTATTTTAAGGCTTGGAACGCATTATTTCTTTTTCCATTCATTGTAATGGGAAAAATCGATTCAGATTTCGAACAAATCATTTCTCAAACAGCGGATTAAGAAGTGATACCACTGTACAAGTGTGTCATGAAACCTTATTTAACCATCACCGGTATTTGGGGGTTTGAAGTGCCATCTACTGCCCCCTACAATGAGCTCAGTGTTTCATGAAGCCTCACCAACCCATCACCACATTTAGCCAGAATCAAACCGGCGACCTTTTTGCTGTGAAGCTGCACCACATTCTGCGAATACTTCATATAATTTCAGATTAATTCACGCTCTAAGCTCAGCAACATGTTCAATATTATCCTGCGAATATAATTTACACCTGCAACATCATGTCCGTATCTGCGAGGGATCCCATCACAGAAAATCTTTTTTTTTTTCACGGTGATTGATGCTGCCTAATGACACCAATTTCTCTCCACAAATTGTCTATTCAAGCTCCGAGGCATGTTGTTAAAGAAACATAGTGGAGGCCTGCAGTGCTCCGCACGCAGCAGCGGCTGCCTCGCCGTCCGTCTTCAGATGCATGTAGGTGTTAAGTCTACAGTCGGGTGTATCACCATAACCGACCCTGACATGTGCTTCTCCTCATTATTCAAAGAGATTCGCAGCACTGTGAGCACGAGATAAAAGAATCGCCTCCATGTGTCCAAGTTTCTCTCTGTAAAATATGTGCCAAGTCCTTTTACTGCGGGCATTAACCGAGACATTACTGTGACATTTACAAGGAAATATCAGCTCTTATCATCCACAAACCTTCATATTTCGTGCCATAACCTGAATCCATTGATCTGAATATGGCATCCATCCTGCTTAACACCAGCTCATGCAACTGCCTCCAAACAATGGGAGATAAATGACCGTCCATTAAGGAGGTTAGCCAAGCCTGCTTGAGGATCTAAACCTGGCCAAATTGAATTCAAATAGATGTCCTTGATAGTGTAATCACTTTGACCCGCTAATGGCCCCTTGACTGGCCGTCTGGCCAGACATGCTGGCGTTCTGACGGCAAGAGATTAGAAGTTTCTCTGAATCAGGGGAGTCTAAGTTGGAAAGTATTAAAGCGGCATTAAAAGCGTTGTCGCGCATTCCACCGTCTTTTCGGAATTCACTTGTCTGTGACGTTAAGTACCATTTTTACCTTGAGCTTGGTTCATTCAACTTTAACTTCAAACTGTGGGTGAAGCTTGTGAAATTGTCATGTCTGCACTTTATTGTCTGTTCCTTTTTGTATTTTTCTCTTGTGCTTTTATTTTGTTACCCGCGGTTGCCTTCGTTTCCTCCTCCCCTCGTCTCCGACGACCGTCCATCCATAAGTCTGCAGAGCATCCTCAAGGTCAGACGGCACAGGGATGGTTTACAATATCTGGTAAGCTGGGAGGGTTTTAAGGAAAGGTCCTGGGTCCCTTTTGGATCAGAGGCTCCTCAGCGACTTCCACGCCTCACATCCTCATGGACCTGAGCCGAGAGGCCCTTCTTAAAGGGGGCGTACTGCCACGTTCTGCACTCCGTGCTCTCTTGTTCTTTGTTCTAGAGCTTACCAGATATTGTAAACCATGCCTGTGCCGTCTGATGCTCTGCAGACTTATGGATGGACAGTCGTCGGAGATGAGTGGAGGAGGAAACAAAGGCAACCAGGGGTAACAAAATAAAAGCACGAGATAAAAATACAAATAGGAACAGACAATGAAATGCAGACATGACAGAAATTCTTCTAATCCGGGGGACTGGAATCGTGGCGACAAGTTGACTCACATATTGCTAAAGAATGTGACCACAAGTTTTCTCAACGAAAAATGCCCCTTCAATCATTTTTTCTGTCTGTTTGAAATGCTGTGGTCTGAGAAACATCCTTCACTGAGACACAATCCCTCTGGTGAATCCTCAGGCTCCGAGGAGCTGTTAATGTCTCTGACTCCTCTCTCGGGAAGCGTTCAGAGCACCCATTCATTGAGTTCCCTCAAACACCAAGCTGAGTTCCAATGCCGAGTCTCTCCAGGGCGACCATGAAGATTCCACCCTGTGAGGTGTGTATGAGGAATATAGATCGACCTTTTTTACCTCTTAGCTCAGCTCTTTCTTACCCAGGTGGCACTGCATTACTAGTGATGCTACACAATGAAAGGGATTTCAATTAAATACTGTATAAGCCCCTACATTTTCTCGCGGTCTGAACCCTGTGGCTTAAGCATTGATGCGGCTAATATGTGGAATTTTATGAAACCAATGAAATTTTTATTTACCCATAAAGCACTCAGAATGCGTTGTTTTCACCCGCGTGTCTGCAGCTCCGGCAACAGAGCCGATCTCCTGGAGGACTGGAGTCGTGAAGCAGCACCTGAGACCGGCAGTGGTGTCGGAACTTTGGGCACGCAGGCAAAAACAGTGCATTTTGTGCGCTTCAGTGTGAATAAAAGACATGACTTCATCATTCAAGGTCAGAACATTACACTATTTGTTTCATGAGTCAGTCTCGATGCCAAAGCCTGTTTTCAAAACTAGTTTTGAAAAGCTCTTTTAAGCCGGGTGCACCGACTTTTCTATGGCGCAGACAGCACCACTGCATCCGCGGCTTATAGACCGCTGCGGCTTATGTGTGGACAAGATCTATTTTCCTTTGTAATTTTTTTTAAAACAGCTGCCTAGAAAACAAGAACCTACCTGTAAACCTAATCACAACTTCACGATGAACCTTCTAATTCACATTTTTGTGTACGTTGTCTCCACTGGTCCTATTCCGATAAATAAAATGCATTTCAAACATGCATTTATAGCATTGCTCAAATGAGTTATGCCTGGAATTAATTCCCTTCCAACACTTGTGAGTGATCCATCCAGAGCCAATATTATATTCATATTTCAGACGGCTAATATTTGGTGTCAATATGAATTGAGACAAATATCCACGTATTTTTCACGATTCAAAATGGTCGGCGCCCCGTGTGAGTAAGAGGAAACTTTATTGTCCCTGACAGGTAATTTGTCTTGGCTACAATGAAACATCAGAACCAGAGGAGCATATGACACTGTGTGAGAAAGTTTGGCGGCGAAAACTGTGAGAGGGACGTCGGAGTTGGACGTGGGGTTTTCAAAAGTTAATAGGTGCGGATGTTTGATGTGGATTAGCTGTTGTTCTGTCGCTGGTGTTAATTACTTTGATGTCGGTTCAGCAAATATGTTGTGTAATGGTGGTTGGGACTTGATGCAGGAGCGACGAGTATGTGTGTTTACCTGTGATTCTATTACATAGTTATTACTTTGGGCTTGTTTTTATTGTTTATTTATTTATTAATTTTTCTCTTTTTTTCCATCATGTTTGTGTGTCATTCTCTCTGCAAAACATTAAATAAATCAAAGAAATTTTAAACAAAAAACAGACGAAAAAGTTAAATGATTTTGGGGGCTGTTAAGGACCGAGTTAGACATACACATAAATTCCTAATGTAACACTGAACTACTTAACAGTGGTACCTCGGTTCTCGACCACAATCCGAATCGATTTTTCCCATTACAATAAATGGAAAAAGAAATAATGCGTTCCAAGCCTTAAAACAGTCTTTTGTAGGAGTGAATGTAGAGTGTCTGCTGCAGGTGGCTGTTCCTCTATGTGTGTGGCCGCTGCATGTGGGAGGGGTTGCCGAGTGAGTGACGTCTCTCCAGAAGTGAAGAGCTGCCCGGTGCGTGTCCAGCTCTGAATGTGCGCTTCTGTGCAGTTTGGCTGTGACAAAGTCATAAACCAAGTCACGCTCTGTCCCAGACTCGCCTCATCCCTGTCCCAGCTCCAGCCCACAACAGGACATCAAACCCTGGAGTGGAGGTGTGGAGAGCGAGCACCTCCCCTGTGACACTCTACCACGGTCCAGTGTGGAGACAGGAAAGGTTTTACACCTCAATATGAAGAAAAAACAGCCAGTAAATGTAGCTAACGGGACACGTCAGCATACAGAGGTTGCGTTATACACAATAACAAAGCGCGACGTGGGTCAGCTGATCGGTCCGCGCACGTGATGTTTTTTCCGGCTTTTTTCGGGGCCTTCGAGTTCTGGATTTTCAATCGAAATCCGAAGTTGTTCAACTTTCAAGTTGTTTGAAATCCGATGTTCAAAAACCGAGGTACCACTGTATTTGAGAGTGTCACCTTGTACACACTTTACACCTTGATGTAAAGCAGACCACTTAATAGCTGATTCATTTCACACTTCAGTCTTGCATCCTTTGCACCTGGACACATTCATGCAGCATTTTGCGGTGACAAAACCCTCGTATTAAACCCCAGCAACAATAAAAATGACAAAGAATAGTTAACGGATTCTGCAAGCCCCACATTAAAAAGCAATTCTGTATGAAAAGGGACCACTTTCTAAAATGTGTACGGAGCATCAGAAATACGTGCACAGGCTAAAATGGTGATGGCAACTAGATGAGCCATAATAGAGCAATCAGCGCAGATCATAAATATTTCCATTGTGCAGAGAGAGCGCTCACACAGGGCCGTAAACAGAAGGGTTACTGTCACATCTGTTACAAAAGGGAGCGACTCTTGGAAAGCTCTGGTGCTTATGATGAGAGGGGTCGGACGAGGCTCGAAACCTCTAGATAGAACCAGAAGGTTCCGGACTTGATGATTCCCATGATCTTCCCATGATCGAAGAGTGCTATGTGTTTATGTCGGGGAGGAAGACGAGAGAAACGGTTTAGACAAAACGCTAGTTCACTGTGCTTTTGTGTGTGTGCTTCTTTGCCCCTGTGAACCCAGGTCCAGGGTCTTTTCCCATTTATTTGTTTCATTTACAAACCTATTCAGATCCATTTTTCCATGTTTTCCAGGTGCCCAGATGCCCTCCGAGCTAAAGGCCTGTTTATGATGCAGATTTGGCACAAAACTATCCGATGTAGCCTGAAGCACAAAGTATGTTGTGCTTATGTAACCGCTAATATGTTGTCGATTACATTTTAATTTGACAAATTATCTGACATGTGAGGAAGAAATGAAGTTAACGTTGGTAGCTATCGTTTCTGTCTCGCGCTCTCACACACACTTTTGTGTTGCTGTGTTTGTGGGGACCGCCCGTTGCCATGATGCTTTCCCCAGCCTCTCAGTTTATAGTCAAATGGTTAACCTTAACCTGGAACTTAAATTCAGTTATAATCACCCAGTTATTTTGGAAGTTTAATCCTCAGATTGAAGCTCAACCGTGTTAGGCTTTTGTAGGGGTCAAAAATGGATGTATTTTGTCCCCACAGGGACAGATGAACAGGCACACACACATAACAGAACAAATCAATGTATTATTTTTCGTTTTTTTTTTTCTTTTGATATTTTACTTTTAAGAATTATGGTCAGGGGTTTTCAAGATATTTATTTATTTATTTTTTTCGTATATGTTTATTGGACTTCTTAACACTTAAACTTCTTAATAAACGTAAAATATGCTGTGGTCATAAATAATAAAAATATCAAAAAGTCATTTAATTTCTTTGTCACCGTTTCTCCCCCAAACTTTTCCCAGTTATTTGTTTCAACCCTATAAACATGCAGTAGATCGTATAAACATCAACTTTATATTGAAATTATTGATATTTAAAATTTAAAAAAAGCAAAACAAATGAACAAGCTCGTCAATTTAGTCATATCATTATTTGTGATATTATTTCTTTAATTGTTTTAGATTCTTTACATAGTATTGTATTATTGAACCAAAGAATTGCAGTGTCACAAACTGTCTGGAACAATATATCAAGTGATGTGTGCATCTACTCCACAGATGACTCACCATGTTGTGCATTTCCACAAAGAATCTTGCGCAATAGCACAGAAGCAGCGCCCAAAAACGCCATCAACTGAGGCCTTGACTGCACTTCATTCCCTACCTATCACTCGACTTATCTATATTCAGATCATCGCACGCAAGGCTGCTCTGTCCGAAGAGCTTGAGCATGTGAAGAAATCACAAACTCCACTGATCTGGCCGTGTCTCATTATTCCCCGCTGATCCCATTTAGAAGATGTTGCATCAGCAAAGCGAAGGGAATTAGCAGCGAGGGAAAAAAAAAAAAAAAAAAATCACAACTACCGTGAGAAAGGAATTCATTTTTGTCTGATGTGAGTCGAATATGTTTCTCACAGATGTCAACCACTGCGCTGGTTTATATGCAGGAGAATCTGCTTCATCAATAATGGATATATATGTTTTAAATCACACCATTTATAATGCATAATAAATATCACAGCTGCTCGTGCTGCGGCAGAATACTCCAGTCATGATCACCAGCTCGGCTATTAAAGCAAAACAGAAGAATCGTGAATTCGGTTTGAAGAAATCATCAAAGTCCTGTACATCATTTATAAGGCCTTTTTTATGACACAGAAAAGGAGGGCAGGAAGCTGACTGTTTGTATTGTCTTGTATTTTTAGAGCTGTGTTTGTCGAGTAGATCCTCGAATTTGCCACCGTGGTGTGAGTCAGCGTTTTAAGAATACAGCGTTTACTGGGTCATGACTGGTGGATGCAGTGTAGCACGTTTCTCCGAGGGTGTGGTAGCTACCGCCTGGTACTGTATTCACTACTTATCATTATGTCATGACGCTATTGGTAACTGGTCGTTGCCAAAACTTGGGGTTTCACACTCCAGTACTTCTAAAAGTGAAATGAGAATAACACAGAATAACAATCAGTTTTTAAATTTTGTTTTCAAGGAAGACTATATTTAAGTGAGTATAAAAGTATTTATGACAGCCGACTGTTCAACTTCAAATGTGTTTTTTTGGTCGTTGCTGTTTTTTACAGTACTTCCAGTTCTACAAAATAAAATGAAATATTTTATTATATTTTTTTTATTATTTATTTTGGAAATAATACAAAAACTATGTGTGTGTGTGTGTGTATATATATATATGTATATATATATATATATATATATATATATATATATATATATATATATATACATATATATATGTATATATATATATATATATATATATATATATATACATATATATATATATATGTATATATATATATATATGTATATATATATATATATATATATATATATATCTCCACCCCTTGAGTTCCAATAACCTTGGGAATTGGAAGTCGAGCTAGGAAGTTCAGTGTGTTGCAGTTATTGAGGTCGCAAAAGAAGATGGCGGCGTCCACGAAAGCCATTTTCAAATGTGTTGAATCATGGTTTTTCCTTTGGTGTACTTCATTTAAACTTCTACATTCTGTTTACGTTCTGGGATTGCGAACTCTGGGTGGTGAGAATTCTGGGGATCCCAACATGATACAATCGGGGGGGCGGGGATAGGCAAGTCCAAGTTCTGAGGGCAACTGGAAAGCAGGAAGTGGTCTTGTCAATGGGACGAACGTAACCAGAGACACTAGCCTGGGACTCTATTCTATTAAGAATAGACTCCCGGGCAGAGTCGAGAAGCAATGTTTTTGATTTGATAGATCTCTCCTTCAAATTTTCCATGAAAAGCCCGAATGTTCTCGCCTGTGGACGTGAGGGTGTTATGCAGTAGCGGCTGTGCAGAGGTGAACTGTTGCTGCTCTGTGTGGAGAGATGACAGGTGAGGTATGTCGAGGATATTGTGAGTCCTCCTGGATGCCTCCCTGGTGAGCTCCTGCGAGGAAGCCTGGGGGGCGACCCAGGGAACCTGGAGAGACCATTGCTTTACAACACTGCTGCACTCCTGGGGGAACACAGGAGAAAGTTTCTGGTCGTGTTCTATCCAACCTCAGATTAGAGGGATGAAAAGGCGAGGTGAGGTTTCAACTGGATTCCACGTCCATGTTTTTCTTGCTTTTGTTCAACCTGCAGCTCGTACCTGTCTTGTCTGTGCGTTATACCGTGGAAAGTTTGTCCTCGAAAATGACAATTCTTCTCTTCCTACTCTTCTCCTTCCACGACCGAAACCCCACAGATGACGGCGAGATAATTGACTTGGCTGGTCTTCGCCATCCCTGAAGCTCACCCAACCAGCCGTGGCTCTGGCGGCAGATATCAGGCAAGCGGTGATAATAAACCGGCTAATCACCGCGCGCTGTTGTGATGCTAGGATGGACGCGGGAAATGATGAGATCTAATTAACAGATTTGTGTGCAATCATTTTATGCGCCGTTGGAATCCAACACATTGTAATATACTTGTAATTGCTGCCTCAAGAAAGAAAATAATTTGTTGAATGTGTTTTGGGGTTTGAGTTCCATATTTAAGTGATGAACAAATCAGATTTTGGAATACCAGCGTCTATTCGCTCATATTACTTAGTCGTGATGAGGCTTCATGAAACAGTGTCCTGACTTTCAGTGGCCACCAGAGAGCCTTGTAGAATCTTTGGACTTGAACAAGTAATTCAATGAGATTTCAAATCATAAAACAAGACCGCCATCTAAGTAAAAGTAGGACAGTGTTTCATCAACCCTGCGATACCGTTTCATGATACCTCATCGACACGTCACTACTGAATAGTGTGCGTTGCCGCATGGAGGACAGAGTGATGGTTTGCATCGGATATACTGAAAGTGAGGGATGTGTCATAGCTTTAAAAGTAAAGTAAGAGTTTAGAGAGACAGTTGTGAAACCACGTAGTAAGTCACCAAATGCCATCAGCTGCTACGTGATATTTAGACCAGAGCAGTCCAGTTTTAGTCAGCAGTATTATAGTTCAAAATGGCGGATTGAGGACTGTATTTTTGTTCTCTGAACTGCCCACATTTTCAACTAAATAAGTAGAGATACGCTGATCATCCATCCTCACTAAAACATTTGTCAATGTGATAAACTCGTGGGAAATAAAACTTCGGGCCAGGGGTATTTACCAGTAAATAAATAGATACATTACTCAAACAGTTTTCGTGTTCATGCGCCCACATTCTAAATAAAGACTCAATAAGCATTTCTAAATCAAGAGCTGAAGTGGGGAACTAAATAAAATTTCTTCAGCGGCCGCAATATATTGTGTTGTTGTCAGTAATATTAAAACGTAATATTAAGAAAAAAAAAAGACAAATAAAAAGTGTTGGGTCCAGAATCAAGTACATTGCATTTAACAATAAAAAGTCATCTTCAATGCCGGGTTATTTTAAAAAGAGACAATGAAAAATAAAATAAAACAGGGAAGTTATAGTTGAGGAACAAAACAGAGTAAAAAACTAAAATATTCAAAGACATTTGATCAGTTTTATAACTACAGTCAAAGAGCAACATGGGGCTCTCAGGCCACTCTCTGCCCAGGTCCGATAGGACTAGCAAGGGCACTGACCTCATTTTTCCCTTGTTTGTCTTTTACTAAAACCGTCATAAAAGTGTTTTACAGTGAGCTGCTGTTTATGATTTTGTCTCATATTTTCAAAGAAGCACGGGACCGTGCAACTTGAATAGGTGTCATTTATTTATTGATGAGTCTTCCTGCCGTCAGATTCCTCCACGTCTTCACACGAGAGCAGGAACCATTGCGTCTGTTCTTCTCTGTACTACTCCTTAAGTCAAAAGTCACACAGGCGCCTGCAGCAATTTCTCTATGTAGCTGCTACGGCTTGAATCTCAGCCAGGGAAGGATGTCGGTTCCCCAATTTAGCATCGCACCATCAGCTGCCTCTTTGGCTTATTCAACAGCTCCTGTAAGGAGGCGCATATTTGTTTTGCGTTTGCTTTTGTTTGACCTTCAAGCTGGAGAGCATCATGAGCGACCTTCAGTCTACACCAGTGTTGAGTAATTAACCTCTCCAATGTTCTGTTAATCCACTTTCAAATACGAAAACACCGAGCTGATAATAAATAGCAGTGGATGAGGAAAATATTAAACATGAGTTGCATCAACAGAAACTCCACATTGGCCCTATGAGGGCCAGGTATTGCTGACAAAGGGGCAACATTTGGCCCCGGGCGGCGCAGACTGGCTCAAGATCACACAATATACAACATCATTTGGTTCAAACACGGAGTGATCGTGGCAGATTTATTTACAATTCTCTTTTTTTTTATTCCGCTGATCTTCATCTCTCTGCCTTTTCACACACCATCTGCCATGAAATTACTTTCCTAAAATCGATTTATGCTTGTGATTATTTTGGCTGCCACTTTCATCTTTACTTGCCGCCTATTATTAGGTCACGTGTTTATGATTCCCGCAACGCTCTGCTATTGGTGGCTGCAGATTACAGAGCTATAACAACAAAGGCATCACCACCATCCTCATCACCTTCATGAAGATCAGCAGCAGCAGCAGTAGAGGCGACAGCAGGGTGTGAACGTGTGGCACAGCTGTGTTGAAACGCGACTCTTTTTACCTGCATTTTTACTGAAAGATCTAATTTAAGAGTCGGTTATTACGCTCTGGGGTTTGTCGGCACTTGTAGCGACAGGTCACTTTAATTTCCGGGATGCGATTAATAACCCAAGATGTGCCGCACAGCCTCCTATATGTGTGGAAGGTTCATTTCTTAACAGTCTGTTGCTTCAGAGAAACTCATTAGGTCCGCTGTCCTCACTCAAAAATGCATACGTCTTGTAGTCTGATCAAATCTCCTTCTTTGTCCCTCTCATCAATCATGCCTAGACAACTTCCCAGGGCAGACTCAGTGCTAATTCCAAATTCCAGTGATGTGGAAGGATCGTCACCCTGACATTTACACACTGCCGTGACATAGCTTCGGGGAGCTGTCCAAAGTGCTGAACCACTCTCCCTGTTTGCAGCCTCCGTTTTCATATAAATGATATGCTTGTTCTTCGTGTAGCTCCGCTGTGAATTTGGACAAAACATTGACCGTGTTTTGCACCCTCTTTATAAAACGGAGGCTGTGAATTTATTGAGATTAGGAAGCAGCAAAAGAAGTACTGAAGAAAGCAATTGTAATATTCCAGTAAGACAAGTTAAATTTGAGACTCTTTGTCTTCTGTCTTTTGGCTTGATGGCGCCTCACAACAGTCACAGTACATAATGTAGCCCCACAAAAATTGAATTGCCCTCCCCTCAGCCGTATAGTTTCCCATGTGTGACCAGTGGGCTTTGCTTTTTACAAGGGAGCTGTTGCGCTTTTGAGAAATGGAAATAATGGGAGGAACAGTTTTATTTGAAAACGAAGAAAAGAGCTGAGCCAGACGGCAAAGTTGGCTGTGTTTTTGAAGCTATAAAATCTGTCTTGTGAAGTCACCACCGCCTGTCATCGTCTCCAGTGGTACAGTTGTTAGAAAAATTTGGCAGTGGGCTGTGTACATGTGCTCAAATACGCCCCTAGTGGTCCTGAAGCACCGACCGCTTTTCCTTCTTTTTCCTTGGATGAGAAAAGTGCCCCTTTATTGAACTTTTTTTTTTAGACTCTTGAGGAAATAAAGTTACTCTCTCATCAGTTGCATCCATTAAATGTAAAAGTCTTTCACCGGACGCAAAAAGGCAACTGTTTACTTCGCCATTGGAGCGAAAATACTCAACCACTCGCCCCTTATTTGTTTGAAGGGATGCTATCTGCCTGCATCACCCCTCACCTGAGTGGCGCTCATCACCTGTTCCGCCCGACCTACACTCTCTTTTTCGCTTTTAGACCTTGCTGAGTTTGGATCTAATTCTTTTGGCTTCCAAGCCCGAACCTCCTTAAGAGTGCAGTGTAGTTTACAAATCAATATTTTAAAGAGGAATTAAAGGCGAGACACTCCACATCTAACTGAGAAAAGCTGCCTGAATGGATACTGAGTCCTGTGGGGCTGTTCCGTGTTTTATCACGCCGTGTTTTAATGATCGTCCCACCAGCACCCCCCCTCGTGGAAAAGGCGGGTCGGAGCGTCACAGTGGGAGAAATCCACGGCCCATCATCAGATGCGCTGAGTGAGCCGAGCTGAGAGATGCGCGTCCGCTGAGTGGGAGACCGCCGCCGCCGCTCCAAACCCTCCACCACATCACGCACCGGTCCAGGACACGCTCATACCCAACACACGATGTTCTCTGGATGAAGTTTGCTTTTGGATATTAACTCTCAATCCGGTTTAACCGAGGACGGCTCGTGCAAGTGAAGGTAGGCGCGCTTCCATCCATGAGGATTAGGTTTGCGATGCGCGCCTCTCCACTGATGGTGCGAGTTTGTCGGATCACCTCGTGCGAACGCTTACGAAAAGCGGGTGATTCGAGGTGAAACCGGATCCCGGGAGACCGATATCAAAGAGGAATTCGTGACAAATGAATGTGTAGGAAGCGTTGGAGCGGAAAGTTTCGGCTCACTGAGTCGGCTCTTCTGCGGCGCCTGCTTCGGAGTAACCTGCCGAGGCGTCTATTTTCCAAACACGGCATCGAAAATAGCCCTCGCTTGATCATCGGCGGCGACATTTGTGCTCTTTATTCAAAAGTAAAGCAGCGCTCCGACCGCCACCGTGCGTGAAGCAGAGGAAGCGGTGCTGCGTGGATGGAGTCGGTTCAAGCGCCACAATTTACATAATGTGGAATTAAAGTCAGCCACGAACGACTGTGTTTAACTCGTGAATGTAGAATTGTTTTGGCTTGTTTGAAAACTACAGCGTAGAGACTGGAATCCTATATCTAAGTGAAGATAAGTCCCCTGCTTTCACCCTTCAGTTCTGGGTTACTGGAGCCTCCGGGCTACACTTCGCCCGGGTTGCCAGATGAGGATATAAAGGTAGAGTTACACAATCGATACGCACAACCCAAACATCACACTTTTCTTCTCTGAAGTCCAAATGATGCTGGGAATGATTTCCGCCCTCTCTCTGCTTGATTGCTTGGGGGCCCGGCCTGCACTCTCTGGACCCTATTCTGTCAGACAGGAGGTCCCGTAGGTGTGGACACACTTCCAATCGTCTCCTCTTGTCTGTGTTGACTGATGTCTGATTAAATCATCGCTCCAGGCTGAGTCTTGCTGGAGACGGAGAGGGACCGAGGGTCTGCAGAGCATTAAGAGTGGGGTTGGGTGGGGGCTGTATTACAAAACATGTCAATGACACTGGATGCATCGATGCATCATTTATGGCCAGTCAGTGACTGTATCCCATGCTGGTCTTCTCATATCCTGCTCTATTTAATAATGCAAGGCGTATATATCCTGGAAAATATGTGCTTATTCTAGCATGCGTACAACTCTATCAAGGGCCACAGCGGGGAGCAGATGTGACCGTCGTGCAAAGTAGTGCTGTCCAGTTCAAAAGTATACAGTGACCGCAAACACTCACGGGGTTAGCTAGCGGCCACGTTTCATTTGATGTCATTGAGGAACAGTACAGGTTTGAGTGTGAAATATGACTGGTCAGCACATAAGCCTCATTTAGCATAGCTAGAGGGCGGGACGGTTTTGGGAGGGGCGGGGTGTGTGTGTGTATAGTGAGCCAAGGCTAAATGTGAATGTTAAGTTGAGGGTCAAACGGAGGTCAGGCTGTTTGAGGAGGCTGAGGAAGAGCTAATGTACGGCTTTAGGAGGAGCTGAGGGCCGATATTTGCAGCATGATTATTCATCTCGCACAGCCCAAAAACAAAAAAAAAAAGTGATGTGTCAATTTAAATTTTTGTGTATAGTGAGAATCAGTTAAAACGTTTGTAAAACCAAACAAATGTAGAGGGCTGTGTTTGTTTTATTATTAATATTGTTACTATTATTATGATTGTTAATGCATCTGCTACTGCAACTACTACAAAAATAATATTTATGATTTTTCCATTTTCGATTCATGTTGTGTCACCTGCCATATTTCCTGGAAAAAAAAAATGAAGGAAATTGCTTCGAGCAACTCTTGACCTATATATGTACAAAACAGCAAAAAAAAGCTTATGAAGAACCTCACACACTCCCAACTAAAATAAATATATAAAGTGATCATGTCAATGTCACTCCAGTGCTGTGCCAATTGTAAAGCTCTATTGCCATTGTCTCACTTAACAGCGAGAACAGACTGGCATTGTGAGACCGAGAGCCAATGGATATCTGACTCCTCTCCCAAACGACGACTCACAATAAGTCGTTTTAATTGAATAAAGGCTGTGACCATTTTTCAGGAGACTGGCATCTCAGGTTTCACAGGGAAACTGAGCTTGCCTATTAGAGGGACAGCAAATAGAGTATTCCAATAGAAGGTGGTTTGGATTGACAGAGCTTTATTTGTGGGTTTGTTCTGTGTTTTTTTCCAAGAACCTTTTAACCCTGCCTCTGTCTCTCTGGATCAGTCTGAAGGTAACCCAAAAGCGGGCCACCTTGTGTCGTCGCTGAGATGCACTCCTGCAAAGGGACAGGCGTATGTACACCGAAAGTGCATTAGCATAGGTATCGCTTACTAAAATCCAATAGCTGCAGCATGATTAACCATTCAAGGCAGGTGGTTAGAGGGCCTATTGTGTTGCACAGGTCTGAGCGACTGTCGTGACAGCGCTGCGTGTTTGTCTGTCCACAGCCAAAACAATTGCAAGGGCAAAAGGCAAGATAAGTACGCAGGTGGATAAAGTTTCGACAGCGCTGCAGAATAAAATAATGCTTGTATGAAATGCTTAGCGGCTGAACTTTAATAAAGGGTCCCATTCATAGAGAATGAAATGTAAAGAGTCATTCATAAAGCGCTTCACTTGTCTAACATTACAAAATATCAGGCAGAGGAACAGTGTGAGGTGTGAGTCAGCCACCGAGACTGAGCCGGAATGAGCTGGAAAATGACGACCATGATGCCCTCATGCTACTCCAGGTGTGTGTAAACAGTGGCAAGGCTTTCATCAGGAAGTCGCCCCAACGACACACGATCCTCAGGGAGACTTTATGATGGCTCAACTGGTCTTACTGGAAAATCTATCTATCAATTTATCTATCTATATATATAAAATATATGGGCTGTGAATGTAGAGTGTCTGCTGCAGGTGCGCTGTTCCTCTATGTGTGTGGCCGCTGCATGTGGGAGGGGTTGCCGAGTGAGTGACGTCTCTCCAGAAGTGAAGAGGTGCCCGGTGCGTGTCCAGCTCTGAATGTGCGCTTCTGTGCAGTTTGGCTGTGACAAAGTCATAAACCAAGTCACGCTCTGTCCCAGACTCGCCTCATCCCTGTCCCAGCTCCAGCCCACAACAGGACATCAAACCCTGGAGTGGAGGTGTGGAGAGCCAGCACCTCCCCTGTGACACTCTACCACGGTCCAGTGTGGAGACAGGAAAGGTTTTACACCTCAATATGAAGAAAAAACAGTCAGTAAATGGAGCTAACGGGACACGTCTGCATACAGAGGCTGCGTTATACACAATAACAAAGCGCGTCGTGGGTCAGCTGATCGGTCCGTGCACGTTATGGTTTTTCCGGGCTGATTTCGGGGGCGTTCGAGTTCTGAATTTTCATTCGAAATCTGAAGCAAAAAAATCTTCGAATTCCGATTTGTTTGAAAACCGAGGTGCCACTGTATATTAAAATAATGACACACAATCCAGGAACATGTATTAACCCCATGAAGCATAAAACACACAAATATTCATATATGTATCTCATATCGCATAAGTATCTGATCAACATCCACATCAATAGGTCTTGAATAATAATCTAAAATGATGTGAGGAGGAGAGAGACCGAGGACACTTCACTACATCTACAACTTACAACAAGTTAGCTCCGTGCTAACCGACATGCTAGCTGTTAGCTCGAGAGTGTGTGGCGTCACAGACCAAACACGAAACACTCATCATTCTACCATGGTGTTGAAGGGGTTTGCTCATCCTTGAGACACGTGTGTATATATATATATATATATATATATATATATATATATATATATATATATATAGATGGCCCATTGCTTTCATCAACTGTACCTAAGGAGCACTCCAGACTTGCCAAATACAAACCAGATATGGGAATATTTGGCAGATTAACCGAAGAAGAGTTCAGTTCAGCGCTGGGACGTTGCATGTTTGGGTTTATCAAATTGTAATTATGAATCTGTGCTGAATTTATTGACTGCAGAACTTACTGGGAACCTAAAATCTGAATGCTAAAAATAGGGCCCCAGGCATCCTAAAATTATATTTCAGTCTTCCAGAGACTGAAATTCTCCAAAGAAATGGAAATGAGAGCAGTGAGAGCATAATTAGTCCTATTTATCTGGGTCCCTGTAGACTTCCACTAATACCAATGTTTAGAGCTAAACTTGTGCGCGTCCCACCTTCACGGATTCATCACAATCAACAGCTCTATGTTGCTGTTCTGGCCGGTTGCCCACTGCCCTATATAAGCAGTCAACCCATGAGCCTGTAAAATGAATGAAATATCGGCATTCGAACCGATATTTCAAGCAAGGCCTCGGTTACCTGGGTTTTTTTCTTTTCTACTGCTCAATGAATTGGTAAAATCCAACGTTGAATGAGTCGTATTACAGTAAATAAACAATTATTTGAGAGTCGCTGGACAACGGCGGCTGTATGGACATTACCGATAATAATGAAATAATAATAATAAGTCTTTATTTATATAGCACTTTATAGAATGCTGTTCACAGGGAGAATCCTGGTGGAGTTTAAGTCTCAAGTTCCTGATCCAAGGATATGTCTTTAGGTCACTTTATTGAAGAGAAAGAGCTGAGCCAGGAGGCACGTTGAGTCCTTTCATAAGTCTCTCCTGTACAGATTGGAGTCATAGTTTGGCTTTCTAAGAGGAGGCAGACCTGCCTTGTCTCACTGAAATAAGTCCAGTGTCTTGTCGAGATGCCTCCTGGAGGAGGTGTCGCTGACTTGTCCAGCAGTGACCCCAGGATGTGGATTTCATCTCACATCCAGCTGGGCCAGGAAAGATGGAGGAGAATTGTGGTGGAGGAGAGTATGACATTCAACTGTCCACAGAATAATGGGTTATACGTGACCTAATTATTATCACTGGTCCTCCCTAATGCTTTGACAGTATGGGGGTCCACAATACTGTAGGGTCACCAACACAATAGTACGCTTAGATTTTCCCAGTGTTGGAGAAGTTTCTCGCAGTTATTGTCAATATATGTCGTGTGACTCCTTCCTTCATTCAAGGTGGCCTTTAAGGAGGACTGTGAATACATCCTCCTCCGTGGACCACCTGTGAAAACCCTTGGTTTGTCTGAAAGAAAAGGTCTTGGACATAACATAGAGTTCTTCAGATTTGGCAAATTTAATTCTACCTCCTGTTAAAGTGGAGAGAGGATTCTACGTGGTTGTGTGTCGTGGAATGGCAGTGGTTTGTTTCTTTAAAGAAATGCTGATCATTTTATACCAATATTTTCCTTTTTCTGCAGCTCTGTCAAGGCAGCTGGAGCTGGACTTCAAACCATGGGGCACGGATCAGGTGTCCTGATGAAGGCCGAGCGCTTCAATCCGGGAAGTCGCCTCAAGGAGAACAGACAAGATGCAGTTCTCAGTCACTGACAGAATCCTCCAAGGATCTCCTTCATCTTCGCACTGCCGCCTGTCTGCTTAAATCAGAAGGATATTTTTACATATACATCCAGATTAGACTGAAACCAGGGCTGACAGCCTTTGGTTCCTGACTGTTATTTGTACCTGGACACAATCGAAAAAAGCCATAACCAAATGTTTTGAAGGTCCCTAAGCTGCTTGAACGCGTTATCAACGATGAATCTACCGAGCCAAGGCCTTCTGCTGCTAAGTACATTTCTTTGCCTCACCACGGGCTTGGAGTTCACGGGCTCCGAGGGTCAGTGGGCTCGGTACCTGCGCTGGGACGCCAGCTCCAGAAGCGACCTGACCTTTCAGTTCAAAACCTCACAATCCGAAGGCCTGCTGCTTTACTTCGACGACGGCGGAGTTTGCGATTTCCTTCTCCTCACGTTGCACGAGGGCAAGCTCCAGCTCCGCGTCAGCATCGACTGCGCCGAGACCACCGTCGCGTCTGCCAAGAGGGTCAATGATAGCCGCTGGCACTTTGCCGCCATCAACAGGCATAACTTGCGGACTGGTTTGGCAGTGGACGGTCAGACCACGACAGGTGAGGTTCGGCCCCAGCGGCAGTTCATGAAGATTATTTCCGACCTCTTCCTCGGTGGGCTACCGGGAGACATACGCACGTCGGCCATCACTCTGCCCTCGGTTCGTAAACTAGCGCCTTTCAGAGGAGTCATCGCGGATCTCAGCTATGGGAGTAAGCTGCCCACACTCATCAACAGTCAGAAGGTGCGCTTGGAGATGATAGGCCTCTGCACAGACAGCCCCTGTGAGAACGGTGGAATCTGCTCGCTGGCTGACGGGGAAACCTACTGTGACTGCTCCAAAACTGGATTTGTAGGTCGATACTGCACGGAAGGTAAGAAAATCCGCTCCACAGCCTCCTCATTGAAGTGAATATTGAATAAAAACATGTTATTGATTCACACATGGGGATTTGTGAGATACTTACTTTGTATTTTTAAAAGGTAGCTCGGGTATTTGAGGGAGGATTTTTTGGATGTACTTCACTGTGTGCCCTGGTTACCCCATTACCATCGTGGGTGAGATATGAACTGAAACATTTATCGTGGTTTCAATCCAAACGGAATAGAATTAATGGCTTTATTTGCATTTACAGCAAACACATTTTGGCAGCTGATCATGGAATGTTTGCCTTCTGCCCCTTTGTAAGATGTTTTGCAGCCTCAACTTTATTTTCAAATGCATCGAATATGCATAATAGCAATTTAGCTTTCCTGCGACGACGTCTTCCACACGAGGCACCGGCGGCGACTCAAACTCGATTTAATACGCCGTGATATTCATGGATTCCTGTGTTCCGCTTTGTGGCTTGTGCACTTATTTGAAAGTTGTCACATTTCATTTGGGAGTTCAACGCGAAGGTGATGTGCTCAGCGTTTCTTCTGCCCTCGCAGTTATTACTTGTGATGAGGAGGATGTGCTATTAGCTGATATGACTAAAACGACGACGCTCTTTTCTCCATTAAACAAAGTTCTGATCCTGCAAGGTGCCGCAGGAACCTCAAGGTACAGATTGAAAGCTTCCTCTCGGTTTTCTCTTCCACCCTGATAGGGTCACCTGCTCTTTCTCTGGGGATTCTAAGGAGATGTGCTGCTTTAGCATAATCCATCTTTGTCTATATTTTAATATAGCGATTCGCAAAGATTTATTTCTAAATCCTGTATCATCCTTTCGCTTTCTCTCACAAATCCAATTGTTTGCAGTTTTCAGATGATGCTTTATTTTCTCATGGGACCAGATAAGGTCTGGTTTGAGGCCAAATTGCCATGAATCAATATTGCCATCCTAATGTAAAATGGTTAAAGAAAAAATAAATACTGCCTTTGTTGCATATATATAAATACATTAAGAGTGAAGGCAATATTTTCCATCTTTTATATATCAAAATACACAACTGCCGGTTTGCTTTTTTCTGCATTAGTGTCATGACTGCAGTGTGTTTTGGTGTCTTATTAATCTCTAACTTACACAAACAAAAGTTCTGTTTGGATTTGCTTTCTTCGCTCTTCCGTCTGGGGTTGTGAACTTAGCATTCCTGTGATCAGACCCATATCGACTCTCCTCCACCACTGACCTCCTTCAAGACACGCCGACAAAATCATCATGCTACGGGAATAAATGCCGGGCAATGCTCACTTGCTTTGGCTTCAAAGCAATTCCAGCCGGACGGTATCGAATGCTTTTTGATGCATTTTCAGAAATATATATGCTGTTTCATTTTTTCCCCCCATCTATTTGGTTTCATAATCTTCACCTCATTTGCTGCTCAAATGAATCTGTTTGGAGCTTAAATCCCAAGCGTTAGCCTCTGGCTTTGTTAGAGATTGCACGCGATGTGCTGGTTGCGGTGCAGTCAAGCGGGAGAAGTGGACGCGCCCCTTTTTGGCTTCTTCCTATTCGCTCACTGCCTCTGTCGGACAGTGGATGGAGACGATGTCCAACTGTCCTTTTCAAACACCTGGTCAAAAAGAACTCTATAAGGGGATCCTAAACACACTTTATCTGAGATAAATATGAAGCATTATTCATGAATAATAATTCTGATGGCGGAAGCAAAAACAAACAAAAAAAATCAATAAAATTTGTATTATTATATTATATTATATTATATTAGAATCAAATTTATTGCCATGGACAGAGAGGATCTCACCAACTGGGAAAGTGCTTTGCAATAAAGTGCTGTCAATAAAATAACATAAAATAAATAAAAAATAAAAATTCTATTCTATTCTATTCTCTTCTATTATATTAGAATCAAATTTATTGCCATGGACAGAGAGGATCTCACCAACTGGGAAAGTGCTTTGCAATAAAGTGCTGTCAATAAAATAACATAAAATAAATAAAAAATAAAAATTCTATTCTATTCTATTCTCTTCTATTATATTAGAATCAAATTTATTGCCATGGACAGAGAGGATCTCACCAACTGGGAAAGTGCTTTGCAATAAAGTGCTGTCAATAAAATAACATAAAATAAATAAAAAATAAAAATTCTATTCTATTCTATTCTCTTCTATTATATTAGAATCAAATTTATTGCCATGGACAGAGAGGATCTCACCAACTGGGAAAGTGCTTCGCAATAAAGTGCTGTCAATAAAATAACATAAAATACATAAAAAATATATTATATTATATTATATTATATTATATAGGAATCAAATTTATTAAAATTTATTGACAACTAGGAAAGTGCTTCGCAATAAGGTGCTGTCAATAAAATAAAGTATTATATTATATTTTATTATATTATATTATATTATGCCTACTGGCAGTCAAAGGTGCCATGTTATGTGTTGTGAAAATAAATAATACTATTGGGTATCTACTGGCAGCCGTAGTCATGCAACAAAAAAGCAACAACTCAATGGAGCTTTTACATGCTGAGCTCCACACCAACCAAACAGGGAGCAGATGCAGAGAGGGAAATGTGGGATGTATTAGCCTCAGCGCCTTTGATCCACTCTCATCAGACATGGAGGTGAGTTGTCGAGCCCAGACAATGTGACTCCGACTGTGCTTCACTCTGCCACCACACTGGTGAAGCCTCCCTCCACAATCCCATGTCAATAAGCCGAGCAAGTTGGCACATCATCTCCTCTATTTTTCTTTTTTTCCGCCGCTCATCGCTGCCTTCCCATTAAGTGATGTGGCTGATTATGCCGCCGAGACAGGAAACCATAATTAGGAGGATAATGAGAGCAGCGATGGCTAATTTGTCTGCGAAAAGCCTGCACAAACAGCGAAGAAGAAGGCGCCTCAGAGTCAGCAGCGGCGTGTACACATATGTCGAGCCGGAGCCCCGACTGGAGCCGTTTAGCTGCTCCACTCACACACACCTGTCTGCGAAGGCAAACTGTGGCTCATGCTGTACATCCAGGCGCCAGGAAAGCAATCTGTCCGACTTTTGAATATTTATACGCCGCACCATCACGGTGAGTGAGAGCGGTTTACACACACACATACGTGCACACTCACATGCCAAAGCCCCCAAGCTGCTCGTTAAAACAGGCAGATGGCCGGTTGACTGACTGAGCGAACTGGGCCTCGGAAGCATTTTGCCAGTCTTATGCTTAATTGTAGCCTGCTAGCCCACTGGCCTAGAAGGGGAGTGTAAAGACCGGGCACATTTGCTGGGCAGGAACAATGGAATTGGGTTGGAAAAGTGGTGACTGTTGTGAACTCTTTGATAACAGTGTTACGGCATTAAAAGAAAAAGAAAACACAATGTTTGTTGGGCCATTCACCCCATAAGGTCATGTTCTACAGAGACAAGCTGGGGACAGGTGTCTAACTCAGGCAAGGGCCCAACCTCTGAAACACAGTGCCAGACACGGGACAAACAAAATGACTATGTACAGTATCGACGACAAGTCTATAACTGCCACTGCTGTTTCGATTGATCCAGCTTCTCCTCCAACTCATCGTTCCTCCCTCATCAAAACTCTGTATCATCAGCAGACATCATGGTCCATGCATAGTCCTCAACCCTCTTCTTGCATCCATTGGTTCCCATGGCTGCTTCCCATGCTTATTCAGCAACCAGAGCGCTTCACACCAACTCATCCATTCACACCATCTGTAGTGAGTCTCTTCAGATGGTGAGTGTCCATCTGAGTGTCTTGCTCAGGGACACAACCACACAAACCCATCAGGAACAGGGATCAAACCAGCCACTACTCAGTCACAGGTCGACTGCTCTACCATCTGAGCCTTGTCGCCCCCATTGGTCACTCTTACAGCATCTTCTCACTGACTTCATACATGTGCCCTCACATCAGTATTGATTCATGAATCAGTGTTATTTTCAGAGCCCAGAAGGTGGTGAACGTCCATTACAATTGTTTGAAGTCAAAAATTTTAGAGCATAGAGTGCCATCTAGTGGTGTTTTAAAAATGAGGACAGTGTTTCATGAAGCCTCGCCTACCTACATATTCGATGATAGAGCTATCTACCGTAATTTCTAGACTTTAAGTCGCTACTTTTTTCTTGCCGTCTGAACCCTTCGGGTTATACGACGTGGCTACTAATGTATGGATTTTTACAGACTAAAGAGCATCATGCTGCCAAAATATTGAGCCTCATCAAATCAAACCGATGGCCTACAGAGCCCCGATCTCCGGGAGGAGCGGAGACAAGAAGCAGCAGCTGAGACCAACTGTGGCGTTGGAACTTTGGACACGTGGGCAAAAACAGCACATTTTGAGTGCTTTAATGTCAGTAAAAGATGTGAGGAGTTCATGACTAAAGTTCAGAACATTGCCCAGTTTGTTTCATGAGTCAGTCTCCATGCTGGAAAACTAGTTTAGAAGTGACCTTTCTACGGCACAGACAGCACCACTACACCTGCGCCTTATAGACAGGTGCAGCTTATGCATGAACAAGATCTATTTTCCATCTTAAATGTAGTGCATGTGGCTAATATTCTGGGGTACTCGATAGTCTGGAAATTACGGTATCCAGCATGCTGGTTTTGCTGCCATTTACATTTGTATTGAAATGTATTTGGAGCTAGCATATTCATGTGGGACTCATGAAATGAATTGGTGACCTGGATTTAGCCCCCGGTCCTTGAGTCTGACACCTGACGTCTGTCAAACTTTGATGTCAAAACTCTTGCTGCTACATTTGAACAGTGTTAGCTTTGCGCTTCCTAAACCACCCATTTTGTCAACTGTCACGAAGAGAAAATAAATAAAGAATTTTGAAAACACATGTTCAGTCTCCACTCTCCAGTGGACGCGTCGGTCTGACTGACTGTCAGAGAAATGAGCTGAAATTAGACACCGATCACCACTGATCCATCTCCCCTGTCATCTCTGGCTGCCAAATTTTCACGGTGAAAACTCTCACATGCGCTATTCCAGCGCCGTCATCCTTAATCTCCAGGTTTCTCCCCCACCATTAGCTCGGCAAATACATTCCCCATGGGATAATGGCCCTTCATTCTTTCTATTATACAAGTGTGACATTTTAAAAACCGTGGATTTGCCTGTGAGATGCAGTGTCAAGGGCTTGCTCATATATCCAGTAATGTAGCAGTTAATTTCGAACGCATGGCCAGTGAATAAAAGGACGACGGGGATCAAACCTGGGCATGTTTGATCGGCAGTTGTTAAATGACGGCTTGGCTCGGCAAACTGTTAAGGAAGTGCTGAAATGGTGCCTTCAGGCTTAGCTTTGGGGATTAATAAACAGACATGGAAAAAAAAAATGACAGTTACAATAATCTTACTATAAAAAGTAGGTCAGCGGGGAAAAAAAAAATGTTGCAGGGACTCGCCTGTTTCCAGTGCAGAGGGCATGTGTCTAGTGCCCGAGCTGGAAATTATGTTTGGATTTGAAGCTGCTGGTAAAATAGAGCAGGGGATTACACCCGGACCACATGTCCTCAGCGGCACATTGGCTTGTTCTGGGCGATGCCGCATCAAGAGAACGGGCTTTATCAAGATGGGAACACACGAGAACACGGATGTAAAAAACTGAAGTAACACACATACGTGCGATCCGCACGCGGTCTGGTTTCTGTCCCACGCTACTGTCCACTGACTCCCATCCCCCCACGCCTGCAGTCCGTCCTTGCTTTCGCCAATGTCATCCTTGTAGCCGCAGCAGCCATTTTGGGCTTTTCCCTGAAGGAGACTGGACTGAAACCTCAATACATCAGCCATTGTTCTGGAACAAGTCCACGTCTCCAAGGGAGTTCCTTTTGGAATTGAGGTCCTTAATCTTTGAGTTTCAACCGCCAGAATTTCTTTCATGCCCTCAACCCAAGACACAGATTTTTGAAGCTGTTGGCTGAATTATTGCTTTAATAGTGGCAAAACATTTTCATGATGTTGGTAATATTTGGTAAATGGCAAATATTTCGGTCACAGTTTTAATGTAAGTATTTATAAATAAAATAATGCATATTTTAGCTATTGGTTAACTAAAGTGAAAGCAACCACCACAAAAAAAAATACATCTATTTATTTGCATATATATTTATTTTTTCTCTTTCATCCATTTTATTTAATCCAACAATAATACATATTTTTTTTATGCTAGCATTTAAACATTTATTTTTTTATATTAGAATAAAAATAAAATTAAAAAGAATAGATTTTTGTATATTTTAACTATTGGTTAAGTAAAGTGAAAGCAACCATCACAAAAAAAAATACATATATATATTTGCATATATATTTATTTTTTCTCTCTCATCCATTTTATTTAATCCAACAATAATACATATATTTTTTATGCTAGCATTTAAACATTTATTTTTTTTTTATATGATAATAAAAATAAAATAAAAAAGAATAGATTTTTGTATATTTTAACTATTGGTTAACTGAAGTGAAAGCAACCACCACAAAAAAAAATACATATATATATTTGCATATATATTTATTTTTTCTCTCTCATCCATTTTATTTAATCCAACAATAATACATATTTTTTATGCTAGCATTTAAACATTTATTTTTTTTTATATTATAATAAAAATAAAATTAAAAAGAATAGATTTTTGTATATTTTAACTATTGGTGAACTAAAGTGAAAGCAACCTATATATATATATATATATATATATATATATATGTGTGTGTGGTTTTTTTTTTTCTTGTCCAACCTTATAATCATCACAACACTACCTTAACTCTAGTGTAATGTTGATACAAACTATCTATAGAGGAGCTCCAGACTTGACCTTTAGCTGCCTCTTTTAATGTGATTTCTCACCAGATAAAAAAAGCATCCTCCTTCTTCCCAGACCACAAACACAAGGCGCGATTTCGCCGATAAAACAGCTCCATGCCCTGACTCTGTGAACCGCCGAGTCTAAAATCAGCCTCACTGGCATGTTTGATACCCCAAAGGTCTCATCCGACATTGAGACTGCAATTTTTTGCTGCAAGGAATCGACCCTTGTGTGACTTATTTCCACTGACACTGCTAGCTCTGAACCGCTCGGATCTAAGAGGCAGCATTCTCCTGCAAACAAACACAAAGAACCATAGACTCCATGTCAACAGAAAACCTTGCCTGCTGGCGCCCGGCTTTGCACTTCGGAGGAGAACGATGTGGGTCTGATAGGAAGCATCGACTGAACACTAAATCCGTGGCCCTGTGGATTTATGTCTCTTTTTGTGAGGCTTCAGTGCTGAATATTTTGCTACCAATATTCAACATTTAAGAGGCGGTTTTGCTTAAGGTGTTATGTCGGTCTCCTCGACTTCCTCAGAGGACGGATTGTATTTTGTTTCTCTCCACAGTGATCTCTGCTCGAGTACTACACAACAATGGTGCATGTCAAGAGGATGCGCTTTGCTCCTTTTACATGGAAGTGAAAAGATGTGTGGCACTTTTGTTGCATGTTAGACATGCAATCTGCCGACGTGTGCTAATCCACAACTTCTCTTTTCTCTCTGCCATCTTTTCCTCTTCACAGCAGTCCAGAGAAAACCAGGTGAGTCTCCTCACTTGTTTCCTTTAGCTGAATATTATGAATAATCCAAGTGAATATTCATTCACTATCACATTTCTTGAATGTTTCTGTCGGTAATTTGGATTAAAAGCTCATTCAATGATCATATTTCCACTGCACTGGAGCTTAATCCAATGTTTTTAAATGGTGTTCCATTGAAAAATCTCTGTGTGTCGGCCATGATTTGCCATGAAGCAATCATGCAGTGACAATACTTCATCAGTATTGGTGTGCGAGCGTGTCCTTTAATCTCTCTCTCTTCTTCTCCGCTTCTCTCCATCAAGGCCTCGCTCACCTGAAGGCAGAACAAGGTACTCCTCTTCTTTCTCACTCCATTATTCTCAGTCGACTCTCTGCATGGCTTTTGTTTTTTTGGGGTGAACAAACATTACACCTTCCCTCCCTGTCCGAGTGCATTCATTCTTTTTGCTCTGTTTGTTGTTGCTCCGGAGAAAGTGGCAGTGTTTGTTTGATCGAGGGCAAAAGAATGCCGGGTTTGCTCCCGCCTCACCTTTGTCTGTCTGCCGCCGCGTCTCCTCACCTTTGATTCACCCAACATTTCGGAGGCTTACGTAATTGCTGCTCCCCGTACCATCGCTAATATGTCCTGACTCACTGCGATGACCTCTGCGGCGTGTGGGGAAGCACCGAGGTGCGACTGTAGTCAGCTGGGGTGGTCGATTAGAAAGTACTTGGAAGGCGGTGGTTACTTCATAGACGCCAACCTCAGTCGCACAAATGGAAAGAAGACTGTTACAGCCTTCCCTGGACGCTCACTTCAGCATGCTTATCTCTGTCTGGTGTCAGATATAAATTGTAGTTATAGTATCATTTCATTATTTTGTTATTATTATTATTTTATTATTTATTTATTAACTGATCAAATGTTTTGAGTTGGAGCTCTACACGTGAGCATGGAAGTGCTGCTTTTGTTGCAGAGCAAAAATGTTTATCCTGAAGTTTTTTTTAAACTTAACTCTTATTTACTTCTTCATGGATGTTTTGGTCAAAACTTTACATGATTAATCTCTGAAATATATGGATAAGTCAATCATTTTTTCTTCAATATAATGAAGGAAAATGAACACAAAGTGGCAAATATTTAGCAAAACACTCCTGTTCACAAAAAAACTCACATTTCCTTCACAAATGCTATTATTTTCATATCTTTGATTATATTTTTTGGACATTTTGGGATTGACTCACTGATCTTGTAGTGAATCGAGAAGCGTCTTGGAAGAGTTTAGCATCAATACAAGCTTTTAGCTGTGTTTTTCAAGACTGAATACGTTGAAAATGTGGGCCAGAGTTTGCCCCTGGGTTTGGGTTAGACAAAGCGGTGTAACTCTATCTAAAAAAAAAAGTATTTATTTTTACTTTTTTATCATTGACAAACGGATTTAAACATAATCTGCTTTTAATACCTCACATATTATTTAACAATCGACCAATTTACTGCTGAGATTGTCTGAGCATTCTATGATTCTATGATCACAGCACATGTGGGATTTGCTCTGAAGCAGGACACACATTTTAAGTCTGTTCAAGTACACTCTTTCATCGGATGTCAAACCTTGTTGGTGCCCCGTTTTCAAACCGCCAGGATCAAAGTGTATTGTTTGCAGTGTAGTCCTGCCACAGACAGCAGAAAAAAGGCATGTTTGTTTGGCACCACTCCTGCATGAGCAACGTTTATTTGCATGAAAGTGTGAGTCAAAGATCCAAATCCTTCCTGTGAACTAATTTTTCGTCCTTGTCTTTCTCTGGTTTCTGCTCTGGATGACCCGCCACTCTTATCTCTCTGGATCCCTCTGCCTCTTCACGCGCTGTAGGTAGAAACAAAGGTACCAAAAAAAAAATGTTTGGCTTTTTTTCACCGCTTTTGCATTGTGAATTTTTGGGCCGCTTCCTGCTAAGATGCAGCATGTGCTGTGGCGTGATGCCATGAAAGCAGCTGTGAGCGAAGCAGAGTGCTTTTCAGTGGTGTTTCTCATTGTCCTGATAAACATAATGTGTGGGACAGAGTGGCGCGTGTTGATCCCAGTGCTTAATTGGATGTGACCGTGGACCGCGGCAGAAAGAGAGCCGATTGGTGAATACGACCTGACATTTGCCTTCATTTAAATGAGGTCATAGCTGTGGCCCCTGTGTGTGGCAGTCATGCAGAGAACACCCTCATTTATCAAAGCAGTGAGTTCGGCTGTGCGCTGGCTGGTCATGCGTGTGCGCCGACGCTGGCCAGACCACTGCAGTGTTGGGGCGACATTAGACAGTCATGGTTGGGACGCTGTGTTGAGTTTGTGTAGCACGATGATGTCATCTTTCTCAGCTCCGGCTGCAGAGCTGGTTTTTGATTGGTTGGCTGTATTGGTTTTGAAAACCAGGGTAAGGTGCGGCTATGTGAAGCTGTGTGTTTGGTGACCTTCATGAAGTGATTTTTTTTTTCCTAATAAATAAATAATTATACAATATAATTTATTTGTTATATAGTATAATAAATTAGGCAAATATATATATATGACTTTTTAAAATATAAAAATAATTATACAATATAAATATAATTTATTTGTTGTATTGTATAATAAAGTGTATTTTTATATTTTCCCATTACATTTTTTTTTTTTTTCGCCCTCACAGTTTGCAATGTGGCCCAAAAAGAAACTGAATGCCTCCTTGCATTTTTAATGTTTAAATAAAGTTTATTTAGATGCTTTTGTTTTCCATTTTTCCATTATTATTTTATTTTATTTTATTGATTTTTTTGATGTTTTTAAATCAGCGCAGCAAGACTGTGTTCCCTCTCTGTCAGAGTAGAAGTCACCCCATGACTGTTATCGTATGTGGCAAGGCCAATAGAGCAGTTTGCTACAAGAATGTAACGGCAAAATTACAAGGCTGCTTTCGACTCTTCGCTTTGAAACGGAATCACATGAAACACAACACATTTTTTTCATTCCTTTCTCATTTTCTGTTTAAAATGACAACAACTTGTGCAAGTCAGCTCTTCCTTTTTCCCATTTATACACGTCCTGACATTTATTGTACAGTCTGAGGTCACAGACAAATTTAATGTCCCTTCAATATAAAACCCATCTCTTTCTAAGTTTTTTTTTTTTTTTTCTTCTTCATACCGATGGGTTTTATTTTAATCCTCAATCCCTCTCTAATTGCAAAATCCAGCTGGCCCAGATTTCTGCCCCAAAACACAGTGTCTATAATCCATTATGCACGGAAATCCAGGTGTGTATTCATACTTGCCGCAGCTGTGATCCAGTCCCGATCAGGTCCCTGACACTTAAAATGCGAACTAGTTCAAAGAATTGTAGTGTTTAGCAGATGAACATCTTCATGACATCACTATTCATGATAGGAGCCTCAGCGTCTTTGGCGCCGTGACCGAATGAAGGGTGTATTTTTCAACAGTTCCTGAGACTCCAGCGACTTTAGTTTTAAACATGGTTTATTTTCAGAATGGTCAAATGGTGGTGACGCATTACGAGTGCTGAAATGAAAACTCATTCCATCTTTTCTGTTCGATGATGAAACATTTGTTTGGTGGAATGTTTCTTGCATTTTCTTCCAGTTCTTTTATTTTTTTTTCCAGTTCTCTGTATCAGTTTCAATCCCAGAGGCTTTCAGTCCAACTTTCTCTTTGCAAACTGCGTTTTTCTTTTTTTTTTAGTCATGGACTTTGTTTTTGGAGCTCAGCATCGGTGCATTGCTGTTTTGTAATGGGGAGTTTACTTTGCTGAGTTCAGGATGGACTTTTCACCTATTGATTCTATTTTTATCGAGTTGCGGACTCATGTGAAAAACTTCTTTGAGGTCCTCATTGATGTTTTAAAGATGAATAATCAAGTCCTGGGTTTGTTCTTGCGCTGCTCTGGACAAATTTGTCAGGGAAGGACGCGTTCACCCCGAGTCAAATCCCCTATACAATGACTGGGAACAGATTCCCTTCTTCTGGAGTCACTCCACCAAATTATCCCTTCAAAGTCTTGCTCCAAAGTTCACGCAAGATTCTCTTCTCGCCTTTGTCTCTCCTCCTGACTGTCTCTGTCTGCCTCTCTGTATATTTATCCTCTCCGTGCCCGTCACACATTCTCTGACTCCGACTCCATCTCGCGCTGCTTTTGTCCCACACTATTAATCTCTGTCTGGCTCAGTATTTTGTGCCTCCTTCTCACCACCTCTTTATTATTCCCTTTTTTCTGTCTCCTCTTGTGAATATGGTGGACGTAGACGCTGCAGCTGAAGCTCTAACGCTGACCTTGTTTGACTTCCTTACATTTGTACATCTTTTTTATTCCTACAGTGACTGCTCTCTGAATAAGACTCATGTGACTAAGAAGTAATGAGTCAGATATGGTAATTTCTGAGTGCAGTTTAGCAGCTAGCAATGTTGAGGAGAGACGAGCTCCATTGATGTTTAAAAGGTGGTAGTTGGGTAGCAGTTTCCCTTCTGACACTCAGGGTCCTTTCAATGCATATTTTTGTAGTCATATCTGAGCATGTGCTTTTTTTCACTGCTGATATCAAGAATCCCATACAGATGTCTGTCTAAATGGAATTCATGCCGGATGTGAAAAGCATATCGAAGTATGAAAGTGTTTTCACCCTGAAGTCAAATATCCATCTGAAGTTAGGGTCTCATCCATACTGAACTTCTGTTGTAAAATGTACATTTTAAGTCAAATATTTTAGAGTGAACAACAGGTATAAATAAAACTCTCGCGTGTCATATGATCAAGTTTGGCAAATGGCCCTCGCACGAGGATTTAACAGCACACCAGAGCGTTGCTATGTACTTTTATAAGTCAAGTGCTCAGTTGTTCAGTTTATTAAATATGTATAACTCTAATGTTTGTATCATTTAACCTCACACTTTGACTCCTCTCCGCTTTGCTACTGTGCTAATGACAACTTCCCTGGGAGACTGGGGATAGTTTGTGTAATTTATGTGCACAATAAGATCAGTGGCTGTTGTGGGAGATAGTAATTATATTACTGTATACATACATACTCTATATACACAGATGAGTGGACAAGTATATCGCTCCACCCTGACGTCTAATTTTTACATGTGTTTGTCACCGCTATATGTTTCATGTTGTTCATTAAATCGACGTACAAGTAACATCCGACGTACGACCTCCTTGACTTACGTCCACCTGTACTTACAACCACGGCCAGCAGATGCTTTTTTTTTTCTTCTTCAATGTCTGGCACTGCAGCACGTACGAGCCCGGCATCAAGTACGACAGTTACGGCAGCACAGTTTCCCAGCATCTCACTCACTCACGTTGCGTCAGCTATTTTGAATGGTATTCGACTTACGTCCAATCTGACTTACAACCGGTTGGTCGGAACCGATCCCGGTTGCAAGTCGGATGTTATTTGTATTGTTCAAAGATAACACATTTTGTAAAAGAAGGTTTTTATTATAAAGAGAAAAGCAAAAATTAAAACTGTCGCAGTGAAAAATGTTCCCATGTTTAGACGACTCATGTGTGTGGTTAGCACACCTGAGTTCAGTGTCTGAATCTGCACCTGCCATGATGACACACATCTGACACAGTGAAATTCACCTTCAGAAGCTCGGCAGCATGCTGAGATCCAAAGACTTTCTGAAACAAAGGCAGAGCAATTGAGATGCATCAGTCGGGAAATTGACATTTCTAAAGCCATGGGACTCGGATACCAAAAACATGGAACGGTGATGAACCTTCTCAGGTACGACTGGGCGCTCAAAATGACCAAGTCAGCCATCTTCACTACATGTTGATACGAGGGTGGCATGTCCCTTAAAAGCCATGGGGTGTCTTGCACCATCACTTGGAGCACCTGGGGACTCCATCAGTCAAGCCTCGACCCAAGTCAGCCATCTTCACTACATGTTGATACGAGGGTGGAATGTCCCTTAAAACCCATGGGGTGTCTTGCACCATCACTTGGAGCACCTGGGGACTCCATCAGTCAAGCCTCGACCCAAGTCAGCCATCTTCACTACATGTTGATACGAGGGTGGCATGTCCCTTAAAAGCCATGAGGTGTCTTGCACCATCACTTGGAGCACCTGGGGACTCCATCAGTCAAGCCTCGACCCATATCTATGATATATATATATGCCATTGGAAAATCCCAACCCCTCCTCTGGCACATCACAAAGGAGAGGAATGATTGACTGAATTGAAAGAACCATGTGTCAACGTCGGACGCACAGGTCCATGTGAAAGTAGTCGCAATATGACGCTTAAGGACTGAGAATATGTGGGTGAGACTGAGAATGTGTGTCCCATGGTGCAGCTCTGCTGCTCAGGAACTGGAGGACTCATCGTGATAAATGGGACCATGAATTCTGCTGTCTACCTAAAAAAAAAAATCCTGAAGGGAAAGTCTGGCCATCTGTTCCTGACCTCCAGAAAGCTCGGGTTCTGCAGCAGGACAATGATCCCAAACACACCCGCAAAGCCCAGCTCTGAAGGGCTGAAAAAACAATGCCCTGACCTGAATCCTCTTCAGATACCATGGCATGACCTTAAAAAAGGCGGCTCATGCTCGAAAACCCTCGAATGTGGCGGAACAATTCGAAAGATGAGTGCCAAAGTTCCTCGACTGTAACAGAAGCGTTGCAAGTTATCACTAACGCTTGACTGCGGTTGTTGCTGCGAAGGGTGGCCCAACCAGTTGCAAGGTTCACGGGACAATCTCTTCATTTTAAAGTCTCATTTTGTGTTTAAATCTTTGACTAAATGTTTCAGGGTGAAACATTTAGTCGTGACAAACATGCAAAAAAAACAAGATCTGGACAGGGGCACTTGTTCACAACACTGTGTTATATACATCTATTCGGAGTTAGAGCAAGTCTCTTCTTTGCCTTCAACCAGTTTGATTTCAGCGACAATTTTCCTCCGTCTATAACTGAAGATGCACTTTACCCTGCTTGAAATTGGCACCTTAAAGTACAAGATTGCATAACAAAACACGACAACAACCAAGACTCCCCATGGCGACTAAATTGGGGATTTCTCCGGGGGCGATATTTTAATCCTGCAAGTGAGTGCTTGGTGTGTCACCACTAAAGATCCGTGGGGTGAGCGCGGGACACTCGTGACACCAAAGAACTATTAAACCAGCTATCGATATCAACATTTTGACTGGCTGGAATTCAGCGACATATTAGCTCGGCGGAAAACGATACGCTCAGGTACGTGTGCCAGGGGTGACAAGAAATCGATTTGGAAGGAAGTTTGATACGTAGCTGTGAACAAGGGGGCAGAAATAAAATAACCTCTGGAACTTGTATGCAGCCCTTGCGATGCTTTGTTGTTTAATACTGCGAGTGGAGTGAGTGGCAGGACCGTAGCGGTAAACTGACACCACTTATTTAGCCTAGTTCAATTATTCATGATCAAATAATCCTGCTTGTTCAGTTCAGTTTTCACGCAAAAACACAGGACTGGCCTCAAGTCAAATGTAAAAGGAAATAGAATCTAGTGGTGCGGGATAAACGAAAAAGATGAAAATGAAACGCAAAGCCGCCAAGTGAAATAGCAGGAAAGAACCATGAAGGAGTTTCAAAACTGGGTGGTGAACATGATGAACATCCATGTCTTTCATGGCAGGTGCTTTAAAAAGTGACTTAGAAGAGACACATTAAACTGATGGCTTTCTAACATGAACCATTGAGTACATGAAGGGAAATGAGACGAAAATATAGGCCATAGTTTTAACTGGAAATGTTTAGAGAAACGTGAAAAGTCAGCACTGAACACAGTAAATTAGTGAGTTTGGAGCATCATGGTTGCATTTTTTTCACTTCGAAATGATGCTCGACCAAAGGACAGACTACTTATTAAAAAATACACACATCAAAAGACGCGTTAATTAGGATTTTTCAGTCAGTTTTGGAGACAAAACACAGGAGGTTCAATTTAGTCTCTTCCAAAATACTCCAAAGGAAGGCAGCTGCCCAAGGCCTTGTCTTTCTAAAGGTCCTCATTAAGTTTTGTCTGGGTTTTTTTTGTTTGTTTTTTGTGATTCTGAAACTGTCTTTGTTGATAATTCGTCCATGTTTATGCCACAAAAAAAATTAAAGATGCTTCAAATTTATTTATTAAATTTGCTTTATTCCTTGCCAATAAAATATCCACCTTTTCGTCCAAATATTTTCTGTCAGTTGGAGTAACATTCTAGAATTGTTAAAGATAAGTTAAAGATATATAAGTTTTAGTTTCATTCTACACAGCTGTGGCAGTCCTGTCTGAATCGAGCCTCATTTCTTTCTCTGGTTACGTTGTGGTGCTGTGCCAAAGAGCATTTGTCATTAAAGGCTCCAGCTGTCGTCTTCAATCTTCACTCACTGTCACTTATCTCCTGGTTATTATGCGCCCTCTAATTGAGTTTGTCTTCGTCTGCGAGCGCACCCTAAGATGGATGCCAAAACTTGCTCAACTTCAGGGCACTGGTCAAACAGATTTGGGGCGCGCGCGCGAGAGAGAGAGAAGCACAGCGGTAAATACATACTGCCCCCGGGTCCATTGCCTTTCATTTGCTGCTTATTGTTTCTGATACATTCCAGATTGGCCTGGGTGGAGAAAGCAGCCGTGCATGACCCGTCCAATCTCCACCAGCCAGAAACGTACCTTTTGTGATTGAGCTTCTTGGTGGAGTTCACAGGCAATTCTGCTCCAGATAAAAATGTGCCCTCAAGTTGTGAACCATATTTGCCTTTGCATCTGTGAATGATGAGGCTCTGATCCATATTTCTGACCCATTGAGGACCCCAGAAAAACAACCCCCAGTGCCAGTATGTCACATCTAAAAGTCAATTGTCAAAATAGCTGAGCCATATTTGGAGCATTTTGGAACAGCAGCAGTCAAGGTGTTATCATCTTCCATTTAATCGCATGGTTTCATGTAGGAACCGTGTTATTTGGAAAGTGTCTCATGACATTTTTCACCCTATTCCATTTTTCCCACTCTATTTACAGTACGTGTCTATATTTTAAATAATAATAATTATTTCAATAAATAATATTCACAATTTCAAAATAGTTACTAAGGATATTTTTAATTCAATTTGTTTTAAAATATTGTTTTTTTTAAATCCAATATAAAAGGGTAGTATTGTGGTGCCCAAAAAAAAATAAAAATAATAATCAGTTGCTAAAATAAACGATTAAGTGAATAAATAATAATAAATATTAATTTTTTTTTAATAAATAGTTTTCCATTAAATATTTTTAAATGGAGTGTGTTCCAAACTAAGGATAACACTTTATATTACTATTGTTTTATTTATTTATTTTAAAAAAAATTTAAATAGTGTACACCTAAATGAAACTATGAATGAAAATTCAACTACTAAAAATAAACAATAAAATAATAAATAAATAAAACGATATAAAAAAAAAAAATAATAATAATCGTAATAATAATAACAATAATAGTTTTAAGACTCCATAGTCAATGCCACAGGTTTACTCTCTGACAAGGTGCTATTTTGCAGCCACAGAATTCAACTGGATTGAGAAGTCACTAAACAATATGGAGCTTGTTCACGAGCGCACGAGGAGTGCTTATGTGGATGGCCTGTCCCTTCCAACTCCCAGTCCACAAGCCATTTTATGGTCCTCTCTTGTTTCCCCGCAGTGTGTTTTTGTGTCTGGCTCTCCGTTCCCCTGCCGTTTGGACGGACTCTCGCACCAAACCGCCGATTGCTCGATTGTCCTGCGCTCTTTCTATTTTGTTCTCTGCTGGCCTTGTGTTATCTCCGCTCGGCTCTGCTCCGTCTCTCTCCGCTGCTGACCTCTGGGATCAACCGAGCAAAACTGATTTCTGCTTTTTCACGGATCATGAGTGCGTCAGTGGTTACGCAAGAGTGGGGAGGAAGGAGCGAGTGAGCAGGAGACTGTGAATAAATAACAGATATATTGATGTTCTACGAGCATTGCTGCTCATTACTAGAAACACGGATTGAACCTGGACCGAGTATTAAGTGGCTCTTTATATCATGAAGCTGGCCCGAGAAGAATAATGAGGAATTCTCAAAACCAAGTTGGGGCTATTTAAATAAGTTCCTCGTGGCTCTGCATTAAAAATAATATTAAGAAAAAGGTCCTGTACATTGACTTGCCATATGAAAAGAGCCACCCTTCCCTTGAAGTGCAGGCATTCAGCAGAAAGATAGCAAAGTATTGTCGGTGATGCGCCTGGGACCTTATGAGTATGAGGATTTATGCGCAGAACTGGGTTAAGATGTGGCTCCGAGGCCTGTATTGTTAGAGTCCAAGTATGAGTGCAGGGAGGCTTAGGAATATGTTGGAGCGCGCGCTTGCACGAGTGGTGACATGTGTGGATGTGATGGCTGCAGCCATGCATGGATGTTCACACCAGGGAGAAAGTAAACAAACATGGCAGCAGGATAGCAAGAATCGCCACGACCTCTACAAGAACATGGGCACTTTCTCTCTTTTCCCTCACATATTCTTTTTCTATTTGATTTATCCCTCGTGTCACAGTTGTGTTCTCTCCCCGTGGTGTTTTTTTTTTTTGTTTTTTTGGAGGGGGGTGCGGTGGTGAGGGTCTGCTGCGATGTGGAACACAAGCTCAGGGTATAATGGGAAAGTGTTCAGCATTATGCAGTGACAGGGAGACGAATATCTCTGGCAAAACATGGCTGTTAAAATTCAAGTGGAACCTTCAGACTTGAGTGAGCGTGTCGTGTGTGTGCCGCCGAATATTTGTTTGTATAATCACATCTGATTATTTAAACACAGCTGGATCTAGTGACGAAGTTTACTCTGTCTATATATAAAGTGTATATTTGTTGAGCAACATAGTATTTTTCTGTGTTTATTTCTGACATTCCTCATGAATGTATCAATTTGTTACACTGAAAGTATAAAAGGGAAGATGCTTTATTGTATTTTGCAGTTGTGTGGAGCCCACTTTGGCAACCTTGACCCCAAAATTTGACCAGAATTGATATGTTTAATACTGTCAGCAGGGAGCTTTTCATCATTTAGCGGCGTCCCTCAAGGTTCTACTTTAGGTCCCATTCTATTTTCAAGCATGCCTTGATGATGTCGCCATTGGGATGGAACACAATGTTCTTCAGCTGAACCTCAGCTCACCAAACTCACCAAAAGCCTTGATCCATTGTCCAAAAATGCAGCTCATATATCCTGACATTTCCACATCCTATCCAACGCCAAGCTTTTGTCGGGTCCTCACATTAAGGAACAAAATAAAAATAAATAAACAAATAAAGGTCCAGTCTCAAAAAAATAAATTTCGCATGTCTCCAATTGTATTTATCTGTTTATATTATTCTTTTCCCCAGTTCCCTATTGCATCCTCTGAGATGTTCTGCCATCAAATTCATGTTTCAGTCCATGTATAGTATTTACATGTGGACACATAATATAAACATCTAAAATATATCTATTTTTTAATGCAATTTTATATTTACCGCCTCTAAGGATGGTAATGGTTTGTCTATGTTCAGATTAACTTGAAAATGTATGAACAGATTTGGATGGATTTTCTGCAAATATTTGATGGGGCAAGGAACCAATGTTTGAGTTTTGCGAGCAACAGATCCAGATCACCGTCTGGATCCAGGATGCTTTTCTATTGGGAGCTTGTGGTGGAGTTGGACCAAAGCTGCTTGGCGGAGGTCTGCACTCTCTGAATGCCTTTCTAGTTGTTCAACACGTATCGTTCCCACGACACCATTTGTGAGTTTAACATCCTACAACATCTAAGCACATACAAGGAAGAAACGTTAGCCCATTTATTAAGTATTTCTAAATGTCATATTAAAGAAAAATCAGCTCCATCCCATCATCAGTAATATCCATCTCATTTTTCTTCATAATGAACGTCCGCGGCTGATTAACGTCCAGGGAGCAATCCATCAGACTTAGCAAGACCACTGTCCTGCCTGATCATTTTGAAAGAATTCACAGCAACACGTTCTCTTGGACGGTATTGAATTTGTCCCCTCCTTCTGTCCTGTTCCTGCGTCGTTGCTCTCTGTGACATAACAGCCGCCAAAGCGATGATGTCCACTCTTATCTGTGGGGCTCACCTTGCTTGGCACAGATGCGTCTTGACAGGATGTTTTTGCATTTTCCCAAGTTAGTTCTGGTCATCACTGCATGCAGTGCTGCATTCAGGGCTTTACTCTTCACATATGTTGCCGGGGTGAAAACCAACACAAAGTTCTGCTTGGATTCAATGGCAGTATGTAGTGATGGGTCTATGAGGTATCATGAAACAGTATTGCAGACTTGATGAAACAGTGGCCTAATTTACTGAGGCCACTAGATGGTGCTCTAATTTCTGGACTATAAGCTGCTACCTTTTTCTCGTAATTTGAGTCCTTCTGCTTAACAGCGCGGCTAATATATGGATTTTTACAGGCTGAAGTCAGATGAAATCACAGGCGATGAAATCGATGAAATCAGAGGCTTTTTATTCATCCTTAAAGCACTCAAAATGCACTGTTTTCGCCCACGTGTCCACAGTTCCGTCAACAGACTCGATGTCCTGGAGGTCTGGAGTCGAGAAGCAGCAGCTGAGTCCGGCAGTGGTGTCAGAACTTTGGGCATGTGGGCAAAAACGGCGCATTTTGAGGGCTTTAATGTTAATAAAAGATATCAGACGCTGTCTCCAGACAAAGTGCTTTCGGCTTAAAAGTCCAACGTGAACAAAGGCGAGTCGAGTTTTGGCCGTGGACTTGATCCCGGCTGGTGTATTGTGAGAGCAGCATGGATAAATCAAGATGCTCCGTATTACGCCGCTTATTTCCACTATTTCCTCACTCTTCGTACCCTGTGTTCAAACTAGTTTTGAAAAGCGTTTTTATGCCGGTGCACCACTGAACTGTCCATAGCGCAGACAGCACCACTGAACCCGTGGCTTATGTATGAACAAGATCTATTTTAGCCTCTGAAAATCAGGACACTGTTTCATGAAACCTCATCACCCTTACAACACTGTGTCATGAAACCTCATCTACCCATCACCAGTACTATGCTACTATAGATACTGAACAGCGTCGTAACGTTGATCATATTTTTTCTGAATCAATACTCTAACAGAACCATGTCATGACTCGGTGTTGGGGCCTAAAAACCCACTCAAACCCACAGAAGCAGGAGTCAAACTAAGCCATGTAGCAGTAGCAATCGAATGTCCTTGTTCCGGCTGAGCCGTCATGCAGATGAGATGTTAATGAAGTCGTCCGTTTTGATTCTGCTTAGAGTGCAGAACCTGGAGGGGAGATAATCAAGCGCTGATCAGTCCCGAAGTGTGTGCTCAGTCGTGTGTGTGTGTGTGAGTCCGCGTGGAGACGGAGGTCATTTGTTTGGGGGGTTTATTCTGAGTGAATGATTATGGTTGAAGGTTACTGGGAGACAAAGATGCTGCGCGTCGCCCGCCTCCAGATGAGAATTTTCCTGTGATGGGGATCTGCTTTGTCGGCCGTGACAAAGCAGGAGGTTTTTAAATGACACATTGACGGACATTTCAATAAGCTTTTAATTGTTCCGTTTTATCGTAGTGACCAGAATCCAGTCACGGCACCAATCCACCATGCTACGTGAATAACCACCATCATGTTTTAGATCATACTGGGGACGCCATATTCTATAAATCCCATTTCTAAGCATCTATTTTTACTGTAGACGGCAATGTTGAACCACGCTAAACCAGCTGTCTGGCAGGAAACAAAGATACGATTGGTGATCTACATCGGTGATTCTGAACCATAGGGCCGGGGCCCATGGTTGGGCCGCAAGCGCCACCTAGAGGGCTGCTTAAAGTTTTTTTGTGTCACTCTTCTGGTCTGCGAGACTCTGAGTTTTAATGCACTGTCACTGTGACACTGCATTGACTTGACAGTTGCAAATTTGTGATAGCTACGAAGTTCTTGAAAAGAAAAAAAAATGATAAAGAAAGTGATGGCGCCCCCTACAGTAAAATCTCGACATGAAACCACCTGATGGAGCAGTTTTTTTTTTAATGAATTTAAGGCGATATTTTCATTCATACTTTACTTATCTTCTTTAGAGTTTGTTTATGAAAAAGAAAATATTCTATTTATTTCATTGAGAATTTGATTCATGACATACATTTTTACCAATTTTCTCAACAGTTTGCATCAGGTGTTCTTTTATTCTTTATTAAATTTAATGAACATGACTTGCACCTGGTTCTGCTGCTGGTTGGACTTTTCAATGACAAATATCTTTGCGCTGATCACATGGTTTCATGTCATTTCTCAAGGTTTGTTTCAATCAGTTCTATTCCTTGAATGGGACCCGGATCTATCAGTTCTGGAAAAGTTGGGCCCCAAGATCATAAAGCTTAAGAACCCCTGATCTACATCATCCATTTCCCGCCACCTGACAGAAAAGTGACTCATTTTCAGAGATGTTAGACGATGACTCCCCTGAGCAAGGCCTCCTTCTTCAGCGCCATAACCTAATAAGTAGTAAAACAGAGAATATGACTGTGGCCTTAGGTTCTGCACAGGTATAAATGCCTTTGGTTTTTTTTTTATTTTCCATTTCATGCTTGAGAACGTTTCAGTTCAAACGATTTGGCTTTGGAATATGGAGGCGCACCTGTTTTACACCGGAGCCTGGAGCTGGGAGAAATCGCTGCGGAAGACAAATAAAGTCCAACACCTTTTTTTTTCTGCGTCAGGCAGAAGTCTGGGTTGAAAGAGTACATTGCAGTGGGAGTAGAGAGATCATTGGGTTTTATTTGTATCATCCTGGAAGATGTGATGGATGTCTTTTCCTTTTTCATTACCCTGCTTGGGTTGTCTTCAGGGGTGAAGGGAAGAGGATGTCACAGACAGTCAGAGGCGATCTCACTAACTACTCTAGTATATGAGCATCGAAGTACTCAGCTCTACTTCTCTCCAAGTGAGTAAGTGCGTGTGTTTCCGTGTGTGACTACGAGTTCATTACAAACCTCATTCATGCTCAACGCAAAGATGTATTAATTTACATTTCCGTAAAAGTATTTTTCTTCCCTCTTGACTTCCATTAAAGAGTTAAAAAAACAACGACAACCAACCCACAGCAGACCTTTATGACGACATATCAAAATTCCATGAAGCACAATACATTTTGTCGATGGACAAAAAAATTGTATTCAACACAAATATGAAAAAGTGCATTATTTAAGTGTTTAGACTATTTTTTATTGGGTCCCAACCTGCATTAACAGTTGTAAATAATACAATTTTATTTTCATTATTGGTGATATGATAGAATCTGAAATTCCTTCCTGTCTGGAAAAACATTCAACGATAAAAAATATTTTTAAAATAATAATAATAAAATAAATGAATTTGGTATGATGGAAGTGTAATGTATATTTAATACCAATAGTTTACTCCACATACACCGTTTCCCATCCCGTCCTTTGCCATGTCAATCAAAAATTTGCTCAGTTTCATTTTACTTTCTTCACTGCCCATAATCGGGGTCATGTTTGTTTGTATGTTTGTAAACAGAACAACTCAGAAATGGAAGTTGTGACCTACATTATGTTTCAATGAAGCTTGAAGGATTGGGGTGTAATGGGTTAGCTATGGAGGTGATATTATGTTGGTAGTGTTTTGCACTTTCATCTGTATTCACTGGAATGAATGGCTTCAATGACTCTTCTTGGCGCCTCCTGTTGGTGTGTTGTAGCCGCCACTGCTTCCTGCTGCCCGATTGTATCCACTTCAGTCTGTGACATTCAAATGAGAGTTATATAGATAGACAGTTATTAGGCAACAATGTTGGGTAAAATAAGATTTAAAAACAGTGCAGGTGGAAATTAATGGCTTCGTGGAGATATGCGCTATAGTCTCTCTGCTAAAAAGCAAACAAACGTGAAACTGCTGAGTCAACTTTAAGCACCGACACTAATAGCTCAAGGTGTCCTCTGATCCAGACCCGTCAGGTAAACTAAAGTGAATGCATTCTTGTGATATCTCTGTTTCGAGATCCTCGTATGATGTCTGTGTCCCCAAGAAGACTCGAGGGGAAAGAAGAAGAGATGGGCCAGGACGGGGTGAACGAGTGAGGGGAGCACGAGGCGATGAGATGTGGCTCGGCCGAGGCTTTGGCAATGATAAAGTGGTCAATTATGCATGAAGACTTTGACATTGAATGTGGCTTCACCTCTTCTGCTGATCTAGTAAAAGCCAAACCTGCTTTATTATCCAGTGCACGGTTGGGAGCTGAGTTTCAGAAGCTGTTCAAGGATGAGTGTGGATGGACATGTATGTTGCAGCGTTGCTCCGTCGCGGCACTTTTCCTGGCGGTCGGACAAAATATCTGGGCTTTTTTATTCATGACCAATAACAGATAAACCCAAATAAATCAAGAGCTGAAGTTCTTTCATTGGTCCTGGTCCTGGTCCTGGTATCGGCCCGGCTCATGGACCTACACCCATACAGTCTCTAGTAGCGATGGGTTCGATGAGGCATCGTGAAACAGTTTAGGAGCATTGGTGAAACAGTGCCTTCATTTTCAGAGGCCACTAGGTGGTGCTCTTGGTTTAGAAATGATGTGAGGCTCCTTTGAATTACTGGTTCAAGAGGACACTGTTTCATGAAACCTCATTAACCTTCCAATACTGTGTCATGAAGCCGGCTCAATCCATCACTAGTCTCTGGACAACTCAGAGTTACGCTGAGAAGCACAGTCGTTCAGAAGAGGCTCAGAGTTCAGATGCTAATCCTTGGCTTCTGAGGATTGTTGTATGCTTGAAGACTCTTCTCGGAGATATATGTTGGAGACGTCCAAAAGACGCGCCGCCCTTGAAACTCCACTTCAAATGTGCTATAGAAAATGGATGAGTTTTATAGAAGGTCTGGGAAACTGATAGTTTTATTCCAAAATGTTCCTGTCAGTCGCACGCTTTCACTCAAGAACCATTAGTGCAATGAAAACTCCTGACAGAAACAGCTGAATATTGAAGAAGCCTTCGAATATTCTGTCTGCAGACGATTAATTTGACAAAGATTTTTCTGTAAAAAAAACAGCCTGAAACATCTTCCTGACTATAAATAAATGTGACTTAAATTATTCTTCTTACATTAGTCAGCGGATCATGAGACTTGCGCGATTTACGACTGGAATGTTCACGCTTCCTTCATTAGTTGCCGCTATTCTTGTCAAAAAAAGGAAGGTTCTATATAGATTTTTTTGAAAGCGAATTCCACTGAGCATCTAAGGCTGACACCTGCCACGGTTTACTGCATGAGTCGCGACACTTTGTGCTCTGCAGCTCAGCGTAGCTTCATGCAACTGATCATCCAATTACAGGACTAACTGTTGCCTCTCATAGATCAGTCAGGCTGTGCAGGCGTGGACCAGCGGGATCAATAGACTGTGTTCATTTGCGGAACGCACACATATCTCACCACGAAAAAAAGGGGGGGGATGATCAAACACTGTCAAATGGCTTTGTGGGACTCTCAGAGGAACCGGATGGAGGTTAATGCTTGTGGTGCCATGCTTTGAGATTCGGTCCAATAGTGTCGACAACATGATGCTTTTCCTGGCTTGAGCTTAGAAACGGGTCGTGACGCGAGAAACCGGAAATCGAATTCTTGATCCTCCCATGTGTTTACAACAAATATTTGGATTCCCGAGCAAAGACTGCGCCAACATATGCATCCACAGCTCCCATGAATGTTTCATTTCGTCGAAGTGTTTACCATTTAATAATGCACAATCTTAGTTATGGATCTGCCTCTTCTGTCACGCCACATGGTGTGCACGCCATCAAACACGGAGGCTCGAGGAATGCGGCATCTGTGTTTTTCTTTAAATATTCCGTGTCTTACTCATTGTTGTCTCTGCCCCCACGCTCGCTCTCCGTGGTGCGCCAGCATGTAATTGAGTCATTTTCTCCTCATCTCTCCGGCAGCCAGCTGTATCAAGGTGACCCGTTGGTTTTGTTTAGGCCTCGTCGTCTTTGTCTCGCAAGTCCACCGACGTAATCACTGTCTTTGAAGAGGAGCGACGGGTCAGCTTCAGCAGCGGGACATCATTTCTGACCCTGGATACCTTGCTTTACTGTGGGGAATGTCAGCGGCGATGAGTTTCCGCGCCAATGTCATGATGTAATGCTGCAGCTTCTTTCCTTGTGTCCCTCGCGCTCGCCTTCCTTCCCCCTCATTCTCGGCGGAGCATCTTAAAAACAGCTGAAGGGAGAAATCCTGATCAGTTGGGAGGTGGCTCAAACTTCTCCTCCTCTCACGCTGAATATTTTTTCTCATTTCCAAGCGATAATCCGAGTGTCAATCCCTGCCTATTAATTGTAGCTGTGGCGTCTTATCAGCAGGCTGGACAGGCGCTGTAATGAAATTGATTTTCCTTCGGGGTAACCTTTATTCCAGGAACATTTAACGACAAGCATCTCAATGACAAAAACACCCCCTTAAAGCAGGTCCTGATTTTCCATCTGGGATTCAGCTGTGGTGTTGGATAGTGTGTTCTGCCGGAGATAAAGCTATGTCGGCTGTTTCGTCGCCGTGTTCTTGAGAAGGGCAATGAGCTTCCAAATCAAAGGTTTCGCTCGGCTTACAATTATAAACATGTCGGCATGTCAAACTCAATCTCCCGCCTCAGGGGCCACTTCTTATCTACCAAACTGTCTCCCAAAAACCATCCTTCAACAAGGGTTTCGACCACTCAGCTTCCCTTTCCTCATTTTTACATAAGAAGTTTTCAGGATTCAGTGATAGAAAACTGCCAAGCTGAAGTTAAATCTTAAATACAGGTCTTGGTTTTTGACAGCATTTTATGCCACATACTATGTTATGTATAACATAATGTTATATACCGCAAATTCTGGACTATAGGCTCCTACTTTTTTCTTGTGGTCTGAACCCTTCCAGTTTATACAATGTGGCTAATGTATGGATTTTTACAGGCTATTGAGCGCCAAAATATTGAGTTTCATCACGTCAAACTGATGAAATCACGGCCCTTTTATTGACCTTAAAGTGCTGAAAATGCGCTGTTTTTGCCCGCGTGTCCGCAGTTCCGCGCACAGAGCCGATCTCCTGGAGGACCGGACGCAAGAAGCAGCAGCTGAGACCAGCTGTGGTGTCAGAACTTGGGACACTCGAGCAAAACAACACATTTTGAACGCTTTAATGTTGACAAAAGATGTGAGAAGTTGCTGATTCCAGTTCAGAACATTGGCCAGTTTGTTTCATGAGTCAGTCTCCATGGTGGACTGTTTTCAGAACTAGTTTAGAAGTGATCCTCATGCATTTTTAACCACCACTGACTTTTCTACGACACTGACAGCACCACTGCACCTGCGGCTTATAGACCGGTGCGGCTCATGAATGAACAAGATCTATTTTCCTTCTTAAATTAAATATATTCTGGTGCGCTCTATAGTCTGGAATTTATGGTATAAGAAAAATAAATAAATGATGAAAAATGGAAATATATGGCAAATATACATATTTTTAATTTAAATAAATACTTAAAATTACTGGGAAATGATGCAGATGTATAAAAATAATAAATAAAATTATTTTACAATTAGGAAAAAATAAATCCTACCTCCTAAAGACCGGTGAACCTCATCATACAGCACTATTTCATGAGTGCCGTGGTCTCTGTGTACGGTAATTCCTGACTTCCTTACTGTTTTAAGATTTGGTTTGGACGTATGAGGAATTATAGACCTGTCATTGCATCCAACACACACTACGTTGACTGACGCATTGCACGACTGACTTTATCCACTTCTAGGATTCCATTTGAGGTACAACTCACTGCGGCAGAAACAAGGATGTTTGAGACGACCTGGCTCACTGGTGAGAGGTCAGAGTGACTGCGGCGATGACAGTTAACTGGCGCAGTACGAGTCTGATCCTCGACAAATAGACATATTAGCCATGTAATGCAATCGAGTTAGTGGGCAGCCTGCCAGAAAAACCCTTCTCTCGTGAGAGTCAGGCTCTTCCTCCAGTCCTTGGTCAACCCCTGCTGTGTCCCTCCAGCTGGGCATGCTGACAAAAAACAAAAAACAAAAAAACAACTCATGTCTGAATCATTCAACTGGATCCTTGTAGTGGATTCCTGTTGTGTGGCTTTGGTCGATGACAGAGCTCCCTCTTCAATCTTAATGGGCGAGGGGAGCCAAAGGGCTGGTTCATGACTGAAGGCGTGAGGGAGGTGGAAAAGTGATCGGAAATCTCTCCTCTTCTTGTCTTAATGGGAAAGAAAGCTACTACACACACAATGGGATTATTGAAAAAAAAAACAGTTTGATTCCTTGGGTCAGCCTGAAATTACAGCCCATTTCACTTGTTGATCTTGTTTTGGTCTTGTCAGTTACGGTCTTTGTGAAGAGAGCCCTTGAGCACCACTGACAAACTGAAGACAGGTCCAAGGTATGACGCCTGTGGCGCTAATAATAACAGTAGCATTACAACTTACGGCTCATGAGGCAGTGGAGCTTTTACGATTTCAAGAGGAGGCCTCTCGATTTTGGACACATCCTAATGCAGATGTGAGGAGAGAAAACCTCGCGCGCCAGGTGAAGGGAAGCGGTGGAAGGAGTTGGAGGGATTTCTCTGAGTGAAGTGGAGCCGCGGGTGACTGTCAGAGCTGCATTTACCGGCATTAAGCATGAGAGAGAGGCACTTGTCTCATTCCTTCACACTCGCTCTGATCTCTTCCTCCACTCTGTACCCGCTCCTGATTTTTTTTTTTGGGGGGGGGGGGGACAGATTTGGCTCATTACGATTGGAAGTAGGAGAATTAATTATCGTCATTAAATGAGGCATGACGTTTCCCTTGCAGTGGCAGGGCGGCAGAACAGGAGGGCGAGGTGAGATGGAGAGCGCAGCCAGAGTAAATATTAGGAATAATGCAGGGGAAAACGCTTGTTTTTTTTCTCCTCTCATCCTACAAGCCATTACCATCTGATACCACACTCCTTTCTGCAGCAAAAGCAGCTGGTTGTGCTGTTTATGGCTTTGTTTGTGCCGCCCCAGCCACAGCTGCCTGGGCAGCTCTGTTTTATAGCACTGTTTGTACAAATGGTGGAGAAGTGAGTGCTTTCAGAAAAATTTTGGTCGCAGTTTACGATGTTATTGTTTCGGTTTTACTGTTGATCAGTTAGCAAAACTCCTTTCCATCGCTCCTATGCATTTCCTGACAGACTTGTCTTGCACTATGTCAAGTAGTGGTTGTCATATATTCACTTGACTAAAGAAGATAACTCGTAACGGGATAACTGGAGTTTTAAAGTCTATTATTTTTATTGGTTATAGTATTTTAATTGTGCATTCAGTAGGTCATATGTTACATCCAGTGCCATCTTAGTGGTGTGTCGATGAGGTATCATGAAACAGTGTCCTAATTTTCACAGGCCACTAGATGGCGCTCTTGGTTTAGGAATAATGGGAGGTTTCATTGAAATAGTTGCACAAGCTCAAACATTTTACAGCAGACAGCACCCTCTGGTGTCAGGACACTGTTTCGTGAAACCTCATCAGCCTTACAATACTGCTTCATGAATCCTCTACCGATTACTACTGATACTTTAGTACATATACCTGTAAGTATAGACAATTATAAACAAAATATTTTTTGTCTGCTCTGTGTACTACGACCAAATAAACCATCTATGTTGTACAGTATAATATATAATATTTGTTGTACGATTTCCACACTTTTAAATTCAGACGGCAACTGGAGGAAAGACTGCACGGCCGCCAGAAGTTTGTAGAATGGAAGAGGAGAAAGAAATGACGGAAAGTTTGAAGGAGCTGTAACAAGAAGCGGATTTAGCCTCCCTTGAGGAAATGGGGATGAGGAGAGGCGCGGAATGAATAGTGACCAGAAAGAACAAGATGGAGGGATGAAGCCGTGGGGGGGTGGAGGGAGAGAGAAAGATGAGGCAGAGAGGAGGGGCTTGAGCAGGATTTTTGTTTTTTGGCTCGGCTGCATACTAATACGCTGGAGCGTATTGTTCATCTCCGCGAGCTGTAATCCAGGTCACAGGGATGAGGGGAGGGGGAGGGGGGCGATGAAGGCAGTGTGCTGAGGAGGATGAGGTCGAGGCAAGACACAGGAATACTAACGTGTGCTGCTGGATGTACTGTCACCTGCGTGACACGGCCACAGACGCGCAGTCTGCGTGTGCGCCCTAATATAATCGACTCTTGAGGAAGACGCTTGAATGTGGAAGGCTCCGGGGCGAAGTCACTCAAGAATATCTCCTGCAATTCAAGTGACCTGCTTTCCTGACTCGGGCTCTATTACACTGAGTGGCATTTCATTTAGCTTCTGTCATTCATCTTTACTTCTCGAGTGCCGCTGACACACTGTCCCAATAGTTTTGTTTGCCTTGTGATCTTCTTCTCGAGATGCTGGGTTTGGCTTTTCATCACTGGAGAAATGGAGGTTTTTTTTTGTTGTTTTTTGAAGTGTATAGATTTCATTTTGGGGAGTGAGTTATCTTTTTAATAGAAGACTATGTTTGATATGGAAATTTACCTCAGGTCCATTTCCATTTCTTAAAGCAAACATTTTTTTTTTATTTTCAAGTAAGACAACCTTTATCTTTTTTGAAGTGGGATGCTCAGCAGATGAATCTAGTAAAAGTACTGTCAGAAGACAGAAAGATGGATGGAAAAAAAATTGATAATAAAAATAAAACCAAATAATTTACTGTTTATTTGTTGCATTTTATTCAGAAAAAAATGTGTATATATATATATATGTATATGTTTTTTTTTTCAGATTTAATTTCAGAATTGCTTTTTATTCAGAAAAAGTATATATATATATATATATATATATATATATATATATATATATATATATATATATATATATATATATATATATACATATATATATTTTTTATTTTTTTATATTTTTTCAGAATAAAAAGCTATATATATATATATATATATATATATATATATATGTATATATTAAAATAGAAAACGAAATCAAAAACACGCAAAATAAAAACATATCCCACACAGTATTACCAATATTAAATAAAAATAATTGTTGCTTTCTCAATAAAGAGCAGCTCTTTGTAGTTGTTGATGCTCAGTATAATGAGTAAAAATTAATAACATTATAATTAAATTACAAAAATGCATGAACCTCAAACTAATTGAAATTCAATGTAATTCTCATTATATATTGCTGATTCTTTCAGCTGCTGAGGTTATTACACATTCATTAAACACTTGTAACTCTTTTTAGAACATTTTTCAACATGGTTCAAAAAAGGTTGAACTAGTTGAGATTGAAGTTCAATATTAATCCCAAATTAAATCTGAAGAGTGATGTTAAAGTTCTCTCATCACCTTTTGTTTCCAAAAGTGCACTGTAATACAATGCAAAGTCTCGGCCGCCAGCGTCTCCTCATGCTCTGACTCAGAAGTCTCTCACCTTCAGACTCGACTCTCTTATCTGCTTGTTCACAAAGCAAGCCTGTTTTTGGATTTCAAAAGCGTTTGCCGAGTCATAACAGGATGGAGGTAGAGACGTAGAGGATGAATTGTTAAACACTTTGATGCGCACACGTCGGATGGGGCACATGAGGACAAACGAAAAGATGAAGACAACAAAAGAACAAAGCGGGTGAGGAGCTGGGATTGTTTAAAGTTCTACGCTTTCATTTTCGGCCAAAAAAAAATAAAAATACGGGGGTTAATCCGTATTGTGTGTCATTCATACTAGCTGTGTCGATTTATTGATAACTGGTGTGGAAATGTATTTTCAAGCCCGGTGACAGCGATGACACAATGTTCTTCTTCCCTTCATTTTGGCAACTCTTTTTTTGTCAGACATCTAAGATCTGAAAATAAGACATCATCCCTGACAGGTCTTCTGGCATTTCACGGCTTCACAGTAGTTATTTCTCTGCGTTTTGTCAGTCGAACCAAACTAAGATGAAATACCTGTCATTTTGCCATCCAAAAAATGAGGAGAGGAATTTTTTTTGTGGGAACCATGGCCATCATTTGGTGAAAAATATAAGAGCAAAACCTCTCAGACGCCAGACATTCCATCTGTACTTTAAACTGGTGACTCCCGACACCACTTTATTTATTTATTTTTAACAAAATAGAAATAAAAAAACTTTATTCTTTAAGGCACTGACAATGGGGATTTATTTTTATTTTTATTTTTTTACTTGGTACTGTATGTTTTTAGTAATTTACAACCATATTAAAAAATAATAATAATTAAAAAAGCACATAAGAAATGTGCTGCACATTTGAAGGTCTCTGTTTTTCTCCCTTGAAAACAAGCATGTAGCAGTCAGGTGTTGTTGATCAGTCATGCACAGCATGTTGCCATTCTTTGGATAAAGACGTGTGTTTTCACTGGTAACCCATTTCGAGAAATTACCTTGAGTGCTACATGTGCGACAGTGCTATTACGGCGCACATAATGCACTCAATTATCAGCACGGATTACATGCTGTGTGTTCTCCACCTGCACTTCACCATAAATACTTGTACAATAGATGGAAAGAGATGAACGGACGACGCCGTCATTAACCCCCCGAAGGTTAATGGACTGTCAAAAGCTGCTCTGACGGGATGCATAGACGTTGGCCCGTCGCAGACGTCACTCAATAGCCTTGGTTCAACATGTGACATGAAGATGCTTCTGCTGTTATTTGTTTCCAATTCCATTCACACATCACCTGGTGAACATGTGTCATCGGTTCCCTCCATCACAACCATCATCTCAGCTCATGCGTGCAACAAACTGGGAAAGAAAAAAATGAAAAAATCGCACATGCGCTCACACTTCGGGGTGGAACCTAATGGAGTGTGATCCGGTCTGACAACCCCGCGTCGGGCCGCTCATCAGCATGCAGCCTGTAGTCGGCAACATAATAATAATAATAAATTCAGACGGAGGAATTGGCACACCTCATCTGACAGGCCTTTATGGGCACGCTCATTCATGAAGGACCTTCCCGACACTTCATGATATGCTCGGCGTCGCTCATATACCCGGCACGTCGGCCATCATTGCAGGAATCAAGATAAACGATTGGAAAGAGAACGACTTTGTTCGGGATTTCAGGAATCGTCTCCGACATGTGTGAATCACAGTGAGATCTAAGACGGGAGATTCGTGTTCAGATCCATGACAGAAGTAAACAGCTTTCTTTCACTGACTCATTGATGTTCTCTTTGACTGTTGGTAGTGAAGAAGTAGTACTGGTCACACTTTAGCTTTAACATATAGTATCATAAATAAACGTGTTATTTGTCTATTACTATCTTGTTATGCCTTCATGACATCATGACGAATAGTCGACCGTAAAAAAGCAAATGTTTCATTTATTAATAGTAATGTGTTGCCCAATCTAAAGTGTTACCGAATTTTTCACTAACATCTACTTTACTTATTTCTTTTTTAATGACCTTTAAGTGTTCAGGTAATAATACATATGATACATTTTTGTTCCTGTATCCGGATATTTAAACTTTACCACCATCAGTTTCAATCTCATTTAAAGGCCAGTTATATTCAACGTTACCAAGAGATTCGGATATGGACAGAGCTTTCTGCTCCTGCTCTGCATTCATTTCGTCCGAATTTCTGCATGTTTCGGCTAAGTTTACGGATATGCCCTAAATGGAGCAGTACCATCGGAAAACATGGGGGTCAGTGTTGCTGTTACTCCCCGATATGTGGCTCTAATGAGACGCAAAGAAGACATAAAGGCGGTGGAAATTCTCCGTCATCCAGTCACCATATATTTAAAAACCTCGCCGACCACCATCTCCTACAATGCCTCCATTTATTATCAATACTTCTTCCACTTTGTTTTGGAGTATAAGCTTTTGACTCTGAGCTGCTCCCCCTGGTGGATATTTCGCCGAAGTGCAATACCAACACAAAGATCGCATGGAAGCATGTGATCAGTGACAGTAACATTGTTTGAAAGCTACAATTTCATATGTAAATCGAGCATAAAAATGTTATCCGGATCGATTATTTTGGTCTGCATTTACTCCCAGCTTTAGTTAGTATGCAATGATCAGGCACCTGATCTTGAGTCAAATCCATCCATTTCCATGATTCTGCCTGAAAGTTTTTGCCACTTTCACCGCCTTTGTGTGCAGCCAGCAGATTTCATCTCCTGCTTCAAAGGCGTTATGCTCCCCATTTTTCCGCTTTCCATATTTGTGGGGTGATCAAAACCCACTCTCCAACCCCCGCTGCTTTGTTAAATCGCCATAAACGCTGGAAGTAAGTGAAGTATTTAGTTTCCTTGTTAGTTCCACTCTGCCGACTTTATCCTCTATCTGTTATGAAACCAGTCAGACATACAAAGCGGCTCATCATCCATCACTATTTCTGTCATCGCCCTCATCATGCGCGTCCCCCTTTTCCCCTTCGGAAAGTCGCTGACCCCCAGGGAAGAGCTGTGACCCTGAGACATCAGCCACAAGCCCCGGGTCGCTCTCGTAATGACGGCCCTCGACAACAGAGTCGATGCTTAATGAACTTCTCCCAGATGCTGAGGGGAGCCTCTGCCTCCCGATAGCCCTCAGTCCCTTTTCAATCTCCGCTCCATCTCCCACTCCTCTCTTTCAGAGTCGTCTTTCAGTGTCTGACTTCGCTGCTTGTCATTTGGATTATAAATGGCTTCTATTATTGTTTGCCCTCTTGTATCCCAGTTTCCTTTCGGATATCTCTGCCACCTCTGAGGTGAATTTTGAGTTATGTGTCAACATTTTAAAAAAGTCCTGAAGGAGTGGCTGCATTTAGGTCGAGTAAGTAATGTTGAAACATGAGCTGGAAGTTCAAGCATTTGATCAATCTGACTCCTCAAAAAACAAAAAGATCTCTGCTGTTTCCTCAAAGGTCCTGTTTGCATCTGGGTCAGCGCCACGCAGGCTGACTTCCCAATAACAAAAGTAAAAGTTACTATTTAACTGGATGTGTGTGCTTCTAATAATCTGTTAAAGAACAAACCTCCTCCCAGTCAAGCGGCAAACATTTTGCATTATTCCTTGTCTCCCGTTGTCTTCCCCGCAGCGAATATCACCGAGCCGCGGTGACGAAGACAGAGTTGTAAAACCTTTGTTCTTGGAATTGTTTTCACGCGCTAAGCTCCAAACGGATTCATCTCCTTTGAGCGCAGGGGAGAAATAAAAATAAAAACACAAATTAGGCGACAGAAAGAGCAGAGTAGGCAAAAGCAAATTTAGGTCGATGACAAATCGTTCTTCTGAAAGCAGCATAATCCCTCGGTTCCTCTTTACCTGCAAATCTATCATTTGAATAAAAGCTATTTTTGCAACACCTCAGCCGTGGTGTCGGAACTGATGGAAATTAAACCAAACAACAATCATTTCCGAGAGGGGGATGCAACGTTAAGGGGAACCACAAGTGTATTAAAGTGGTAGTTTTAGTCCGGGTTCAAATAAGTCGCAGTCGAGCAACAACAACAACACAAAAAAAGGCTTCTAATGTCGACACATTAATTATAGCCCTGCTCTGCACAGGCTTTTTGGCTTTCTGAGATGAGATAACGTTATTATTAGCAGTGACCTGTTGACAACCGAGCTAACATCGGAGTCAATCTTTCCCTTCATCAACCTACGTGACAGAGCTGGCGCTGCGCTAATGAATATCCTCCTGCTCGCTTGCTGTTTTGGCTCAACGCTGCAGAGTTATGAAGCAAGCCTCCGCGCTTCCAAAACAGTTTGGACCATGAGATTATATATTTATCTCCACACTTCACTTCCTGCCGTTTCATCTGCTGGTCATAGAGTTTATTTTTGTGTTGCTCTGTTGAGGCATGATGGTGATAGAAAGATACACTGGGACAACTTTTTCCGTTATCACTTTGCTGTCATGGATAAAATGGCTGATAATAAAAAAAAAAATATTGCAGTCAGAAGCCTGAAAATAAAACTACATTGTGATATGCACTTTGCGTTCTGCAAAACCAGTGGAATGTGATGACTCAACTTGTAATATATACCAATGAAACTGTCAATGAGAGACTCGTCTCATTCAGAGTGACTCATCTGTACACGCGGGTAAAGCTTTCTCGGAATCGTAGCTCTTGCTGTCAAGCCTTTGTTTATCCACTTCTTTCACAATTACCCATCAAGGTTTGCCACAGCAAGTCAGCCTCCTCCGACACATTCATTTTCTATTCTGCTTTCTATTCACTCCCAATGAAAACCTGACAACCTTTAACTCTCCCACTTGCTTCCTGACTCTTCACTGCTCTGAGTTTGGCACCCACCCTGTACCCTAAATCACAAGCAGTGAAACACCCAAAACACATGGTGTGTTCCACTGGTACTGTTTTGGTTCTTGATATATTATCAATATAAAGGTGTGTCTGTATGACTAGCATGGTCTTGGTCTTGGTCTTGGATTAGCACCTCTCTCTGGTCTTGGTCTCAGCTCAATCTCGGCCCTCCAGTTTCTGGTCTTGGACTAGGTCTCTGTGAAGAACCTCTGCTCTGAGCCATACATCAGGGCAGGTATCAATACTGCCCACTAGTGATGTGTCGATGAGGCATCATGAAACAGTATTGCAGGGTTGATGAACCAGTGTCCGGATTTTCAGCTGCCACTAGATAGCGCTCTTGGTTCCATTGAGTTAGTTGTGTAAGTCCAAACATTTTACAGCACCCACTGGTGGCCTCTGAAAATCAGGACACGGTTTCATGAAACCCTTCCATACTGCGTAATGATGCTTCATCTACCCATCACTACTGTCCTGTACAGCTTCCCCTTTCCCCTGTCGGCCACTCTCCCATCACAGATAGATAGATGTATAGATACTTTATTGCTCTCCCAGGGAGAAAAACAAGCAGCATCTACAGTCCAAAGGAGACAGTACAAAAGACAGTTGCGCAAAATAAAAACACACATTTCGCAGTGATAACTATGTAAAGATCAAGTATTAACAGCAACAGATATTGGGCAATAGTAAAGTGAGTCGTGTAGAAGAGATATTGTGCTATAGTAAAGCCTCCACGCCCGTTCCATCCCGGCTGCACTCTCTTCTTCACCTCCCATGAACTCCATCCATTCTCTCCCTTTTGTCTTTCCACCACTTGTCAATACAGTCGTTTCCAGCAATTTCTTATAGCCTTGTGTGCTGCGTGAAACTACATAATGGTGTTATGAAGAATGAAAGGTCATTAGTGACATTTATAGCAGCACTTAAGAGCAACTTGCTCAGTTCATTTGTCAAGCCATGATGAGATTTAGTTGGATCACTCAGTCTGTTTTCCAAGGTGCAGGCGCTGGTGCGGAAAAATTCTGGTTTTTAAAAATTTAAAGGAAGGATGAAGAGCAAAGGATTTTTAAGGGTAATATACAGTACTAGGAGGGGTAGGTAACTAAATATGTATTTTATATTAATGTATATTAATTCAGTCAACTGTATGTGTGACAATATGAAAACATTGTTCAAAAAAAAAAAAAAAAAGTTGCTGGAAGCTCCCACATGTCATGTTTTCTCTCACACACGGCGGCATGAGGAGAGCATGTCGATGGGTGGATCTGTGTACAGGTCTCTCCATGTTCCGGCACAGATGGAAGGGGAATGCACCATCTACTCTGTTCCAGGGTATTAGCATGATGTCTGCCCTCTGCAGATGGTATTAATCAGCGAGTGTGAGAGTTGGAGGCGGTTACATGGGGCGGGACCAGTGATGGGAATCACATGGGAAAATGATGAGGAGAGAAAGAGCCATCCTTCTTCTAGACCTTTCTTGTCAGTTTGGATATTCTTTTCAGAGGCAGCTGGTGGGTTGGGCAGTGGGAGGGGATAAATGTTTGCTGGATCGCTGTCAGGTTGGCGCGGGCTTCAAGAAGAATAGTTTCTCTCTCCGTGTTCCTCTGCCCCAGCGTTTCTGTACTACATCGAAATACGCATTCATTATTCAGAATTGGCTGCAAAATACACCATGTATCCATTAATATTAATACATTTAAAGATCATTTTTTGAACAATAGCGTACAGCAAGAGTTGTCTTGATGTTCATTGGTGTTGTACCTTAGTGGCACAGACTCTGTCCATGGTGCTGAATTGCGTCTGCTGCCTGCTGCTCCTGGCGCTCCTCTGCTGCTGCAACTGCCGCCCCGAGTGATGGCCACCGATTTGTACTTTTTCAGAGAGATTTGTGTTGAATAAGCTGCAGTGAACTGCCGTTGCCCTCCGTCGTGGATAAAAAGCAGAGTGCAAAAGATTGCCCACGTTGAAACCATGCACTACGTTTGAGAGCTAAAAAGTCACCTCAGATATTGTATCCGTCTAGTTAACTTTATTTCCAAGTTGCTTGAATGCAACCTTCTGTTTGGAAACAACAGCAAAAGTTTGAATTCAACAACAGTGCTGCACTTATCACAGCCTACAGGCATCGACTGCAATTATGGAAGCTGTCAAGCCCGTCCATTCCGCTCTTATTCAACATGATGTTAATGAATATTTACATTAGGATTCACTCAGGCTGCTGAAGGCAGATTCATCTGCATGTTCCAACATGGTGTTAGCAACACACCTCACCGTCACTTTTTTATAACTCCCCTCTGTTTGCTGCGTATCACTTCTGTGTGGTGTTGAATCTAAACTGCTCCACTGTCCACAGCTGTAGTTTACTAGGTGGACTAAGCGGGAGATGGATGCTGGGCCTTAAATCATCCCTGCTCTACATTGGCACCGCAGCGCTGTGGGTGGACTGATTTTATGAGAGCGATGATGGTTTGACGTGGTGTAATCCTCTTTCACTGATCTCCACTTGTCCATCTGTTCCATCACCGCCCCTCTCTCCTCTTTTCTATCACTCCATCTCCACTTTTGTCACATGCATGTGCTACATATACACATGTAGAAGCACAGATTGTGTTTGACTAAGTCATGACAGGACAACACACCGTTGGTTGGACTTCCCTATCTTTAGATGCTGGGTGGTTAATATTTTATTTTATTTTATTTTATTTTATTTTATGAGCAACCAGAAAGTCAGCCCTCTTTCGTCTTTATTATTATGAGACCTAATTTATTTAGTTAGTTTCCTAAATAAGAAAAAAATGATTAAAAAAAAAAGTTCCAGTTTATGTGTATTATTTCCATGGTGTTGTTTTTACAGTATATGTGTTTAGTGAGCTGAAACCACAAGTTATTTGCCACAACACATTAAACTATTGATTATTTTATGGTATATAATTCTATATTTAATTCAGATGTTTTTTTGCAACACACCTAAATGCGTTATGTATAGTTTATATTTAATTTAAATTGATCAAACTTTAAAATGAATTAATTTCTCAATATTAAAAATTGGTATTTGCTTATTTTATTCACTTTTTTTTCTTGATGTCATGATTCTTAAAAAAAGAAAATATAAAAATCAGCTGCCCAAAAGTAGGAGCCGAGCATAATGATGGACAAAGGGAATGAAACTCCATTCTGTCAATGATGAGACAAAAATGGTAAACAAAAGTTTGAAAAAGAAACAGTGAGAAAAAAAAGAGGGAAACAAGTGACACAAACGATAATGAAAATCAGCGAAGCAATAGAAAAAGTTGAAAGTGAGAGGTGAGAAAGGCACTGAGGTCTGAAGTGAGACGGTCTCCAAGAGCTGTTGACCTGCGCCACTGTTGAGTTGGAGGCTGCTCACCTGTGTCCCTGGAGACGGCCATCAGCCCCAGTGAAGAAGAGAAACAAAACAAACCAGGAACAAATGAACAAACCTGGCAAAACAACCTTGTGATTGTTGGAACACAATCTGTATATGACAAGTACTTTGTAAGGTATTTACAGGACACGTTGGCTTCAGGTGCGGCTGGTGTGGACGTCAATCCTTAGCTTTGAATATGTGAAGGAACAACCTGTCTCAAGATTCTCCTCTGATCTTGGCATTCTTTTTCAGACACCACAAGCAGAAGACACACGTCACTTCTTCCTCCTCACATCTCTCCTGACTGTTGAAATGACATTTGAAATGTTGGCCGTCTTTGTGCTATTTCTCAGTTTCACGCACCATCTCCACGTCTGCACCTTTCATGGTTCCGTTGGCGATTTCCCCCCTTTTTTTTCCTCTCTCTTTTAATCTTTTTTTTTCTTTCACTCCCCCTCTCCTCTCTTTTTCCCGGCCCTAGAAGTGGGTGTACTAAGCAGGGATTAGCGATGATTGAAGTGCTGACGTGAGAGTTCTTCTGCCGTGGCCCTCTTATCCTCTGCTGTCCCCCAGAGAGACCTCTCGTTTCTTGGCTTCTCCACAAGGTTGAGTTTGGCCTCCCTCAGGATTCTCCCTGGAAATAGCCTCTCTTCATTTCTCCACACTTGTACCCAACAGCCAAAGTCCAGCTCTCTGATAGAGCTCTCGGCTCTTGTTGGTTTTTCCTCCAATGAGGAGTCCAGCGCTGTTAATCCCATTCTCTCTAAGTGACTGCCTGGTTTTTTGTCTTTCCCAGGTGAGAATCTAAATGTGCCTCTGGCATGTACCTGCTCCACTTTTATTTACTGCCGTTGCAGAGGTTGTGTGATACACTTAAGCCGAGTGAGCGGTTACATGTGGAATGAAAAGAATGAAAATGAGAGATTATGATGCTAATGTTGTGTTAGCATTTAGCATTTTATAGACCAATCCCTCGCTTGTGCCCTATGTAGCTGGGATTATTTCTCGCCATAGGGTTAAGAAGCAGACAGTTATTACAAATCTCACATCAAGTTTTGACATACAAAATTCTCCCTTATAACAACACTGAATTACTTTCAATTTAAACTATATTTCTTTTATTTTTATCGATTCATTTATTTATGTTTTAATAAAATAAATGGCGTTGCTCAGGAAATGATTGACACCCACATGACGCATCCACTGCTTCAATTCCCTCCTAACATTCCGCCCGGATTATTTCGTGGTTAAAAGGTCACACTCTGTTCTGGAAGTGACATTTTGTTTAATTTTCCTGAATGCTGTCACATCGATATTCCGCCGGCGTCTGAATTATTTTTTCATTTTTCTATCGGATTCGGGAAGGACCGCCGCCGTCAGATTTCGTGATCAGAAAGGTCAAAAGGTTTTCCTTCACGTGTCCCCATGACTGATGATGGAAGCCGAGATACGGAGGGATCCAGCGGTATGTAAATGTCAAGCGGCGCTGTCAGTGCTGCGGGGAAACACAACGTTGATGTGCTTCCCACTCACAAAATCTGGATTATTAGTTGAAGATCTGACACTGTTTAACACCTAAAAAGATGAAGATGTGTTTGCCCTTGCACTTTTTTTTTTCCGCCGTGCTACATTACACAACACCCAGACCTGACGCGAATTGGAAGAGACTCTTTGAAGTCAAGATGTTGAAATAGAAAATAAAGATGACAGTATGCGGAATTTACTGTTGCCCTCCGGAGCCGGCGAGAATATCCACGGCAGTTTGTTGGTTTAGCTTCTATTTGATTTCTTTCCCTTATTGAAGTTTCTTTTCGCTGCAAGTGTTTGCTTAATAAAGAGCCAGCATTCCGACATGAACCCCAAGTCACAGCCGAGTATGTATAGCCAGGAAGCAGGGGAGGATGAGTCAGCATATATTTTTTTAAATGGTGAGTTGAATCTGAAATAGTTCATAGATTGGTTCCAAAAGCTTCTGCAATGGAAACTATAGAAACAGTTTGACACGTTCCTTTGATCAAGACTATTGTTTATGACTCAGTGGAAGTCATTTTCAGCCCTGATCTGCCGCGTCCATGAGCCTCCTCTGATCTTTGTGTGGGCTTTAAATGCCACATTGTGGCCTGGACCAGTGCAAATCGCTGTATAATGCAGCGCTGGCAGTGACTTCTAAACGTCCTTTTCCTTTTTCTCCTCGCTGCTCGGACCAGCGTTCTCTTCTCATCCAAACTTATGGCACTTATTACAAGCTAATGGATCATAAATTGAAACTGAAAAGGTCCATTACAGAGACTGTTCAATATTAGCATCTAACTCAGTCCTTGTTTTCGCACATTTGTCATTCGCTGCCGTCACCTGGCACGAGGTCATGTTTTAATGAATTTATGAATGAAGTTTAATCGGCGTTTGCACATTCATATGGTGTCCTGGAAGCCCTCCAATGAGATGCTGAATGAGAGATGACCTTCAGAGTTTTACAGGGTTTTGCTTCTCCTCCGTCGTTGGAACAGATTTTATCGGGGTCGCAGCACCTCCTTGTATATTTTTAGGTTATTTCTGTACAGCGTGTATTAAGCAAATCTCTTGCGTTGATCACAGAGCAGCATCCTGTGGTGCCACATACATACATTTACAGATGTTTCTGAAGAATATTTGACTCATGGAAAAACATATTTTTACACAAACAACACCGTCTCTGAGCATCAAACCGTTTCCAATTGTCTCTCAAGATGCCTTTTTTCCTCACGTTGCAGCACAAGCAGGTGTATAATTCGAAACAACAGCAAAGTGTTGGAAACATACCTGTTTAAATCCAAAATTGTGTCCTGCTTTGTGGGTGTACAAACTAGTTTGGTGAGACGCAATGGCATGGAGCCACTTGGTGTCACACAAGAGTGGAAATAACGTTGTAGTGACAATTGATACACAAAAAAGGCAGAAAGCGTTTCATTGTTTTGGTAGTGTCGAGACCAGAGAGACCAAGTCCAACACCTGAAGTATTTAGGACCAAACTCTGAGTCAAGAACAAGACCAATGTCAAGGGGGAGACCAAGACTGAAGAGAATAGAGAAGCATAGGTCTAGTAGTCACGCAGACTCATGCATGTTACTGCCCTACTGTTTTCTTTTTCTTTTTCAAAATAAATAAAGAAGTGAACCTTCCCTTTACCCCAGAACGTTCACCGCTTCACACTGGTAGTTTGTTCTATGCTCAGTCTTGGTCTCGCCCTTCGTCTTGGTCTCCACTTGGTCTCAGGCCCTGACTCAACGAGGGCACTTTGTTTTGGCCAGACTCAGGATGAGTTTACTTTGACAGGGCAAGACTCAAGACAGGAACCTCATTTCCTGCACTATCCAGATTTCATCAGCACATGTCGCCACTTCAATCGCACAATGTGAAAAAAACAGGCGTCATGATCGACGCAAGTCCACACGACCACTAGTGCAAACAGTGGGATTATGAGAGGGTTGCTATTTACCAGTGATGGGTCGACGAGGTTTCATGACACAGCATTGTAAGAGGTTTCATGAAACAGTGTCCTGATTTTCAGAGGCCACCAGAGGGCACTCAAGAGTTGTTAAATCTGACTGCAGACGGTACATATTTTCTCCACTTAGAAAACTTTTTGTTGCCCAAAACCGAGGGGAGGGCAAGACACAGCTTGTTCTGTCTTAAGGAATCACTTTGAAATTTCAGTATATTACAGGACAGGAGGCGCCAAACTAAAGTAAATCTCCGCCTTTGTATCCTGACCTTTACGGACAGGTGAAGAACAAGTCATAAACCATGTCTTTTTCCATTTTCTCTGGCCGTCTGATATCTGTTCATCATCAAACATATATAAAAAAAAGCGGCAGGCAGCTTCCATTGTGACGGCGACTCTCGTCGTCTGCATCAGATTAACTCAGTCGCCATGAATTCTTACAAGTCAGACGCCCTTGCACGCACAAATCAGCACATTTCACATCCTTTAATCTCGCTATTTGCTCATTAACGTTTCAGATGTTGCATGGCGAGGACAAACACGCATCAACCGCGGCTCATCCCGCGGCATCATTTTCATCCATTATCGCATCTTTGCCCCGGGTTTTGTTTGGTTTGCATCCTGAGTGGAAATGAGTTTCTTTTTCTAACTACACTGTCATTACCATCATCCACTTCACTGTCATCATCACCTCTATTGTTATCCGCCCCCATAATGGAGGTGTGAGTAAGTTATGTTTTTTTTTTCTTTTTTTTTTAAGCCGCCTCCCACCTCATGGCCTTTAGTGGCAGCCATTTAAGAATCAGCGGCGTGAAAAAGATGGTCATGAGAAAACAACTTGGTAAAGGTCACCGAGATAATTCTGTGAATAGGTGCTTGTCATTTGAAGCCAGGGGCAAAATCGACTTTTGGAAATGATTCATGACTAGTCGCATAAGAGAATAATGTGGGGAAGTTAATGGGCTTCCTATTTCATTTTAACTTTTTTAAAAAGTGCAGAGGAACAGTTGAAGCGCTTGGAAAAGGCACTTTGTTCATTTGAGTTTTAACTTTATTGATTTAATAATTTGAAAATATCTGTGTAGTAGTACAAACAATGGCCAACATATTGGTGGTTTTAATAGTAACACAATCCATCCATCCATCCATCCATCCTGCTTATCCATTGTCGAGTCGCAGCAGCTTCAGGAGGTCACGCCAAATGCCCTTCTCTCATATCATCTCTCCACCTGGTCCTGGGCCGACCCCTCGGTCTCCTCCCAGCTGGACGTGTCTGGAACACCTCCAAAGGGAGGCGTCCAGAGGGCGTCCTCGAGAGATGCCCGAACCACCTCAGCTGACTCCTCTCAATGTGGAGAAGCAGCGGCTCTACTCCGAGCCTCTCCTGAGTGACAGAACCTCTCACCCTATCTCAAAGGGAGACGCCTGCCACCCTTTGGGGAAAACCCATTTCAGCCGCTTGTATCCGGGACCTTGCTCTCTAGGTCATGACCCAAAGCTCATGACCGTAGGTGAGGGTCGGGACAAAGATTGATCTGTATATAGAGAGCTTTACCTTCTGGCCCAGCTCTCTCTTATGGACAACAGTGCGGCAAAGGGATTGCAACACCCCGAGATACTTAAACTTCTCCACTTGAGGCAAGATCTCAGTCCCAACCTGGACAGAGCAATCCGTCCCTTTCCGGTTGAGAACCATGGTCTCGGACTTGGAGGTGCTGATCCTCATCCCAGCCGCTTCACACCGACCCAGCGTGAGCTGTAGGTCACGCGATGATGAAGCCATCAGAACCAAATCATCTGCAAAGAGTAGAGACTGGACACCATCCTACCTTTTTATGGGAGACAACCCTACTTTGTTTATTTACGCATTTGTTTATATGCAAGGTTTTTGTTTCATAAAAACAATATCAGAAGCTGCAGATTCTCCTTGGCGTCTTTGCCGCCGAGGATTGGGGCAGTGAATGTTTCAAGCTCTGTCGATACCGAGACAGAGCACTGGCTAAGGGCCACTCTGGATTGAAACCTGTCATCCTTAGAAAGCAGTTTTCCTGGCAAACTGAAGAGTGGCGACATCGCTCCTTTGTCACTCGACTGCAGAGACGCAGCATCCACCACACGCCACTGTTGCACCCACCTGCTTTGTCCATCTGGAAAAGCCCCCGGTGTCACACGTCGCCCGCTATAACTGGTCACACATACATGCTCTGACTCATTCTAAGAATAGTGGAAGCCTGCAGGATGGAATTGACCATTCGACCATACAGACAGCTGTCCTACAGGAATTGGCATTTAAAACAGCACACGGATTCATCGTATTGCTGATAAGAGGGACCTTTTTATTAATATTAATTCCACGTTACAGTCCTCCTGGATCATTTCTGATAGAATTTACCAAGTTAATCCATTATGAAAAAGTGTTTTCAACTTACAAAAAACATGTGAATCAAATATTATCAAGCTCAGTTACACCCTGTAAAAGTCTGTTTTATGTCTAAATTATGAAATGTATGAATACGTCTTGCTGAAATGAAACTCTATGGGTGCGACTGGATCCATCACTGCTCTGTTTCAACAGCTTTTTCAGCAGAACCAATTGGTTGGAAAGAGCAAATAGCTAACTCATGTTTGACAACTGTTTCACAAGCGACTCTCAGCTCTGCGTCATACCCTCGAATGGTGTGGAGAGAGTGCATCAAGATAGTTTCCTGCCTCAGTGGATGATGAAATTGAAATTATATTTTAATAACGCTTCGCACATGAACACCCTTCGTCTTTCATGAGCTTGACTCGGAAGGCGTTTTGATGCTGTTTAGAAGTGTGCCAAAGTTGGATGTTGAATTTAGAGGATGGAACTTGAATATTAATAATACAAATCGAATTTATTTGACTTAATAGAAATTAATCAGATTTTAATATTTAAAACAAGAATGGTCAATTCAGTTGAAACTATAAACATACGCTTGAACGTCATGGTGGAAATGCCCCAGTTATGACTGCATTTTTTTGCCTTTTAAATGTACTGTTCAACTCTTTCGTTTTTTTTAACTTATACTTTCTATCCATCAATTTTATTTACTCTCCTTCATCATTGATGGTTTGGTTTTAATAGTACTCTGTATCATGATTTGCACCTGGAAATGAAGCGCTGAAAAATACAGTGTTATTTGGTTTGATCCATTATTTTTTTCTATCAGGGTTTGTGCTACATGTGAACAAGCGTGGTGCAAATGATTCACCACACCATCAGAAATTTTTAAAAAACTTTTCAAAGATGAATGCGGACTTGAACGTAATGGTACTATCCGTGTTTTACAACAAAAAAAACCTGAAAAAAAAACATCATAATAACTGTTCTAAAACTATCGTTTTTATTGTCACCAATTCAGTAAATATCAAGATTTTCTCGTGTTATCCATTGTTTCCCTATCGCCTCTTTATTTTCTGTGTCCCGTTCACCATTTTAGTTTTTAGGGTCATGAGGTGTTGCTGCTCCGCCACAGTTTCAAAGAATACTGGCCAAAACCCTGTGGTCTACAATCAATCCATCCAAGTTCACTTCTTAAAGTCCCAGCCTTAGTTTTATTGAAAAGGTATGGGGTATAAAAAGTAATAAAAGCAGGGATAAAGTGGTTAAACTTCAGTTGAAGTGCAGTCAGGATGTGTTTGAAGCCAGACATCTGTGAAATACTTCTCCACTTAAGCGGCAAAGTTGTACACGGTGTTGACAGGAAAAAAAAAAACAAAAAAAACATAACACTGTTCTTTGAAAACTGCAGAAATTCCAAAGTTATCATCCGGAAACAACTTCCCTTTAACTGTCATAAAAACATAACGTGGTATCGCCCTGACTCAACTGTCTTCATCTCCATCAAAGTCTCCGCCTGATGGTTTATTTTCTCCCCTCCTTCTGTTTTGTAATTCCGAACCTCCTCCCTGCACTCATCCTCTCAGCACGGTGATTTATCCCTTCATCTCCGGAGTGTCATTGAAGAGAGCTGTTTGGATCTCCAGACTAATAACCGTTGCAGAGACTGAGACGCGATAATGTTATTTACTTCCTGGCTAAACTGCAAGGAAGCTGCGTGTTTCTAACCCTGGCCTTGGACTCCTGCAGCAATATCCAAGCTGACCGCCTGAACGTCCGGCCTTAAGGTCACGCAGTGGCTCAGCTCTTGATCTATATGTCTTGATAAATTTTAAGAAATAGATCAATGAAGCTAAGGCTGTGAGTTAAGAGGGTTTAAATGAGGCGACTGCGCTGGATTCCGAATGATGGCGGATGAAGGGAAAGGCATGCAAACACACACTGACTGGCCTCTAGCATCACTGTCCTGCCACGTGAGGCGCTTTGAATCGTACGATTAGAGTGGGTCTTTGTTGCCGGAATATGCCCAGATTAAAAACCCCCCATTGATGTCCATGCGTCGCCTGAATGGTGATAAACCTCGGCGAACACAGCGCTACCTTGTTGACTTGCATGTGAAAATGACTTTGCCATCAGCAGCAGTTTTAAGGTTAAAAGGAGATTGCGCGGGAAAGGTGAGAATAATCCGTCATTACTCTTATCTCTTGAAGGAGCACATCAATCCACATGCCTGCACACACACACACACACTTGCACGCAGCAGCGAGTGAGAGTCACATATTGTTTTGGCTACAGGCTACAACTGGTTCGAGCTGGATTTAAAGCTACAGCAGCGGAGTTTTTTTTTTTTTCCTCCTGCTTTCACTAAGCTACGGCACTGACTTGTGCCATAAAACTCCTCATCCTGGAAATGGTTATCGCTCCCTGAGTGCTGACAAAGAAAAAAAAAAAATCACCTCCGAGTCCTTTTAAAAAACAGCGTATAATTTCCAAATAGCACCTGATCTGGTCGGCGAATCCACGGGGTCATAGTTCACAGCCCGAGAGAGGGGTCCTCATTGTTACCCGCCACTAGCACCCTGCTCTTCGCTGCCACCTCGATTTTACTGGCTTTAAGGGCTTTTTGACTACGAGTCATGTTTATTTCATTGTCCTATTTTATGGCACCACTGTTCCCCTTTTAACCCCTGCCTCCTCACACGCAACTAAATGTTCTGGCTGTACACAGGAGAGTTAGTTATGGAGGTAATAAATACTCGACGACCTCCGCTTCCTCTAGGAATCTGTGCTAATCGGTGTCCAGTGCCAGGCGGAGACTTTGCCCCGGAGCTCCTCAATATCTTAGTATTCATGGATGCGTTCCTGAACTTCCCAGCTAATCTTTATCGGGCGTTGCATTTTAAACGTGCAATGATTGTTTTTATCAGCATATATATTTTATATCGCCATCATTAAGATGTTCTTCTAAACAGGACTGAGGAAGCAACCATGGCTGTAAACTTGGAGGTGCTGATCCTCATCTTTTTTGATGATAAAGTTACCTACCTACCTTTCATCCAGGCTGAAGATGTGAATGAGTTAAAGGCGTATTCCATGAAATAGAAGTCAAGAATCAGAGAGTATGAAAGGGACAAGTTTGAAGGTCCAGGGGGCACCATGACCTTCAAACATGTCCGATCCGGATGCCCCCTGGACGCCTCCCTGGGGAGGTGTTCCGGGCATGTCCTATCGGGACCCGAGACCCCGGGGAAGACCCAGGACTCGCTGGAGAGATGATGTCTCCGGTCTGGCCTGGGAACGCCTCAGGATCCCCCGGAAAGAGCTGGAGGAGGTTTGTGCGGATCGGGAAGTTTGGGCTTCCTTGCTCCGAATGCTGCCTCCGCGACCCGACCCTGGATAAGCGGCAGAAGAAGGTGAAGGTGAATAGCTACATTCATCTTAAATTCAAATGTGGCCTTTACTGATCCAGAATAATAAAATAAAATAAAATAAAATAAAATATTTTTGTGTAAATTCTAGGTTCCCAATAAAAGCCTTTGTGGTTTACGACAGATAAAAATGGTCATCCAAAAAATATTTGTCTTATGGTGTCATGGTGCCTTAAGTTAAAGGGGGAAGGACCCACGTATTTTTTCATGAATGAATGAATTTATTTCCACACAAGAAAATGACAGCAATCTTGTGTTTAAAACAATGCTGCAGGTTCATGAAAAAATAATGATGTTCTCCCCTTATTGAATAAGAATCCGCTAGAAATGTCAGAGCGTCGGGTGAAAGTTGTTTTGGACTGTCAGTAAACAATGTCTCCAAAAAAGTGTGATATTATGGCCAGCATGCAGCCCCGTGCTCCATCACTCTATCCAGAGGCAACATGTGAACTGACAGAGACGGATGCTGTGAGGTGGAGGCGCCGTCGGCCTCCTGACAGGAGAGATAATGGCCTGTACAGCGTGGCTGGTTCTGATGACTGACTGGCTCCTGGGACACACCAGCATTTTATACTCAGCAAGGAGAAAAAAACACAACAACTCCCACCTTATTTTCATTGCAAATATTTAATCTTTTTTTTTTTTTTTTTTCCACAAGTCATCAGATTTGTTTACTGATCAGTGGAGCCAATAACATGAGCGATGCAAAGCTATGTTCCGGCTGGGAATGTTAGAATTATTAAATGATGATGTGCCAGACGTGACAAACAACTTGCAGAGTGTGATGCGCTGGGTGCGATAATCACAGCAGTGGAAAATATGAAATAGAAATACGCCGCTCACCCCCATCCATTTTGGATCCGAAACACTGCTGTAATACTGATGTAAGAGACGAGAGGCATAAAATAAAAGCCTGGCTGCTGGGAAGATGTTACCCAATCTACAGCTCTCTGTGTAGATACCGAAGAAAATCCATGTGATTTTAAAGCATGACTTGGGCTGGAATAATAATACATTGTATATATGTCTCCTTTCTTAAGCTGAACTGTAAGCAAAACTCTTCAACTATTTAGGTCAGTTCATTCATTTAGATAGAGATTTCGATCGATCCTTGCTTTTCTTTGACTCACTCACTCCTCCCCGAAGTCATCCGTAACACTCACCTCTCTCTAGTTTCGCTCTGCGCAATTGCTCCGCCTGATGGGATGGGACCTCAGGCACCTGCCACCGTTCCTCATTCCCGCTCCGTCCACCTCCAGCCCTTTCTCCGCGGAGACCTTCTCTCCTCCTAATAAGCGTCGGTAGCGACACCTTTCTAGACTTGGCACAAAAAAGAAGCTGCTGACAAAAGTGATACCAACAAGCTGAGCCAGAGGGGAGCCTTGGGAGGCGTCGCCAAGTTGGTAGCACCATATGACACATACTTTTTCGTGAACTTTCTTATTGTTGCGATGCTGAGGGTCAGCGGGGAGACGGACTGTATGGATCTATCGTGGCCTGCTTTGGCAAAGGCACCAGTACCAGAGACACCAGCTGCTTCTGCTTTCACCATCATAGCTTTACTTTCTTTTTTTTAATTTTCTGCTTTGGAAGGAAGATCACTTAATTAGGATCTCAAAGGAGCCTGAACTGTTGTTTGAAGTCGACGCGTCATGTTTTTATTAAATGGGGTTGTGTTCATTTTTGGGCGACTTGAGCATTCTCACTTGATTTGAGGTGCAGTGTTGGGTAGAGGTCAACCTGACTGTAGCTCCGTCTTTGTCTCAGGAGAGCAATTGAAGGCGTGTATTTTCAATTGCTAATATACTCTCAAGTACTGGCCTTTTGTCGTCCAAACCTGCTTTTTGTTTTGTTTCTTCTTTCTTTCTCCACATCAGCGCCTCGGCTTTCATCTCCAGCTTCCCCCTGTTCCAGACTCTTGCTTCCTCCGTGTCACTTCTGTTTATATTTCCCTTCCCTTTGTCTCTCTCCGGAGTAACACTCTTGCCAGTGTGTGCAGACTTCAGAGGAAGTCTCAGACAGGTCTTTCACTGTGGCTTCACCAGGTTACGAGGGAAGACATGTTGCCTTGTTGAACTTCATTGTGTTGTGGCGGGACACGTTTCGTGGCACGTCCTTTGCAACACCGTCTTTCTAGTCTGGGGAACGATTGTAATTGCCTGGTTGAGTCTGGTTCAAGTCAGCAGCACGTCTGGCGGTTTTGGGTTTGTCTCTACTGCTGAGTTTGAGACAACAGTGAGAGACCTTGTTAAACTCGTGCTCCAGTCTCTCTTGATGTGGAGGGACTATATTTTTGGCAACAGATGTCTTTGATAAACGGAAGCATGATTTTTCAGACCCATTTGAAAGGACTCATTTGAATGACAGCAAGGCCTTAAATAGTTTCCGCTTCCCCGGGTGTCACATGAAGAAGAATAGCTTCAAACTAAAAGCAGATTTCTTTGTTTAGGTCAGCAGTATTTGAGGCATCTGGTGCTCTGGTTGTCAGCCAAGGGCTCATTAAAATGTGAAACACCTTCTGCAGAGCGCAAGGCTTGAGACCGAGATGAAGCCGTGGGTTGAAGGAGTTCAGATCGAAGCCACACTGACTATTTTTTAGGGTCTAGCCAAAGAGGGTAAGGATGTTTGGTGATGGTTTTTGTGACTGATACAAGGGCGAAAACCAATGTTAAGGAGCCAGTGTGACCCTAACAGAACTTTGTTATGGTTCAAGATGCGATGAAAGAGTCACAGGAGGCTGGAGCTAGTCAAATCCAACAATTTAAGAAATAATACAAAAATATACTACAAATGGCGTCACCGAACCGGGAGAAGAAAACAGAAAATAAATCCAAACCGGGAAGAGTCCACAACGGAATGAGTCCAAACAAAGAGCGTCACCGAATCAGGAGAAGGAAGGAAGGAGGGAGGAAACAAAACAGAAGTCAAGAGAACAAAATAAAAGCGGAATCATGACAAACTTGAAAAGTGCATAAGCAAACGTCAGATTTGGGATGTTAAGGAAGAGAGACACATGTCAGGGTTGAATCCAGGGCTTGACTTAGACCGTCAGTTTTCCGCTCATGGGGTTTGGTCTCAGCAAAAAGATTTCACCGAGCATCATCGTACCTTGGGATCTAGACGTAAGAACCCAATAAGATAACAGGGCCGATATATTCTTCTTCTCATTTATCTCATTCCCTTCAAACATCAAAATAAATTGATCTGTTTTGGTCTTGGTCAAAAAAAGGTTGAAGGTTGCAGCCTTCACCTCTGTAGAGTCCAGGACTCGATGCTCGGCGAGGACCCTGGGGTCAAGCCGGAGATCCAACTCAGACACCGTGGGGAAGCAACACGGAAGTCAACTGAAGAGGAGAATGAATGAGCTAATTGCTTCCAGTGGATTTTGAAATCGAACTCTCGTCCCAGATGAACAGCCAGACGGCTCGCAGATGGAATATTGATGACAATGGCAAAAATAAGGGAATATGAACCCGAGATGTGATCAATAGAAAAAAGCCACAGATATGGGCAGGACATATCTCAGCAGGCAACGCACTTCCCCCCACCCCCGTCTTCTCAGATCCATACTCACCTGCCGCGAGTTTAGAAGTGCTGAGATGCACAGATGTCCGGTTGTCCAGTTCGCACTGGATTTACAACTGGACTTTATGGTTTTAATGTGGGATATCTTCACTGGACGGGTGTGAAGTTCATGCAGTCTTCAAGAGTCTGAAGATGAATGCTAATACACCACATCCTATGATGAAATGTACGATCATCTGATAGCGGGAATGGCACTGAAAATTGAGTTCAGTGTTTCTACTGTGTTTCTACTTTTGTTTTTTTTTCTTTACTAAAATGATCTTCTAAGCTTCCACTTGCTTTTTGAAGTTGAGTCTTTAAGGCGTTACATTTAATATCTATTTATTCCAAACATGATGTTTACAGTATCTGTGCCTGAGATGTGCCATTATGAGGCATATTTTCATGAATAAAACCTAAGATATTAAGGAAGGAGGCAGGTCGGGGATCAACTGTGGGATGGTAACACTTGCCCAAGCACATACGTTCAAGTGGTTAGAAATTGACTGTGTGTTGTTGTTGGATGTCCTCAGCTGTCCACATTTTTATCGGCGTTTATTCCAAATTGTTTCCAGAAATGTGCTTGGTTTCAGCATGATATTCCCTCCATTAGCTTGGTCTCTCAACAAATAAGTGAGAAAAAGATTTTACTGGAACTTCTATTTTGGAAACTATCGGACAAGAGACATAATATTGACTTTCAGGAACTGAGTTTATTGGTGGAAATTGGGTGCTTGGTGGAAGTCTGAGCTCTCAGAGTGCAGATATGGATGTGTGAGTTCTTGTTGGAACATATATAGCATATCGTGCATAAGTTCAGGGTGTCCATAAAGACTCTTTACAATGCACTACACACTGACTTATTAAGATGACTTGACCAGATTTCTTCTATTGCATTCAGTCTGCATCAAAGTTTGCAGTCACATGTGAATGTGTGTGGAAACATGCAACTGAAATATTGGTCCACTTTTCTTCTACGAGGCATCACTTACTGCAAATGCTTACCTTGACCTTCTGATCTCCACGATTTGACCTTCAACCAACCATCATTTTCCATCAGTGAGCACCACAACAGCGACTTAATCTTCGTCACTTCCTTCCATCAAACATTTCCAGACCGGAGAACTTACAGGAATGGGTCGATTCCTTGGAATAATAATAAATAAAAGGTAAAAAGTAAGGTTACAGTTTGGATCGGGGAACCCATATTGACTATTAATAAGCCTATTTACTGTCAATAACCAGTATTGTGTTGTTATGTAGAGTGAATCTTCAGTGACCATTCCAGGGTCATATATAAACAGGCTTAACAGTGACTTATAATGATGAATTACAGGCGTATATGTTGCTAATACACACTTGAATAAGACGTGTATTAATGGTAATATATGTTCCCTACTCTAAAGTGTAACCAAAAAAAAATCGACGACAAAAAGGTCATCATCCATTATTTATTTTTAACTTAACCCATGTGGTAATGTGGTTCTGATGCTCCAAAAAGCAAAGCAATACATTCATAAATTTGTCATTTGCTATTCATTATTTCTGTAGCCGCTGACAAAAGATTCGGGGCCTCTGTCATTCTTCTTCCATTCTCTGAATGGGATTCGTCATCGCCGCCTGACTCACTACTGGCTGCCATTTGCTCTCATCTTGATATCGGCTCAGAAAGAATCAATTTAAAACGGCGATGCATGATCCTGCCTCACTATTTTCACTTTGCTCTTCTCACTACGCTGCCTCTTTCTCCTCCATCGGCATTTCTCTGCCGGCTCCACGGCGCTGCTCGCTCATGTTTACATATAGCTCGATCCAGCACAACAAAATAAACTATTCCTGCCTGCAGCTTATATTCTTGTTCACGTTGTTCTGCCTTGCTTTTTCTGACTCACTCTTGAGCTCTCCATTTTTCCCCCCATCATCCATGGCTCTCATATATATATGCAACTGCATTTAGAATCTTGAAAACAAGGGTTTCTCTCTGCTTTATAGTGGCTTTGTTCTGTATTGTTAGTCAGCTTGAATCGTGTCTTCCATGAATGACTGAAGGCGGGGAATAATTGACCATGTTTTAAAGACAATAGCTTTTTTTTTTGGTTGTTCTCTCACGGATCAGATGGAAACTGTTGAGTTCCTTCGGTCCATCCTTGACCCTCTTCAGTGCTCTTGAGCAGTCTCACTTTACTCTCACTGTCAGTCTGAAAAATGGACCCAGAGAAGCCATTTTGTTGCTGCAGAATGATATAAATCTATAAAATCTGGCTCCGTTTGATTTATGCACACCATTAGCAGGGAATAGTGTTCTATCATAAGTACCATCTCTGTCTGGAGGCTGTACGTGAAACCTAAAGCCACACTTGTGCAGACAGATTTGTATAACCTGAGCTGCGCGGCTGGATCACGAGAGCAGTAATTATGACAAACAACAAGTCCTTCGTGTCCTTGAAGCCCAACACAAACATTTCCTACTGATAGAAGCTGTTCACGGCTTGACAAAGACACAAATCGAGTCACGTTTTTTACTGCCAGAAAAACGAATATTGCTGATGTGGTGCAACCTCAAGGTTAGGTTTCGCTGTCGAAGCAACTGCAATGTTAAAGCTCAATTCTAAACACAGAAATAAAGCAAGCGTGAGTGTTTTTAATAACCTCGTGTGGATTATAGTATCGAAGCAAAATGCATTTTACTGTTGCCTTAAAAATGAACCATTTGCCATGGCATCAAGTTGCAGCACACAACAAGACATATTGTGTTTGGCCCAGAAAACTCTCTGTATCTGCCTGCTAAAAACAGAACATGACATTAATAGTCTTTTCATCCTGATTCACGAAAATATTTCACAAATATTATAACAGGCAGAGGTACACAGTGCTAAACTACTCTAGTCATTGACAATAAAAATGGCAAGTGGTTTAGAGATGGATTCAGGATGCTAGAACAACACAAATTGCAAAGTATTTTCAAGCCGAAGTCAACCTTTCTGTGTCACATATTGACGCATAAGGCATCCAACCGAAGAACATATTCTGCCTTTGACGTCATATCCTGACGCTGTAGGTACCGCGTCACCTAAAGGAAAAACGGAGATTGGGTTAAACATTGATGGTGCTCCTTTGCTTCTGTAAAGTTGTTTCATTTGGTATATAAAGTGCCTCAAAGTTGAAGTATGTCTCAATACCTGATATAAGTTTGTGATTGCTGGGAGCAGTACCACACTCAGGAGGAGTTTTAGAACACTCCCTTTCGGAAGTAGCATAGGCTAATGGACTCTAAGTTGCCTTGAGACAATGATCATTTCCAACTAGATAGACTTGAACATCATGCTCTTAAATCTGAATGTCAACATTCAGTCCAAATTCAAATGGAACACCTGAGTTTATTAAACACGGTGTACAATCATATCGTTCAACTGAAACAACTTTCAATAGACTGTGGTGACGAAATGAATTTAAAATTCACGATTTTCGCTCACGAATGTAGGGTTGCTCCAAGAGCGCTTTACTGAAAAATACAGTGAAGCTAGCGCCACTATTTGGTCTGGTTCAATTCACAGTTAGGGAAACACCTGTTTCTCTCTTTAGATAAGATCCGGTGTCCTTCATTTGTCCCACAGTGGGGAAATTTAACGTGTCACAACAGCCATAGTCAATGACGACAAAGATACAAAGACGCCCAAAACATGAAAGAAAGCATTACCATACATAAAAACACAAAACTACGAAAACATAGTCTGCAAACTTTGGTTGATTTGTTCTGTATTTTTCATGTGAAATTATCAGCATAGCAAAGGATGCATTTTCTCAGTGCTTTGCTGGTTTTTATGTGGCGCTCATTTGGATTATGAACATTTTTTGTTACTTGGAGTGAAACGATTGAGCATAAAAAAAGTGTCTAAAGACGCACTTCTCTGTCTTCTGTCATTTCAGTGAGAGAGGAGAACGTGGCCACTTTCCGCGGGTCGGAGTACTTTTGCTACGACTTGTCTCAGAACCCCATCCAGAGCAGCAGCGACGAGATCACACTGTCCTTCAAAACCTGGCAGCGGAACGGCCTCCTCCTGCACACGGGAAAATCTGCAGACTACGTAAACCTGGCGCTGAAAGATGGGGCCGTTTCACTCGTCATCAATCTGGGCTCGGGGGCCTTCGAGGCCATCGTTGAGCCAGTCAATGGAAAATTCAATGACAACGCCTGGCACGACATAAAAGTCACACGCAACCTCCGACAGGTAATCCAGGGTAAAAGTGACGGACAGTGTTTGAATTTGGGAGGATTTTCTTTATTTTGCCCTAGACTAGTTGCTTTCAAGAGCTTGGAGAAACAGTACTGACATTATATCATCACATCGCCATATTTCAGGACATCAATAATAAAAAAGTCTCATACTATTGGTTAACTTTAACATCGATTAATTTCTTTTGTTTTCATTTCATTCCTTGTTTTCAGGTAAACTAAAGCAAGGCAGGAAAGTTCAGGGACTCTGTCCTCTAGAATTCCTTGCGGTATTGAACTTGTGTTTCCGGTGTCCTTTTAAAGAAAGTTATCTGATAATGTTGTTTTGCATTCACCTAAGCCGGCACTTCTGTCAAACGCTGTTGCTATCTCCGGTTTTAATGCCGTGTATAGGATATAGACTTTCACTGTGAACCCAGGCAGAGTGTCCGCAGTTTCGAGCAAGACATTAATACAGTACTTAAAGCAGCTGGGAAGAAAAAAAAAGACATGGAAATCTGCTGAATTTTAATACCAAATTGCCGTATATCTAGAGGTGCCCTTTTATGACTAACATTCATAGGTTGCTTTGCTTTTACTTCACATTAAGTGCCCTTTTGAAACATAACAGTCCACAGTGGAGCCAGTTTGCAGGTTAAGTCGGACCTCGAAATTGTTCTCATTTGCTTTGCTGTTGGTGCAAGATCAGATAAACACCCACTGATTCGATTTGAACCGTTGATGTGAACCTTTTGTGGAGATTTGCTTATTTTCTCTCTCTAGTCTTCTGCTCCACAGTTTTCTGACTCACGGGGAAAGCTAAGTTCTCCAAAATCTTAAGTGACACAGGCAATGGGAAGAAATAGGAGGTTATAGATGAGTATGATTCTGTGCGCTGGATTAACTCATGAACTGTCCAATTCTTGATGCAGCGCTGCTGCATGGAAAGCCACTTCGACATGGGTGATATCAACCTTGGTTTAGCTCGATGAGTACTACATTTTTGAGTACTGACACTGAGTTTTTGTTGACTTGTGCACACTTACAACTTACTAGTAAAGCAAAAACTGTCACTTGTACTACTAGTCGAGCCAGAATAGGTTCACTGCTAGCACTTATATTCTAAATAAATTTTTTTTACTTGTGCCACTGGTCACCCTTATACGCTAATAAATGGGCTGTTGGAAGTGACTCGGTTTGAGTTACTTGTACTCCTAGTAGAATTCAAAAAGTAGTCACTAGTACATATTTAAGATTCATTTGCAATGCTGTTGAATTGTCTACGAGTAGAGCATTTTGCTTCCCCTGTATGTTATGGTCTCGTAAGAGTGCGCAAAAGTCTTCACCAGTAAAACTGGTTTATGTCTACAAGAAGTTCTAGTAGCTTCACTAGTAGCACAAGCAGACAGTTTTTGTTTCACTAGCACAAGTAATAAAACCTAGACCTGCACTTGACGTATTGGTAAACCTAATGCAAATGGAGAGGCAGGGATTATAGCCAAATTCCGCTCTTTGATAGGTTCAAATATTATATTTTCAATAGCCAATTGGAAGCCAGAATTCATTTCCCCCCATTTATAAGCATTCAATGGTTAGTTCACCAGTAGCAGAAATATGCCAAGTAGTGCTACTATTAGCTGTAATAGTAGTAGATGTGACAATTTTTAATTTGCTATTAAGGTGTACTTGCGGACTAGTCAACCAGAACTGCATACTAATAGTCATAATGTAGTACTTGTTGAGCTAAAGATTGAACGGCTTTCCATACCTTTGTAATTCGTTTTTTGTCTGAGAGTCAACTCCAGAGTAGTTTAACAGCTAGTCCACAGGTTGCTTACCTTCACGCCGCCCTGTCTTTCAACGTCATCTTCTCTCCTCTTTAAAGAACACGTTTTATTTGAAAACAAGGGTGAATAAACTCTACAATATTTGCAGGGATTCCCGCCATCCCGCTCAAATTTTCTTGTAGACAAGGCGATCTTACCGTGTTTTATTTTTCTTGCAGGATGTTGAAAATTTGGTTCGGATGGCACCAGGGCTACGACAGTGAATCTCTGACAAATCATGTAGCGTTTATTCCCCAGGAAACTAACTCATCCATGATAGAAGCCATGTTTTACCACTAACCAAGATCTAACCAACTAATGTACTAACATCCGAATTCTTCATCATTGGTTTTCATTTATGTTTTCTGTCCATCCTTATTAACAACCTTTTTTGTTCACTATTCTTTTGATTTCCTTTCTTCCCCTTTTTCTGGAAAGCAATCAGGCATTGGACACGCTATGGTAAACAAACTACATTGTCTGGTAGATATCATTCTTATTGTCTTTTTTTTGGGTTTGCCGTGTGTCCCCTCCCCTCTCTTCTTTTATTTGTTCTCTTTGAGTTCCATCCTAGACACTCTTATCAAAAAATGAGGAGATGGGTTTGTATTACCGGGCAATTCTTTCTTCGCTTCTTCTCAATTTCTTCCCTGACCTGCCAACAACCTTCTTCTTTACCCCACAAAACCCCATTCAGTTTTTTTTTCACTTTGGCTTTTAGTTAAAAAAAAAAAAGAAGCTTTTTATAATTTTTTTTTACACATTACTATAGATTTCTGATAACAAATTGACCTCTTTGCCCTTACCGGGGCAACTATTACTATTTTTTTTTATTTTTATTTTTTTATTTGTTCACACAAAAAGTCCCCATTTTTTGTGAGGACTGTCGTCCAGAACTGACAGAAGCTTTCCACAATCCCAGCAAAGACGGGGACCTCGACACCGAGCCCTAAAAGAGAAAACCAGAAATGGCAACCCTTTACCTTCATTGCGGGAGCTCTGACAGTTGTTTCAAACTCACTACGGCGCATGGCATGCCCACACCTCATCAGCCTCTCCAAAACCATCAACCCTGCCATTCAAATAACCACTAACACCCATTGACTCACCCTCCTCCCATCACTTCTCACCCACTCTGCCCTCCCCGTGTGCGATTTGGTAGCATGCTGGTGAAGGTGGTGTTTGTGCTGATCTCGATCTAGCCCTGAGTCCATATGCAACTGCAACAGTTCCGAGAATAAGGATCCTGATCTTTGATATGGGCCTGACCCGATGCCATTGAAAACATGACTTCTGAAGTTAGCCCCGATCAGAGATTCGACCAAACTATTCTCTGTAACTGTTTGTGTGTGGGCCCGGATCTTGACTGCATGAACTGTCCTGCGTGGCCTGCTTCAGCTTGTATGGCAACATCAATCCGATTATTTCCCTCTCATGTCCAGTTACATGTTTTTAATTTGCCTTCCAACTGTGATTTCCTTGGTTTGCACTTGTGTCGTGTGGAAAAACCTCCCTTTGTTCTGCATGCATGTGGGTATACAGACGTGCGCAAGGATGTTGGGGCGGACGTGTGCGAGCGGATGTGTTGTCGGAGCGTGTGCTTTTGTGTGTGCGTCTGCAATAAAAAAAATGAACCCCCAAACCTAAGACAAGTGAAAGTCCTTGGTTTGAACATTGTACTAACCCTCCCCCCGACCTGAAATATCAAAACCAAAAGATCCATTCTCTTACCCCCATCAAAGATAAAGAAAATATGCCGCTTCCATATTTTCTTTACCTGTCCTGTGAATCCTACGGCAAAAAAAAAGGTCCATTTACAGCCAAACGCGGTCTGGTCCAAACTATTACGACAAGGTATCACGAGAACAAATCGTGTTGGAACCCAAATAGTCGTCCTCATAATTTCCAATGCAGACCAAGGAAGGAGGTGTGTTATAGACTCGACAACCGATCTACTCTCGGAGTGTAATGGGTCGGCTTTGGCTATGTGTTACCCCTCGACAGGTGACTATTTCTGTGGACGGGATCCTCACCACGACAGGCTACACCCAGGAGGACTACACCATGCTGGGGTCCGATGATTTCTTCTATGTGGGTGGGAGTCCTAGCACTGCAGACCTCCCTGGATCCCCAGTGAGCAACAACTTCATGGGCTGCCTAAAAGAGGTGAGAGACGATGATGGTGTGTGTACATTTAACACGTTTGTTGGCATCATATCGAAGCATGAAGACCAAGAGGTTCACTGGTATTTCAACTCTCCAACTGTTTCCTTGTTTAGCTTCAGACACATCAGGATAGGTAGACGACCAATGAGGGTCATGGATGAGGACATGAAGAGGTTAGGTGGAACTAGGTCGTGACGTGTAGCTGTACGGGGGACACAAACGTATATGTGGAGTCATTGTCTCAAGTTCAAGAGTTTATTATGTTGTATATGTTCACGAATACCTCTGAAGGGAATGAATAGTAGATCAAAACAAAGTGAGGAGAAACAAGCGTCAAAAAGAACAAATGTGGGGCTGAGGCTCACACACTGGTGGCACTGGAACAAAAAACGATTAAAAAAAAAAAAAAAAATCACAACCAAAAGTTCACATGAGCAAATCCCGACAGGACGAGTGGAAAGAATAGGACAATTGATTCCAGTCAAGCGTGAGAGTTCAGGGAAGGTGACGTGAAATACTGACATCACTCAGGATTAAATGTCTTTTTTTTTGTATCCCAAGCACCTTTAAACGGTCTGGTGAAATTGCTACAGACAAATCAGATTGCATTTTATTCGGACGTTCTTGAAGTACGTATGTGAGAGTGATGTGATACTGCTTTATACTGCAATAGGCGGAGCCGAGGTGGTCACTACTCCCAGGAACTATCATGATAGCCTTCTGTGTTTTTGAGATTTGAATGGGAAAACCACTCAGTCATCTCCATTTGGATTTAAATATTCAAATAAATAACATAATAATATTATAATAATAAATAATACAATACGGATTGCCGTTCTGATGTCATGGAAACTACACACCCGTGTGTTTGATCGCAGTACAACATGCTTTACATCAAATGAGGACTTGAAAGTGAGGGCGCGTTCTTCATGTTTGGCGCGCGCTGTGAAAAATAACCACATTTTTAGATAATGATTTGTTAGTCATGAGGCTGCACCGCCTGTGCGTGTGGGAGTATACGGTCCTTTCTCATGTAAGTATTGCACTTGTTTAGAATAAGGTCAACGGAGAAATAATTTCTATTCATTTGTGAATAGCGATGCCACACTAACTGTATGCAAGCAATGCTTTGAATTCATTTGCATCTGTTTACTCGTGCGGGGAGAAGAAAACTCTATTCATTGTAATTCCACGCGCAGAAGTTAATGAAAAAGCAATACAATTAAAGCTGCTGAGTTGGCTCATCCAGTATCAGACTTCTATTATGGCCAACTCAACTGCGTAATAACATGCTGCCGACTCTGAGAAAATAGTCCGAAACTCCTTCCGTCGCGTGTGATCCGGCATCTCACGAATGCCTCCAAAAATACATCCTGAAATACAACGTATCATTGAAGTTATTGGCTTGGCACCTTCAGGACCGTTTGAGCGTTTTGTACAGTAAAGACAGAAAAAAAGATGCGTGTCCTCTCATTTACATACCTCTTCTCCTGACCTATTCAAATTCCGTCTCAGGCAAACTAATGATAGCATGGAGACCGCCGGAGGCGTCGCGCGGATGAAAGAAGCAAATGTTTTCCTAAATTTCTATTGGAGTCACGGCAGTAGCCTAATGGTTTTTAATTAATGCTTGGGACTGTTATTGACTTTCTGTGTAGACTTTGAAGAAGTAAACGTGTCTTAAATGTTCGTGTCCGCCATCCCCCTTTTTATCTATGGAATTGTTATGTTGCCTTTAAAGTTGGGACATATCATTGCCGCTCAAAACACCTTCCAAAACTGTTCCAAGGGTAAAACTACACAGCAGGTATTTAAAGTAAAATATAAAGGGAGCTAAATACAAATCACGTTGGGACCTTTGAAGCATTTAATTATGCGTCTCCTTTAGCCTTTACTGCCATTCGGCGAGTTTCATTTACAAAGCCACAGGAGAAAAGTTCACCTGTGCTTATTTTGAAGATTAATGTCTGCATAAAAGCAAAGGAAAAGAGAAGTAGCCAGCCATATACCTGCTGTAGCAGGGAATCACTCTTCACTTTCCATTTAAAATCACATTAAAATGCACTTGTTTCTTCTGAGATTAGGTTAGATCCATGAGTTTCTAGATCTGTGCTTGCTTGTCTTTAGTTGCATTGCCTTTATGGAAGATTAACAGCTGCTTTGCCACATGCTGCAGCAGCGACACCTCAAAACATTCTCACTGGCAAGAGTCCTGAATGAAAAAAGAGCAATGGTGTTAAGTGATGTACTGTTTATATATCGTAAAGTCCGGACTATAGAGCACACTGGAATATTAGACCATCCATCCATCCATCGTCGTCCGCTTATCCGTTACCGGGTCGCGGAATATTAGACACACCCACAAAATGTATGAAGGAAAATAGCTCTTGTTTATACATAAGCCGCACTGCTCTGTAAGCCGTGGGTGCAGAGGTGCTGTCTGTAGAAAGGTCAGTGGTGTACCCGGCTTGAAAATGCATGAGGATCACTTCTAAACTAGATTACGGGCTCCAGCATGGAGACTGACTCATGAAACAAACTGGACAATGTTCTGAGTCATGAACTCCTCACATCTTTTATTGACATTAAAGTGCTCAAAATACGCTGTTCGGACACCACAACTGGTCTCAGCTGCTGCTTCTCGTCTCCGGTCCTCCAGGAGATCGGCTCTGTGGGTGGCGCTGCGGACACATGGACGAAAACAATCCATTTTGAGCACTTTAAGGTCAATAAAACACCTGTGATGTCATGGGTTTGATGTGACGAGGCTCAATATTTTGGTCTTTAAATGTCTTTAGCCTGTAATAACCCATACATATGAAGCGATTCAAAAGTTCCCAGCTTTCCATGGTGGCTCCGTGAAAGGTCCGTGACTGGTTCATGACCGCTCCTTTCATGGACTACTGTATATTAGCTGTGTCGACTGCGAGAAATAAGCTGTGAAAATTACAGTACATTTTTGAGTCACTCACAGTATACATTGACACACGTTACGCTCACCACCATACTTTTCATGCGTGGATAAAACTGTACCATTATTAATAGAGTCATGCATGGGGAAGCAGAAAGAGAGGAGTGCTGCTAATGCGCAGTAAAATAGAAACAGAGGACGACTGACAGATGATTCAGTCTTGGTGGTGTTCCACGTTGCCATGTAGATCCTGTAGCTCAGATGTTGATGATGATGATGAAGATGACATGTATATATATATATAATAATGCTTTATTTAAAAGACATTTTTCGCAAAATGAGCATAGCCAGGTACGTGACAAGTTCATTTTACAATACGACCCTATGTTTTTTATGTTTGTCTTATATACGTGAAAATATTGAGTCGTGTTCAAATCATATGGTTGTTAAGGGCTTTATTTCTTGCTTGTAACTCTGCATTTTGTCCTACAAAACTATTTAATAGCAGCAAATCCTGTTTGTAAACAGTCACATCTGTTTAAAGTCACAGCTTAGACTTGAACAACAGATGCAACACTCCCACTAACAAAGCAAAAGGCTTCGCCTCTGTTAAAAAAGAAGCCTCTTTATATCACCTCCAGGCTTTGGATGCTTAAATTTGACTTAAAGGCAGCATTATTAATGGGCCAGCTTCTGATGTGAGGACTGCATTTTTCATCTCGGGCTGTGATGCGTGAAGTGGTTTTATCTTCAGTTTCCAATTTTATCCGAGTGGGTGTGAGTCAGCCTGAGTCGGCCCTCGAGAGTGAGCACTGGTTGGACAGGGGCATGGAGGTGATTCACCATGTGCCCGAGCGGTGAGAGAACGGCGTTGCCCTCAGATGCTCCATCAGTCGCCGCTCTATTAAGCAGGCGGCGTGCCACCTACTCTCCAGGACAATAAATGAGTGCTCACGTCCGTACCTTTCTGCATTCACGCCGCCATTGTTGATGTTGCTTTCTGTCCCTGGTGCTCTCCTGCGTGTCATTTCCTCTCAGCTTCTCTTTCTCACCCTGTTCTTCCTGTCTGCTCTTATTGATCAGTCAAATGAACGTCACTCTTTAAGGGCGTTTTTATGAAGACAAAGTACCACTTGAGACGTCCCCAAATTTACATGAAATTCATGTATCATTGAGCTAAATACTGGGCTGTGTGTGATACATCCACACACTCACTCACTTCCTGCAGGCATCTCTCCCTGAAGGTTACATGTGTTTCCATCCATACACAACACCCACTAGTCCAGCCTCCTCTCATGTCGTGCCATTTGGACCGCAGTGTGTCACATGACTCAAGGCCAGTCAGCCTTATGTCTGCAAAGCCGCAGTCAGCCTTTTGCAACCCCTTTCGTCCATCATATCTCACGCCATTCTTCTGGCGTCACAGGGCACCCGTCGAGGCACTGGGGCGGTGCCGTGGCCTCTCGTGTCAGACTTTGGGGCTGGCTGGAGCCTGCTGTCAACAAACTCTGTCATCCTGTCTGTCACCCTGTCCTTTTAAACTTGCAGGAAGAGGAGAGATACGTCTGCATGTATGTCCCGTTCAGTAAGATGTGGGGAGAAAGCAGAGCATTTGAGGGCTTAATTGAATTGAGCGAGTTGGGAAAAAAAAGGAGGAGTTAGAGGGAGCAGCAGAGGAGGGAGCAGGCTGAAGAATCCGACTGAATCAGCTTTGTGCGAGTCACGACATGTTGAAGCACCCTGTTTTCCCCCTCCAAAATAATCCGTCCTTCATCCTTACAAAGGTCAAATGCTAGCTGATATAATAGCTATAACTGGTAGCCAAACTAGATCTTGACAGGGGACAAATCTCGACAACAGGAAAGAGACATTTATAATTCTTAATCCGTTTGCGAACAGCACATCTCTGGCGTCAACTTTCAGGATTTTTTCGTTGTACATGAGACCCAGGTTGCTCGTCTCCGAATATATACTCAATCTAGGCCATGATAGATTCTTTTTTTTTTTTTTTTGGTTTTTTTTGGTCTGCTATGTTTCATTTATTTCTTTTTTCAAACCTTTTTTAAATCCTTTGTTTTTTAAAAGCCATCTGATGGCTACAACTGTGGGTATCAAGCAAACTGACTGCAACATTAATGTTGTGGTGGACTGTGTCCTCATTTTCCGTACCCACTACTCTCTGCTCTAAAATATTCTGTTTCGAACAACTATTGCAATAAAGCCTCACATCAGTCAGTGAACCCCTTCACTGCCTTTCTGATTCTGATCATTTTTAAGCTCAGAGCGCCGCCAACTGACTCGCGAATATGACAACACTGTTTCATGAAGCCTCAGCAGTCACTTACACTATCACTCATCAATGTGATCAATAAATACCTCCAACAGGAGCTGTTAGTGGTTTCCATGTGGCCATGAATGAAATAACTCGGGACAAAAGTAGTTCAATAAAACCTTATGGGTTTGTTAGAAATGTTGTGGTGCTATGTAGTAGTGATGGATAGATGAGGTTTCATGAATCAGTGTCCTGATTTTCAGAGGCCACCAGAGGGCACTGTCTGCTCTAACACATTTGGACTTGAACTAATTCAATGAAACCTCACATTATTTGTATGCGCCATCTAGTGACCCCAGAAAATCGGGACACTGTTTCATCACCCCTGCAATACTGTTTCATGATACCTCAATGGCCCATCACTACTATGTGGCATTGCTTGGGCCTTGAGTCTTGGTCTTGACTTGAGTTAGCAGAGCTGCATTCAACCTAGAAAACAACCATTGTCTCAAAACTTTAACCTAGTTAGGTCACGAAATTGACAAGCTTTGGAGGTCGCCTGGGTTTAGTGCACTTTAATGTGGTACTGGATTTTTTTTTGGATTTTTTCGGCAGACGGCTGTGTGCGTCTTTAAAGCTCTTGCAGGACATTGAAATTAATTTGGCGGGCTGGATTTAGCCCCCGCTCCTTGAGTTTAACTCATGTGCCGATAGACTTTTTGGGTCTGAACCCGTCAGTATTTGGCTGTGTATGATTTACATATTGCTTCCAGATCAAAAGTCGGAAGATTGAAAGTAGACAGTGCCATCGAGAGGAAACTGGATCCGCATAGTAATCCGGAACACCAGAGAGAACTGAAGTTTAAAAGCTGGCTTTTATTTTCTTTTTCTTCCATTCACATCTCTGGTCTTTTGCCAATATTATCGCTCGCCTCCAAATGTAATGGCAACAATTAAACAATAAATGTTCTTCAAAGGACGATGCATTTGCGATATGACACTGAGAATCTCAGTGATTTAATCTCGAACGTAATACAACTGCTTTCTACAAACTGTGATCAAAGCCGTACTATAAAGTTATTTAAATATCTTTTTTTAATCCACGCTAAATTTAGCTGCAGCGGGAAATCAAGTCACAGCGCGCTACAATGGAAACTGAGATGAGAGGAATAATGATTATTATTCTTTAAATTTAGAAGCCTTTTGTAAGTCATACCCTTTTTAAAGATGACTCATATTTCATCTTTTCAAGCCCTTTTTCGGATCCCTTCCTTTCAGTCGCTCCGTGTCAAAAAGGGCGCAATGCTATACTTTAGCCTTGGTACTTATGTGATAATATTACTCACTCGGGAAATTAAGTACGGGCAATGTCAAAGCTCATGCACATATAAAGATCATGTCACTGATCTCATACCGGTCTTATGTTCTCGTGATGAGACACTATCTCGAATATATCTGCTTTGGAGTCACTTAAGGTTCTGCGACATTACATTGCAATGCATGAAACATTGTGGTGGAAAATGGTGGCTGAGTCACAAAGAAAGACAGGAAGTGGAATTAGCAATGGGGCTCTGGTTTTTATGACTAGGAAGGGTTCTAAATGAGGTTTTGCTGGAGATGGCGAATGGGACCATGTGCTGCCAGGTCAATAGAAAAGAGGAAGACAACCTCGAAGGAGTGACTGGGGAGCGTGCTCAAGATACGGTGGAGGAGTCTGCTCTGGCAACCCTGACTGAGAAATGCTGAAAGACAATTTCGTCCAGAGCAACTTTTATTTGGCACAATAAATCCACACTCAGATCATCCAGGATCTCTGAGAACAGGGGTCACTTAGACGTCTTAAGGGGCCTCATGACATACTGTGAGAGTTGTGAGGGGCCGCGTAGCCAAAATACCAAAGGACAGAAGATTAAGATGTTTTATAATGTATGAAAAGAACATGTAATCTAATCTAAATATGTTTCAAGGTCAAGGTTGATTTTGTTGTCGATTCTGCCATATGCCGTGTATACAGAGGAATTTCCAGTACCATTTATTCATTTTGAGGCACAAGGACTACTATGACATTGAGCATTAGAAGAATAAGAGATTGCTATGACTAAAAACTGACATGAAATTGGTTAAAAGAAAACATAGACCGACAAAATTGTTAGTGATGAATATTTCAAATTGTAATGATTGATTAAATAAATAAAAGCTCAATTTTTTTTGTTTGTTCAATTTGTTGTTTTGCCCTGACATTACTAGGGCCGCATAAATGCAGGCAAAGGGCTGTATGCGGCCCCCGGGCCGTGCTTTGCCCACATCGGCCATTTCAAGACACTGCATTTTTTGTAATATTTGGAAATCCTGGTTTGGCAGAGAAAGTCACTGAAGGCCAGTGGCGACCCCCAGCTGTATTATACAGAAGCAAATCTTGTTACTATGACTAGGGAAGCTGTCTGAGATGAAAAGTTTTTTTTCTCGTAGGGTTAGGGTTAACAGGGAGTTTGCAGAGAGGTCTTAAGTAGCTTAACTTAAGGCCAGTCCAAATCCAATGTGTGCGGAGCAGAAGCCATTTCAACTATTGGATTTTTTTTTCCTTGGTGCGTCTTCAAAACTTAAGAAATTGAGTGGATAGAAGAAGTGTGATATCGCACAAAGCAAAGTTTTATTAGCCTCCACTAAATGTGTCGAAGTGCAAATGAGAAGCCATGGATGAGAGCCGGCAGCTCCGAGTCTGAGATCACAAGTCTGGTACGCTGTACTTAACTGGAGAATCCATTCACACGTGAGGGCCACATGGTGCTCAACCTGAGGAGAGTATTGGAGCATTAGTACACCGCCACTGAGAGCCAGATTGGACCCAGTACCCCGGGTTGTTTTGCAGACCCGCGGTGTTTTACTTGATGTAATTCAAACACAGCGCTGTTGTCAGTTTTATTATGATGTTTGCAGGGAGAATTGTGGCAGCCATATGTATTTGTCTCCTTGCCGGAAGTTTCCAGAGCGAGAGTTATTGAGCAAATAAAGGCTTGCTCCGCTAAAGCCTCCTGAGCACCTTGTCTGTGTGGCTTCGCTCCACTTCAGTGGAATTACCCGGCTTCTTCATTAACATCCGAGCTAAATCAGCAGCTGACAGCAGATGTGTCTGGGGCCAAGAGGACACCAGCGCTGAACTGAAGTAGATTAGGAAAGATATTGTGTGTGTGCACGTGCGTCTCTGTGTGTGTGTGTGTGTCGTGTATACGGCCATCCAGCCACCCCTGCTTCCAGAGCCCATCTCTCCCCGATACTAACAAGCCGATCAATATCTCATTCAGGAGCCGTTGTTCTGGGTTTTATGAAGTCCTTACCGTCCCGTGCTTTAAAAATGGGTCAGATGAAGTCCTGCAAACAAAGGCTGTTTTCACCACCTGCTTTTTGGGCAGGCTCAACACTTCAGATTTAAATGTAAAAAAAAAAAATACATGTTTTGTTTGTCTGAACACCAACTTGAGGCAGTAAAGAGTAATCCCAAAAGTACTATGAGGGGTGGTTGGTACCTCAGCTCCCCCTATAGACCACTGCCACTGCCTTAAACACCTGTTACTTAAAGTTATCGGTAATAGTACAATTTTTTTTCATCACATTTTTTTCATCACCTTCACTATGAAGTGCCGTCCGATGATAAAGTGAAGGGATTGACGTCCATAAGAATTGGCGCAGCACTTCATGATGTCACGCGTAAAGACAACGTGTCTTTGTCAGTGTTTTGTTTCCTGCATATTGAGTGTTGGAGATGTTTTGGAAATGCCAGCTCCAACGTTTTTGCAACGTCTTGCATCAGCGCTGATAATCTCACTTGGTTTCTTGGTTTGGGGAACCAACGGAGAAGAAACGGGCGGCGGTTTGAGGATGTTAACGTTAGCCGGGATGCTAGCCGACACTTGTTTGTTAAGCAGAAATAAAAACATACTGTTGTACATACATGTTGCCTTGTCGGACACGGTCGACCATTTGGGTCGCTAACGTGCAATACGAGAGAAATGGAAGACTAGTCCTTGTTACTAAAATGTCCCTGTTGTCCTGTCCAACATTGTTTTTAAATAAAGTACTTTGGTGTCCTGGAAATCTATCCACACTCTATATTCCCACTTGGTTTCAAGTCAGTTCCGGAGCTCCCTCGGTTTGAAGGGATCATTTCAAGTGGAGTATTGGGACTCACGACACTTACACATGAATGCGCAAAACCAAGTGTTCGGGCCAAAAACTGGTGTTAGGGAGAGAAATGGGACACTCTTAAATATTTTTAAGAGCAATTGCACCCCAGATGGCGCCAGAGTTAGCCATTCGTGTTGCATGTTGATGTATAGGTGCGGAAAAAAGCATTGCGTGAAAACAAAGATGGAGGCTGGGGTTATGATTCAGCAGTGAGGTGGGCACCTTTCGCCTCTCACCGCCCACCAAACATGAAGATTTCTAGGGGACTTTCAGTAAGGCAGAGAGCCATATAAGATGCTGTATATAAAAGTGACATCAACGGCGAAGTCGGGATGCTCCTGATGTGTGTCCCAAGGAGGTGTCAACCTTATTGGTACCAATGGGAAGGACAGTAGCTGGCTCCAGATATTTCCCGAGTGGAATGGGGTCAATGTCCAAAACGCAGGGTTTATTTTTCTGCTCTGTAAAGCTTGAATTGTATGAAATAATACGCCTGACTTTTGACAAAATTCAGAGCTCATTTTTCTTGCATGCAGAGCAGCAGCCAGAAACGACAGACCAATGTCAGGACAGAAATGTTCTGAGGATGAGGCGTTAATGAGGCAAGAATGAGGTTGCTGCATGAATGAACATTGACAAATAAGAGCTTCATATTTTGGTCAGTGAGAAATCCGAGCCAGTGATCTCACGGCTTCATTTGCATGGCGACTTTAAAGCGTTTCTCTTTCCTCTCTGTACCTGAGAGGAGCACAGTGACCGTCACAAGACTGTTAAACAGTTCTCACTTTCATATGTTGCTGCGCCGCTCGTCTTCTGTCTCTTTTCATGTAATATTCAGTTTGTTGTTTTGCCCCAGAGAAGTCGAAGAGCTTGCCAAAAAGTTGAACGCAAGGTTTTCCAGCTTCAGACGGGAGCAGCAGGATTTTCAGAGAAGATCCTGCGTGATCGTAATGGATGTGTGAGTTGAAAGATTCTTTGTGAGGTGTGCAGATGCTGTGATGCCCCGCGGGAGTCTGTGCTTTAATTAATTTATTTGTTTGAGATGGAAATATTCATGAGGGTTTTGCGAAGTAAATCTTGTCCTGACAAGTAAAACAGTGGTGCAGACGGTGATGGGAATCACTCAGACGCAGAAGATAGTTAAACACATTTCTATGAAAACAGAAATGGAAAATGGCCTATAGTCAAAAGACTATTTGCACATTCGCGCCACACATTTCTACATTAAATAATGATTTCTCTCAGCAAAAGTGGTAGGTGTCAAACTCTAAAATGGCTTCATAAGTCATGCTGCATAAGACGGTTGTAAGGAAGCAGGTTTATAACTGAGGTGTAACTGAACCCTGTGATATTTTCGACAAGGTAATACCACAGTGTGTTACTCTGTGAGCTAAATAATAGTCTAAGCCAGACATGGCCAAAGTGCAGGTTGGGGGCCACATTCGGCCCTTTTGAAGTCAGGTCAAAACGACAAGAGAAATTCTCCTTTTTTTCATTCATTTCTAGTTGTTTTTTTGGTTGCCATTTCATCTCTTTTCCTTCTCCATAACTTGTAAGAGTTATACTGAAATTTCAAGTTAAGTATTGAATACGTATCCTAAAAATAATCGCATTCAACAATATTTCTTGTACGTCAAAATGAACAACAACATATTTTAAGGAGAGGACATCATGGTGTCATTACATTATTTCCTGTTTTCAAGTCACATTCTAGTCAAGTACTTGTCTCAATGGCCCCACGCAACGTTCACACTAGTGGTGGGTCGATGAGAAGAGTGGATGAGGCTTCATGAAACAGTGTCCTGATTTTCAGAGGCCACCAGAGGGCACTGTCTGCTGCGGACTTGAACAGCTAAGTCAATGAAATCTCAAAGCATTTCTAAACCAAGAGCACCATCTAGTGGCCTCTGAAAACAGGACACTGTTTCGTCAACCCTGCAATACTGTTTCATGACACCATCGACATCGACCCATCACTGCTGAATTGTATTTTAAAGGTTCTTTTTCGCATTGAAGTAGATTTTTGCTTCCTACTGTGGGCCCTGAATATAGATTCATCGCTAGTGTTGCAGAAAAGTTGACTATTAATATCGTAATAAGCGCTCAGACAATGTCGCCATGAACATTTGCCCTGTTGAACCAGGACCGTTTGAATTGTAGCGCAGTCATCATGAAAAAGTCCAGTCCCCGACCCAAGCCTGTTGTAATTTATTTACCAGTCAATGAATCCTCGTGTTTTATTTAAATATCGGCTACTGTGGGCCGTGTCAACGTTTCAGCAGATTTAGCTTGACAGCGTTTGCTAATGATGTTGTTGTGTGTCATGTTTCGGAGATTAAGCGGTCGTTAACGGCATTTAGCGCTGCGTTACGATCCGCGCGCGCGTCTTATATTTCACTCATCCACACTCCATTTAATCTCAAAATATCTTTTGGGAGCGTTTGTTTTGTTTTGCCGCCGCGTCCCTTTCAATCAGCTCACACTTCAGCGCCTCAGCACTTGGGTCACCTGTGTTGATTTGCCGTCAAATCTTCCGGATTATCAGTAATCCCACCGCAGTCAAATCTGTTTGCTGACAGCTGTGCTGGCGTTATCGCTCTTGCTGTTTCCTACATGCTCACTGCCCTAAATACCGGAGAGAAAGGGTCTCCCTTCTCCTGGAATAGAGGGGTGGAGAAAAGAAGTACTCATTTTCTGCCTCGGTGGATATCAACCTCTTTTATTTCTGTTGTAAAAAAAAAAAAATGTCTTTGGTGTCATGGATTTTAAGGGAATAAATCACCAGAATATTGGTGTGAGTCAGTCTCCCATTCTCAACTGCTTATCTGTTGCCGGGTTGCAGGGGCAGCAGCTTCAGAACGCCTCACCAAACGCCCTTCTCCTGGGCAACATCCACTAGCTCCAACTGGGGGACCCTGAGACGCTCCCAGGCCAGCTGGCTGTGCCTGAAACACCTCCAAAGGGAGGCGTCCAGGAGATGCCCAAACCACCTTAACTGACTCCTCTCAACAGCGGCTCCTCTCCGACAAAACTTTTCACCCTATCTCTAAAGGAGACGGTGCCACCCGTTGGAGCAAACTCATTTTAGCCACTTGTATCCAGGATCTCATTCTTTCGGTCATGACCATAGGTGAGGGTCGGGATGAAGACTGATGGGTAAATAGAGAGCTTTGCCTTTTGGCTCAGCTCTCTCTTACGGTAGAGCTGCGCCAATTCACTGACCAATGCTTTACGCCCCCACTCGAGAACAAGACCCCAAGATACTTATACTTCTCCACTTGAGACAGGGTCTCATTCCTTACCCGGAGAGAGCAATCCACCCTTTTCCAATTGAGAACCATGGCCTCGGACTTTGAGCTGCTGATCCTCATCCCAGCCGCTTTACAGTCAGATGCAAACAGATCTAGAGTTGAAGGTCGCATCGTGGTGAAGCCATGAGACCCAAATCTCCTGTAAATAGCAGTGACTGGATCCTCAGTGTGAGTCAGAGTACTTTCTATATTCAGGGAGTGACTAAAGGTTGTACAGGATGTGAATCAAAAACTAAATTTGAGGAGAAAAAATAACCAGCAAAGCAACTCACGGCTCACTGAAAACTTGATCGTGATTTGTTCAATTTCCTAGCCTCATGACCCATTCAATTTTATGTGCAAAATCATTGTTCTTTTTCCCCCATTTCTCCAATACAACTCAAGGTACTCCAGGAATAAATATTGAAATTAAAGTAACTGACGTGTGTGCACTCTGTTTCACCTCAGGTGGTCTACAAAAATAACGATATCCGGCTGGAGCTCTCTCGTCTGGCCCGCATTGTGGACCCAAAAATGAAAATCCAGGGTGACGTGGTCTTCAAGTGTGAGAACGTTCCCACCCTCGACCCCATCAACTTCGAAGCGGCCGACTCATACATCGGCCTGCCAAAGTGGAACACCAAACGTGTCGGATCGATATCCTTCGACTTCCGTACCTCGGAACCCAACGGGCTGATCCTCTTCACCCACGGCAAACCGCAGGACCGGCGTGAGGTGAAGTCGCAGAAGAACAACAAGGTGGACTTCTTTGCCGTCGAGCTGTTGGACGGGGGACTGTACCTGCTCTTGGACATGGGCTCGGGGACCATTAAGGTGAAGGCAACTCAGGCTAAAGTCAACGATGGAAACTGGCACCATGTGGATATCCAGAGAGACGGTCGTTCAGGTAAGGATGAAAGAACACAATATTTTACAGGGATTCGATTGCTGCAGGAAGCGATCGGACAATTGGGTTTCATGAAACAGTACTCAATTTTCAGAGCGCAGTAGGTGGCACTCTTGGTTCAAATATGATGTGACGCTTCATTGAAGTGGTTGCTCAAAGCCGAAGAGTGTGTAGCAGGGAGTGCCACCTAGTGGCCACTAAAATCAGGACACTGTTTCATGAAACCTCTTTCATAAAACCTTCTTCCCCCAACTGCTGCTGATAACACCACCTTAGATATGGGGATGGCAGTGGATTAAGTAGATTAGATTTAAATTTAAAAGTAAGAGTCGATGAGATTTCATGACACAGTATTGAAGGGTTGATGAGGTTTCATGAAACAGTGTCCTGGTTTTCAGAGGCCACCAGAGGGCACTGTCAGCTGCAAAATGTTTGGACTCAACTCATTCAATGAAACCTCACATGAGCGCCGTCTAGTGGCCTCTGAAAATTATGACACTGTTTCATCAACCCTGCAATACTGTTTCATGATGCCTCATCGACCCATCACTATATAACAGTATGTTTCAGGAATGATACTATGATAGATGAACATATGTTTGTAATGATAACAATAGTAACAATAGTGGCATTTTACAAGGTTAAAAAGTCTCTTTTTGTCAATATTTGTCTTTTGTTTGTTTGTCTGTAGGTCATCTAAAAATATTTAAAATCATATTCAATGAATTGGAATATAATATAATATAAATAAAATCGTACATATGAGTGAAATCAGCCAGACCGCATATGTTTTGTTATTTTAGAGCATTTTATTGTTTGAACCTTGAAAATCTATGATCATTTTAAGTATGTTATTGACTGACATTTGAAAAGATGAAAAAATAGCGTGAGTAAAACTGCAACAAAAGCCGGGTGGATATACGATCCTCATCATATCCCATACTTATTTAGTTTCCTTCATCAGAACCACAGGGTGATGTAAATCTCCTCGCCGTATTCATTTCAGCCGTGATTTATCACCGGGGCGAACCTGCACTTCTCTCCGCGTGGACGCCGAGTATATTTGCTCCCCCTGGTTTCCGTCCGCGTGTCCTCTGACCTGAAAAACAGGAGAATGTATTAGAGGATGATCATATTAGAGAAAAGTGGTGCTGCCTGGAGCCCCATACTCAACAGGATTCCAGCATTAGGAGCGATCCTCCCGAGGTCTTGTGTGTGTTAGCGACTCCGTGTTATATATCAGGTTAGAGAAGCCAATTTAGCCATATGTCAGCACCAGCTCCGCTGATAAATCACCTGCACGCCTCTGTAGCCAGATAGTCCAAGTAGAAAGCAGCAGCAAAGAGGAAGGGGACAGATATATGGATACCAGGCGAGAGGATCGTAAGCAGCGAGCGTAATCACACTTGTGGCTCCAGTGAAAGTGGCGTTGGAAGTGAAATGTGGTGTGGTTCAAGAAGTCACGCTAACCATGTCATTATTCGTTTTCTCACAACCTCCGCTTCTACTTGTTCCAACCTTTGATCGCTCAATTCCAGGCGTAGTTTGGTGCAGCTTTTAAAGGATATGGTTGACTGTAACTTACATTTATTCAGATTTAAAGCACATCTAATAGGGCTTTATCGCCAATGCTGTCGATAACCAGGGTTCTCCTCAGGTTTCTTTTCCTCAGTGTAAGTGTGTGGTAGTGAAGGGTCGTATCGTGAAACAGTATTACAGGGTTGATGAAACAGTTTTCAGAGGCCACTAGATGGCGCTCTTGGTTTAGAAATGATGTGAGGTTTCATTGGATTAGTTGCTCAAGTCCAAACATTTCACAGCAGACAGCGCCCTCTGGTGGCCTCTGAAAATCAGGACACTGTTTCATGAAACCTCTTCAACCTTACAATATCGTGTCATGAAACCTCATCCACCCATCACTAGAGTGTGGGAACCTTAACGGTGCGCCATAAATGGCTGAGTCTCCCTCGAATGACAATGAGGCTTCACCGATAGTGCAAGTTAGATTTCACTATATATTGAAATAGTGACTTCCTGTGCTTTCATGACCTGATTTCATGACCTGATTTGAAGAGCCCAGCACTTTAGCTTTGCAGAGACTTTGAATCTTAAAAAAAAGCAAATAATAATGAAGTCATATATAGAATAATAACTATAAAATTGTGCATTTACATATTCTAAGATGAAACACAGCTGAGCTTAGTCCTCCAGTTACCCTCAAATTTACCTAAATTCTAAATTCTTTCCATTTTGTTTTCTGTTCAACAAGTTACCAGAAATATTATTTTTGCTCAGCATGCAACTCGCTCTGTGTCAAAAATGTTGGCCCCTTGCCAGATTCATTTTGGCCCCGCATCACCCAAAGATTAGCCTATAGATGGCCTCGTCGCACAGTGGGGGAAATTCAACATGTCACGGCAGCCAATAACAACAGAGACACTGACATATCAAAGGCATTAAAGGCACACAACCAACATCAAAGATGGCCACATTTACTCAGCAAAAAAAAAAAAAAAGTGAGATCTGAAGCTATCAAAAAACACAAGACAAAAAATAAATACAATATAAGTAATAAATAAATAAAATATAAGTAAAGATAAGTACATTGATAATATGTGGATACTGATAAATTATGTAAATAAGATGAGTTTAACAAGAACATAAGATAAAAATGTGTCCCTTCCATTTCTCCGGCAGGCATCATCTCAGTCAACAGTCGCAGGACCCCCTTTACAGCCAGTGGAGAGAATGAGATCCTGGACCTGGAGGGTGACCTTTATTTGGGCGGCCTTCCTGATAACAGGGTGGGTCTGGTTCTGCCCACCGAGCTCTGGACCGCCATGCTGAATTATGGCTACGTGGGCTGCATCCGGGATCTGTTCATCGACGGACGCAGCAAGGACATCCGACAGATAGCGATGTCGCAAAATGTGACGGGGATCAAGTTCTCCTGCACTAAAGTGACGGGGAAGCAGTGTGACAGCAGCCCCTGCAAGAACAATGGAATTTGTAAAGAGGGCTGGAACCGTTTCATCTGCGACTGCACCGGGACTGGATTCTGGGATAGTACCTGTGATCGAGGTAAGACTCTCGCTGGTGACTTTTTGGTTTTTTTTTCTGCGAGGAGCCTGTTGTCTGTCTCAGTGACAGCTCTATTGGAAGTTTTTGCCGGGTGTATTGACTGAACACAGCTGCAGATTCTTCTTAGTGCCACAAAATCAATCCAGTTTGTGGAATTAAGCAAGGTAATTATGCATTTAAAATGCAGTTGAGTGGATCTATAGAGCCAAATTGCCTTCTTATCCACTGTCGGCGGGCCATAGATCACAAGTGTCAAAGTCACGACCCGGGGGCCTTATCAGGGCCACCGGATCACTTTGGGCGGACTCGACGCCTCAATTGTCTTTTGTTTTCTCATGACTTCTGTTGTGTTGTGTTGAGACTAAGACCATCACGTCCAGAAGAGATGGGACGTTTTACAGGATGCTAGAGAGGCCTCCGACGAGGACTGGTTTGGAGGCAGTGCCACAAATACTAGAAGCAGATTTCGAAGTGGCGCAGTTGAAGATTGGAAGTGAGTTGGAAAGAAAAGATACGAAACATGGCTTTCTCAGGGACAATGTGAGTAGAACAGTCTGGAGACTAGTGATGGGTAGTTGAGGTTTCAGTATTAAAGAGGTGATGAGGTTTCATGAAACTGATTCTCAGAGGCCACTAGAGGGCGCTTTCTGCAAAAAAAAAGTTTGGACTTCACAAGTTTTTTTTTTGCATCCAACATGATTTTTCTAAACCAAGAGCGCCATCTACCGGCCTCTGAAAGTTAGGGCAATGTTTCATCAACCCTGCAATACTGTTTCATGACGCCTCATCCACCAATGACTACCAGAGACAAAGTTCGGGAGGCCAGATGGTTTGTGCCGGCGGAGTTTGGGATGGTGTATAAAGGATATTAAAATGTAGGTAACTGCCAAATGTTACTTTTTTTTATTTAACTCTAACTATTTTCTGCTGCTATGTTAGTTTGAAATGCTACAAGCTCTTAGTATAAGGTTTCATTATTTTTATTTGCTATGGCTGAATAGTGACAGTTGCCATAGTGACGGTTAGCACTTCAGTGACTCGGCATCAACTCTGTGAACTCGTTTTTGTCCTGTCTTTATTTTGACTGTTTCTCGACACCAGGGTGGGTTGACAGTAGATTTAGTCTGCCGCAGCAGAAGAGTGAACATCTGTTTATTGTAGCATCGATGGCACGCAAGTGTGACTTTGGTTTCTCTTGTAGCAATATTTATGTCAGCCTCGCTGAAAGATTTAATAGGATTTTACTTTTCCAATGGAAAAAAAGAAAAAAACCCAAAGCTGCTCTTCATGCTGGATGTAGTTCTGGATTGATCCTTAACTCTCCCTCTGGTGAGATGGGCTTCACTCTGTCTGGGTTTTAAGAGCTTGAACGCATTAACCTTTTATGAGAGAGCACAGATCGGAACTGTGACAGCATGTTTTTTTTTTCAGAATATTCACTGTTTTGTGTTTTTTTCATAGAAACGATTGAGTTCAGCAGAATACTTTTACTTTTTTATTCCAATAGCACCTCATTCAATAGGTCATGTCATTCATATGTTACTCTGTGGCATCTACAGTATATAATGCTTTTTACTTTCAAAAAATTGATCATTTAGTTCCTGATCCTATCAACAATGGACGTCTTCTAAGCTGTATATACTAATACCAACGGTACACATTAAATATTGCACACACTCAAGTGTCTCTTCGGACTGAATTTTCAGTCCTGTGATGACGCCGCAGCAAAATCTTTTTGAAAGCCTGAAGTAATAAAAAGGCATAGCAATGAAAGTCGCCATGTAGTGTCAGTCTTGGAGTCTTCCGTATGATGGAACGGTCCCGGGTAAGAACTGCTTCTTGCCCTAGATAGTTGGGACAGGATCTGGGTCACAGCTCTGTCACCTTGGAAAATTAATGTCTAACTTAATTTCCTTAGAATAAAACACCCCTTTCCTCTGTAACAAACATTGGTATATCATACATCAATTATCGTCAGATTTTCCACGAGAATTATGATAATTTACTGTCCTATAAAATTGTTTCACCTGAATTTTTATTTACAATTTCTCACAATTTTTATAATAAACAGTAGGCCAAACTACTATGATATTTTCCAAGATTTTGTCTGGCCCAACGTACAACGTACATGGGCAGCAAGTATCAATATTGACACAATAAACATACGCCTGTTCTAAAAGCATTCTTTCACAACTGCAGCTCTTATAGATGCCACATGGTGGCGCTACTTCACATGAAAACAGTGAATAATAGCAAAGAATAAACACTGTGGTAGTTCTTTGTCTGTGGTGAATACATGAACCTAACAGAGCCATTAGCTCTTAGCTACTCAAGACGGGTCTTAGACACGTCAGAACAAAGCCTCTGTTGTGTGAATATTTCACGATATTAAACCTGAAACCAAATACAATTGTATTTCTGATGTGTAAGAACTCTTGTCTGATGGCCTATGGGTCGTTGTCGTGGTCGTGTGACCACAGCCAAGCATCGATCTGACGTACAAGCTGCGTCATACATAGTGTTGCTGTTCTCACTCTATTGACAGTTCTGTTGAACTAGAAGGACCCAAGAACTCACGGCGCCACCCCTCGGCATGGAGGAGAATCGCGATGCTTGTAAACAGCAATCCAACTATGCGGCAATTGTTTATACCGAATTAGTCTGACTATGAAGTACAGTGGTACCTCGGTTCTTGACCACAATCTGTTCCATACGGCCGATCTAGAAGCGAATTGTTCGAAATCTGAATCGATTTTTCCCATTACAATGAATGGAAAAAGAAATAATGCGTTCCAAGCCTTAAAATAGTCTTTTGTAGGAGTGAATGTAGAGTGTCTGCTGCAGGTGCGCTGTTCCTCTATGTGTGTGGCCGCTGCATGTGGGAGGGGTTGCCGAGTGAGTGACGTCTCTCCAGAAGTGAAGAGGTGCCCGGTGCGTGTCCAGCTCTGAATGTGCGCTTCTGTGCAGTTTGGCTGTGACAAAGTCATAAACCAAGTCACGCTCTGTCCCAGACTCGCCTCATCCCTGTCCCAGCTCCAGCCCACAACAGGACATCAAACCCTGGAGTGTGTGTGGAGAGCGAGCACCTCCCCTGTGACACTCTACCACGGTCCAGTGTGGAGACAGGAAAGGTTTTACACCTCAATATGAAGAAAAAACAGTCAGTAAATGGAGCTAATGGGACACGTCTGCATACAGAGGCTGCGTTATACACAATAACAAAGCGAGCCGTGGATCAGCGGATCGGTCCACGCGTGTTATGTTTTTTCCGGCTTAATTCAGGGGCGTTCAAGTTCTGAATTTTTGTTCGAAATTCGAAGCAAAACAATCTAGAAATTTTTGTTGTTCGAATTCCGAGATGTTCGAAAACCGAGGCACCACTGTATTTATTTTGTCTTACTTTGTCTTACATTTCAGTCAGTAAATTCTGAAATTGTCAAGACACCAATATCGTGATGTGCCGTGGATGTAATATATCAATAATCGCTGTATCGTGATATTAGCGTTATAATGGTCAAAATGGTCATGATAGCATGGCATCGTGAGGGACCTGGTCATTCTATGAAAACGCCATTACAACTCTCAAGGAATTCAAATAAATTAATAAAAAAAATAAAGGAATACATGAATAATAATAATAATGAAGTGTTGATGAACAAAACCACAACTATGGGTGATTTCTGTTAAAGCTAGTTGCTACCGAATGTCAATCATTTCCAAAGTCGCATCACTCAACAAGCCAAGGAAGTGAAGTGAAGCGTTTCCGTCCTTCAGTGGAATTTTGTTATTTAAATTTCCCTTGAATTGCCTGGCTCGCCGCCTGTTTTTAAGCCCCCCATGAAGCTCCCCAGTGAACCAATCAAACAACCTCTGAGCAAAATTCACACGCAGCTCCGGCTATTGATCTGCTGCAGCGCTACAGTACGATGGAGGGCTGCAAGTTGTACGATGAGGCGGGAAGTGAAGTGATGGAGATCAGTCCTCTCTCAGGGAGTGCAACAAAGGTTCTTCATTTATAATTCCACCACTTGGCCTTTGCTGCTGACTTTCAGCCCAAATGCAAATAGGCTCTTTCGACTGTCTTTGTTCAAAGACCTTTACTTAGAACAGCCTTCATGTGGTGGCTTTTTATATTCTGGAGCTCAGCCTGTTGGGTCTCAGGCATGTGTACATGTTTAACATACAGCTGTTTGAGCAGATGTTTTGATGCCAATGTAAAGAAAACATATCAAGGGATTTGTTTCATATGGTGATGCTCCCGATCATCATATTAACAGCTATGAAACATGCATTTGAAAAGCTTAGTGGTTCCATCAGTAGTGATTTATAAATTATAATACTACTACTACTACTAATAATAATAATAATAATAATAATAATAAAAAAAATAAAAATAATAATAATACATGTGCCAATATGATTTTTCAAATGAATATTCAAGATAATAGTTTATTAGATTGGAAAATAAATGAGTTTTACCCTGTAGTTATCTTAGTCTGCATACGTTTGTAACAGGTGGAGCCAAATACAACATTTATTGAATCAGAAGTATGAATGTGCTGCAGCAATGGGTTATGAAATCATGTTGAGAGCGGGCCTTGAGTTTGACATGGCTCATTTATAATTGAAGAGAACATTGAAGAATTGGTTGGTGGGTTTTTCTCCACGGCCCTAGACAGGATGATGACAACTGGCCTGGAGAGAAAGCTGGAAGTTCCACCACACATCACCCAATCCAGAGTCGCCTTGGTCTTTGGAGGCCACATGTTGAAGCTAACCGTGCCGTGGTTGGATATGAAGTAAGATGGAGAAATGTTGGGTACAATTCCAGATTGCTCTGGCTTAAAGGGGAAGAGTAGTATGACACAGTTTTGTAAGGTTGATGGAGTTTCATGAAACAGTGTCCTGGTTTTCTGGGGCCACCAGAGGGCACTGTGTGCTGTGAAATGTTTGGAATTGAACAACTAACTCAGTGAAACCTCACATCATTTCTAAACCATGATCGCCATCTAGTGGCCTCTGAAAATACGGACATTGTTTCAATACTCTTTCCTCATCAGCCCATTACTACGGGAGACAAAAGTGAGCATTTTCACCTCAGTAAAAGTGTGGACTTCACTTTGTGAAAAGTAAAAACTGTTGTGGCTCCTGAACAAGAGTTACACCAACCTGTCAAACTTTTAAAAAAGTATAGTTACTTCAGAACATCCAGTGATCTCATTATTTCTAGACATCTGCGGTGGGAGTTTTTTGTGTCTCCTCTGTCCCGCTGTGTTGTTTATCTCTGTTTCTTCATGTTAGATTGAATGCTGCACCACCACCGCGCTGGGGTTTGTGCAACGTATTCCTCCTTAACTGCTGAGTTTGAGACATATAAGATGAATGGTGCAGCATCATCACACAGTATTCCCTCAACAAATACACCGTTGAATGCAATGTGTGTTTCTCTCGAGGAATTTAACAAGCCACTTGTGCATTTCTTGGTTTGCTAGAATTCATTTATTCCATGTCTGCTACATTCTTTAAAGCTGAAGACCTGGTAGGAGTGTGGACAAGGTTGAGGAGGAGCAGCAGATGTGTTTATCCAGGGCAATAGGCAGAGAACATGGGAAGTGAAGAAGAGAGTGCAGGCAGGGTGGAATGAATGGACACAAGTGACAGAAAAGACAACATTTGTAATGAGTAAAGTAGAGGGAAAGTTTGGAGATGTGGATATGGTAAGAGGAAAGATACTTTGGTCTTGTGGAGAGGGGAAACTGTGAGCATGAGGTATGTTTGAAATGGCTATAACAAGGGAGGAGGAGGGGAAGAAGACAGGACAGAAGGGTAGCTGGTGGGTGGCCATTGTTTTCTAACTGATCTTTGGCTGTGGTGACCTCAAAATACACCGCTGTCTCATACAAGAAAATAACCCAGCCTAACGGAAATTACAAACCCTGCCAAACTCATTAATATCACATTCTGTCACGGCATCTTTGAGTTTATTTTTGCATCAAATTTTTCCCAGTTAGTAATTTTAGTGGAGTCCTTATCTGGGAAATGTCATTTTATCCAGCTGCCGCCATAAAAACAGCTAATCTCAAGTCAGCCTTGCTCATAAAAAAATGAAATAAGGGGAAACGAGTGTCAAAAGATAATGGAATTTACAAAGGTGGGCTGGAGGTGGGGTGGAGTTGGGCTGAAAGTGGGGAGGATGAGGGCTGGAAGTAGGCTGAAGGTGGGATCGAGGTGGGCTAATGGTGGGCTGTTGAAGGGGTGGGGTGGAGGTGGGCTGAAGGGGGGCTGAAGGTGGGTTGGATGTGGGCCAACGATGGGCCGATGGTGGGCTGATGATGGGCTGAAGGTGAAAGGCGGCTAGAGGTGGGCTTTAAGTGGGTTGATGGTGGGTCAGAGGTGGGATAAAGGTGGGTTGTTGGTGAGCTAAAGGCAAGCGGAAGGTAGGCTGTATGAGGGCTGATGGTGGGATGGAGGTGGGCTGAAAGTGGGCTGGGTGTGGGCCAATGGTGGGATGATGATAGGCTGATGGTGGACTAACGGTGAGATGTGGCTAAAGGTGGGTTGGATGTGGGCCAATGATGGGTCAATGGTGGGCTGATGATGGGCAGAAGGTGGACTAATAGTGAAAGATGGCTAAAGGTGGGCTTTAAGTGTGTGGATGGTGGGTCTGAGGTGGGATAAAGGTGGGTTGTTGGTGAGCTAAACCCAAGGTGGGCCCTAAGTAGGTTGATGGAGGGATGGAGGTGGGCTGAAACTGGGCTGAAAGTGGGCTGAATGTGGGCCAATGGTGGGCTGATGATGGGCTAAAGGTGGACTGATGGTGTAAGGTGGCTAAAGGTGGGTTGATGTTGGGTTTGAGCTGGGATAAAGGTGGGTTGTTGGTGAGCTAAATCCAAGCGGAATGTGGGCCCTTAGTGGGTTGATGGAGGGATGGAGGTGGGCTGAAAGTGGGCTGAATGTGGGCCAATGGTGGGCACATGATGGGCTGAAGGTGGACTAATAGTGAAATGTGGATAAAGGTGGGCTCCAGGTGTGTGGCTGGTGAGATGGAGATGGGCTGAAGGTGGGCTAAAAGTGGGCTGAAGGCAAGGCAATTGAAAAAACAGCTCTCTCCAATGCGACAAAAGGAGAACAAAAATGCCATGGTCAGTGCAATGATATTGCATTCATCTAATAGAATCATGAAATGAGAGTCTCGAGGTGATTCCATCAGACTCATGGCTTTGTAATTCTGCTCCTTCCACTGGGAGCGAAGCAGAGAACAATTTAGCTGTTTTGTCGTAGCAGGGAGAAAAATGCAGCATGACATTATTTCAGACCCGTTTGAAGAGATCAAAGATATCGCCAGGCTACGGCTGACAAACGGCAGCGCTCCTCTGCTCTGTTTGCTACCAGCTATCTGAGCCAGGTTTGGTTCACGGATGAATTCTCTGTCGCTTATCTCGAATTCAGCCGTGTCTCACTCGTGCTCTTTGTCATGCTCCGTCTTTAAATCTTCCCTTTTGTTTCCTGCATCCTGCCATATATACTTTCCTCTCTCCATCTGTCAGGCTTAGTCTCACGCACGCGGAAACCCTGACACTATTGCTCCATATTTACATTCCTTTTAACACCCTGTCTGTAAGCGCTAACAGCACCTATGATCACATGAGCTCTGCTATAATATGAACAGATGTCACTTCATTATTTATGGGAATTGTTTTCCCAACATTTATTTTATGTATTTATTTATTTTTAATGCACTCAGCTCATTGGAAAGATGGAGTGTTGTCATACCTATTCAAGAATCAGCTGAATGTTTTGCCACATTCTCTACTTTTGACATTAAACTGAGAGCACGTGGCAGTAACCCGTCTGAATGTCAAACCTTCCTGCTGTGTTCTGACCCAATACCTCCCATTATGTTGTGATACAAGAGGCTTGGCTCCTCTCATCTGGACCGTGACTGCTGGTGCTGAAGCCTTTCCGCTTGTCCTGTGAATTTATAAATAGGGCAGGGGCCTGGCTCTGTGTAACCCCTCCAGGCACCCATGGCAACAAAAAGCCGAGATGGCATGCTTGAAATATAACCGCTCGGATGCACGGATGCAAGGTTTGAGGTCGACTTGTCCTCCAATAGAAGACATTAAGAGTCCTCTGCTTGTAAATGTGAGGACGGCGTATTACAGTCGAACCCTGTGGGCACCAATAAAGTTGCTCTTAGAACACAAGTTTTGTTCCAACCTGAACCCATTAGGACCCATTTATGCTCCCTATACGTATGAAATTGTATCCGTACCATCACTGATCACATACGTCCATGCCTTCTTTTTACGTTAGTATTGCAGTTCACCAATATATCCACCAGGGGGAGAAGTCCAGAGTCAAAAGTTTACGACAAACTCCAAAACAAACATGGCGACGGTAGCGCTTGTACAAAAGACGAAACGGAGGCTTGGAGTTGTAGGAGGCAGAGATTGGTGAGGCCTTTACATATATTGCAACTCGAGTTATGTCTTATTTGTGTCACATTAGATCCGGTAGCACTGCTCTGTTTGGTCTGTATCCCTAAGCTTTGTGGAAACGTGCATAAATAAGAAGGAAACGGATGCAAAGCACGGACAGAAGGCGCCGTCCATGTCTGGATCTGTATGTAACGTTGAGCGTCAACAGGCCTTGAGGCATTGCCACGCGTCTCCTCCAACATCTTTATCGCTCTCTGACATGCTGATCGTGTCACTCCCACTCAAAACATGAGCATTTTCAACTCTGCCTCTACCAGCTCTGCTTCTTGTCTTTGTGTCAGAGCAACTGAATCTGAACTATAAAAGGTTCCACTACTGTTCTGATCTGCTCTTTACTGTGCTGTCCAGTCGCAGCTCTCTCCCCATTCTACCTTGCCCACACTCTCTTCTTCACCTCTCCAAATAACTGATCTCACGGCCCATGCCTGTTTAAAAGGGCGCTGAAATTGGGCCCAAACCAAAATGGGCTTCAAAAGCCATGGGTAAAATCTGAAGATCCTATTGAAGGAGGGATCAAGAAATCAGCCTGGAGAGACAGTGAACCACTGGAAAATAAATGAATCTGAGAGTCTTCAGACTGAAGTTATATCCATCGTACAGATGACTCCTCTGATTCCGATGGAACGGAGTGAAAGCATCCCTACTTTATATGAACTTACCGATTGATGGAACAGAGCTGAAGTTCAGTCTTGTGCCAGTATGAAATAATCATTTTAGTCTCTCCCTGCTCAGTCACTGTGAAATGCTTCACTGAGTTGGATTGGTCACACTGGGTGCCGTACTTTGAAACAACTTGTGTAAGATTCTTCTTTTAATATCCTCCTCAAGAGGAATCAAAGATGGCAATGGAATCATTCCTGGTGTGTGTTTTATGTGGCTGAAGGTGACTATTTTCTCATCTTTAGTTTCCGTCAGTCTTGGTGAAACGTTCCAGTCGACGACATGGAAATAGTTCCCATCTGCAACTCCTCCGTAAAATACTTTAAAAGTCCAATGTCATCTCACTCTTTAAAAAACGTTGTCGTGTCAGAGGTTGTGACAGATCTTGGCTGATCTTTGATGATATGACAGTGACTTTTGTTTCCGCTGGCGTGTTGTGTGACTGGATGAAGCACGGCTGATTTAGACGCACAGTTAATATAGGTCTATAATGAAGGATGGAGAGCCAGCGCGTCACCATGAGATCCCACTGCGGCTCTCCTCTTTCTGCCTCTCTCTTTGCACACTGCACACACACACATACGGGAACACACACACAGTAGCACTATCTGGCTCAGATACTCCGGAAGGAACACACACAACAATCCACTGGAGACAGATTGGATTGTGTCTAATGCATATTGCATTTTCCCTGACAAGATGCCACCGCCCACATACAGTAAGTGCTTGTGTTTTCCCAACTGTCAGTGAAGAGGAGCTGTGATGACTGCGGGCCAGAGCCAGGCAGGAAGTGTGTCCACTCCGGATCGATACATGCGCTGTCCTGTACTTATTTTCACAGGGAAAACAGAAGTTGCGTGTCCATATAAATCTTGCTGCAAATTGTTTCCTACCGCTGCAAAGCTTTTACCCAATTACGCACTGATGTCTTTTACCAGACCAAATATCCACTGAGAACTTCTAGGAAAGGACGTCTTGACGAAAACAGTAAATAAACAGCTTTACATTTTTGGCTGCTGACAGGAACTGTATAAAGTGCGTGAGTCTTAAGTTGTGTTGGCAAGAAAGTTTTTTGTTTGTTTGTTTTTTTATTTCATATGATAGAAAATCTGGGACAAGCACAAGTAGACCCCCTAACAGGACCTTCTGTATGAGAAAAGAGCCCATTCTGGAGCCCTTCATTCTTAAATTCTAAAGAGAAAAAATGTCTCCAGGGAGTTTTTTCTGTATCTTGTGCACTGAACAAAGTGATGGCAAAAAAAATGATCTCTATCTCTTCTAAAAGTGAATCATTTGGTCCTTTTCCTGCAAATTTCAACTAAATCTGTTCATAGCTACTTTGAATACAGTCCTAACTTCCTTGGAAGAGGTAATAACCATAATAGCATTTTTGCGATGGGTGCCATTTTTTCTCTGGTGTTAGCAGTAGCCCCTCAAAATGTCTGTGCATCTCTAGAGGAGGTCTACATTAGTTCGTAATCCGTCTCTCGAAGTGATGCATAACTCATATTGAAACTCACCCAAATAAAGAAAGCATCCAACGGGATCAGTGGGGGTCAGTTAGCTTTTAGTTAAACTGTAGTAAGGTTAGTCTTTCAGTAACAATTGCAGATTTGCAAATGCAAATTGCAAATGCAGTTCCGCCATGTTTGAATTTTTTGTCAAAATACTGTAGCATTTTTGTCGTGCTAAGTGCAAAACCGATGGAATACATGCTGACCAGAATTTAATTTCATTTAATATGTGCAGCAACTTGAGCTGCACCAGTCAGTGATGCATCCTCTGTGTCGAGACTTTGATGCGTAAAGCGAGGGAGTTTACAAAGCGTGAACTGAGATATGCTCCTCAAAGCTGTTACCATTTGGCCACACCGTGTGACCTCATCGGGAACTGGATGAGTTCATTTCTAGATTTAAACTGCAACGAAAATGGAGCCCCCACCCCAGTCAGACTTTTGAGTCGCACCACTCCGCTATAAAATACATTCGTGTGATGTCGACAATGGCGACAATCCTGTTAAAAACTCCACATGAAACTGACTAAAACATTTAAAGAGGTGACGCAGTTACACATGCTAGTAGCGATTTCTCCCCTTTAAAAGTTTACTTTAAAGTTGATCAGATGTCTGTTCAAGCCACAGAAGCATGTACATGAGAATCTATCATCAAAACTATAACTAATACCTTTTTCAAAGAGTATTCACTAGTTTCGCTACATAGTAATTTGCCGTAACATGGGAACTTGGTTAAGAAAACACACTTCCGAAGGCTTGATTTTACTTTGTCGTCTTTATCACCGTATCTTGATCAAACAATTTAATGCCATAGCATACAGTATTTGCGTTGTCTCCAGCCTCCACCTGGTTCTTATCGTCTTCTCACCCATTTGCATTCAGATGAGGTGGCCGCCATGTTGAGCGCCGAGATAGAGTAGCACAATTGGTATGCTTGTCCTCCTCTTTCAGCGGCAAAGAGGGAAACTCTTGATCTTGCTGAAAGTCTCCTTAATCCTCAAGTCCTGTGATAGCCCTTGAATAAATGCAAGTCCTGCCTTGTTGAGAATACATTTCTAAGGTCAGGCAGTTATTACTGTGTACTATGTGCACTGAATGTGTCACACTAAACACGTGTTCTGTGTATCATGTTTCGCACCTCCTCCAAGGATCGCATTTTTCAAAAGTGTGTTTGAATACAATGTCAGCATTTGCTTTCAATGGAACAAGGAACAGCACATTAAATATTGTTATATCGGTGAATATTGTTGTGAAATGCCGTCTGGATCCACTACGGTTTTTGAGGGGTTTGTCATTCACTTGCATGGCTTCCAACCCGGTGCCAAAAACTCTCCAAATTATACGTCATGAAACTAGGAATGGAATCAAACCACGGAAGTGAAATAACTTTCAAGTGAACGCAAACAAAATATATATTATTATGGATGATTCGACATTGTTTTAGGGTTGCCAGATTAGAATAGCCGGTCAGGAATGTCACTTGTGGCCCAGTCTTAAGCTGCGTTTAGTCTGTTGGAATCATCAAACTATTGCCGTATTTCTCTAGTATTCTTTTCTATTATTCAACGTACTTTTGTTCTTATTTTTGAAGTATAATCCCCAATTTTGAACTTGGTCCTACTGAAAATTTTGAAATGAAAAATGAAATTATACAATGACCCAGACTACATTTTTCACTTATTTTATTCACTTTTTTTTTTATATTTATGTTAATTTTTTACATTTTTATTTTAGGTCGATCAGACATCACATCAACCGTTTCAGAACCAACACAATTGCTGGTGATGAGTGTGAGCTCTGTTCACACGGCTTGTTTGCTAACAAATCATGTTCACACTTCTTAATAATGAAGTGCCAAACTAAGTACTTTTAAAGGGTTTGGTCATTTAAAGCTCTGCTCTCAGCTGTTTCCACTATTCTCTGTTATAGCCCACGATTCTATGTACGTCCTCCATCATGGTGTTGTGTGTGTGAATTGCCTTTTCATTTTTCTGCAGCCTTGGGACGTCTGCTAAATTAATCCTATTTCATTTGAAAGCCAAAACCATATTGTTCTGTTTGTTGAAAACGCCTCAGTGTGCACTTTTATATGCAGCGAAATAATGAGCCCGGTAAAGTCCACGTTATCAAACGTGTCTCTTTTTCGAGTTTTTCGAATCTTCATCTCCCCAGAAGCTGCCCAGTTGTTGCAGGAGACTTTGTGTTTTGTTTTGTTTTTTTCTTCCTTTTCTGCTTCTTGATTTATATTCAGCACAGTTCCAGGCTTTCCTTCTCCTTTTGTAGAGATGATAGATTTAGAGGGAGGCAGTCCACAGTGATAGCAGGTCATCGAGATGGAATATTCATTCTGGTGGCTGTAGAGTGATGAAATTTCCTTGAAGGAAACTATTGAGAGGACATTTGTGTGAGGAGCAGTTGAACTCGGTTCTGCAGAAAACTCTAACTGAATAATTGAGTGGATTTAAAAGGCTGTTGACATGACCATCTGTATAAGGTTTTCTGGCCATTAAGCTATTTCTGAATGCAAGTCAGGGGATTTCATTTCAACAAACATGAATATCATTGAAATGCACTTAAATAATATAAAAAATACATTTTTTTTGGATCACTCTAATTTATTTCCTACATCACTTGCTGGTTCATTTGAAATAAAGATTCAAGATTCATGAGGTTTATTTGTCACACATGCAGTTGTACGCGGTACAACGCATGGTGAAATTCTTTGTGTCCCTGCGACCAATAAAAGAAAAAGAAGTGTGCACACAGGATGCATACTATGATAAGAATAGTGAGTTATAGAAACGGCAGTATGAAGCAACAGTGCAAAGTAAAAATAAAGTCAGAAGTGTATAGTGCATAAATAAAAATAAAAATATGTAAAGTGACATAGAAAAGCTCCACTTATTGGACCATATGACCATGAAAGAATCGTAGTCACTGGCGAATCATGAACTGGGCTCAACCCCATGAAAATCGGAACATACCAGACAGGGTCTGTGGAGCATCATACCAGACATTGAAAAGACATTTTCCAAATCCAAATAACTTGAACAGCTCCTGAAATGAGTGTTATACAGGAATGAGACCTTTAACGCTCAAAGTTACGTACCTCTGTGTTCATTTTGTCCGTATTTTGCAGTACCACAGGAAACCTTCAGGGGCAGTGTAGCTGTTACGACCGAATACGTAGCTCTAATGAGACGCGAAGAAGACACAACAATGGTGGAAATTCTCCTTCCTCTTGTCACAATATATTTGACGTCCTCACCGCCTCCTACAACGCTGCCTCTGTTTCCTCTTTTGCAAGAGGTACATATACTTCTTCCACAGTCGCCATGTTGGTTTTGTGGTTTGTTGTTGCCATAAATTTTGACTGTGCGCTGCTGTATATGTACGTGATCAGTGACGGGAGCAGTGTTTGAAAAGGAGTGGTACAATTTCGTACATAAAAGGAGGACCTTTATGATAATGCATTTGCAATTGAGTCGTGGGATCAACGGTGTTGAAAGCTGCAGTCAGTCTTTCACGCTCAGTCAGCGCTGACATTGTCAAAGTTGTCGTGTTTAATCTCTAACACTCAGCTTTTCCATCGTGCTAAATATTGTCAAGAATGCTGGAGCAATATCTGACTACACACAATAGAAGTCAGCGTTTGATCATTCACTCTCTACTTCCTTCCGCTTTCAAGACGTGACGGCGGCGGACGACATCACAGGGTCGCAGGCCGCCGTCGCTCTCTGACGCAGGTGGGCTGATCGCTGGAATGATGGCGCCGCAGACCAGGAGATGTCTGGTTTCAAACGTCAGCAAGAGAGAGATTTGCGTGACAATGTTTGCCCAAGAGGAGAACAGAGCCGTCTTGACTTTAAAAACAATCTGCTCATTTCAGTTGTTCCACTGCTCGGAACATCACACTGTTGCTCTCTAATCCCCATTTGTAATTAAATGCGTTCTGAGACGCTGCGCTGGGTTACGTAAATCCTGACTTGCATTGTGGCGCGTTATGCAGAGCCATGGACGCAGGGCCGGAGGAATGTGCTGCAACCATCACACGTTTCCTCTGTCCTCTTTCACAAGGCCGTGGCGTCTTCTCGTGGCATTTCCATGCTCGGAGAGCTCGCTGAGGAAGTCGAGCCCTCGGTGCTCGTCCATCTGAGAAATTGACAAGTCGCCAGAATTTCACAGAAGCCGACTGAGGATTCCCTGAGAGACCGTGAGAGACAGGGAGCATACGATTTCCACAGACTTCTATTTCTACACAAACTCTCCCGTGGGTTTGCAGAGGATGAAAAATATGCCCTTTTATTTCAAGCCATTGTTTAAACATTTGAAGATCTGCAGCACTTGTAGTATCATGACGCGGCACCACACTTTACCGCGATTGTTCTGTCTTCATATATGTTGACATTACTGGATAGATTTCCTGTTGTCCTCGCAGCATCACAGTGTCCTCATACTTTATCTCTGCTGCCCCCTGATGGTTCAGGACTGCAACTGTACGGAGCCCTCTTTGTCTCCCTATCTCTCCAAGCATTTGCTCTGGTCGCTGTGATCATAGACACCTTGTGTTCCGTGCAACAAAACCTTCCCACGGTAAAACCAGATTAGCATATGCAAAGGTCTTGAGCACGGTGCAGCTTTTTCATCTGTGATGTGGGGGAGGAACACCAGACCGCTGCGTTTATTCAACATGCACCTAGAGTTGTTGGCAAGAAGCCCAATCGAAGATTCCCTTGGCCTCTTCAGATATTCATGGGATTGCTCACCAAACACGAACATCTACCGCAAAATGGTCCACATAAACCTACCCTTATTTAGCTCTGTCAAATTGTGCATTTTCTTGAAAATATCTGGTGGATGTCGTCTGTGTCTTGTGTCTAGGTGACGCATTACGCTACACAAACAAGGGGACTTGTTGAGTCGGCTTCTCCACCAACTTCTCGATGGCTCTTTATTAGTGTAGACCTAAAATCCTACGAGTGGAACTTTAGAAAATAGATGTTGTTCATACATGAGCCGCACCAGTCTATAAGCCGTGGGTGCAGTGGTGCTGTCTGCGCTGTAGAAAGGTCAGTGCTGTTTATAAATGAGCATCACTTCTAAACTACTTTTGACAATGGGGTCCAGCATGGAGACTGACTCATGAAACAAACTGGGCAATGTTCTGAACTTGAGTCATGAACTCCTCATATCTTTTATTGACATGAAAGCACTCAAAATATGTTGTTTTCACCGGTGTGTCCCAAGTTCCGACACCACAGCTGGTCTCAGCTGCTCCTTCTCATCTATGGTCCTCCAGGAGATCAGCTATGTTGGCAGAGCAGCGGGCACGCGGGTGAAAACAGTACATTTTGAGCGCTTTGAGGTCAATAAAACCCCTCTGATTTCATCGATTTCATGTGACACGACTCAATATTTTGGGAGCATGACGCTCTTTAGCCTGTAAAAATCCATATATTAGCCGTATCTTTGTATAAGCTGCTGGGTTCAGACCGCAAGAAAACAACTGCATCTTACAGTATACATATTTTTTTTGTTTATATATATTTCGGTATATATTTTTGGACCGTGTTTCACAAGCTCTCATTTAAAGGTGTAAACTAAATCAGTCTCTTATTATTGGTATATTCAACCACCCACTGTGCTTGACAGTGCAAGTTACTAAGCACTGAATTGCATTTTCGGCCCCCTTTTTTAAGTTCCTCCAGACCACAGACAATGACTCGATAGGCTGGGTTTGGCCCCCGAGCCTCAAGTTTGACATATTCTCTACATTATCCAACCAGTCTCCAAACCATTGCCACCTCCAGCATTTAGTACAAAAGGCTTACTGTTTGAACAACTAAAAAAATAAATACAACCTGTTTAGACAACAACACAACACAATTTCCAACACGCTTCACTTTGATAAATGCTTTCTGACTCCACCATAAAACAAAGAGTTGCAAATATAGAACACGCGATGATGAGGATTGTACACCGCCTTGTTTCTGATGCCATGAGTCACGTGCTGATAAAGCAGGATTTAACTCATCCCTGTGTAAAGCCTCTTCAATATGTCTGACACACAAACACCGCTTAAGGTTTCACATTGATGTGACACTGTTTCCTAAACAGGGATAAAGAAGACTGTGATGTATTCCACTTCTCTAATGCATTTATCGAAAAGAAGTGATCAGAATGAAGCCACGAAGAGTGTGATCACAGGACATCAATACACTCCGAGTAGCAAGTGCAGCTTGAAAAAGGATGTTCATAACCAGGAGGGTGTGAACTCTAACACTGTATTATATATTTGTCTGTATCTGAGCTCGCAGGCGTGAGACGCATCAGCTTGTGTTAAAATGAAATTGCTCAGCAAACTTGTGGAATCTTATTTACATGGATTACGTTTGATGCTGTTTGTGTTGTCTGGACGAGACAAAAGTTTTATCTTTTATTGTTGATCTCTTTTAGGATTTCGTTATTTACAGTACAAAGACACTGTGCACCACGTGAAAATGTCCACACTAAATTGAGTCATTATTTTGCCACTTTTTCCCTCAGATATTCCCTGGATATTTATGTTTCTGTGTTGTAGACTTGTAGTCACGCCCACCTTAGTGAGACCAGCACAAGACCAAGACCTGACAGACTCGAGACCAGGACAGGACCAAGACTTTACGTGCTTAAGACCGACAAAAGAAAGTGACACCATAACTTGGTCCCTGAGGTTTTCTTAACGTTCCTCATCCAACTTGTCCTCTGTTTCTCCGCTCCACCTGTTCTACCTTGGCTGCACTCTGTTCTTCGCCTTCCTTAATGTTTATACTGCTTTGTCCCTTAAAACATATATCCAATAGGTTCTTTCTCTCATGCATATTTTTGGATTTGTTTTGAAAATGTCATTTTCAGAGAGCAATATAGGTTCATATGCAGTGGTGTTTGGCCAGCAGGGGGCAAAGTTTTTCTTTTGTTGGTGAGTGGGGACAGATATATAAAACATATATCTCTTCTTCTTGGGCTCATCATACAATACTGAAGCTGCTGGGGACCTCTTTGATGTCATTTTGGAGCATTCAAAAGTTAACATGTTCACAAAATTAAATGATCTGACAAAGACCTGACAGACTCAAGACCATCAGGACAAGACCAAGGCTCTAGGGCTTCAGACCGACAAAAGAAAAAGTGACACCATTACTTGGTGCTTGAGATTTCCGTCAAGCTACTTTTGAAAAATGTGCATTTAGCATTTATTTTTGTTGTAGTCTATATAGCCGAACCAAATTGGCTTAGGTGACTATGAGCTTGACTCATCGTGACGAAACACTGGCATCAAATCTTGAGGTGAACCAGCATGAAAGGAGAGCGGAGGTTCAAGGAGCGCCACCCCATGGCCTCACCCTGAACCTCATTTTTTTATTTTAATATTTGTTTTAATGTTGGACCAATGCCCAAAATGTTAGACATTTGCCATTCTTCACATGTTTCCAGTGATCCAGTGATTCATTGGCTGCTGGTCAGATGCTTTAACTTGGCCCTCAACAATGGCCACTATCACGTGAAAAGAGCGGAGATCGTGCCCAATATATGAAACTGTCATTTGTGATCGAAGCTCGACTATTAGCTTAGTTGACCGGCAGATACAGGAATAAATGCCTGCAAGGTTGTTGACAACATGAGTATTGAACATTGACGACAGCAGACGCTTCTCACTGTGTTCGGAACAAATCGACAGACGCGTGTGAAGAGCCACAGTGATATTGAAGGCCGTTGTTTGTTTGTCTATTTGAACAAACGCTTGTCTATCTGAGAGGTGATCATGCAAACAAGGAATCGCAGCCGTGTGAATGGCTGGAAAACCTTGAGAAAGAAAAGCCACTGCAGAGTTTAAACCAGCCTGAAGTGTTTATGAGTCTGCTGTCAAGTTGTGACTTCCCGGAATATCAGAGAGGCTTAATAGCTTTTCTCCCTCTGCGTATTCCTCTTCGATTGGACCGCTAATTATGTAAAGAGTGTTGAGCTGTGCTACACACAAACACACAGCCCCACAAGTTGCTTCTTTTGCTCGACTTCGGAAACAACATTTTCATTTCTACTGATGTATTAAAAACTACCTTGCTATACAGTAAAGGAACACACAGTAGTCCAGGTGTGGTGACGGGTCAGTGAGGTGTCATGAAACAGTCTTGCTGGGTTGATGAAACAGTGTCCTGATTGTCAGAGGCCACTAGATGGCGCTCTTTGTTGAGAAATAATGTGAGTTTTCACTGAATTAAAACATTGTTCAAGTCCAAACATTTTAGAGCAGACAGCGCCCTCTGGTGGCCTCTGAAACACTGTTTCATGAAACCTCACCAACCTTGAAATACTGTGTCATGAAACCTCATCTAGCCATCTGTGTTAAATGTCATGTTTAAAGGTGGGATGTGAGCTTTTTTTAATATATATATAGCTTGAAATCACTGTCAAATCAATAAACCAAATTCTCTAGCACAAAAATAGTGCAAAGAAAAAAAGGAAAGTTTGAAGTTTGTTCATGTTCTGCACACCAGTCTATGAAACCCAAGTGCCAAAGGTTGGTTTGCAACACTGGAGTTGCAGCAAGTGATGGGTAGATGAGGTTTCATGAAACAGTGTCTTGATATTCAGAGGCCACCAGAGGGCACTGTCTGCTGTAAAATGTTTGGACTTGAATCTCACATCATGACTAAACCAAGAGCGCCATCTAGTGGCCTCTGAAAATTAGGACACAACGTCAGCTCTACATGACTGTTTCATGATACCTCATTGACCCATCAGTAGTTGCAGCATTGATGGGGAGTCTGAAGAAAAGGGGTGGGACTTGACTGCAGCGTTATTCAGCTGTCTGTCAAGATCACGAACCCCACCTTCGATATGCATTATATCATGGTGCATAAGTCACTTTCTTTTTCTTTCAGTTGTGGTGAAAGCTTGTTCAGGAGAGACTCAAAGTTGAATCCATAGTAAAGACTCAAAAATTGTGTGTGAAATTATGTCTGTCAGTTGACATAGGAGACAGTCTAGAATTCCCCCAGAAGGCAGAGGAAAATCTAGGCCACTTCCTGGCCCTGTGTGGGACCTGACCTTGAACCAGCGGCTGAAAATGGATGGAATTCTGAAACATTGATGATAAAATTGCTGTTTTATTCAAATTGAAAATAGGCTTGAATAAAAAGAAAATAAAATTCCTCACATGTCAGTCAGTTTGAACTATGTGAACCTCACTGCAAACTTTTTTTTTCAGTCTGACAGGAGCTTCCATTTCTCTTCTCCTTCAGATTTAATTCCAGCATTTTATTTTATTTTCTCCGATTTCTGACCTGCTTCATAAGTCAATACTCTCTCTGTCGGTTAGAAGAGTCGGTGTCAGCCGGATGCCCGGACAGATATTCGTGTATAGATGCCGAAAAAGAGAAAATGCGGTAGAGAAAGAGCGCGAGACAATGGAGTCGAAACTGGAGTCAAACAACGGAGAGGTTTCAGTACACTCCAGGCTACTGTATATACACTGTCGGCAGCTTGTTGAGGAATGGATTTTACAGCAGCGGTGAAAAGTAAAGCGAAAAGCGAGTGCTTCAGCATTTCAACGCTTCTTGTTTGAGAATTTGCAACTCAAAAGTTCAACCATACTCTCAGGTCAGTCTGATTCCGCCTCTGTAATTACACTGTTCTCATCTTGGGCTCAGAGTCGTGACCTAAATACAGCTTCCTGTTTGGGGTAGAACATGCTCTCTTGAGACGTCAGGACGCTAAAGTGTTTGTCTATTAGCGGCTCTTTTGAAAGGGGTCATCGATCTGAAAACCAATGTGCAAATCCTACTAAGTCGTCCTCCGTGAAGTTATGTGACTATACCGTGTCTTTGAAACCTCTCACCTTTGGCTGCGACGTTTCCCTGGACCGAGCCAAATAGTGCCACATTTCCGTGGCTGCAAGTGCTGAGGTGTCAAAGCAGGTATTTTATGGTCGGATGCCCTTTTTAATCTGAGTCTCTGGCCCTGGAGACCTCTCCTCTTCTGTCAGTTCTCTGCAGCACGCTGCTTTTCAAACTCACAAGATGTGAACACGGCGTCCCTTTGACATGAGCGTTTCTGTTTTACTGCGTTTGAGTCTTCGCGTTCATTGCGTTCTCAAAGCTTCATTTGCGCCAGCCGGGATCTATAGGGGGCAGTTTCACCGAAGAAGAAGACGTAACACGATGATTTAATTTTCCGCTAGCCGAGCAGCACGTATGTGCGAGCTCGCCTGCTGTTCGATGGATAATGAAGACCAGCGACAGGCTTCCAGTTGAGTAGCGACAGTGTGTATTTGGTTTCTCAGTGAGATTTGCTTTTTAGTTTCGATAATATGGGACAATTTCATTTGGAAAACACTTAGGGACCTGGGCTTGTGAAGGCAACTTCAGCAGACACGTGGCAGCCTCCATAAGCCAAATCGTCTTATTCCTCTTTGTCCTTTGGGTTCTTTGTGGCCTCATTTACTGCATTCATGCGTTGTTTTCATCCTCTCCTTGGAACCTCCACTTGTAACGTTCTTCATCCAACTTGTCCTGTTTCTCTGCTCCACCTGGCTCCGCTCTGTTCTTCGCCTTCCTCGATGCTTGAACTTGTACTACATAGTCCCTTAAAACATCTATCCAATAGGGTTTTTTTCTTCCACTTCTTTTTGTTCATGTTTCTCAATTTGTTTTGAAAATTTCATTTTCAAAGAGCAATATAGTGTTTGGGCCGAGCAACAGAGAGTTTTAAAAAATCTTTGGTGAGTGGCGACACATACTTAAAACACGTTCTTTTATCGCTCACCATACGATATTGAAGGTACTGGGGACCTTTTCGATGCCGTTTTGACAAGCACTCAAGCGTCAACATGTTCGCAAAATTAAATCATCTGAAAAGAAACATACATGAAGAGTATATAAAAAAAAGTTGGCTCCTGTGTTCAAATACGTGAATAGTTATTAGGGTCTGGTCGAGATGGGACGATGAGGTATCATGAAACAGCAATGCTGGGTTGATGAAACAGTGTCGTGATTTTCTAGATGGCGCTGTTGGTTTAGAAATAATGAGAGGTTTCTTTGAATCAGTGGTTCAAGTCCAAACACTTTGGAGCAGACAGCGCCCTCTGGTGGCCTCTGAAAATCAGGGCACTGTTTCATGAAACCTCATCTACCGATCACTAGGATCCAGCAGCATTATGTACCAAAGAAGGTCATCTGACTCCTTAGTTACAGTGAATGACCAGGTTACAGTGTATTATAATGGAGGGCAAACCATCAGATTAAAATGGTGACCTGTATTTATTCAACGTGAGTTCGACATATTTTATAAGAAGCAAGAAAGGCTGTCGTCATGTGACAATGTGGTTATGTATCAGGTTTATTCTGTCATGTGTCTTCATAGCCATCGGATGGAAAAGAACATTTTCTTGATGAGTGTTTACCTTATCTCCGTCTCTGCGTTCTTCCACAGAGGCTTCAGTCCTGTCCTTCGACGGCAGCATGTACATGAAGGTCGTGATACCCAACGTTGTGCACACGGAGGCAGAAGACGTCTCGCTACGCTTCATGTCCCAGAGGGCGTTTGGTCTGCTCATGGCGGCAACATCTCGCGAGTCAGCAGATACGCTCAGGCTGGAGCTGGACAGCGGCAGGGTCAAATTGACGGTCAACCTAGGTATTGTATGAACCACCCCGGGTGGTTGACAGGGTCGAATTTTCTTTTTTCATGATCCAGATATAAATCAGACCTAACATGAACTCATTTTTCGGAGCTTGCTTTAGTGGCTGCATGATTTTTGACCTGCCTGCTCTGAACATTTTTTCTGTCTTGATATTCATATGAAAGAAAACTAACAGATCATTACTTATAGGGCTGCATATGTTTATATAAATATCTTAGTGTAACCTACTGTCATAGCAGCAGCGTACGCTCCTTATATATTCACCTACAATTTGTTTCTTTTTTTTCAACACTTGTTTTTAAAAACAAGGACAAACTTTTGTTTTTAAAAGTAGAGTCATTTGGATTGCAATTGATGTATTAAAGTAAAATATATAGTAGAGATTAGAGTTCTTTTCCAATCCAAACGTTTTCAAGTCCATTTAATGCTTCAATGTAGGTGTAGTACATATGCCAGGCCAGTAAGGGGCGTTGTTTAAATGAATGCCATTCAGCAACACAGGACTGCATTCATGGTGAGCAAAAAGAAAAGTAGATTTAAGATGTTGTAGCTAGCAACAACTTGACTACAAGTTGGCTAAGACGCGATCAAGTGTTTGACTAGCAACATTGCTCTTCTGCTCTTCTCAATTCTTGGTTGCAGTCACTGACTATAGCTGACCATCCGGCACTGAACACGCGCGTATACGACCGACACCTGTCTTTGTGTGGATGGCTTTCAAGTCCCTTTTATCAGATAAATAATGCTACTGAATGAACGTCTCCTGAACCGTACAAACCAGGCTGGTGCGCTGTAACAGGCCAGTCATCCACTTATGCCCCAGAGCTTCTAAATGCTCACATTTCATGCCGTCTGTAACACTTTTACAACTGGAAGTCCTTATGAATAGTCAAGAAAAAATGGGCAGCACTCACATACCTCCATGAAAAAACAACAAAAAAAACATAGCTTCTGTTTTTACTTGCAGTCAGACTCCTCCATGTATTTTATATTCTCACAAGATCCTCACAAATGATACTTTATACAGCGACTGTGAGCCGGATTAAACTAATACGTCCTTAATTTCGCCCCAAAAAAGAGCTGCTCTTTCACAGTAGTTTGCATCTGTCAGTAAAATAACAAGCAGCAGTCGACTTCCTAGATTCTTAAAACGTTCTTTTCTGTCTTTTTCAAGTCTTATTTCTCTAAACAAAGCAGATAACTCATAATAATACCTTGCAGGGACTGAGGATTATTTGTATGATAATGTCTCTGACTAACAATGTGCCTCTAGTGTAGACCCTAATATCTAGTGTTATGCAGCCCTATTTGATGCATTTTAAAGCATGTTTACTCCGCCATTTAGGAACAGCTGCGGTGGTTAAGAACATTTAGTCTGCATTTTTTTGCTGCAGTATGGTTATCCATCTTTTTTTCTTGTGTCGGTCTGTACCTGTGATCATTTTTCTTTTTTTTTTTTTAGATACTTTTCATGATAGTAGGGGCATATTCTCTCTTTCCATGAGTGACCTTTAGTCTAGTTGGCATCTCCTGTCTCTAAAGATGGCATTCACCCCTTCAAAGGCCCCGAGCCTGCGGCCCGTCTGACAAACAGCCCAATACCACAGCACCCGGCGCCAGCAGATGGTGGCATCACGCACACTTAAGTGATACCAGTGATGCCGGACGTGATCTACACAACAGGAATTTGAATTCAGCTCATGCACAAAGGCCGAAATATGTCGCCTTTTTATTCTCCCTGGTCCTTTCCTACATTCACTACTGTGATTGAACTGCAAAAAAAAAAAGGTTTACTTTTGAAAGGGCGACTTGTTCGGTGCCGGTGCTCGTGGCTTGAGGCCGTTTGCTCCCACTTTTCTGTTGCGGTTGACAGCACATGACCTTCCTGGTCCAAATGTAAGCCACCAGACACGTGAAATTTCGGTCCATTTCCGAGTCATTTCTCCAGTTCTTCCAAAAATGACCAATCGAATTACGACAATTGTATTGGAATTATGACCACTGGCGTCATGTGACTGTCCCCAGAAGGTGGCTTCTTTTTGCTCTTGGATGTCTGCAGCGATAACCTTGAAGGATGCAATTTCATCTGTCACTTATTCTCCCTTCCCCATCTAGACTGTGTCAGGATAAACTGTAACACCAGTAAGTCAACAATCTTTTTTTTTTAATTTTCTCCTCCAGTCGTCTTCCTTCAATCAATGTTCGATTATAGCCCGTGCGATATGTAAAAGAGTGTGAATGCAGCAGGACTGATAAGAGGATTTATATGATAAGAGGGGGGAAGTAATAACCGGAGATCAAAGTTATGCAAATCGGACTTCTGCGTTCAATACTGTTTGAATGAAGTGATTTTTTCCAAAATGATCTCGGAGACCCAGTTGGCAGTCGTCCCAACCCTGAGTGTTTGCCGGATAATTCCCTCTTAAATTATATTTACGTGAGAGAAAAATGCCTAGAATTTGATGGTGCGTTTATTTAAAATAAAATTTGAACTGATCAACGATTGGAATCAAGTTTGATCGGCAACCCAACTAGTTCAGTCTGAATTATTCTACTAAACTTTTAAACTATTTTACTAACTTATGGACTCGCTTTTGCTGTTTAAACCCCGTGTGCAGACGTTATAAAGAGTCCCTGTATAAACTCTGTAGCGTGATAGGACTGCACTCTTGTGGCGAATATCGAAATTGCAGGGGCGATCGATATATCTTGTTGACGTCACCACTGCGTTCACGAAAATTATTCGCTTTTTTCTTTCGTTAAACTACTATCAGTCGTGTTTTTTGTTTTTCAAACCACATTTATGTGAGGGCGGAAAGAGTGCAATGTCGATCCTGGCATGAAGGTTTGGTGGATGTTTGTGCCTCCCTCCTTTCCCTGCATTGACAAAACCTCCTCTTCAGGCAAAGGCCCTGAAGTTCTTTACGCTGGACAGAAGCTCAACGACAACGAGTGGCACACGGTGCGATTTGTGCGTCGGGGTAAACACCTCAGACTCATGGTGGACGACGACGTGTCGGAAGGTATATTCATGGTTTGCCGCATTCGTTTGTAAGAATGAAGTGTGAGTAGTGAGTCCACCAGCTGCCGAATGTTCATGATCCATATTCCGTAACAGGTCAAATGGCTGGCGATCACACGCGCCTGGAGTTCAACAACGTGGAAACCGGCATCCTGACGGAGAGGCGCTTCGTCTCCTCGGCACCATCGTCCTTCATCGGCCACCTACAGGTGCATGTGACCTCCTTAAAACACGACACCTTCGGCCAAAATCACGTCCACCTTCTCATCTCCTCAGAGCCTCAAGTTCAACGGCATGCAGTACATCGACATGTGCAAGAACGGCGACATCGACTTCTGCGAACTCAACGCCCGCTTCGGTCAACGCTTCATCATCGCCGACCCCGTGACCTTTAAGACCAAAGGGAGCTACCTGGGACTGGCCACCCTGCAGGCCTACACCACCATGCACCTCTTCTTTCAGTTCAAAACCACGTCACCTGACGGATTCATCATCTTCAACAGTGGGGACGGGAACGATTTCATCGCTGTGGAGCTGGTGAAAGGGTGAGCAAAAAAAAAAAAAAAAAAAAAAAAAATATATATATATATATATATATATATATATATATATATATATATATATATATACATATATACATATATATATATGTATATATATTCCGTCTGTAAATAACCACCACTACATGGTTTCCTGGAAGGTTATGAAGTAAAATTTAATAATACTTTTATAATCTTTATGCTTTTCATGCCATGACAGAAAAAAACTGTGAATTTTGGAAAAGCTTTTGACATTCTTTTAAATATTTTTTTTTTATATATTTGTGTGTCTAGTTTAAAAAAAATCAATTGAATTAATGTGAATTTTATCAATTAATTCATCACATTTTAATATTGAACACCACAATGATCAAATTCATTGCTGTTATTTTTCAATAAACACAATGAATTAAAATCCAGGCCCTAAGTTGGACATGTCATTCCCGCTCACTGTCTGCATACTGTGCCTTGAAATATTAATATAAAATATAAATGTTAAAATGTTGGTTAATTCTACCTCCAATAGATTGGGACGTCTCCAGGGAATGAGCGTGAGAAATTCAAGCTAGTTTCCACCGTCCTCTCCTCACCAGGTTTATCCACTATGTCTTTGACCTCGGCAATGGACCGAGTTTGCTGAAAGGGAACAGCGACAACCAGCTGAATGATAATCAGTGGCACAACGTGGTCATCACCCGAGACGCCGCCAACACTCACACGCTGAAGGTGGACTCCAAGTCGGTCACCCAGAACGTGAACGGAGCCAAAAACCTTGACCTGAAAGGTACGTTTTTCTTGGTCATGAGACGCACACGGTGCCGCTCCTCGTCCCTGCTCCGTAAACATGTTGCCTGTCTTGTCTGTTTATGTCTAGGTGACCTGTTTATCGGGGGTCTCGGTCCAAACATGTATCAGAACCTTCCCAAGCTGGTGGTGTCTCGGGAAGGATTTCAGGGATGTTTGGCCTCAGTTGACCTCAACGGACGTCTGCCTGACCTCATCACTGACGCCCTCTTCCGGAGTGGACAGATCGAGCGCGGCTGCGAAGGTACGGACGACTGTAAATACAGTTAGTTTTAAACACGCACAAGAAGTCACTGTAACCATATTTGCCTCTAGAGGGCAGCAGAGTATTGGGAATTATTTGGCTCGTTTTATTCAGTGACCTCCTAGTAGAAAATTAAATTGTTTTTATTTTTGCAGATTACATGTCGATTCTTATCGATAATATTATTTGCTTTATGACAAAAATAAATAAATCAATTTAAAAAATCAAATGACAAATGTAAAAAAAAAATATTTCTGACTGCTATGATAGTTTTTGGGATGGATCTGGTCATTGCATCTCACTAACAATTCTCCCCTTAAGTTGCACTTTTATTTCTGGTCTTAATGTTTTGAGTAACCATGCTGCCCCCCTCACTAACCTTTGCTCTTGTTTTCCGCTCTTTTCTGCTTCCTTTATTTAATGACTTTCTTTCTGCGCTAACAAAGTTGGTTTCACCAAAGCTGACCTGCAAGGTAGACGAAAAAAAAACAAAAAAAAAAACGCTCCGACTCCCGTTTGTCTGACAGTGTGCTCTGTACAGTGCATGCTGGGTGTTGCCATGACAACTGTGTTTTCAGGTGTTACTGAGGTTGATGCTGGCTCTCTGCAGTGCTAGTAATGAGAGTGAAAAACTAGTGTCTGGCTTGGTGGGAAATCCAGCCGCAGCTACAGAATTGACAATTCCGCACAAATATCCCATTTTAGTTTTGCAATTGAGTGATATCACAAAATGAAGTTTTCTGTTCTGCTCTTGCCAGTAATTGCTGAAAAATAAATAAATGAAATAACATACTTAATTTTCACTCTTATTTTGAGAAATATTTGTCTCGCATATTTTTGCTAGAAAAAAATGAAAACACAAATATCTTCAACAAAAAATATTGCATTTAGTCAGATGTTTAAATAGTATGCAATAGTTAAATTGCTCTCACATTATTTTCATGTACTTTATTGAAAAGAAATATAATAAATGAATACATCAAAAGTTAGAAAATTATTTAGGAATATTTAGGAAATATTTTTATACAATGCTTTAAATATATAAAGATGATATGTCCAAACTAATATTAATATTGAATGGAGGATGCTCCAAAAAAAAAAAAAAAAAAAACAAGACATAAAACAAATAAAAATTATTATAATTCAACAGCAAAAATGTTTTGTGCTTTGTTTTTTTTTTTGCTTCTAGTAGAAGTAGGGTATAATTCTCTAGTGAAATATCGCAACTTTACAGTAGGTCTGAATATTGACATTACTGGATACCATTGCTAACTTTTAAGCATGGACGGAACTGAGCATGAGACTGACTAGAATGCGCTTGCTATCGACACACAAGTCGCGCTTCTGCTACGTTTATCTCACCAAATGAAACACTCCAAAATTACTCACCTGGACTTTGACAAGTTCCCAGATTTAGTACTTTGTGCTCACGCTAGCATGGAACTATAGCAGTACATCACACTGTGAATCAAGTTCCTGTCTCACGATCGATCTCTATGTGCCGTGCGGGTGTCGTCTTGGGTGACCGGAGGGGTTTCTGGGATCTGCCTGTTTAGCGAGGAAATCTCATTTCTATAGCGTGTGCTTATCTGCATTCCCTCCCGGTATTCAAACGAAAGAGCAGCGTGTGTGTGTGTCTGCCAGAGGATGCTGAACACACAATCGGTCTGACTTTGAATACCCTTCTCAGGTGTGTGTCTGGAGTGCATACACGCAGATATGCGCTAAATGTTGCTTGAGTGCGTCTGATGTTGTCTGTACTGTCTCGCTGTCAGGTGTGTAGAGAGCACTTGACCAGTCTTTACGTGTGGGAAGTTCACGATTTATGGTCCGAGGGAATGCAGCGGTAGAACTACCTGTTGGAATGATCATAGTTGCATGTCTTCACACGTAAAGGAAGGAAGGAAATGAAGCTGCGTGGACGGTGTCGCCACATCTGGGAGGTTACGTCACAGCGGTATTTGTTAAATTTGGATTAAAGACTGTGCGACGACTCAAAAGTAGCGGCGCATATTTCGAGATGTTGATCCCTCCAGCTTCCCTTTGGCTGACATCGAAGCCGCAGTCTTTGTGGCGACACTGCGCACTGCTTTTTTTTCTTCCGTTCACTTTCGTTTTTCCATACGGAATCGGCTTCCTCTGCATGGGTCCTGCGTTGTTTACGCTCAGATATTCACTGACTTTGCTCCCGTGCTATTTCTCTTTGTGTCTCAATCGCACCGCCAGGGCCGAGTACCACCTGCCAGGATGACTCCTGCGCCAACATGGGCGTTTGCATCCAGCAGTGGGAGAATTTCACCTGCGACTGCGCCATGACGTCTTACACCGGGACTCACTGCAACGACCGTAAGTACTGAGAGCTTAATATGCCCTCTTGCTGTGGCACCATGGCCGTTGCCAGGCTGTTTGAACGCACCCCCCGAGTCCTGACCCAGACTATTCTGTCAACATGTGTTTTACTTGGCACAGAATTCAAAAGTAAGTCGGGTTGTTTGATACATGGTTTGAATGCTTTGCCAGAATGCAGAATCACCGACTCGGCTGTGGATCTGTCCACAACATAGCAGCTGAATCATTTTTGTTTCAGTTGGTGTTCAGTGAATACGGTCTGGGCCTTGGTATCTCCACCGATGGTAGAGTATCAGAGGATGACTGATCTGTCCATTTGTTTGGAAACAAAGTTATAAATGGATTCCATGTTGGTTGGAATTGTGCTAATGTAGACGGCGCATTTGGATAAATATTTGTATTGCTTCCTATTACTCGACTGCGCTGTGAATCATGTGATCTGCCAAAAACCAATGAATGCATCGCTGTTAACTTAGTAGCAGTAGTGATGAGTCGATGAGGTATCATGAAACAGTGCTTGTTTCAGAAATGATGTGAGGTTTCATTGAATTTGTTTTTCAAGTCCAAACATTTTACAGCAGACAGTAACCTCTGGTGGCCTCTGAAAATCATGACACTGTTTCATGATACCTCATCAACCTTCAATGCTGTGTCATGAAACCTCATCGACCCATCACTAGAAAGCAGCCCCCCAGGTGCTGGCTCAGCTAAAGACCATAAACAATTGCATTTTATAGCTCAGACTAAAGGTGTAAAACTACTACAAGTAGTTTGTAATACTTGCAGTTCTTCTTTACTGAGTTCCTTTGCAGTGTTGCCAACCCTTCAGTAAGGAAAGTCACTACCTCTGTCAGTAGTAGTAGCAGTCATAGGAGGTGTGGTAGTGTTAGCCAGAGCGCTAGTCGTATTTGCAGGCGCTAGCGATTGCCGCAGGTGTAAACTCATTCGATAAGGGAAAACAGACACAAAAAATGGGGAGACTGAAGCCCTAAAAAAAACTTTTGTAGTTTTGATCATCTTCACACAAGGGCCACATATATACACCCCAAGATCAACATATGGTCCCTGGGCCGCACTTTGCCCACGTCTGGTTTCAGCTTTCCGAAGAAATCCATTCTGTATTAGCTCATATTTTTAAATGAAAGCATTGATAATTCTTCTCAATGTTTTGAAAAGCTTTCCTAAAACAGTGTCTTCAGTTTCAGACACCACTAGGTGGCGCTCTCTGCTCCTCAACCTTTGACTATTTACAACTATTTCAATGAAACCTTGCATAGTTCATAGCCCGATCTGAGCTCGACAATTGAATATTTGTAAAAAAAAAAAAATACCGATACAGTCTTTAGCGTTTTTTAGCTAGCTCTCCGACGACTGAGCGCTGTTGACGTACATGTGACAATACTGCCACCTGCTGTCCGACTGAACTCTTTGCGATCGATTCAATAAATGCAGAGAAATGAGGAAAGAAAAACGAAATCATTGTGCACAGGGAGGCAGAGGCACATACCTCTGCCTCCCTGTGCACAATGATTTCACTCTATCAAGTGCCTTTGTAGTTGCCAGTTTAGTCCATTTATTTCTTACTGGGTCACAAGGGAAGCAGCCAAAAAGGCCGCACTCTCCACAGAAACCTCCTCCATCTCTCCTCTTTCAGTATCTCCTTCACCAAGGATGTCATCCTGAAAAATAGGGGGCCCTTGACTGTCTTCTCCTAATGGGGCAGATGTACTTTGAGTCTCTCCCGGTTGACCGAGCTGAAGCAAAAGTGTTTAGCTGGTCGTTCATTGGAGAGTAGGAACATATCATGGATGCACAGTTTGGCCTCATGGCTCAGCTCTTCCTGACTAATCCGTCTTCTGTTCCACACTCCCTTTCCCTCCTTCACAAACAAGACATCAATACCAAGTTGGTAATTTGATCTGATTCCAATATGTAAAACAATAAGCTCACACTGGAGTAGCTTCCGCACACACACACACACTGACTCAAGCTTTCTATTGTATATCTATGAGTCACTTCTGCAAACACATTCTCAGCTGAGCTCCCTGTGTCTACAACTAGCAGAGCTGTATCCTTCACTCAGAGACTCCGGAGCTATTTTCCTCCTTGCCTTTGTCAAGTATTTTTTTTTTTTTTTTAGGTTTAAATGAAGCTGAAAGCTCCAAGTGATCTTTAGCGGAGGCAAATTGAGATGCAAGCTTTTGTTGCTGCTGTTTTCTCGCTGCACTGAAGGAGATCTGCGAACACATTTGCTCCCCACTTTTCCCAGGCTTTCTATTGTGAAAGCGACTGGTGATGTGTGAAATATCGACTTCTGCCTCGATCACCTCTTCAGATCGCAGCCATAGAAGTCCAAGTGTGTGGCTGTGCGAGTGCGTGTGGTATTCCCATGACAACGAAGGACTTCCCTTCAGTCATCTCGGTTGGCCGTCTTCATTTAGTGGTTAATAGAGGGGGCGCAGTGCTGCTGGGCCAAACTAATGAGGTGATGGAGGCTGTTAGGAAAGCTGCTCCGTCTGAGCCGGCATCCCATCATCATCCAGACCTCTCTTCAGAGATTAGTAAAGTGTCCATTTATCTATCTATCTATCTATCTATCTATCTATCTATCTATCTATCTATCTATCTATCTATCTATCTATCTATCTATCTATCTATCTATCTATCTATCTATCTATCTATCTATCTGCCTGCCTGCCTTTCTATCTATCTATCTATCTGTCTGTCTGTCTGTCTGTCTATCTATCTATCTGTTTGTCTGTCTGTCCATTTTCTCCAAAATTCTGCTCTCCATCCTCCTGGCTCTCCCTGTCTGCTGCTGTTAAAGATCATCTGACGAAACCCTCTGAATGGGAAGTCGACTGCAGTTCTCGCTCGGTGACAGGAGGCGTGTGTTTATGTGTTAATTAGTGATAAGATGTCATCATTAATTCACGGCGCTGCCATCGATTGCTTATCGACGCTGATGTATTTCCTCTCAGGACGCAAAGAGCTGAGACTGTAACACAGTTCTCATCTCAGATTTAAGACCGACTACTTACTCGACAGTTTTTGAAAGAAAAAAAGATAAATACTTGAAGAAATGGTGCGAAGGATGGAATGACCTTTCAAATGAGACATTTTGGGAGAATGGTCAGACTGTACAATATACCTGCTCCGAGTGTGAGCGCAAATATGTAAATGAAGACGGCAAACAAACAGCGTATATATATATATATATATATATATATATATATATATATATATATATATATATATATATATATATAGATTTTGAATGTATCTACATATATACTGAAAAAAGGACAAAAAAAAGAAATATATATATATATATACGGAGTTTGCATCCATATATATATATATATATATAGAGAGAGAGAGAGAGAGAGAGAGAGAGAGAGAGAGAGAGAGAGAGAGAGAGGAGAGAGAGAGAGAGAAAGAATATATCTATATATATATATCTATATATATACTGAAAAAAGGGAAAAAAAATCTCTATATATGGAGTTTGCATCCTTTTCCACACACACACACGCATATATATATATATATATATATAATTCTAATTAATTCTAATGTGTTATCATTATTTCATTGTAGTTCATTATTTTCAGAATCAGAATCAGAAAACTTCATTAATCCCAAGGGAAATTATTTGTTTGTAACATGCTCTGTCAATAATCTCTGTCACAATAAAATGAAAAAGAAATAATATTACAAAGTGCAAAAAGTAATACAACAGATCATTTATTTAGTCCCCACTAGGTGGCACTAGATCCATCTACAGGATTATGCTGGCCGTCGGTGCCGGGAGAAAATGAGATACAATCCCCAGAGCATGAAATCAGCTTTCTTGTTATTTTCCTCCACTGCGTTGCTTGTTTCTGTACCTCACCCCGAACACACTGACATGCACATTCCATTTCACTGGATCATGGAGGGAAAATATCATGAGTCCACTCAACAATGTCCAATGAGTTAAACACCCTCCTCTTTGTTTAGTTACAGCATGAAATGAAACATCAGGCCGCGCAGATTCCAGATGACCTCGGGCGAGTTTTGCGACGGTCCTTTGTCTTGGATACGTCCCGCCGTTGTTTTGTCGCAAGCAAGCTGGTGTTTAAGAGCAAGACTTATTTCCGCTCTGATGGCAGGTGTCTCGAGTTCCCCAGTGAAAAGCAAAAGTGGGTGCTTGTTTTCTTCTTTTTCCCTAGATCGAGTTGCGGTGGATTAGAAGTCTAGTCAGTTGAAGGGCATGCAGAATGTTCTTGGAGTGTGGGAGGAAATCAGAGTGCCCAGAGGAAGCACAGTCAAGCAGTGGAAAAGGATGCAAACTCCATACTTAGCTGGCAGATGTATCCGTCCCCAAGGTTGTCCTAGTGCATCACATCTCCTGGACCACGCTCAGAGTCCCTCACCTGTATTGATGGTTCAATGAGGTATCATGAAACAGTGCTGCAGGGTTGATGAAACAGCAATGGTGCGCTTGATTTAGAAATGATGTGAGGCTTCATTGAATTTGTTATTCAAGTCCAAACATTTTACAGAGGACAGTGCCCTCTGGTGGCCTCTGAAAATCAGGACTCTGTTTCATGAAACCTCATGAAGCGTCATTTATCTATACATATACATCACATCACTCCTCGCAGGAAGGTATCCGAAGAAGACCCCACCTCAACAGGCTTCTCTCCATGTAGGGGGCATATAGAGCGCATTCATCCATTGCTCTACCACATCTTCAAACCTCCAATAAGCAACTTCAGTCCACACCCCGCACAACCTCGCAATGACTATTGTTAAAAAAAGTAATATGAAAAATTCTGGATCCAGATGGTGAACTGGACCACTGCCAAAATGTATTCCACATCCAACAATAGCTTTTCAAGTTTTATTTTTAGTTATTTATAGTTAAGGTACTTGAGTTATAAGCGCTAAACGCAGCCATAATGAGAAGCGTTGTTTTGTAGCTCAGTGTAACTAAGTCGGGAGACGTCGACTCAAAACACACAAACCATTCACTTCATTCAAAGGCAGAGGAAAGTAACTCTCTCAACTTTATCATGCTACTTTGCCATGAACCTGTCAGACTTCAGCTGAGCGAAGCTGTTTCCATCGGTACTGTCTTCAATGCAGGGAGAGATGAGCACTGTGCTCCAGTTTTAAAGGCAGTTGTGTACAGTATTTTATCGCAGTTGCAGTTTTCAGGCTGCATCTTTGTTTCCCAGGCACGCATTGTTCATGCCTGTTCCCCTCGTGCGCACGTACGGCCGCTTGCAGCGAGCACATCGCTGTGAGAGATTTCTAATTAGCGATGTCAGAGTGGAGCCTCTCTCGCTGATAGCTGGCAGCTAATAGCAGTAATTGTCTGCCCGCCCGACTCTGTCTCTATCCATCGTCCTGATGAAGAAACTTGAAGAAAGTAAAGGGAACATTTCTGCTAGTGAAGCCTCTTGCAGTTTGGATTGTTAGCGTCAAACCTCGCCGCCCTTCTTTACACTTTTTTTTTTTTTCCCCGTGGTAGCCGACGGTGTTCTGTGCGGCAGAGAGAGAGAAGGAGAATAGAAAGCAAGAGCCAGCAATGGGCCCTGTTTTTCTTGTATTCCCTTGACATACAGTACCACACTGGTAAACAAAAACGTACATTAAAGAACGGATAAAATCAATTAAAGTGAAGTAATTCAGATGGGAGACACCCCACCTGCTGCCCCAAACCCAACCCCCACTTGGGGAGCTAGCAGTTTAACCCTAATCCCGTTGGGTTTCCGCCAGGATTTTTTGAAACTGTGGCAACCTTCCCCCCCCCGCCCGTCTCCTCACCCACCAAAAAACAAGTAAAAAAAAACAAGGAACGGAACGTAGCCAATAAAGAGCCGATACAGAAACATCAATGCAAAGGGAAAAGTTTCGACATTTACTGAATTGGTGACAATAAAACCGATTTTTAATGATAAGAAGTAAATCTCTGTCCTATCAGCGGCGGTCCGTCTCTTCATATGTCTGGCAGGAGTTCGCAACTTCAGTTCCGCGAGCAACAGACTTCAGTTATTATGATGCTTCTTTTGGGGATTTTCTGTAAAAATCTTGCTAAAAACCGCCATCTTTGGGTAGATTAAATTACATTATATTAGATTTCCTTTATTCCTTTTAATGCGTTTGATCATGTGAGACTTCATCTATATTAGGGGTTCTTAACCTTTTTGATCTTGGGGCCCACAGTTCCCAGAACAAATGGGTGCGGAGCCCATTTAAGTAATAGAACTGATTCATTACTCTTGATTTAACTTCATTGAGTGATCATTGCAAAAATATTTGTCATTGAAAAGTCCAACTTGAAGCAGAACCAGATGTCACGTTCATCAAATGTAAAAAAAGTAAAAATACACTTGATGCAAACTATTGAGAAAAATTCTGAATACTGAAATGAAATTCTGAATAAAATAAATATAATAAAAATGTGTCTTAATATCATAAAATAAAAACATTTTATTTAAAAAACAAAGAAGATACAAGTAAAGTGTAAATGAAAGTATCGCCATAACATTTTTTATTTGCAAAACTGCTTCACTAGGTGCTTTCATTCACTTTTATTTTTTCTTTTCAAGAACTTCTCCATAGTTGCTAACTATGACAGATTTGAAGCTGTTAAGTCAATTCAGTGACACACTACTGCCACCATATGTGACTAATGTACTAAAAGTGAGTGTCTCACAGCCCTCACGGCCCAAAGGTGTAATGCAATAAAAAAAACTAGCGGCCCTCAACTATGGCCCCCTTTGGTTAAGAATCACTGACCTATATCATTGTTTACATGTAGCGGAAGCCCTGCGGCCCTAACTCTAACCATCACAAATGAATGCATGTACATTGCTCTACATTGGAGTGTACATCTCAAAACCCTTTCATACGGCTGTAATCCAGTATCTCAACCATCTTAGGCTCCCAGTCATTGCCGCGCCATCTGTCTCTCTTATTTGATATTCTCCATTTCTCTTGACCTCCTGGCTTCAGGATGTATGAAATCCTTGCTTAGATCAGTGTCCCACATCACGGGAACGGCGGAGGCCGCTCTTCCACATCGAGAGCAATTACGAATCTTACATAATCCAGGCAAAGGTCACTGCTCTACGGTCAGCATCATGACAAACAAACAGAGCAAGTGCACGGATGCTGAAAAACGGAACCAGAAAACAGTTTGTCATTTTGATGGTGACTGCAGTAATTGCTTTGATAGACTTGCTGATGGATTTCTCTCGCTCCCCAACGCGTTTGCTCCCGCTTAACCTCGCGTGGTTCATTTACTTTCCGAGGCGTGGTCAGCGTTTCGGACCGACGTGGGGCCCGCTGCTTACATAAACAGCTGCTGCTTAACTCACCGTTCCAAAGAAATGCTGCCATTCCTCCTCATCTGCTGCCGAGGATCGATGACAGAGCATCCACGTGATCGCTCGCCGTGCACCAACCCGACAACGCTGAAAACAAACATTGGATCTACCCGAGCAGGGTTTTATGAAGACGTGAATGTAAAAGGGAAGGAGGAAGTAGAAGAGGAAGTATCTACTGTCACCTGCTCATGAATACTGGAGGAGGTTTTATTGAGCTTTGAATAATTTAAGATGCTGTCTATGTAAATGGGAATAAGTCGTCGGAGCTGGCTGAAACTGGACTTGGGGTGTTTGTCGGATTAAAATGTGTGATTTATTGTCCACACGACAAAATCTGAAGGTCTTTTAGTGGAATAGACAATTTGGCGCTTAACAGACCTAGAGCTCATTTTGTCTCGCGCATAAATCTTATTGAATAATTCATGTTTGTGGTTTGTGTGGGGAAATTACGACCACCGTAGCTCATAAAACGATGAGCACATTTCAATTAAATTTTCAGGAATATGTGGTAATGGGACGAGGAATAGATGAGTCCAAGTTTTTAGCGTACAAAGATGAAGCGTGAGCTCAAACAAGACAAACATTGTTGAATTAAATTAAATTAAATTAAACTTTTTTGATTTTGATAAGTCTGGGAATCAAACTCAAGGCACTTGAATCAAAGCGCTTTGTTGTGAACCCATTCTGGAGCCCAGATTTATTTATTTTCTATTTTTAATTTTTATTTTTATTCATCTCTGTCACCATACTTATTTTGGACGAAAGAGCAAATTTAACAATACAATAAATGAATGGTAAAACAAGAACAGCTTGGCGGAGGTCTGCACTCTCTGAGTGATTAAATATTACATTTACAATTGGATTATTTCAATAATTCCGATGAAACATATGCGATATAAAGTGGAATGCTGTTCACAAAAATAAAGAGTTGAGGTGATCATAAAAAGGAAAAAAAAATACTGGTGCCGTGTCAATGCAATTGTTCATTTTAACTGAGACAATAACAAAATCTATATGTAAACAAGGTCATCTATGTTATTGGCAAGTGTGGTTGATGCATGAACGATAAGAAGGTAAAACGCTTACCTTCCAGCTGTTGCCACATCCCACACAGGGACATTTTCAAGCGAGGTTTGATGATATATGTAAAAGTGCCTTTTGGCAAAGGAACACTTACAAGTAGAGCACAGAACTAAGAAAGTATTTTCCTATAAATATCCCAGTTAAATCAGAAATGGGCCAAAAGAGCACTACAGAGAAGGGTTTGTCCTCGGGCAGTATCATACCCCAAAAGCCCAGTTGAAAGTATCTCTCTTTCTTTTCAAAGCAGTCAAGGAGCTCAGTGTGACATACACCAGCTCGAACTTGAAATACAGTGTTTTATTTGGTGCGCTTTGATACATAGCGACTCGGCACTTTAATGAAAGTAGAAACAGCGCCCCTGTGCCTGTATTCTTTGACCAGGACTTGGCTGACTAGATTATGGAATTGTCCCTTGGAGGTTTATCGCTTCTATCTGTTTGCCATCATCACCCCTGTAACATTGCTCCCATCCGCAGAGCTCTATTAGAAGCATAACTACTGAGCCCGCGGGCATCGGGACAGACTGCTCTGCTATTGGCTGAGCCGACTAATGATGCCTGGACCACGCCGCATCGTCCAGCTGCGATAAGAGTGGATGTCGCTTGTGTCAATCGATGCATCATCACTCTGCTCTGAGCTTCAGTATAATTGGATGTATTTGATGCTGCGCTGCCTAAATGCCCCGAAGCCAGGCGGAAGAAGAAAAGGAGGGGAGAGGGAGGTTGTACTCCTCATCCATCTCAGTAAAAGTGAGGGCCGGGCGAAATTGTCCCATATATTTGGCCCATTTATTTTTATTTTCAAGAACTAATGCAGTCGTCTCGGAGGAAATTCATATTTTATAGGTATGTCTTTTGCCGTCAAATATTAATCAATGAATGTACGATAAAAAACATGCCGTTTGAGGAGTAGTTTTTTCCCCAATTACTCAAGACTTGTTTTCCAAGACTTATTTTCCCCACACACAAAAAACAATGCACAGTAATGACACAATAATAACTAAATAATAATAACAATAGCTGAACCAAAGTTGATTATTATCAGAATCTGAATCTGAAAAACTTTATTAATCCCAAGAGAAATTGTGTTCGCAACATGCTCTGTACTCAACATATCACAATAAATTAAAAAGAAATAATATTATACAGTGCAAAAAAAAGCTATACTGAAGAGCTTAGAAACAATGTGAACAATGTGCAAGAAAATGCAGTTCAAAAAGAATTCATTGTATTTTTTTCAGGGACGAATTGTACGTTTTTATTGCCACAGGGAGAAAGGACCTCCTGTGGTGCTCGGTCTTTGAGTTGGGTAGTCTCCGTCTGTTGGTACGTGTGCTTCTGTGTTGGACCAGGAGCTGATGGAGGGGGTGGGTGATGTTGTCCAGGATGCTCCTTACTTTCAGGAGCATCCTTCTCTCCATAACCGTCTCCAAGGAGTCCAGTTTCACCCCCTCCACATCACCAGCTTTGCCGATGAGTCTGTTGAGTCTGTTAGTGTCTGCCCCAGCAAACCACAGTGAACAGAATTGCGCTGGACACCACCGACTCAAAAAACATCCTCAGCATTGTCCTGCAGACGTTGAAGGACCTGAGCCTCCTCAAGAAGTAAAGACGACTCTGTCCTTTTTTGTAAAGCTCCTTAGTGTTCCGAGCCCAGTCCAGTTCATTGTCTATGAGGACCCCAAGATATTTATTGTCCTCGACCATATCCGCAATGACCCCCCGGATGGAAACGGGGGCCACAGGAGACTTGGTCCTCCTTAGGTCCACCACCAGTTCTTTGCACTTTGCCACATTGAGCTGCAGATGGTTCAGCTCACAGCAAGCAACAAAGTCCTCCACCACAGCCCTGTACTCAGTCTCCTCACCCTTACTTACTTTGTCCTCTTACAGAATACAAAGTGTTCAAAATCTGCCTCTCTGAACCTACGTGAGATTTCATACGATACAGAAAGGAGGGCGACTGAACTAAACATATCTCAGACAGCCACGATGATGGGCATCCATCTGCTTAGTTGAGTGACCTTGAGACTGACGGAGCATTCAAGAGCTCTTGCACCTTTCCCTGCTTCGCACACATCAATCAAAACCTTTTTTTTTTTTTTTTTGCTGCTCATTTCCTCTGCGGCAGCACAGAAAAATCATGCAATCGATATCTTAACTTTTAGAAAGGAGGGTTTTAAAAGTACTGCCCCTGAAACGGTAGATACTTTATCAGTTATTCTAAACATATTGAAGGTCATAGCGCCGCCGACGGAATGATTCAGGGATCAAAATTGTGTTCATTTTTCATAAGCTCGCTGTCAGTAAGAAGAAGCAAAGTGCAGCTTCATCTTTCACGGCATCTCATCTCTCAAAATAAGGCATATCAGTTGCCGCTATTTCACCCGCTCAGACTTGTGTGTAGACTGTGTATGTGAGCTCTTTGTCAATTGGCTCTTGGTGACAGACAGAGTGCGACTCTTCGTGTCATATCCGTCAGAAGAGAAGACACTGAATTAATAAGTGCGCTGTGCGAGAAAGGCAGGTAGCATTTTGGTCGTCCATTTGATTCCGATTTGCCTCATGCCGGATGAGAGCCGCCATTGTTGCCAGTCTCTGCTGGCTGAGCTGATATTTGCTTGGTTGCTTTCATTATTTCATCGATTATTAATGGAAAAAATATGGCCGTGAAAAGTCTAAAGTCATCCAGTTGGATCACAGAATAATTAACAGCAGTACTTCACCGAATTTCTGTTTTATGTTTGATAATATTTTTAATGGAGCACACATAAAATTCAACCCAGTTTGCGATCAGTGGGAGCAAGGACATCTCACAGACTGTTGTCTTCTTGGATCTTTTTCATCATTCAGACTTGACTTGTGACTTCAGAACATTAAAACCACCAAGTTAATAATGAGTAAATAGATATTTTTCTATTCTGTGGCTGGTTTGTCTTCATCAGATCCTGCGTTATGTCAGTTTTAACACGCTCAGAATTCCTGTGTCAACAAAGGAGTGAGGTATTATTAGAAAAAAAATACACTTTATATTTGGGAGCCAATAGTACCATAAATAAAATACTTATTCATATGTGTATTAGCTGCATATTAGCCAGTAGTAAGTCATAACTAAGTAATGATTAGTGTCATGTTAAGCCTGTCTATATTTTCCCCTGGAGTGATAGTTCACTCTTAAACAACACCAGATTTACTGGTTTTGGGGATTAAAATATAAAGTCATGAATGCATTGGTGGTTAATATGTCTTCTATATGAAGTGTGGCCAAAAAACCTTTCAAAATGAATTGTAAGTGTACGTTCCAGTTGTGCTCTGAACTCGGAAATTTCCAGTTTCAGTACGTCAGTAGATCCACACCACCCCGAGTACGAATCCAAGATGGCCTCCCAAATGCAAACAGGAAGTAGAAGTTTTCAATCGCTGAAATACACCGGAAGAAATAACCACATTCTGCATATTTGTGTTTGTGTTTTTATCAAGTTTATTCATCAAGATGTTGTGTATATCCGGACAAGAGACGCATGATAACTGCTTTCCTGATTATCCTGTTTTCTGACATCAATAACTTGAACACGCTTGGCTGTTACGAAAACCTCAGCTCAGACGTCCCACTTCTGAGGTAACTGGAACGCAGCTTATTGCGCTAACATACCGTATCAATCTTATTACTTTCATTTCACTCTCATGTTTTTTTTTCTTCTCTCATAACCAACCACGTGGTCACTTCCTGTAAGGCCTGGGAACCAGAAATAGACTGCTTTATATGGTCTTTGATGGGTTGTAATAATTATACTCGCAACATTATCTTAGACGTAACCACGTGTTTTATTCCAAGAGCACCCACACGTGCAGTAAGTGGTGCACTATGGAAGTAATAAGGAGGCAATTACTTCTGAAAGGGATCTGCGGTCCGTCTACAGTTGATACCTTGTTACAGCCAGATCAAACTGCCAGCTGTAAAAATGCAATGGTTAAGTTGCCATTCAAGATCTTTGTAAGATCATTGTTATTGAACGTTATTTGGGAGAAAAATGGGAAATGTAGATGTCAGTCTACAGTTTTTTTCTCTATTTAATGCCTATTGCTGATATGGAAAATGTTCTTATTGTGGTAAACAATAACCTACTTCTGAACTGTTTCACCACGATAAATCCGAAGTGCAAGGACAGCGAGTCGATTCAAGCACTTGAACAATGATTGGTATGATTAAAAACAAATAAATAACAAAAAAAAAGTGACCTGTATAGTATGACCACGGATCCTGGGGACATTCATAACTCAAAACTTTTGCTTCTGAGTTCCATTTTTTGAGAAGCCTGAAAAGCTCCGACACATTTTGATGGCGTTGCCGGCCTTGTTTGACACAGCAGGCGCATGATGTCGTGTCCAGATAGTGGTGTCTTATCTAACACTTTCATGGTGCAGTGTTCCGAGCCGGGACTGACCAAATGTTCATTGCTCAATAATTGGCTCTTCATAATTATCGTGTTCGCACTGGTAATTACCAGCAGCCTGCTACTATACATTGTACTAGCACGTATCGTACCATTCAGCTGCTCTGTTTGTCCAAGGTGGCTATTTATTCAGGGAGACTTTCAATGTGGAGATACGGTCGAATCCGCGTGATACATTGCAGATAGTGGGCACAGATGGGAGGGGTTGTTTTTCCATAGATAGGATAGAAGCAAAGATATTATTAAGACCATCTCTGCAAGGATGTGACTGTAGCGTTACGGCTTTCCTTTCACATTTGTTGATGAATTTTTTTTTTTTTTTTTTTTTTAATCCCATAACCCCCAGACAGTGCCGCAAGAAATTACCAACCAGGCGGAGGAAAGTGGGGCACCGATGCCATTTAGATTAGTTTCCCATGTGACCAAGGCTGACATGGATTTCCGAGGTGACTGGGGACCAAATTAGAACAAAAGGCTGATAGTCCGTGGATCCACAATTTCAAATGGACTCCCAAATGAAAAAGAGGCACTCGTCTGCATGCCTTTTCCGTGGCTTCTGCCGGGTTGCGTCACCGCCGTCTGTGAGGCAGAGGCCGAGATGAAAACCAAGGTCAAACGCATCATTGTAACGGTAAAAGTAATGCGTGCTGACGGCTTTCAGTCTTGAGCCTGCTGACTAGTCATAAGGTGACACATACCTCCGTACACGCACCGTGAACTTGGGTCGCCGATTTAGTGTCTGCCTTGACAAACAACTTGGTGAGCCGATCAGACCACACTCTATTTCTATTTGGGACTTGAACGTGGGTGGATCCTGACTAAAACAATGCGTTACAAATGGTATTCATTGTAGAAAAGTTAGCCGGGCCAGATAGCATGCTAATGACCGAGTTGGGTTTAGATGCTTCCAGTTTTGCTGACGGCCCACAGGGATTCACGTCCTTCCTCTGACCTTACGCTCTGTGTACACAGATTTTACTGTTGACTCATTAACATACTTATTTTGGGGGACAGCGTAACTCACCACATTTGTAGCCGATACCCTCCACACTGAATATATCCCGTAACAACGGAGCAATCGACTCCCTGCAACATAATCATTTGCCATTTCTCTTCCTTGTCTCGGCTATGATTCACCCAAAATAGGGAACCCAAGCGGGTCAAGCATCTATGCGGGCGTGCATAACCGTTTGCATGTGTTAGCTTGTCGCTTTTTCCTCATGTGCGTATTCTCCGTGTGCTCGTGAACAGCTGCTCCTAGTTTTCTTCATGGCTATTTTCAAACCCGGTTCGACATGCAACCTTTCTCTCTCTTCCTTTTCCTCTGCCCCACTTCTTAAAATGCCTCGGCAGCACCGTGAACCCCTTCGCTTGGATGAGAGCTGTTTGTTTACCTTGCTCATGTTCCCCCTACTTTCGTGAATCAAACCCTCTTCTCACTGATGTGTCGGCTACAATAAACTTCTCCTGTGTCGGTGAAGTAATTCTTTTGAAAGGCTTTGCGTGCATATTAGAGGCGGCCCCGGAGGACCCGCTGGGATGTCATATGTGCCATGGTGACATGAGATAAGAAAGCTGAGGCTGAGGGGGTTAGAAAACATTCCTCTGTTCTCTGTTTTCTTTGTCACCTGATTCTATGTGTTTTATTTTGCATGGAGTCATGAGCAATACGGTACGATTCCTTACCCTCAATGACAAGTTTGTTGTAAGATGAAGTGAACTCTTATTTGGCAAGTGGACCGACAGGTGTATTTTGGTGATGTAGGAAGATGGCCACACAAGTGCAGGGGACAATAACTAGGCTTAGAAAAGTCTGAGTTCCAAGGGTGAGAGCTTTTGGTATATTAGAATTTGGTATTTTACTGACTCAAATGATGGACCCAAACATACATTTAAACTACAAAATATTCTTATTATTTATTATTATATTATTTTGCATCAGTTTGACAATGGCACAATAAATCGCGATGGTGGCTATATTCAAGTTTTTATATCACCTTATTTAAACTTTTAATGTCTTGAAAATATTTGTATAAGAATTTCAATTGTATAGTATTAAATATAATAAAATACAATTATTTTTGTTTGTAATTAATTCATCGTAATGATGTTATAATTAATTCATTGTAATTTACTTTAAAGTCCCACCACTAAAATAAATACAGTTTTAAAAAGCTGGCGGTTATTTTGGTTTTACCCACCTTGTAATTCTCATAGCCGGTCCACCTTGATTCTGTCTCTTGAGATTATCACCGATGAGAGCAGCCGATCAAAAACAAAGGTTTAATATATGGTCGAAACCTTATTTTTTTTACCCTGAATTAAATGTATACCGAGGGCCCGTTGCTGGATCCACGTCATGCTAACTGCAGTTAGCCGAACTCTGCTAACAAAGTTGCTGGTTCATGTCATTCCGTTGTAGACACGATCGAGGACTGTCCTTGGATGAAGAACATAAGGAAGATGTCTCCGGTTTCTTCCTCCACATCTGAGCAGAGGTTTCAGGCTTGCAATCGCTGACACAATTAAGACCCAAAATTTTACTGACAGAAGGTGTTTTTAAATCTTATTGCAAATAAACAGCTAAAAATGATTCATAATAACACAAATATTGAAAGAATAAACCACCAAAACCCAGGAAAAAGGTTCAAGTTCAACTGAAACCCTATCACTAACTGAGCCTTCAAACACTTCAAAGGCGATTGAACACATGAATAAATCACCATCAGACGTAGACGTCCTTCCCTATCCTCATCCCTAAACTCCGCCTACATATACTCACTAACTGATGGAGAAGACGGGTCTCCGTCCTCCAATTTCCAGCGCAGCGAGTGGTTGACAGCGACGATCGTGTGTGTTTTCCGTCATGACACGCAGCTCTGGATGCAGTGAATCTGTGTGTTTGAGTGAGAGTGGCCTAAGGCTCCTGCCAGCCTATTGCTTCTTCACTGTTTTGCGTGCGAGTGGAGCGTGTGTTCATGCCTTACTCATTGTTTCTGCGTCGCAGGGACCCTCATTACAGCCCCCACACTGTCACTAGCATCTGCTCCACTCCCACCTATTTCCCCACTGCAGTCAGCACCAAGTATTCCGTGCTCTGTGAGGAAGATTGGGAGCACATGGATAGATAACACGTCAGGGGGTAACATATATTTTAGCACCGAGGATGAAGAATATTACTGCTCTCATTGAGCAAGTTCCAGTGGCGGGATCTCAGAGCTGAGACTGAACTTCCGTGGCACATGCTTGACCTTTTGCCCTGCAGATCACTCTCCTCTAGCCCAACAAGAGACGCATATCTGGCGCAGTCATGTGGCGCTGCACGCAGAGCGGAAAAGTCGGGGGTCAGAAGAAAAGGGGTGAAGGATGAGCATGTTAGAATTAGCCATCCTCATCTAGAGAAAAACAGCATGTGTTGCTAATGGTTTGTTCAAGTCAAGCCCAGTGTGAGAGGCGAACGGGAAAGGGCACTGGAGAGAGAAAAATGAAGCCAGGAAGGACGGAAGGGAAGAATTCTCTCGCAGTGTAAATTGGAAACATGGCTATTTCTGTTGCTTTCTCTTATTAGCGATGACAGGCGGCCGGCAGTGTTGCGTTTCCTCTCAGTGGCTCAGAGGTCTTGTGGTCCGTCTTGTATATGGAGCTGCTAGATCAAACGTGGGTCTTTTAGCAATTAGCTAGCATTGTGCGATATTTATCGACAGCGTGTGGCGAAGTGGATGGAGGGTCATGCGCTCCTGACAGACCCACACATTTTTTTATTCAATTTTATTCCATTATAAGCATGTTACCATCTTCTTCGGTGTAGGTTTTGTCTCAACGCGCAGCCATGAATATTTTAGCAATTTCTTCTCCCAAGGACGTTCTGTTTTTGCTGCTCAAAAAACATAAAAAAGGTATTTCAGTGAAATTTTCTGAAAATATTGATAGTCGGACAAGAACATTTTAGTTTGGTTCCAGATTAACATTTGGGTCCTGTGGGCTCTTCAGGACCACTTCTTTCTTGCTCAAACATTATCGCATACTCGTCCTGAACGATTTTACAAGATGTTGAGATTGTGAAAGTCAAATTTATTTTTTTGCTGTGCTGCCACTGCACTAGTCATTTCTCCATGAATCTCTTCCTTGTAATAGTGGGTCGACCTCAGATGTAAACACAGAGGCGACAGTGAAAAATGCCGACCATGTTTTTGAATAGTAAGGGGCACAAAACTTTTAGCAAAAGTGACTTTACTTTAGAGCGATAACACAATATGGGACATAGCTATATAATGTCTTTTTAAGTGAAATACACTTTTTTTAACTACTGCAAATATGTATACTTTCTCATAATACATCTTTAGTTAGACCACTTTAAGACACTGCATTTCAAGCTACTTACGCTACCTGAGTTGAGTCTAAAATACACACAAGTACTGTATGTTTCGTGAAAGTCTGAGGGAGCATCTTCATTTCTTTCTCACTCTTGGGTAAATCACGGAACTACGTAACTCAGATACAGGCAGATGATGCCTTTATGAGTGTCGGAATTTTCTATACCACTGAAAGTAACCAGGGTTACGATGGCTACGATGCTTTGCACGATCACATTGGAATTTATTTACTTTTAGAAAAATGTGATTAAATATCGTCATTTCCGTAGAGGTTATCGTACAATGTGGATTCTTGATCGGAAGAAAATCGTGAATGGAATTATTCTTTTTTTTTTTTAAATAAAATAATTCTGCCCAACTTTATACCGTGGTGTTAACCGTGTTTTCCGAGCGATTTCCAAAACTCTATTTTCACCTCATATTTCCACCCATTAAAGTCATTTGTACTTGACAATTTCTGACATCAATCATATTTCACACCAATAAAATAAAGGTTACGTCTCACGGTCAAGAATTATTTCCTGGTTTGAGAGCGACTGCGAACCCAGTAAAGTGAGAAAATATTAAAGAATAAATTGTATCCATCCGTTGCCAGATAATAACAGCTGGAGTTAATACTTCGAAATGGCAATCATGACAAGACCTTGAGGTAAGCGTCACGAGCACGGTATCTTTGGCTCAGAAACCCCCCTCCGCTCCACAGCATCACTGGCGCAGTAATTCTTCAGAGATGTGAAATGAAAGTGATTAAGCTTCCTGCGGGATTTTTCTTTCCCCTTCCCTTCATTTCAAAACATTCCAACCCTTCTAGGCGCTTCTTTTTTTTTTTTTTATAAACTTACCACTGCCAACTATGAGGAAAGAAACAAGGGAATTATGCCTCGAAAGCGTTTAAATCTCACTTCATTATAACGGTCTTTTTACAGTAGCCAATTAACAAGTGGCGTTTTCTCACACATCTCTCCAATTAACATGAAGACGTGTGACGTGTGGATTTACTTTGTTGGGAAATCGATATTTTATTATGTGTATGTTATCATGTTTCGCGGCTCCTAATGTGATGGCTAATTGTGTTTGGCTGAGCGGAATTGATCTGTACGTTGAAGGCCATGACAAGGAGGGAGGTGAGAGTTTATGGCTGTCAGTTACATAACAGCACTGTGCTTTTAAACGTAAATATATATTTCACTGCATAGACTTCATGTTACCTTTCTATTTTCTCTGAACACCTGATCATATCTGAAGCACTGCAGCACTTGTTTTTATAGTTTTAACAGTTGCTGCTTTGGCCCAAGTATGATGTAAAACCTAAAAACAACAGTTAGCTGACATGCTTACTCCCCACCAGTTCTTCGTTCTACTGTATCGTGGTACCTCATCGACCCATCACAGCCGAATAGAGTTGACACATGAGGTTCAGCTATATTGTGAAATTATTATTATTATTATTATTATAAAACCACTTGGAAAAAGCAAACTTTCGCCAAGTCAGTTCTGCACCTCTACAATGTTGCTGAGTTTGCATGTACTCATAGAACACGGGTTACAGCATAGTGCTTGTTAAACGTAAATACATATTTCACTGCACAGACGTCATGTTACCTTTCTCTTTTTCAGTGAACACCTGATCAAATCTGAAGCACTGCAACACTTGTTTTTATAGTTTTAACAATTTCTGCTTTGGCCCAAGTATGATGTAAAACTTTGACAACAGTTAGCCAACATGCTTACTCCCCACCAGTTCTCCGTGATGCTGTATCGTGATACTTCATCGACCCATCACAACCGAGTAGAGCTGACACATGAGGTTCAGGTATCTTGTGAAATTATTATTATTACAAGTAGCATCCGACTTACGACTGGGATCGGTCCCGACCAACCGGTTGTACGTCGGATTGGACGTAAGTCGAATGCCATTCAAAATAGCCAACGCGATGGTTATAGGTGCTACTGTAGTGGTTGAGATGCTGGGATACTGTGCTGCCGTAACTGTCGTACATGTTTCTGGGCTGCTACGTGCTGCGGTGATAGACATAAAAAAAAAAAAAAAAAAACATCTGCTGGCCGCGGTCGTAAGTACGGGTGGACGTAATTTTAGCAGGTCATAAGTCTGATGTTACTTGTATTATTATTGTTATTATTATTTATATTATAAAATCACTTGGAAAAAGCAAACCACTGCTGAGGGAAGTCAGTTCTGCACCTCTAGAATGTTGCTAGGTTCGCATGTTCTCGTAGAACACGGGTTATAGCACAGTGCTTGTTAAACGTAAATACGTATTTCACTGCACAGACTTCATGTTACCTTTATCGTTTTTTTAAATCTGAAGCACTGCAGCACTTGTTTTCAATAGTTTTGACAATTGCTGCTTTGGCCCAAGTATGGTGTAAAACCTTGTCAGCAGTGAGCTGATGTGCTTACTCCCCACCAGTTCTTCGTGATAGATATTTATAGATCTACGGATCATTTGACCCACTTCAAAGGGATTCTAATACACAGCATTTTTCCTTTGATCTATTTTATACCTTCACTTCTTGCTCATATAAACAAGCACGTATGTTACATTCCGTTTTGTATCTGGGCCACTGAAATAAATCTGCGGGTAAATACCGTACACATTGATGATCTGCTGTGTGCTTACCCTCGAAAGAGTCCACTTGCAGTTCTTCCTCCTAAGCCTGATCAGACTGGCCCCTGGAATTTTCCTGCAATTTCTTAATCTTTATCTCAGTGGTTGAAGCAAAGCCACCTGGATTGTGCTTGCATGTGCTTGAAACCTCTTTGAAGTACATTATGAAAATTCTCCACCAAGGATTTAGTTGAAGAATGTTTGGCTCCCATCATTTCATTCATTCGAATGAGTGTTTACTAGTCCTGGGTATTTTGGTTCTGTAGTGTGAAGAGTAGTGATGGGTAGATGAGGTTTCATGAAGCAGTGTCCTGGTTTTCAGGGGCCACCAGAGGGCACTGTCTGCTGTAAAATGGTTGGACTTGAACAAGTCATTTAATGAAACCTCACATCATTTCTTAACCATGAACACTGTTTCAACAACCCACCAATACTGTATCGTGAAAAAGCAAACCGCTGCTGAGGGAAGTCAGTTCTGCACCTCTGGAATGTTGCTCGGTTCGCATGTACTCATAGACCACGGGTTACATCCAGGTAACTGGAGTACTCAGATCGGGAGTCAACCACATGCCACCGGAATCAAAGTACAGCGTCATAAACTGAAGCCTTGAAATGAATTCTTAGCTGCCAACCTTAATAACGTCAAGTGAACAATCATACATTTAGTCACTACAGTGACATTAAAGTTGATTTGTTTGCGTGATACGGTTCTCGATTCTAGTTTTTGACAAAGCAAGGCTGATTAGTGTCCTAAATTCACATGGAACTTTTAAGCCATTTTTTACCAATCCTGAAAATTTCAAGAAAATTCATTCCGTTGTGCTGTTGACTAAAACAAAGAACATAACCGTCACAACTAAGCAAAAGTAATGATCAACATAATAAAGTGGATAACTTCAAAAAAAGTGTTTTTTAATGTATTTATTCAATATTATTTTGTAAATAAATAATAACAATAATAGTAATAATAATAATAATAATAATAATTATTATTATGTGCAATTCATCTGTGTCACCATGTTTTTTTGGGGGGAAAAGAGCTTAAAAATGAAAAAAATAAAATAAAATAAAATCACTGTCTCCAGAATGGTTGTTTATGTGGAGCTTGATAGTCAAAACAGAGGTGTGAGTTTAGTCATATGAACACTCTGGATGGAGGTTTGGTCTGTAAATAAACTAAACACTGTCATATCTGATACAGACTGCTACAGAAATACTAGTTTTAATGAAGTTAGCATTAAACCCACTTTGCTGCTGACCGTCTGCTTCCTGCCATTTCACATTTGGGGACATAATTTGAGTCAGTCCGCTCTTTTTCTGCTCCATTTCAACTCACCTCCTCAGTGGATCATCGCCATTGTCAGCACTGTTTTTATCCTCGGGAAGTCGTATATTCCTTGGACATTTCTGGAGTTGTGCTGCCGGTCATTTGTCTTTGTGTGTGTGTAGTCGTGCAAATGGCTGATTGTGTGGATACTATCACACTGTGAACCTCTGTTAGAGTCTGGTTTTAAAATTTTTGTTTGCTTTCTACACACATGTACAGATGTACAGAAGTGATGCCTCCGTGTTGCTACCTGTGAACTGGAGAAAGGTGTGAACAGAAGGTTTGCAAAACATCAGTAACTTTGTCAGGAAGAGGTGAGACTGCCTGAGGTCGCTCTCCAAGTGCTTCTAGTCTGAATCTGCTTCCGGATTGAACATGATCTCATTGTTGTTTCGAGTCGACGCTGTGTCCCCGCATTGATTCCGGCTCATTCTCTGTCCCCAGAATCTGTTGTGATATCAGATGAAAGGAGCGATTCTCTGTCAGCCTGTGCGCCGCAAGCCTCTTATCATCTTTTAGTGTTCTTGTGAAACTGTATCTGCCTCATTTGTGCGCGTGTGTTTCCCGGCAACATGACATGTGAACTTCAGTGGCGAGGACTGACAGCTCAGATAGATAATGGCTGAGGGAAGCAGATCAGTGTACGGCCATGAAAAGGGAAATAACATGCTTAAAACAAGTGACATGACAGAGCTATCATGAGGAGACAAGTTGTCTGTCACAACAATTTCCTTGGAGAGTTGTGTATTGAATGAACATCCCATTTGGTGAGCAGAAGCAGTTTATGCAACTCAGTTAAAAGTGTATCAGTCAGAATCTATTGTAGATGTTCCAGAGCTTCATGTGTGTTCAGTAAGTTGAGCATCTACCTGGGAAATGTTGGACCCGCTCGAAAGGAACTTGAATTGAAAGTCTGTTTAACTCATGTAAGCTGAAATGGAGCTGGCAGAGAGGAAAATGACTGTCAGTTTGAAATATATGGATATTAAAGGCATAAAAAATATGTTTTTTTGGAACTTGATAGTGTTTACCAAACCATGTTATCTTTATTAAGATGCTCAGATTTTCTTAATAATCTTTGATAAACAAACAAACAAAACACTCATGCTGTGTATTCTTTGCGTACTCGCTTTAGTTTTTTGCGAGAATGAATGTTTTTTTTTTTTTTTTTTTTTCGGCAGCTCTAGGATGCTGCTACCTTGTCACCCAAATCTTCCTGAGCAATTTTTTTTTTTACAAGACTGAAAATATAAAGCATATTTATATGATATATTATATATATTAGAAGTATTGAGTACTGATGGGCAGATGAAGTTTAATGATACAGTGTCGAACTGTAGGTGAGGTATCATGAAACAGTGTGCTGATGTTCAGAGGCCACCAGAGGGCGCTGGAAAATGTTTGGACTTGAATGACAAATTCAATGAAACCTCTCGTCATTTCTACACCAAAAAAAATACTGAAAATGTCTGAAAATTAAGACATGACTTTCATCAATCCTGCAATACTGTTTCGTGATACCTCATGGATCCATCACATGTACAGAGTTTTTGTTAGCTGCTAAGCTACCAACGTCAGATGTGTGGCATAGTTTCTCATCACTTAGAAATTTTTATGTTTCAGGAGCAGCAGCAACTGTGCTGGAACTTTTTTTCAAAGCTCTGTGAAGTACAGCCTATGATTATTCAAATACTTGGGTGTATTGATTGGCGGGCCTCTCTGAGGAGGTCTTTTTGATTGGGCTTGCTCGCACATCCGGCGTCCGCAATCAGCAGGGCGAACGTGTAATACTAGGTTTTAAAAAATATTTGAAACCTGGAATCCATGAATGTTTTCGAAGGTAGCTATTATTGTTTATATTTGACATGCAGCTACAGTTTGTTACCGCCTCCGGTAGATTGGTCAGTGGCTGCTCTGCCTCCCACATGAGCGGTGGCTCGTGTGGCTCGTACTGTGACTCGCTTCAAAACCGACCTCTTCTATCCTGGCCATCCATTGCTGTTTCTATTCCACCTTCATAAGGAGGGGGTTAACAGTGCTGTGCGAGAAGATAAAACTCTTCGGAAGGCGACATTAACTCTACTGTCAAGCTCATTGAGGCAAGCGTTTCATTTTTGTTGCCCTTCACATGGATGACTGTGGAGGAAGCTAACCAGTCTTCCCCCATTATTACTTTTGCTTGTCTATTGTCAGACTCAACAAGGTAAAGGATTAAAAGACTTGGAGCGGGTAAGATGGGTACCACACGAATACACTCTCACTCCCAATTGGTCAAATGGTGACAATGTTCAAGTGACCTTTGCATGGACTGTTGACACAGAAGTCAGCCTTCCGCATCACATGTTGACACGTGGCTTATCCTGATGCAGTGGACGTAAGAGAGAGACGGAGGATGGGTTTAAGGTTGGCCATGGGATGGTGCTCCTTTTGCTCTGTATAATAGACATGTCACTTGGTTTATAAAGGCCCCCCACCACCCTTCATTGAGATACTCATGTACAGGCTTTTAGCTTGGAGGGCGCCTGCAAAACATGAAAAAATGGACGCCAGATGCCACCATATACCAGCGTAATCTGGCGGCCAAGATACGGTCAAGAATTGGATGTCTATTTTTTCATGTTTTGCAGACGCCCAGACGCCCTCCTTAGCTAAAACCCTGCCCATGTATCAACTTGCAAAACCGAAGGCTGACTTTAGCGTCAACATCGGACACGAAAGTCAGTTTAAGATAGTCACTATTTGACGCGTTGGGAGAGAGAATAGGTTGCCTTCCTTTTCATCTTTTAAAATCATGTACAGATCAATACAGACAATTTGAACGGCAGCAAGGCCACAAACAAGTCTGGCAATTAGCTTCAAAGTGTAGAGCAAGGAAAGAATAAGAACAAAAGGGGACGAACCGTGATGGAAAATAGTACTGTTATTGCGAGTGGTGGATAGATGACACAGTGTTGAAGGGATGATGAGGTTTCATGAAACAGTGTCCTGGTTTTCAGAGGCCTCCAGAGGGCGCTGTCTGCTTTAGAATGTTTGGACTTGAACAACTAATTCACTAAAACCTTTCTAAACCATGATCACCATCTAGTGGCCTCTGGAAATTCGGACATCATCTACCCAGCAATACTGTTTCATGATACCTCACTGTCCCATCACTTGTTATCTCTGTTGAAAAAACACATTCATAAGTCATATTGACAACTATTGTTTGCCATGAAAAGAATCTATATTTACGCAGTGTCTAATCTCCTTTTGAAGGGACTTCTTTTGAACCCTACAATGTCTTCTGCTGGCATTTGAGCTTTAATTTGAGCGTTGGTAAAACAGATGCAGCATCAATAAAATGATGGATTTTCCCTGGCATGAAGCGGATGAAAGGGATTTTCATGTAAAATAAAAGGCACTCGGCGTCACTGTTTTTCTCTGACTCAGAGGCTTAACTGTTGAAATTGTTTCAAAGGATTTCCTTGTTTTTTTTGCACGTAGGTGTTAACATGTGCGTTTGCTCCAAGTCTATACGGGCACTTGCTATAGGAGCAGCAGTGGAGTTTTCTTGAACGTTGAAACATGTACGGTGCTGTGTGTGAATAGCTTGTGTGGGCTGGTGTGTTCGAGAGCCGTGCACTGGGCTCTCTGACTCCAAAGTTAACCGATGTCAAACTAGCCTTCAGGCCATGGCTGTATAAAAGGTGCAAGAGCCATGAAACCATCCCTTCTGAGACCGTGGAGTCCAGATCCAGCTGTCGACACACACACAGCAACCCCACGTTTATAACAGCACGGGCATATGTCACACTCCGTGTCCGGGACACGTGGGGGGGTCTGTGGCACGCTTTCTCTGGCCAGAACACAGTGGGTGCAGGAGGCCATGTTGGACAGCAGCGTGCTACACGGATCTCCCAGCATGTAAAAAGAGACACACACAGCGTAAGGTCGAACATGATCCCTTCCCTGTCAGCGCTGGCAAGGTGAACGCCGCATTTCTCTGCTTTATCGTGCCAGTGACAGATGGAGTCCAGGTGCCATTAGGCAGACAAACGACGTCTTCATTAGGACGTGCCACTGGCAAGTGATGAATGCTGCCCGCTCTGAGCCATATTTGGAACGGGATGATAACAAAAACGATACGCTTTGTAGGTTTCTAAGGCACAGCGTTTGGTTCAAGTCAGTGCGTTTGGCAGTGGTAAAAAGAAATGGTGCTGATGAAATTAACTGATCCGACGTGGATAATTTCATCAAATAGTTGAACATCAAAGCAATTTTCAGGAGAGAAGGTTGCGTTTTTTTCACTCTTCAATAGGTGTTTTTGTGTTCGGATTACATTGGTTTACCGCCAACACACGGAATACAGAATGCTTTCCCCTCCTTTACAAGAAGTGCTTTTTTTTTTATGGAATTTTACAAAGTTTTGCATTGGTAGTCTTTGAAAGTTTGACGACAGCATCAGCTAAACATCCACATACATGTTGAAAGAAGCAGAACAATCCAGAGCATTTCAATCGAAGCTGTTTCTTCACTTCAAATCCTCAACCAAGCGACCTATGATCACAATCGCTGCCCTTCGGAGCGTCGCTGGCATTGCTCATCAAAGAAGGGAGGATGGAAAAACCACACAGGTGGAGGGGAAGAGAAGGGCAAAGTGAAGTTACAGGCAATGGGAGGATAGGATAAGCACTTGAAAGGGATTATGAGGGACAGAAATGGAGGGTGGGGGGTGCCGTGCCAGAGGCCAAGATAGCGCTCCCTTCCCACTCACAAGCATGTGTCACCATGCTTCTTTATAAATTACGCTACACACAATGTCAAAGCATGAAGCTTGACTGTTGTTTTGTAAAGGGTTTTTTAATCCTATGGTGATGCAATTTTTGTATTGTAATGTTATTATATTAAAAATAGCTTTCATTATTTATTACATTTTATGTAAATTCTATTGACACGCTGTATTAAAAGGTCAATGTTTAAAAGAGAGCGTAGGTGGAGGCACTGTAATAGCTGTGTGTTTTTTGTTTTTTTTCATTGAAGTCCCTCATAGAGAAACGCATTCCCCAAAAACAGTCCACTATCATGCGGTTAGGCACTTTCTCATCATGTGATGTGCCTTTTTACACACTCGTTCTCAGAAGTAAATTATGTTTCACTGCCATTTTCTCTTTGGAATTTCTTTAAAGCCATTATGTTGAGGGAGAAAGGATGAAAAGGAACAACAGAGAGGCGTCCTGCGATTAATCCCACCTGCAGCTCCAGAGAAACCTGTTCTGTTCATTTTAAAAGAGTCGAGCTCAAAGCAGGGTTTAAAAAAGAGAAGAAAAAAAAAAGAAGTGGGTCCATGCTCAGATGGTTCCACCTGTCAAGGGGGCAGGTGCTCGGGTTATGATCAGTGTTCTGCATTGTGGCTTCAGATTGAACCGGTGGAGCATCATATTGTGAGCCAGACAGCTCCAGCTTGTGGCTGCAGTTGGGCAGGAAGACTGTTACTCTGCAACACATGGAGGGATGATCTTGGAGAAAATCCAGTTGAGAAAGAAAGTTTGCAAAGCTTTGTTTTTTCAGTCTGACTTACCCGGGCTATATTTGAAGGAATGAATTCATCTTCATATCCATCCTCTGATATACGACAGACATTATAAATGTGTGACGTTACGTGTCACATGACGATGGTAGTTGATACGATGCTTACAGTTGTGTCAACATTTCCCCCACCATTATTGCCTCAGCTTTATTCTGTCTGTATAATTAGATTCATTTTTGGCTTTTTAAATATTCAGTAACATCCGACTTACGGCCAGCAGATGCTTTTTTTTTTTTTTTTTTTTTTTTTGTTTAATTCACTGTCCACACCGCAGCATGTAGCATCCCGACATCGCGTACGACAGTTACGGCATCTGACTCTCACACAGAGATCTACCACCACATTCGACTGACATCCAATCTGACTTCTGACCGGTTGGTCGGAACCGATCCAAGTCGAAAGTCGGATGTTACTTGTAATGGACTTCAGGCGATGGCAGCATTCCACAACTTGCTTTAAGGGCTTTTGCCTCCCGTTCAGCAGGGTTCTCTCTTGCACTATACGAGGCTCCGCCCCCGACGCTGTGATATTGACCCCCTACATTGGTGTTTTCCCAGCAGAGGGATGAAGCCCCTCCCTCGAGCAGGACTCCGCCTTTTAAGGTTGACCATTAAGGAGGACCGTGAAAGATGCACAATGCCCTCTGTCCTCCAGGCCTCTGGCCCCCCAAACCCCTAACCCTCGCTGACGTCCATCATCATCCCCCCTGTGAAACACCCCTACGCCATGAAAATGTCCTGAGGAGAACCTGAGGATGGTAAACATCCAATTAACTAGTGAAGCGCAGACGATCATAAATGTTAAAATTGTTCTTTATTTCTATCCAAAACACTTAAGTGGGAGGAGAGCTCTTCATGCCAGACAGAACTGTGACGTGGAACGGAAAGTAGCCAATCGAGAAGCGATGTGATGGAGAAACAAGGTAGCAAAGGGGGCAGTTTTGACGGCAACAGTAGTTTTCGATCATGAGAGGTACAGCGAATCTCACTGACCATCTGCAGCCGCCCTCACCTGGTCCGTTCCTTCAGGTTTCAGCAGCTGTTGTGTTCCAGTCATTTATCCATCATGATGATGACTAAAAATGATGTTTTTTCTGGATTATTCCACCAATAAAAAAACACCATCTGGTTCACTTCCATGTGTTTTTTTCCACTTACCACCCAAGTGTTTATTTTTTTATTATGACCATTTCCTGAGAGTTGCGTGGAGGTCAGTCATTGTTATTGTGCTGACAAATCAACAGACACTGCTGGAGAAGCGTACAGTCAGTGCCTTCACCTTATATACGGTACATGATTGAATCGTGTGGGAGTGCTTTGCATTATTCAGATTCAAACCTGGGTCACTGCCACGATCACCATGGCTCGAAGCAGCTTATTACTGATTCTCATTCTCCCTCCTTAGCTTTGTTTCTGAAGTCCCTCTCCTGTCACCTACCATTTGGGGCTCTTGACTTATTTTTCAGTGGGTCTGCAGAGATCACCTGCTTCTTGTCAGCAGCCTCTGACAATCACAAGTCTTTCAGTGACCACATCATCGCCTTTGGGATTACAAAATTGAAGGTTCTGTCTTATGTGTGTGTGTGTGTGTGCGTGTGCGCCTCGTGCAGAAAGAAAGGAGCCGTGCAGTGTCAGGAGCAGCCAGGTGTTGTGGTGTGACGCCGGACCTATTTTCCGGCTCACTGCTCTTGTTAGAAGTCTGCCTGGCACACAAATCGCAGGGATTGATTTTGCCCACAGTAAAAAAAAGAAGCGGTGTGATTGTGATGCATTCTTAATTCCAACAAGTTTTAGCCCCTCGCTTTTTCTTTTGGCATACCCTGCAAAAAAAGGGCTTTTCATACCGAGTCATTGAAAAATATATTTTTTTATATATTTAGATGGTCGCTGGTTTACATTGTGTGGGGCCTTTTGTGGCATCATTGAAAGTTTGAATTGAAGGGAAATGTGACGACCCAATGCAGAAACACAGTGGAGGAAGAAAATTCTTCTGAGAGCTTTAATAGTTGGCACCATCAGATGCAGGTGAATACTAATTCCAGCAAGTAGACAATAGCAGCAATTGGTGACATGTTTGTTGGCGTGTTGTAGCCCATTTTTACATGATGCTCTTTATGGTCAACAGTCCACCATCATGCAGTTAGGCACTTTCTCATCATGTGACATGCCTTTTTTTACACTTGTTCTCAGAAGTATATTATGTTTCACTCCCATTTTCTCTTTGGAATTTCTTTAAAGCCCTTATGTTGAGGGAGAAAGCATGAAAAGGAACATGAATTAGGAAAAAGGTGCCACTGAATTAAACTGATGGACTCCAGTCGTGCGCACAGGCCAAGACACAGCCGAACCAAGAAGGCATGTAACTATTAAAAAAGTGAGATTAAAAAAAAAAAAAAAAAAATGTCTTTAAAAAAAGGATCAAACTCTTTTGCAACTCTATCAACATTCGATTTTGTTGCGTTGTTCAAAGCAGTTCTACGTTCTAAGGACAGTAGTGGTTGACCTGATATAAGGTTGAGGCAGTAGTGTGGTAGGTTTGCAGGGAAAAAGATCATGCATTTCCCCAGAAATTGTACATTTTTAACAGTGACTAAATGTCATCTTAAAATGGATTATGAGGTTGATTCAGAGTACAAAGTGGAGAGTTAGGGTTAGAATTTGATAAAAATGGGCCTGAAAGAAACCATGTTTCGCTCCTGAAATCTTGGAAACCTTGGTGTATTAAGACGAAAGAACAAGTACAGTGGAACCTCAGTTCTCGACCACAATCCCTTCCAGAAGGCCATTCGAGAAGCGAATTGTTCGAAATCTGAATCGATTTTTCACATTACAATGAATGGAAAAAGAACTAATGCGTTCCAAGCCTTAAAATAGTCTTTTGTAGGAGTGAATGTAGAGTGTCTGCTGCAGGTGGCTGTTCCTCTATGTGTGTGGCCGCTGCATGTGGGAGGGGTTGCCGAGTGAGAGAGGTCTCTCCAGAAGTGAAGAGGTGCCCGGTGCGTGTCCAGCTCTGAATGTGCGCTTCTGTGCAGTTTGGCTGTGACGAAGTCATAAACCAAGTCACGCTCTGTCCCAGACTCGCCTCATCCCTGTCCCAGCTCCAGCCCACAACAGGACATCAAACCCTGGAGTGGAGGTGTGGAGAGCGAGCACCTCCCCTGTGACACTCTACCACGGTCCAGTGCGGAGACAGGAAAGGTTTTACACCTCAATATGAAGAAAAAACAGTCAGTAAATGTAGGGACACGTCAGCATACAGAGGCTGCGCTATACACAATAACAAAGCGCGTCGTGGGTCAGCGGCTCAGTCAGTTTTTTCCATCTTTTTTCAGGGCCGTTTGAGTTCTGGATTTTCATTCGAAATCCAAAGCAAAAAAAATCTAGAAATTTTTGCTCGAATTCCGAGACGTTCGAAAACCGAGGCGCCACTGTATGTAGAGTAGCTGGTGAAAAAATCTTGAAGACCTCTACCGAGCAATTATATTAAATTACTTCAGAGCAACGATATCTGGCAGACCGCAGTTGGATTTTAACAGTGACCTTACAGTATGAGGTGAAAGAAATTCCAGAGTCAATCCTCTCACTACTTAGATTCCAAAGCAATCTCTTTGCTCAGTGTTGTTGCCCCTTCCTATTTGTTGCAATAGACTCCGGTAGTGAAACTGTACATGGCACATTGGAAAAGCATACACAGACATCCATCCCCCCGGCCTCTACCAGAGGCCTGTGATTTATAAGCGATAGCAGCGTCGGAGTGGAAACAACAGTAACCAATATGCTATGGACATCTGTTTCCACAGCTAAAGCGCTTTCCCTTCTGTGCAGGCAGGTATATGTCTTTTGTTTTTGTGCCTGTATTCCCACACCTCAAACGCAGTATGAAATAAAAAATGAATGCAGCACATATTGCACTTTAAGCCATCTGGATGAGGAAGGCACTTTCATCCAGATGTTTCTCTTTCTTTCCAGATAATTAGCCTCTGTTTATCACTGCTTGTATGCAACTTCAAATGCAAACAAAAAAACGCAGTTGAGAGGTTGAATCCCTTCTTTTCTTTAGAAGCTTGAGAGGGATGATGGTTTTTAAAAGAAGAGGGTGCAATTCACTCTGTTTTGTATTTGCTGTTTTTCCTGACTCAAGACCCAAGAATGAGGGTGTGACTCGATGTAGCTCAGTGGAGTTTACAATCCCACTTCTTTGCTGTGTCTTGGGAATCCCGGACTGAACCGGCAGCATGACTGGGTCAAGGCAAGTCTTGAAGTTTAGTGTGAAGCTGATGATCAGCTAAATGTGACTGAAAAAAAAAAAAAGAAACAGCTCTTGCAGAGTTTGCTGTTTGCAAACTGTCCACGTTGAGCACCTTCATTAATATTTACGTGAACCTGGACCAAAGGCTCTGCCTCTTCTTTTTCCCACCCACAGAACTTGAAAGGTGAGCAGTGGGCCAAAGAGACTCAAGAATGCGGCGTACAGTAGGTGAGGTAGAGGAACAAGAGTAAGAAGACGTAAAGGTTTTGCGGTTCACTCGGGGTAGCGCTTTATCAGCCGCGCGCAGCCTCTCACGCCCACTCTTTCTTGCGTGTTCACGCACAAAAAGAAAGTCCTATCTTAGGGCTACAGCCCCAGTCGGGGGAGGCTGTGCCTGCCAGCGACGCTCGCGCTCTCACGCAGCACAAAGTTGAAGAGTTCACCCAGCGGCCTCACTATTGCCTCTCATCCGCTAATGTGAAGGCTGATCCCGAACTGGCCCACCAAGGGTTTAGCCACAAACAGGCCTGGCCGACTGTGTCGTCTTCCCCTCTCTTCCGGCCACACGCAAAGTGCGCTCCGTCGCTGACAAACCCAGCCATAAAATCGGCAAACAATACTGGAATTATGGTGAAGGAGGTGATTTGGCGGTGAGTCATTTCCTTTATCAGAGTATGAATCATTTAGAGCTCAGTGTTTCAAGGAAAAGAAGACACGGTATGTTGAAAATCCTTTGGCTATGGATGTCCAGCACGGCGCTCCATCTGAGCGTCGGGGTTCTATGATGCTTTGGTTTGGGCAGACTAATAGTGCGCCTCCCTGCTCAGCCTTTTCATTCATGACAGAGAGGACCAGAACTCATCAAAGATTGAACGAAGAGAGACGTGCATCGAGCTGACAGGAGGATGAGACATTTTTGCTTCTCTCAGTTTATGTAGGGGCCGAAAAAACAGAAGCCATTTTCCAGCTGAGGGCACAATGGTTTATATTTAGGCCGAAATGATGGTTTCAAACGACCAGGATAAACAAAAAGTGAGGGTCGCCTCAGTTGAATCTCATGAAAGTTAACAGGATCCAAGCAGTTCACTTGCACTCGCTATGTTTATGAATCATGGCGGGACCTGCTGTGTTGGCGAGGGGTGTGGGTGAAGTGTTGCCAGCGCGACGGCGCGGCCTTGCCAGAGACGCATGTGTCAATGGATGCAGATGGCCTTTTAATGAGAGGCAGGCGAAGACGGATACAGTCCTTGTTCTTAATGGAGAACCACGGTAGTTTACGAGACAGGGCCCGAAGATTTGCTCACAAAAGAAGTGCTGCTCTCACTGTCAGCTAAACGTGCAGAGCCATAAACTCTCCTGCCAAATGTATCGGTAGATATCGAAGAGTCGACTGATGATCGAGCTTCTTATGTTTCCGGGGAATAAATGCAAACAGTGGGTTAATGTGCACATCCTCTTTCCAGGTCACTTTATTAGCCCTGTTGGCCATTTTTTTTCCATTTCATGGACAGGAAATCTTTAATTTGAGCCGGGCTCGCTGTCACCCGGCATCTCCTCCTCTGTCACTCGGCTGTATAGCTTCACGCCTCCCTCCCCGCAAGTGAGAATCGATTGCCCATCGACTTCCAAGTGGATACCTAAAGGGTCTTGAGTACTGTTTAGTCCACAACCAATGAACATTGAGTTTCAAGTTAAGATTCATTGCCTGCTGGTGTGAGTGCAGCACTCACTCTGAAATATCTGAAAATGAATGGGAGGAAATGCCAACGTCTTGATAATTCAAGCTCAAAATTCTGACCCACCAAGTCATTTTATGTGGCTTTTGAATTATTGCACAGGAAGCTCTTGGTTTTTGCGGTAACATTGCAGACCACCACCCCATTGTGGATTGTTTAATCATAAGAATATTATTGTTATTATTAATAAAATGTATAACAATAATATTGAACAACATTGTATAGACAACAACGCAACTTTTAAGGCCAAATACACAATATGTAAATATGTAAAATATGTAAATACAAATTATACAAAAGACAAAGTGTTAACTGTAAAATAAATGGCGGCTCATTTTTTCATGGACTACATCTCCAGGGAATGTATATCTGGGGTCTAGGTGTGCTACAGTATTAGCAGCTTAAAGCGCCGGTCTTTGACCACAGAAGACTTCAGAAAGCTTCTCATCCAAAACTATAAACATTATTAACGTTGCTTTCGCTTGTGTTCGCAGTTAGCTTTCGCTACCGTGGACCATGTACATGTTGCAAAACTGCATTTCCGTCGTCATTTTCCTCGGTGGAGAGGTATTGCCAAAGGACCGCCGTCATGACGGATGACTGGCTCGCTGTCTGTGGGCGGGGCTGCAGCTTCACAACAAACACTGTGATTTCCTGCTTTGTTCTTTTTTTTCTTACATTGTGATTTCAATATTTAACAGCAATATCCACGTTTGTTTTTATCATTTGTTCGGCTGACCTCATGAATGCCCATATCGGCGCCGATATATCGGCCAGCCACTCCATCAGTGCTGCCCTAGATTTAACCCACTATGAACCATTTTTTCCGAACACTAAACGTTTTTGTGGACTTGCTATTAGTACACAGCCAGAATGACTACCAGCTCACCCTGCCAGGTAAAATGGGCCTCCAAGGAAAACAAAACAAGCCAACAAGCACAAAAAAAAGATTAGAAGAGCGTCATTCAATAAATATCGTTCAGTTTGTTCACCATTGCGTGACTGACTTTCACACCCACGATCCCTCAGATCTAATGTAGTATTGAAAGGGATAAAGTAGGTATCTGCTATCAGCTAAAACCTCACTGGAAATAATATCATATTACAGTATGACAATATCATGTCTGTGATATGTTTGACAACTAGTGCCAATTAGTCTTCACTGTTTGATGGGCATAAAACAAGGAGGACAGAAGAGGTGAGAAGCAGAGATGCTCTCTGAGACACAGAAAACGAGTGCAGCAGAATGTGAGTTCAAGGAGACTGACCTCCCTCAATGTGCTATTGATTTGCCCATTTCGGTTCCCAGCAAGAGTCATGGCGGTGGAACTTAACAAGTAAAGACTCAATCTGGAGAAGAGCGTCCAGTTAAGATCAGAAAACTCTGTTTGGTGTTGGGTCACTGAAAAGTATTTGGGGACGTGTGCAATTGGAGCTGAGAAGAGCGGGTAATGTTTGTGAAAACTTTTATTAAGATGTATTGATCAAGGTGCCACTGCGGGGGCAGCTGTCGCCTTCAGTTTGCAGACCTCGGAAATTCTGGTAAATAAACAACTGGATGAACACGAATGAGGAAGGTGCTATTGGGCTTTGCAATTGCACTTCGGAATTGTAGCTTAAATGTTCAATATTGGATTCCAAAATAAAAATTTATTGTCCACAGGTTCTATATACATTTTATTCTGTTTATTGATCCCATACATTCATCAAGAGAGAGATATTTTCGAGAACAGGAGCTGTGTGGAGGAGCGTGACATTTTTGGAGGTCTGCCTTCGCTGCCGTCGCTCGACTTTGTTTATGCTGCGCCCAGTGTAGTACCAGCTTGTTGTGGATAATTGATGTGGCATTCAAATTTTGATGGAGGAAATGTTAAACCTGTCTGATGATGGCTATAAATGACAGCCGTCTCCACTTGCACAACTCTTAAAATTCTCTGCGCAGGCGGGGTATTCAACATTTATGGTTTACAGAGTCTGTCATGTATAATTCAGGCGTGATAACTTCTCTGATGAATTGACCTTGAGGCAGACCATGGCTTTGGATTACACTTCAGTAGCCTAATGCTGCAGCTGCTGGAAGGTACAACGTGGGCTATTTCAGATCTCCTTTTTCTGCTGATGCTCTCTTTAAGATGGTGTGCGACAGGATTGTGTGCTCATCCATTCACACAGGAAGTTTGTGTCTGTGCATATGAGGAGGAGAATAATATAGTTTGGCCAGTTTGGGTGGTCTGCAGCCGCCAGTCAGGCAGATTATAAATGTCAAGTCTAATCCGGAAGAGATCGGACGACGCGCTTTACCATTGAGAATGACGCACGAGAACTGCTCTTGACAGTGTTCTGTTCCCCATTGGTTTTCCGTCTCACTGCAGAGCGAGAGGCCAAACAGCAGTATTAAAAGTCTCGATCACATAATTGACCTGCATCTCTGTAAGAATGTTTTCAGTGTGATCTCTCTTAGACCTTCAGTCGGACTCTGTGATTCATTCTGATTTTTTATTTTTATTTTTTTTTTGTTGATACAACGCATGTCTCTGAGCCAAGCAGTGATTCAGACATGCAGAGAGTGTGAGTCAGGGTTTAGAGCAATGTTGATGTTACTTTGCTCAGCATTAATCTGTTGCATTTTTGACCCTTGACTGACGTTACTTTCCGTGATATCAGCAGGGTTGCAGTGCCATGCTGTCCCCCGCTCACACTTTTGAGTCACTTCAGTCATAGTCACAGTCACTAAACCAAAAAAAAGGACATGCCATGGAGTGAGAGTGTGTTGTCAAGTACCCACAGAACACAAGAAACCCACTGCACATTGTCAGCATTACAGCTAACGTGGATGCTGCTCTGACAGCAGTTTGTTTAGGATGTTTTCCCCATAAAATATCGGCTCCACTACTCTTAATATATCATGATATAATGTATTATAACCGTCAGCCCTGTATCGCGATACACATCGTATCACCAAGGTCCAACAAATACACACCCCTGTTTTGTATGTTATAAAGCTTGTATGAATATGCAATTTTTAAAATTTTATTTTTTTCCCCACTGCGTTAACATAACGTTCCCCCCCACCAAAAAAATAAATAGATAAATAATAAATTATTATAATTTCCCCAACAAACAAAACTCTTTGCTTTACATTTCTTTAGCTGCAATATCTTGTTATGGTACAGAAAAACTACTAAAAGGTCGTTCCAGCTATTATTTGGCAAAAACAATATTTCCCAACCTTTTTTTTTTCACATAACTTAAATCTTACTTACAAAAAATAACTTGTAATTTTTTTATAACATGATGTTAAAGGCGCTCCCTTTGTTTAAACCATTTACCATAAACACATTGTCACGACTAGATTAGCGATTGAAAGTAAGCGTCTTTTTGTGAGCCGCAAATCTATCATCCTCACACAAATGTAAGGCTGCTTAAAATGGAATTAGCTCTGTGTACAAAAGCATATATTTTTAGTCATCAATTTGAAGGAGATAATCGCTCGGGTAGGCAACGGCGCCATCCTGTTTCTTGGGTGCTTTCATGTCGTGCGATGCCTCCGTATGGTTTTTATGTCTCGGGGCAGCTTTGGCCAGGAGGAGGCTGCAGCACTTTATGCGTGGTGTGGTTGTTTGCTACGCCCGCTGCACATGTGCAAACATCTGCATATCAGCACTGTAGCTCCATTTATCCTCGCAACATTAAATCCATTTACCTCTCGTTGCCACAAGCCTAAATCAAGGGCTGAGTAATTAAATGCCATTCTCTTCCTCCATTAGAGAGATAATGAAGTAGGAAACCAGTGCTCGTCTCATTGTTGTGTTTTGTTGTTGTTGTTTTTTATCCAGTACAAGGTGGGAATGTTGTGTGGTTTGGAAACAGTGGCACTGAGGAAAAGACAGGAGGCAGAGCTGGAGGTAGCAGAGCTGAAGATGCTGAGCTTCTCTCTGGGAGTGAGCAGGATGATGATAGGATCAGGATGTGGTCAGGTGTTTAGGAGACCAAGTCAGAGAGGCTAGATGGAGATGGTTCGGACATGTACAGAGAAGAGAGAGAGAGCCAGTACATTGGTAGATGAAGATGCTGAGCTTCTCTCTGGGAGTGAGCAGGATGATGATAGGATCAGAGGGACAGCACATGTGCTCAGGTGTTTAGGAGACCAAGTCAGAGAGGCTGGATGGAGATGGTTTGGACATGTACAGAGGAGAGAGAGAGAGAGCCAGTACATTGGTAGATGAAGATGTTGAGCTTCTCTCTGGGAGTGAGCAGGATGGATAGGATCAGAGGGACAGCACATGTGCTCAGGTGTTTAGGAGACCAAGTCAGAGAGGCTAGATGGAGATGGTTCGGACATGTACAGAGGAGAGGATAGAGAGAGTCCTCGGGATGGCCGATAACTTCGTACACGATATACCGCCAAAAAAAAAACAATCTCTGCGATGACAATTCTGCATCTCACGATAAATTCGAGCGCAGCACACTCGCTGCATTGGACCTGCACACATGAACATGACAAGACACGCTGAGCTCTCAAGCTCCACAGCGTTTGACAGCCGACACCGGCGTGTGACAGCTGTGGAGAGTGTGGTGGACTTTGGTTCGCGATCGTAGTTTTGAGCTTATTTTTAATACAGGGAACCTTTGACAATGATCAAGTCTCTGGATCTGTGTTTATTTTATTAGGTAGAGTGGTCCTCATAGGGACGCGCCTTGGTTCACATCAACACATGCAGGTCTCCCGCTGCGCTGGTGCCTCGGCCAAACACCCTGGTGAAAATAGTTGGATATTGGACGGACATCCTCTCTGCTACTGGCAGTGGCGTCCTCTTCCACGTCCCCATTAGGGTTCATTGATCGCGGACACACTCTCACAGGCAGCACTATTGCTACGATCCAGCATCAGTTAGGGACCATCAACAAATTCTGAAGCGGTCAAAGTATTAGTGAAATCTTCAATAAGGCAATGGAAAACAACCATTTTAGCAGTGAGAGTTGTGAAAAGGTTTTTCAGAAAAGGACTGACAGTTTGTGTAATAGAATAGAATAGAATAGAAGAATAGAATATCACTAAATGATCATTTATTCACATTATTTCTTATATTCAATAGCATCTAGGAAATGTGTCCAGACTGCTCCATAGTTAAAGTCAACTGTTATGAGACATGAGGTACACAAGACAGACGGCTCAATTTAACCCCTAAATAAAGCTGGCAGAGCCGTCTGTCAGACACAAGCAGGTTCTATGAGAGACACAAAACTCTACACTTAACTAACTTAACTATTATATTTAAACATTGTTGGAAGATGTTGAGGTTGGAACTGCCAGGCAGAAGGTGGAGAGAAAGGCCAAAGAGGAGATTGATGGAGGTGGTGAAGGAGGACATGAGGTTTGTAGGTTTGAGAGAAGAGGAAGCAGAGATGGAGGACGGTGTGGTGACCTCTGAAGGGAGAAGCCAAAAGAAAAAGAAGAAAGAGAAACAAGGTTGGTTGGAAATAAAATAGATTCTACCTTCACCGCAAATGTCCAGATTAGTGGAAACATCTGACCTCAGCCAATGTTCTGGTGAATTGTACTGTAGTAAATGTCCAAACTTTTCCACTTGGTGAAGCGTTTTTGATCACCATGCATGGTGCTTCATCTGAAATGAAACCATTTGAACGCCTCAGCTCTCCCCCAATGTGTCCTTCATCTACTGGAGTTTTTTTTTTTTTTTTCCCAAAGTCAGACACATTTGCATAAAGTCAGCCAGCAAGCGCACTTTCCCTCTAAAAAGGCCGAAAGAACATCAGGACGGGGCGTCACAAGACAAGGGAACATGCAAATACGAGAAGGCTGGTTTCTTTTTAAAAGCCTAAAGCTGTCGTCAGCATGCACAATGTTCAGAGAGGCGGGCAGATGCTCCTGCTCAGGCTTGATTGCCTTCGCCAAGGCCCATCAGGGATTGCACTTAGGCGAGCTAGAGCTGGCGAAAACAGACACCGAGTCCTGGCTTATTTTAGTGATGCTCAGGCCCTCCATTAGACGGAGCTGAAATATTGACTCAGCTCACGCTTCTGGCGGCCTCGCTTCATGCGTCTTGAATATCTTAAGGTTAAAGACCTAATTTATGTCAGAGAAGGCACGGCTTCATCCTGAGGAAGCTTGAAAGCAGGTTTTGATGGAGGGCTCCCACGAGAATCTCAAACCTGCGCCTTTAACATGAATTACTTTTGAAAACATATCAATTAAAAGACGTGCTTTTGGCCATAGTGCCTTTTGCTTTTCTGCTTGTCGACATCAGATTCATAAACTAGTGAGTAAAAGAAACTTGCTTTTCCTTGGTCAGTGGCCTTGAAGTTGCTAATACTGAACAAAATAACCAAAATTCTGAGGCAAAACTAAATCAATACCCTTCTTCCTACTGTACTACTTTAATACTTTTTTTGATTGACAGTCAAAACTGTCATGGTTTCTCGAGGAGGGACCCAAGTGCCGGAGGTGCTGGTCGACAGAAGTCACAGGAGATGAGAGTAGATTAAAGAATTTAATCGATAAATGTAACAATAATTCAGACAGACAAATAACGGGAACAAAAAGTGCCGGAACCAGAACGCGGACCAGGAACTAGACACCGGGACTGGGGAAGAATCTGAAACACGAGGTCGAATTTTGGCGCAAAACGCACTCTGAGTTCAGCTCATGAGGCTCAATAAAGGGAAGGCGTTTGGTGGCGGAAAAACACACACACACACGAGGAAATAACTACATCAAAGAGAAAATAAAAGTGAGACTGGAAAACTGCTCACACGCGGGCTGAATAGCGAGGGGGAGAAATAGAAACAGGGCAAGGAAGAACGAGGAACTGAGGAAGCAGCTGAATTGGAATTCGAGCGCGCACAGGATTTAGAAGAGTCAGGAAATGGAACTGGAGCTTGGAAGTCTTGAAAGAGTTTACAGTCATAGTGCGAAGCAACCATCTGGCGACAAGAGCTGACGTCGACGGGTTCATATCCTTGGGAGGCTTAATGAACGCCAGCTGTGTGAAGCTGGAGGGAAGGAAGGACCAGGAAAGGAGAACAACCGAGGATCACCATAATAAAAGCATTTGACAAATGACGGAAGAACACAAAAATGAACAGACAGACAAAGTACATACGTGACAAAAACGGCCCAATGTTGTTCACCTCCTCTGAAAGGGACCTCAAATACGGGCGTCCACACGTGGGAAACAGAGAGGAGATGCCACTGCAATAATTACTGCGCTCCATATTCATGAGAGACTGAGAGCTCCCGGAGAGAGCGCGGCGCCAGCCTCTGCCGGTAGGCTTTGTCCGATCCTCAGCCAGCTATAATTGGACCAGCTCAGGTACCTCTAACCCATGAAAAACATGGAAGTCGGCCTGCATCCTCATGGAAAAAAAAGGGGGCCTTGTGGTTGAATTTTATCACCTCACCGCAGTGCAGCACTGACTCTCACCAGGGCAAAATGGAGAATATTCCGCTACCCTGGGGTAATTAAAAACGTCTTCCGTTTAATTTGCACCCAGCTGCCGAGGCATGATATCATTATTGGAATGCATTATAATTCCTAGTTATTATAGGGTCTGAGAATAAGCATTTGTACGGCAGTGAAGACGTGATATTCTAGTCTTCAGTGCATTATGTCATCTTCCCCCCTCCGCCCCCAAGTCTCCAGGGGATGTGACCCAAAATCTTCCGCACATTAGCTTCCTGTGGTTTTGCTGAGTTTGCGCGGTCCCACCTGGTGTGGTGTCAGACATAGCTGCTTGTGTATATCTATTATGCGCAAGATGGAGGGGGTGTTTTTAGTACATGATGGCGCACACACTTGTGGCGCTTCAAACAGCTGAGCCTGTCACTTCTAGAATAGAGAAAAGGCTCGGTAACTACAATAGAAGTGTTAAGTAGCACGTGGTTATGCTTCTATACCGGACCACAGGTCAGAGAGCGACGCTTTAATTGCCTGACTGCAGTGGGAGTCGCATGTGGGCTGAACACAACTACTTAGAAAACGGCTTGTACAGTACTGTTTTGTCACTAACAAACGAATCCTGGGAAAAAGCCATTGTGGAGACAGCGCGGTCGCTTCTGAGTGGTCTCTCTGTGAGGCACTTGACTACACACTGCTGTTATTTTCCTGCATTGTTGTCCTCTCACAAGTGGAGTTTTTTGAAAACACGATTGTCCGAACTGTAGTGGTTTGCGCTGGAGAGTCCTGTTTCCATAATAAACATCACTAACAAAAGTTATTGTGCGGTTAAATCTTATTTTAAGTCAGAAAACTGTCAAAGGAATCCCTGTTTGCCACTGATGTTTTGCTAAAGTGGATTACTGAAGTAAGAATATTTAAGAAACGTATTTTCAGGAGAGGCATCTCAGTTGCTGCGTTTGCATAGACCACTCTGATGGGAACGTGACTTTCCGAATCCGAATGAAGTTTTAGGATCGAGAGGGGTGGTTTATGGCAACACATCCTCACTCCCACAGCGTCATATATTGATATTGGGAAAGGGTGAAAAGATGAAAGCGCTCGGTGGTGGTTAATACACACACGCACTCGAGGGCTAAACTGGATGGAGATATATAGCTGAAAAGTGAGACTTTAAATAACAGCTCACACGCGGACCTCATTGAAGCTGGGAGAGAAACGGAAGTGGAGCGAGGAGGAACGCAGAACAAAGGATACGGCTGAAATACAATTCAAGCTCACAGGGAGAATCTGGAAAATGTCAGTGAGGAAAGCGAGAACATGGGAGTCTTGAAAGACTTACCTTAAACGCCGCCAAAAACAACCATCTAGCAAACGTAGCTGGCATCACGGGGGCCATTTGCCTGTACAGCTGGATAGAAGACGGGAAACGGAAACAGGAACAACCGGGAGTAACAAAATAAAAGCACATGACAGAACACGGAGATAAACACAAAAAGGAACAGAAAGAAACAAAGTGCGAACATGACATTTTGCGTCCTATACTGACTAAAAAGGTGTTGCATGTTGATGCATTGGCAGCACAACACTTGAAAAACAGACCTAGGTCGGGGTCAGGGTGAGCTATGGGCTGGCGCTCTATTCACGTTGCCGTCAGCATCAACATTCAACGTTGAAGGTTGCCTTTCTTTGTCAGTGTAAGGCGCAAAAGTCCACTTTGCCAACATCAATATATTACGCCATGGGAGTGAGGGCGAGTTGTTAATGCCAGTTGTTAACAGGGTCGATCATCTATTCATGTCTGAGCTGATTTATGCTTTACTGGTTCACCCCTTGTGACATAACCAGTAAATTCATTCTTAACAAATGTGAGTGCACCAGCAACATCTGTCTTTTACGACTGAAGCAGAGTATGCAGCTGCAGAGCTACAACAACAGCAAAAGCACCACAAACAAAACCACCTGCTGCAGCGGTTTAATATGAGATACAAATAGAATAATGTCATTTCCTTTGCTTGAACATGTCGCAGTTGGCAGTTTGTTTTGTTGTGGCGGTAGTGTTCAAAAGTAACTTTTTGTACACTGGAGTTGTTGTTTTTTTTTGGAGCAATTCATTCCTCTGTGTGAAATTTAACTGTATATATAAGTGGACTGACATCATTGTTTTCCTGCATATGATATTGTGCTGCATTATTTGATTTCCCCCCTTAAAATGATGGTCAGTATTACAATATAGTAACATAACAGCAATGTATCGTATCACCACTGCTGTATCTGGATATATATTGTATCGCCTCATACTCAGCCATAGAGTTCACACATCTGAATTGGATAGTTTGACATCAGGAAAACAGGGAAGATGTAATCTCCCATGTGTTTATTCAGTTGCCCACGTAACTATTGATGAAAAAGTTGTGCCAAAGTTGGAAAAAATATTCACTGTGATGAAGTGTTCTCGGCGCCTTCCCAGTGGGTTAACCTTTACTGCACCCCTCTTCACAAACCTGATCCTGAAAGGACCCAATGTGTGTTCAAATCCTTCGAGTCGAGCCACATCTTTAAACAAACTTGATCCCAAATCTGTAAAAAAAAAAAAAAAAAAGCTCCTTCAGTTTTGCGCAGTTGTTTATCTTTTCGATTCAGACGGCCTTTGAACCGCGTGTTTGACAGCGTGCCAAAAGCAGCCCCGGAGAGTCTGTTCCCATTTAATCTATGCAACATTCCTAAGCATGTCGCGGGGCACATAAGCGCCTGCGACACGAACATATTACCGTTGTGATGGTTTCTCATTCCTTCAGAATCCCATAAGCAATCATCTCTGTTTCTCACCCACTCAGTCATCACATGTAACACGCACACAGCTCACAATCCCTGGGCATTGTGTGTGATCCATATTTCATATATTGCCTGTAAATCGCTTGGCCACAACTGTTTTGATGAAGCTTAGAAAGTGGCGAGGGGCAGATTGGCTCGGTGCCTGACTCTTGCTGTTGCTGGAATACAAACAAGCCTTCGCACAGTCCAACATTTTCGTACCGTGAAAGGTCGAAAAGCCACCTTTCGCCCGTTCTGTACAGGGTTGCATTGTTTCCACGTCATTATTAAATGGAATGATTCTGCCACCTGGACACACAGGGATTAACACTCTGAGAAATGTGTTTTTAATAGTGCTCCGTTGGCGATTCATATGGTTTAAAATGGAACGGCATAATCCGAAAAGAGTTTTTTACTCAATCTTTTCCAATGTATTTTTGTGTCTGGACTGATCCCATTCAAAACTCCATCTAGCAGATTATGCCTGGGAAAACTATGCATTAGAGATCAGGAAGTTTTGAATATAGTTGAAGCAGCGTTTGACTTGCAAAAAGTGTTGCAAATGACTGACATGGCGGGGCCAAGCATATGCAAAACCCACTATTCTTCTTTTATTTTGGTGTTTTTTTTGTCTTTTTTGGTGCTGATGTAACCGCTGTCAGTGTGGCCTCGACTGCACATTTCTTTATCCCTGCCACACTGCCACCTCTCACCCACGCTTCTATCAGAAACTGACCACCTTTTCCAATTTTATTTTTCAAGTTTATTCCATTCAATGTCATTGAGGCTTCCAACCGACTCACTCAGTTTCTTCAGTTGCTTTCTACTGTATGTCACTGCAGAGTGTTTGTGTCGAACTGCTGTTGCCAATTGCTGCTTTTGTGGGACAGTAAATATGATATTAGCTTTATTATAGCTCCCAGCTCCATTTTTCACAGCAGCCTCCGACCATTTCCAACAAAGTGGGCGCCGCCAATGAGAAAAGGAGGGGTCTGAAAATTCAAAGACAAAAGTATATGCATTCAAAGAAACTTAGTAGTCGATGCTGTAAAATATAACTTTATTATTTATTTACTTCTGTATTTATTTTTAGGTGTCACAGTGTCACATACACCCAGTAATGCTGAGCTCCCCCGTTTGCTCAATGCCTGATAATAACTGCCGTAAAAGCAATTTCCCCCAACCCTAAAAAAACCCCCCTTTAATTCGTGGTCTGCCTCGGCGCTGCTGCTCGTGCATCTGGCAGAAGCCATATGCTGCTGACGCTTGAGGCTTAGGCAAACTTTATTATTGTTTCCTTTTGTGAGTTGTTTGTTTGCCCACATCCTGCTGTTTCCCAAAGCTGATCACGCTTTGAATAATGTCGACGGGAAGACACGGATGTTTATAATGGAACACTGTCTGAGAAACGTAATATGTTGTGTCTGCGCGTCATGAGAATTCATGAGTTTGTTTGACTGCATCGTCCAAGGCTGCTCAAGCTCTTCGCCAGTGCAATGACCAATGGTGTTGTTGTTATTACGCTACTGATGTCAAACCAACATGGCTTGAATATTGACACGACAATAGTAAAACTAAATTATTATTATTATTATTATTATTATTATTATTATTATTATTATTATTATTAGTAGTAGTAGTAGTAGTAGTAGTAGTAGTAGTAGTAGTAGTAGTATTACTGTTATTATTATTATTGTTGTTATTATTATTGTTATTATTGTTATTATTATTATATTATTATTATTATTATTATTATTATTATTGGTTTATTGGTATTATTGGTTGCTATTTCCTGAGGGGACACATTATATACCGTCTGTACTGTATATACCCTTTGAGGGGCCATAACACAGGGGAAAGAAAAAAAACTTTAATATTATAACTTAAATATTATAAAATAGTGAAAGCGTAATTACACCACGACATCATATGGTAAAAATATCTTGTTTTTTTTCCATGTTATTTCATTTTATCTGCACAGATTTTTATTATATCTTTTAAGTGATGAATATCTTGGTAACTGAATTACAGGTAAAACATGAACAGATTATAAATAAAAAGTCCTTTATAACAAGGTATTTTCTTCAATATCTTTTTGAGGGACAAAAAAATACTGTAAAAATGAGCATCATTCATGAAAAAATTCTTATTCAGATCGAAGATGAAAGGAAATGAGAAAGTAAACTCTCAAATAAAAACCCGATAATGCTTTGTGAATAGTTGAAATTGTCATCGGAGTCTTTCTGTGACCTCATGAGGGCCACATCAATACAAGCAAATATAACTGCTCCAAAACCTTTTGATACCAGCATCTTAGTGCAAGTTCCAGGTTGAATATCCATGGATTATTTGTCATGTGATTTGTTTCGATGTACAGCAGAAGCTGTTGCTCCCACCAACTCACTGCACTCTTGGCCGTCACAACTCATTTCATGTGCGGGTGGCTCCATATCAATTTGATGTTTATATGCGAATAATAGTCAGCAATACAAAAGCAATGCTCGGGGGCTGGTATTGTTCCCATCCTCCTCCCGGGGGAACACAGCTCTCACATTTCATCAATTGTGTGAATTAAACTGATTCCGCCAAATATCTCGCGTCGCTCCCTCGCAAAGGTCAAGCGCGCGAATTGTCTGACGCGCGTGGAAAGCTCGAATATTCCAGTTTTTATTTTTAGTGTCCTCCCCTCTGCAACGTTGTCGTCCAGTTTAAGACCTCATTCATAAGTCATGTGGGTGTTGCTGCATTTTTAATCCTTCAAACAAACAGCCACGTTTCAATTGCTGCTTGTCAGTTTTGATTTTATGATTCATTCATTATTAAGTGTGTTAGGATACACTTCAGTGCAATGTATTACCGCACCCTCGCCAGCGGAGCGTTCCAGCGTGGGCTTGTGCAGAAAGAGGACAGCTGTGAGCTGCTGCTCCTGGTTGTGTCGAATTTTCGATGCAGCCATTTGTTTCTGCATGTAAGAGCAGATGAGATTTGATCGTAAGTGCAAAGACGATAAACATTAATTTAGAAGCAGAGGCAGCTTTTGTCTGATATCATTGCTTTCGTCATGAATATATCACACAGATTTCTTTCTATTTGTCTCGCGCTCCTAAAAAATAAAACATTCACAGTTCACAAAAAAAAAAAATTAACTGAAAAGTTTTTTAACAGTATTATTTAAAGAAAAACTAAAAACATGTATATTATCCTTTTTAGGTTTTTATTAATTTTTTTTAATTTATACATACATTTATTTCAAACCATTCAATTGTTTCCTGTAACAAAAAAAAAAACAAAAAAAAAAAAACAAACACAATTTGGTATTAAATATAAGCGATTTCCTTTTCATTTTATTTTTTCCCACTTATTATTATTATTATTATTATTATTATTATTATTATTATTATTTGTCTTTTCAATTCATTGAAGAGATATTTAAAACGTTCAATTGTGACAACAAAAAATAAATATGTAATGATACTGTTAATAATGAAAAAATGAAAGCATAGACAATCAATTAAATAAATGTAACTTTATTTTAGAATTTTACCGCCCACCCCGCCTCCCTCCCAAAAAAAAAACCAAAAAACAAAATCATCCAATAAATCAAATCAGCGCAGTCTCAGTAGTAGCCTGAAAATGTAAGTGTTACAAGGTGGTTATGCTTCACTGGAGGTTGCATTTAAGGTGCATTAATCATAATTTTTATATCGGAAATTCTGTCCTTTTTAATGTGTTGATACTACAGTATGTTACGACAGTTTAAAAACATCATCTTAATAATGAAGTTAAATGCCAAACCTTTGAAATCCATGCTGATGGTTTGTGCTCAGACAAAAATAGGCTCAGCTTCGTACACACTGATCGACAACAACGTTCTGCGCTATATCACACTCGGTGAAATGCCCTTAACTGGGTAACTTTATTATCTCTTGTGCTTTGCTCCCAGTTGTTCTCAAGCTCTACACATGCAAAAATACTCTCTTGGCCTGCTGTCTCAGTACATGACATACAAAGCATAAACTGCTGACAAGAAACCGCTCAGTGGCAGATAAACATTGACTCCAGAAACACACACACAGATATGCAGACAATTTCAAGAGGAAGAAAAGTTAACTTGATAGACCTCTTCAAATTCTGTCAACAGTATTTACCGAGATATTGTTGTGACTGTCACTTTTTTTATTCCCTAAACTCCAGAGTGCGTCATGTCTCAGCTGTTCAGCGCTGCGATGCTCCAAATACCAAGCAACACTCTGCCCTCTGCCAAGCCTCCTTTATGGCTTCGCACTTCAAAATAGATGTTTGGATTTGGTTTGTTTGGTGGTGCGGCGACGTGAAAACGTAACAGCTGAGAAGTTGCCGATGCTTCCGGGAAAGTTTGGCCAACAGTCATGATAGTGATAGTGAAGTGAATTATTTCACCTGAATTATTTTCCTGTCCGGATATGCCTTACGCAAATTGATCATACGCATTTTTTTTTTTTAAATCACTAGGGGGCACAACACTATATCCACTGACTGACCCATGAATGATGACGTAGGTGCGGAAACAGACCGAACAGGAAGTGGCTGTTTGAGAAAAGGCTTAGATGATGGAAATCCTCAACAGTCAAAAACATCAGCAGACAAACATGTTGCAATAAATACATTCAAATTCCATCCCAAGCTTCTAAACAACAAGATGAGTCGTCGCATGTGATCCTGAGTTTAGATGAAAGAACTGAGGGATTAATTGAGAGCTTTTATCCGTCCCTGCTCTGCGTCCTCGGCGTTGTGTGTCGTGCTGATGTTTTGTGCTCTGTTTGCTCATGTGCAGCCGAGCCAGCTGAAGCGACTTCATCTTCTCTCACCGCAGAGAAATCAGAATGTAAAACAGTAATTAGCCCTGATCCTGATGAGGGTTCATTAGGAAGACAGAGGGAGACTCCCCCAGATTTGCTGTGGTTGAACGGCTCGCGGGGAAAATGCCTCCAACATACGTGGCTCTGAAGGGAGCGTGCAACAGTCAAGCATGGGTTTGTGTGGAACCGTGCAGGTGGCTCATTTGCCTCGCAGTTCAAACACAAATGAGGAGTGAAACCTGAGCTGCTGAGCCGACGCGCATCTTTTTCATATTCATCTGTCGTCGGTATCTAAAGCAAGGGGTGGGGGGCGGGGGGCGGGCGTTTTCATATTTCTCCATCACTCATTCGTATTATATTACCAGTATACTGTATGTTCACACTGTGATTTTTTTTTAGGGATGTACAGTACGTCCACCGCTGAGGAAGTTCCACTTGCTGTTAAAGGGGGTATAGTGTAGTCTTCCATGTTTACTGTCAACTGTTAGCAAGCTGAAATGTTCCCGAAATACAGTAGTACCTCGGTTTTCAAACGTCCCGAACAAAAATTTCTAGTTTTTTTTGCTTCGGAATACGAACGAAACTCCAGAACTCGAACGCCCCCAAAAAAAGCCGGAAAAAACATGACGTGCGCGGACCGACCAGCTGACCCACGTTTGTTATTGTGTATAACGCAGCCTCTGTATGCAGACGTGTCCCGTTAGCTCCATTGACTGACTGTTTTTTCTTCATATTGAGGTGTAAAACCTTCCCTGTCTCCGCACTGGACCGTGGTAGAGTGTCACAGGGGAGGTGCTCGCTCTCCACACCTCCACTCCAGGGTTTGATGTCCTGTTGTGGGCTGGAGCTGGGACAGGGATGAGGCGAGTCTGGGACAGAGCGTGACTTGGTTTATGACTTTGTCACAGCCAAACTGCACAGAAGCGCACATTCAGAGCTGGACACGCACTGGGCACCTCTTCACTTCTGGAGAGACGCCACTCACTCGGCAACCCCTCCCACATGCAGCGGCCACACACATAGAGGAACAGCGCACCTGCAGCAGACACTCTACATTCACTCCTACAAAAGCCTATTTTAAGGCTTGGAACGCATTATTTTCTCGAGACTCGACCTGGATCTGAACTTTATGACCCTGAAGTGGATATTCGTGATGTGTCAATGAGGCGTCATGAAACAGTATTGCAGGGTTGATGATACAGTGTCCTAATTTTCAGAGGCCACTAGATGGCGCTCTTGATTTAGAGGTAAGGTTTCATTGAATTAGTTGTCCAAATCCAAACATTTTACAGCAGACAGCGCCCTCTGGTGGCCTCTGAAAACCAGGACACTGTTTCATGAAACCTCATCTACCTTATAATGCTGTGTCATGAAACCTTGTCTACCCATCACTAGTGGATACATGAGTTTGCCACGTCCTTAAACAGCAATAAACTCCTCTTGAACGAATGAACTCTGAAATGTGTGTCGTCCACTAAAAGACAAACATGAACTAAGGGAGGAAGCAACTGTTAAAGCGACATCTAAACAGTGACAGCGCTCCTCAAAATAAATAAATAAATAAATAAAGGAGGCTTGAACTAATATATAGGTGAAGTATTTAACATGTATTTTAAATATCAATATAAAAAGTAAGGATGACATCATCATCATCTTTGTTGGCTTGTCAGCCTTTATCAGGATGGATTCAAGCAAACAGTCTCAAGCTGTCATGTCTGCAAGTATAAATAAACAGTATGCATCATTTGCTGTTCTGCATAATAAGGCTCAGGTTGGTAAATGTTTATTGTTGAAGGCAGCTCACAGATCTTGGTTAGAGCCACCTCAGATCTCCCTGTTAGAGAAGCACATCCTCAAATAAGACAATACAGATGATGAACAAACTTCTCCTCTTGTTTTTTTGGAAACATCTCATCGGTGCTCTTCAGGGTCAAACACAAAGAGACTTGTCAATTCCGATTTTATTTGACAAAATTGTTTCAGCCGCAGCTTGAGTGTTTCTCAAGGCCCCGCCGTCGTGACATGCCGAGCGTGACAGAACAGGGACATGAAGCCTTTGTTGTTCCTCATTCCACTTTGAGATGTTTTGCCCTTCCGAAACTCAAGAAAATCAGTTTCAATTTGCTTTATGCATGCTTGCTTTTAATTCATCGCCGAGCCTTCAAAACCGCCAAAAAACAAAGGAGCAGAGGTCACATTCTGTTGCTAAGCGCTGTGCACAAAGTCACCTTGAGTCACTTTATGAAGTGTCAGTCAGTGTTTGACTGGAGGCTCGGTACGTAAGGAGCGAGAAAGGAGCAAGATTCAGTGCTGGAATATAACAGTGAAGTGGTTGCACGAAGACAGTATTTTTGCCTCATTATCCAGGACGTGTGCAGGAAAACAAAGGTGCTCTCAACATTCGGTTTCCCCTGTTATTCGGCTTCCAAACCTCCGCTACAGCCCTTTTTTTTTTTTTTTCCTGTGACTAAAGGCAGCCCACTCCTCTGCAGTATCATCGCCTGACTCTCTGATTTGCTCTCTGTTCGTGGCGGATTTGCATAGACTGGCCCACTTGCAGCCTCTCCCCTCCCCTCTCTCCTCCATCCTTTCCTCCGTCCCATCATCTTCGTTTAGATTCACCTGAGCCTGCTCTCATCCTCTCCCTCTATCTCTCCTCTGCTCTCCTCTCCCTCTCCCTCCACCTTGCAGGCGCCAAACTGTTTCTCATCTTTGCGCCCGGCTTTTTCTTTCTGTCTGCGAAACTCTTTCTTTTTTTTTTCTTTCCTTCCTTGGAGTTATACAAAGAGTCAGGTTGAGTGGAGAGAAATATAAGAAAAAAAGCAGGGGATAAAGTGGAGATTGGGAGTCAAGGTGTTATGTTACCGCAGAGCTGATAGAGACAGAGAGCTGACAGTTTGCCCGCGCCGGAGCGTGTTTCTCTCTCCTTTCCTCCCTCTCCCGTCTCTCCCTCCTCCTCCAGCCGAGGCTGTGTAATATCAGCGGCTTGACAGAGGAGCCGTGCACATCAGATCGAGGCGGGCAGAAGTCTGTGGCGCTGGGTCCTCCCCCTCCTTCTGTCGCCGTGCACCTGCAGGTGAAGAAGGGCTCACTCCAGGTGTCGCTCACTTGTGTATTCTTGCGCGAGCTTGTCGTCAGAAGAGCAGCCACGGGGAGAGTTTCGCTGAGAAAGTAAAGACATTGGATTTCACTTCAAAGCGCCGGCAATCGAGGGAAGGAAATCTACTCTCTGGATTCTACCTGAACAAGGAGTCGGTTTTTGCCTGTGATGGAGTTGGCTGCCGAGTCCCGGCTGAGAAGAGGTCACTTGTTTTGAATCCCTCGCACTTTACTGTCGTTGAAAGTTGAGCTGTGGGGGGTGAGTCATGCTCCCCGTTGGAAAGCCTCCCAAGGGCTTCTGGATGTTGCTTCTCACGGTGGGATGGATGATGCTGGGATCATCTCGGGGCTCCCCTTCAACATCATCAGACCTCCTTCTTCTGTCCCCAACTTCTGGAGGCGCACAGCCGGCCGCCGGCTTTCACCATCAGGTGCCCCGACACCATCAGCCACCTGTGTCCGTTCACCGCACCCCAGCCTCACTAAGAGCTGGCCATGGTGAGTTCTGTCCGTCGATGATCTCCATCCCCGAAAAGGATGCGTCCCACTCATGCTTCCTCGATACCTCTGTGTCACTTTCTTCTTAAATGTCAGTCAAAGTGTAGGAGAGAAAGTCACTGCCTGATCATTGGTATGGAACTTGTGGTTGAAACCAGGACTGGATGAGCTTATCGGCAATAAGGGAGACAAATACAAAACTCACTGAGAGCTGGTTCTGTTTTAATGAGGGGAGTTCTGTTCAGGGTCAGAATCCACTCGACGAGTGCAGGAGTTGGGGTTTAGAAAAGGAAAGTGTCGCACTTGATAAATCATTCCCAGAGGATTCTGATCAAATCTGCACCCGAAAAAAAAAAAAAGTGTGAGCGCTTGACTTCTTTTAACACATTGAGGGCTCATTTTGAGCATGTTGAGGACTATTGGAGCAGATGAATCTGACAGACAGCGAGGGAGGGTGAGAGCAGATCTGCATCACTAACAAGGAATGTGTGCGATCCATACAGAGCACACACAGTCTGGACAGAGAAGAGGGAGTAGCCTTCTGAATAAGCCCGGTGGAACGCCGCACGGCATGACTTCATATCGAAGTCATCTTACTGAGTCACCGTGGGCTGATCAGAACATCTGGAAATTAGGGGTCAGTGTGAACGTTTGGACCGACTGCTCCGTGCTTTAGTGCAAATGTTGGATGGGAGCATCAGGGTACCGTGTGCATGTGTGTGCTCTTGCTCATACTAACATGGAGACACGTTGATATCGGTTCTATCGACACATGCACAGCTGTTAAACTCTCAATAAAAGGCAGCCAAGTCATCCTGAACAAGAGGACTTGTTTACTGCTATGCACAAGGAGGCTGCATTACTATTACTGTTTTAATAAATGTAGACTAATGGCAAAATATCCTCTTGTTTTAATCTTCTCCTGTCTGATTTTCTTTCAGTCAGAGGTCAATAGATGGAGGCCAGTAAACAACTGTTATATTCAATCCATTCTCAATGTCACTCACGTTGAGAAAGTGGATCTTTGCTGAGGCCGAAGGCAATTTGCCTTTGAAAGTTCCGCCTTCCGCGGCACATCCTGACGCCTTTGTTAAAAATAAATAAATAAATAAAGGACAGCGGTTGGACACGGCTTTTGTTCTATTCAAAGCCACTAGAACAACTGTATGTTTCAATCAGGGTGACTTTCTGGCTGTCAGTAAGACGTAAAGCCACATTATAGGTTTAAAATAGCAACTGATATCAATTCAATATACAGTGAGGAGAGCTTCCAAATGTCTCCTAGCGCTTCCAGTGACTCGCTATCTACATTCCCCGCCGGCAGTGTTACACGTAAAAGAGGTGTTTTGGAATTGAAACGGCAACATGCAAACGCGAAACGTGTAGCTGGCGCTGTTCCTGACGGACTTGAACGATCTGTTCCACAGTCTTCCCGGTTACACAGGCATTTTTTCCCCAGTCTGGATGACTTTATGTTGAGCGGAGGGTTAAATCTTTCCTGTTTTTATCACGTGGAAAGAGCTGCATGGAAAGTAAGCTGTTAATCTTAACCAAGCTACTCTGACATGCGCTGTACCATTGACTCACTTCCTCGATTTGTTTGTAAACAGCCCACCATTCATAACCTAGCAACACATCCTAGCATCGGAAAAAATATCGCAACACTCCTTTTATTTGTGTCTGTATTTTGTTATCATTTTGACAGTGACATTGTGTTTTTTTGTTTTTTCTTTCCACTGTTGAGGCGAAGGCTCTGCAGCTGTGTCAACTGCACTTAGAGTACCTACTTCAGCATATAGAGAGATGATCAGATCCACTCTGCTCATGGACACTGATCCATTCAACAATCGGCATAAACCATCCCTCTGGATCTGAACAAAATTTCATTCAGAACCATTTGAATCGGATCATTCAGTGGTGTTCGCAGGCAGCGGTTTCATTCCGATCAGAGTAGAGTCAGTGTAAACACGGCGGCTGACAAGTGCTGTAGTGGGGGATGGATGACTTGCTTCTTCCACTTGGGCCTCTCCTGACCAAGTCTCCTGGCTTAAATAGGTCTCCAACACTTTGCCTCTGTTTTTAGTTCCCTTGGCCATCAGGTTGAGTTTGACACACATGAACACAGATGCATTCAGATAATGTTTACACATACGTGTTTTCTCATTCACGCACTGTTCCCAGTGGTGAAATCGCTGACATGTATTGAGTTGGCAGCTATCGTTTAAGTGTCACCAAGTCAGAGAATAACAACTGTGGGAATAGTTTGACCTCCTTTGAAGCTTTGCCCCGAGCACTTAAGAAGAATAAAATCAGCAGCGAGAGAGGGAGATATGTGCGCTGTTTGCTTATGTGCATCGATGTGTGGCAGTCGTTTGATGTGGGATCACCTTGAAGAGGATGGCCTTCTTAACACCCTCTTCAGAAAAGTGCAGACCTGATCCATCTTTGGTCTTCGGCAGGGGTCTACATTTACCATCTCCAAGCTCTTCCTCCAATCCCAAAGCTTCTATCATGTTAATGCTTTATATTGTTGATTTGACGTTTTTATTCTAGTCCATGTCGCTGTATCGGACCGTCGTGGTGAAGATTTACCGATCGATCTATGTTCCCACCCTCACCTATGGTCAGGAGCTTTGGGTAATGACCGAAAGGATGAGATCACGGATACAAGCGGCTGAGATGAGTTTCCTCCGCAGGGTGGCTGGGCGCACCCTTAGAGATAGGGTGAGGAGTTGGGTCATCTGGGAGGAGCTCGGGGTGGAGCCGCTGCTCCTCCACATCCAGAGGAACCAGCTGAGGTGGCTCGGGCATCTAATCTGGATGCCACCTGGACGCCTCCCCTGGGGACGTGTTCCGGGCATGTCCTACCGGGAGGAGACCCCGGGGAAGACCCAGGACTCACTGGAGAGATGATGTCTCCGGTCTGGCCTGGGAACGCTTCAGGATCCCCCGGGAAGAGCTGGAGGAGGTTTGTGCGGATCGGGAAGTGTGGGCTTCCTTTCTCCGAATGCTGCCTCCGCGGCTCGACCCCGGATAAGCGGCAGAAGAAGGTGAAGGTGAAGGACAAGGACTCGAGTCCAGTTTGCAGGCAGTGAATCCGGAAAAGTAGAAGGAAAAAGCTCATGGTAGTATTTAAGGTGTAATTACATGACTTAAGATGATGAATGGAAAATATGGTCTGACTGAATATAGGGCCTTTGGAAAACATAATTTTATACACAACAGCAACACATTTCTGCCACAAAGATGCAAGGGACCGTTGCTAACATGTGACAGGAGTTATATATGGAGATTCGAGCCGCTGTTCCCGGGTGAAAAGGCTGTAATTTCTCGGAATTCTGTCACGTTGTAATACACAACTGACGTTGGTGGGCTTGACTTTATTTTTTCATTCGCGATTTCTATGCTGCCAACTGCTATTTGTTTCGAGGGTCTTCTGTCAAATTATAGACGAGATTCAAATGACAGATTTTAATGAAATGCAATCTTCTTGTCATGTATCGTGCACGCTACTTTTCACTGCTACAATGGGTCTTTCAAATGGAAAAATACTGTGTTTGCCACTGTTGGTCGGACTGCACAGAAATTGTAATATACTTCAATGAAATGATTCTTTTCACGCCAAACATTGAGCAATTATAATTGAAATAGAAAGAATCTTTATCACTGTACAAGTGTTTTTTTTCATTTCTATTGCTTTTATACAAATAGAGTAATAGACAAAATTATAGCTAGTTTCTACCCGAGTCTACTAGGTAGCTAGTAGTGACAGGTCGATGAGGCTTTGTGACACAGTATCGTAAGGTTGATGAGGTTTCATGAAACAGTGTCCTGATTTTCAGAGGCCACCAGAGGGCACTGTCTGCTGTAAAATGTTTGGACTAGAACTAAACCTCGCATCATTTCTAAAAGAGCTCCATCTAGTGGCCTCAGAAAATTAGGACACTGTTTCATCAACCCAGCAATACTGTTTCATGATACCTCATCGACCCGTAGCTGGTAGAAAATAAAACTCGTCTTTTTCAAACAAAAAAGTATGTAAAATGTAAAAATATATCTATATATTTCGATGTATTACAGTAAATCATGAACTGAAATCTTTTTTAACCCAAGTTGGTTTTCAAAAAAGTCTGTTTATGCTGGTGAAGTCACTCCCTTCCAGCGTGCCTTTCTAATTTGACCTCAGTGGACACATATTCCTTTGACTAAAGAGGGAAAAAAAGAAAGAAAAAATAAACAGCGACCGTTAACCATAAGTAACAGTTGTTGTAGCTGTCAGTGTAGAGCACATTCCCCCTGAAGAATTCCAACTCTCACATTGTTACCTTCACCCTGCCTCCCCCGAGTGCACAAAGGGCAATGGCGAAGATTCATTTTTCACATTTTTGTCAAGGACGGTGAAATGACTGCAAATTCAAAATGTCAAAGTATTTCTTTTCTCAGCCGGCTGCGGGTTCTGTAGCTCGTGGTGATCGCGTTGCTACATAGTGGAACGCTTTGTGTTGTCACAGCTGAGGTGATGAAAAATGCATTTGACCCCACCGTCTGCTGTAAAATGTATCGGTCCAGGTGCAGAGCCGCATAATAAGTCCACACACATGTATATGAATTATTCCAACGTAACAGGAGCATTTGTTGGTTTTTGTTGTTGTCGAGGCGCGTGCGGGCGGCGAGACGGGGCCCCCTGGCTGTTGCTCGGTGCACGCCAAATTAAGAGCAAAGAAAATGCAGCGAGGAAATGCAGAGGGACGCGGTGACTTTCGTGGCAAATAAATAAATAAATAAAATCTTGATTTCTTCTTGCCCTTTCTGCTTCTTTTCCCCTTCTGTTTATACAGTCGACAGCAGATCAATAGGTGGAACTGCTTATGGGGTCTTAATTATGTGGCTATTTTAAGTTCCCTCCTTTTTTTTTTTTGCACACGCAAGCTCTGCTGTTTCAGAAAGGCCACTTTTCCCAGCTGCCACAGCTGTACAGATGGGCGACGAAACAAAGTCGGAGGCAAAGGAATGAGGGGGAAAAGAAGCTGTAATGAGCCGATGGTGTCACCGTGTCACTTTCATGTCTCCGCAGCATATAGAGAAACACTTCTCCTGCCAATTCCAGCCCCACTCTGTATATTCCTCCTGTAGTTTGTGCGTGCTATGGTAATTTTATTCCATCCATTCCAGCAATTGTCTCTTTAGTCCCGGCAACTTCACGTGCACACACCTTTTTTTTACCATGTTCATTAGTAGCGCTGTACATCAGTACGTTATGTGCAGATAATACATTCAGAGTTACGCGGTGCATAAATAATTAAAAATCTGAGCTTCGATGCTCTTATCATCTCATGTGATAAAAAGAGAAATAATGAGTTTCATGCACATAGCCTCGGAAAAAATCAGCTATTAATATTGTTAAATATGGAGATGACTGTGGCCACATTCATGAACGGAATATGTCCACTATCCTGAAACTGCTCCAAAAACACTTGTAAAACCTCTAAAAAGGCTCAGAGTGGACTTGGTCCTAAGGCTACCGTTGCGATTTGTAGGGCTCCAAGCTGTTGTGTTGCCATAGAAACATCGACCTAGCGTCCGTCTTGATATTAAATATAGGTTTTCAGCAGGTTTCATAAATCATGCTATTGATGGCCAATGGGAACGTAATAATGGTTTGCGCTCTGTGCCTTTGTGACTTTATTCTCATTACCTGTTAAGCCCAACCCTGGTGATGATACATGGCAACCCTGAATCATTTCAAAGTACTTTTTATTATTTAGTTATTTTTTGATAATGACCTTCGAGAGAGCAGATGATGGATTCTCGCATGGAACAGGACAACAAAGTGCAAGAGGTAATACGCACTTGGGATTGTCTTGAAAGAAAGTATTGATTCAATTGGAAAATTCTTGTATCAAAAAAGTTGATCTTAAGTTTCAAAAAAAGTTTTTCAGTGAACAGTCTGTTCGTGTCATTCTTTTTTTTAAATGGTTTTAGAATAAGGCTTCTCTGTAGTTAGCTTTATCTTCCATCTTCTACACCTTATCCCTTTATGGGACTCGCGGAAAGGGCTGGGACCTGTCCCAGCTACTTTGGGCGAGAGGTGGGGGGCGTAAGCACAGAAAGAACGGTGGTTGCCTCGAGCTGGAATTGAACCAGCAACCTTCTTGCTACACTAGTCTTTGATATGGACGTGTTTTGTTGGAATTGTTTTGGTTTACTTTCATTTAGATTCCCAGCAAACTCATACAATGACTTGATGGTGGGCAACGCTTGGTCCCTGGGCCTTCAGTTGACGTGCTAGGTTTCTCATTGAACGTGTCACTTCGATTTGTCTTGCAAATCAGGAGAAGCGTTTGCAAATGCAACCACCGGAGAAGTTGGTTCACCTCCACCGTTGGGTTTCTGTTTCGTTTTTTTCACCCTCTATTTTGGTTTGGAACTGTGGATCACTGAAATGTTAGGGTTCGTAAAACCACAGAGAAGCTGCAAATATGACCCACATGAATGCTGCCGCTCTACCTGTAGGAATACAGGAAGTACTTCGATGTGAACTTGTGCAAACCCTTGTATTATCCAGACAATGCTTCGATGGCTTCCCCTTGCATTTGTTTGCATAACTAATTGACCCGCTGTTGCTGTGTATTTAAATTGTAAATCCAAAGATGAGTGAACAAACATACAGTGTTTGCGCACTACAACTGTAGCATGTCAAATTGCTTTTTGTTGACGGGCAGGATTTGGCCTCAGTGTCAAGACAAAAGCCTGCGAACGCGTGCACACACACAAAAACAAGCACACCAGACCATTCTTCCGATGGTGACTTTGTTCATGACACAGCAAGCGTGGTATTTGTAATCTCCTCGACGTGGGAATAAATGATCATACTTTTTCACGATTCTCAGGCTGATCCCAGGTGTAAATAACAAAGATGGAGGACTATTAAGGTTGAAAGTGAGAGTAGCTGGAGAGAGTGTTCACGAGAAAGATTGGGGGAGCCTCTTCAACGCACTCCAGTCCAGGCTAAAGTAGCTAATGGACTTGGCCAGAGGCTCTGAGTGGATATTGCTCTGGGACCTCAGACAGTCCCAGAGCAAACAGACAGCCAGGGTTGTCTGGGAGGCTGGCTGACCAGTCGGATAGCAGGATAGCATCTGGTGCCCGAACCAAAATGGACACAGCAGACACTCAAAGCGAATGGACAGATATATACGGTGTATATACTCGTGACTTGATCGTGCCCCGTGACGACTCCAACCAAATGATAAATAACACAGTTCCGAGCAGCGTTTGACCGTGACTAAACCCCTGATGTCCGAAGAGCTGATGCGCTATAATGAAGCGACGTTCCCTCCTGCACCGATGCGTAAGCTTGGAGGAAGCATGACTTGGCCGCCGTGAACTCCGGGGTTGACATTTCGGTCTGGTTCATCGTAATGTACTGAAACAATGATAATTTCCGATGAATCAAAGTGAAGTTCGTGCTGTTGATTCCGACTTGTGAGCGATGAGTCAGGGATAATGGCATGATAATAATAGCCTTATTTGGCTTGGGGAAGAATGAAACAAACCTCCTCCACGTTCCCATGTTACGCAGCCAGTGTGACAGCAATCCTGCCATCGTGACTCAGACTTGTGAAGTGTTTGTTTTTGTGGTTACTACTCAGGTTTTAACGGTAATTTGAGTGTGAAAATAAAGCACTAACATCTTTCCAGAAGCAAAAGATGACGACTGTAGCACTTATTCTCTAAAAACCAATACATCCGACTGGAGCACTGATAATGTATATTTCAGCACACATTATCAAGCACTCAAGATTAGGACTTGTGGTTACATTTCACTTGGAATGACTTCATAACTTTTCATAAAAGCACTTGTGGTTTGGCTGCTGCCACGGTGAATCAGAATCAGCTTTATTGCCGATGTCAGTGAGGGTCCCGCGCGTGGTACAGCGTGCAATAATGAACAAATACAATAAAATAAAATAAGAATAATAGCGGTAACTAAGAAATAAATAACGCACAAACAACAAGGCGAATTCATCCGTCCGAGGCGAAAAGGCTGTTCCTGTGACGGGAGGTTCTGGTCTGAATTGTTTCCATCTTGTGACTTGGGAGTCGACCATCATGACTAACAGCAAATTTAGAAAAAGACCTGCGAACGGAACGCTGCTATACCTGAGCAGTGATCAGTCTAGACCGAGTCACTAAGTACTCCCTTTGAAGTATTGATGACTGATACTTGAGATTCACTGAGTAAAAGGCTAATGACTCGAGCCTGGATTACTCACGCTGCTCCGATCATTTTGACTGGATTGCGGCTGCAGGCGACTTGGAACTAGCTGAGGCGTATTCACGCTCACAAAAGGCTGATAATGTAGCCTTAAGAGCTGATACTTTGCCATCGCTGACTCACGCTCGTACGTCATTCATCTTAGCATCTTAGCAGCAAGATGATGGGACGTTTGCTTTGGTGACTCATTATTTAGCGCCGATCATTTCGACTCCATTGTGGCTGGAGACAACTCAAACTAGGCTTAAACACATTGAATATACGAATGGTGATCAAGACTATACTATAGACATATGAGTTGTATGACTGAGTTTTGGATTCACTACGGTGGCTGAGAAGTGCAAAACACATTTACAAACTTTTGAAACGAATTTACAAACTTTTGGAACAAATTTATAGATCGCAACTCCTTTAACAAATGTTTTTTTTTTTTTTTTCCCAAGTTTATAAATGTGTTTTCAGAGTTTGTAAAACTGTTTTAACATCTTTCTGCATTTAGTCTGAAAGACGTTAACACCCCCCGACTCCTCCACAATTGGTTGAAGTGGAACATTCCAGCAACCACTTCGGTTCACGTTCCGTATTTTGGTACCCTCCCTTTCTGTACGATTTTTCATAAAAATTAGGATACACTGGAAACACATTTACAAACTGCGAAAACAAATTTACAAACTCAAGAAAAAAACCTGCTGAAGAAGTTTTTGCTTGAAATGTAAATGTGTTTTCGCTTTGTTCCAAGAGTTTCTTAAGACTGTAAATGTGTTTTGCACTTCTCAGCCACCGTAGATATGAGTGGGAATTGAACCGATTGAATTAATATTCCTGAGATTCCTGTAGGTATGAATTGTTTCAACAGTCGTTCACCCCCCACCTCCCCCCTGGGCCACGGTGAAAACATAAGTTCTGCATGTGTCAGAACAGCGCGGAGGTACGCAGCCTTGTTGGAGGAAACTGGAGTTCATCGCTCCACGCGTCGACGTGGGCGTATCCTTGATTTGATTTATTAAGTGCTCCAATACAGAGCGAGGGATTAATCTCCGTAGATACCAAGCTTTTACCGACACTGCTGTTTCTGAAGGAGCTGACTGCATATTTCCTCCACTCCTGTTTCCTTGTTTGCCCTTGTTACCTGTGTGATTCCTCTCCCTCGGTGGTGACGTTGTGTTTGAGCTCCTAATCCATTTATGAGATTGGAGTTGACGTGTGCAGCCAAGTCAACATGTATTTTATGAGGTTAGTAAGTAGCAGGCAAACAAATAATTTTTGCTGGTGCCGCCACATCTGCTCCAAAACGTGAGTCACACGCCTCCCTCCGCTCCGCTCCGCCGCCGTCCGTCGCTCACATGTGATCACTGACTCGCCGCTCAGAATGCAATGATGCTACGCTTTGCAGAAAACCTTGTCGCCCGCTTTCGCTTTCTTTTTTCCTCCTTTCCTCTTAATTGATTTCCTCTCCATGACAGTCCCCGAGCCACAACAGCAGAGCCGTCCTCTACCAGCAGAAGTGGTCGTTCACTGTTTTGGGATTTTAGTTGTGTTTGAGGCTTTCTAACCAAGGAGATAACAACTAGCGTGGCATATTTTTTTCTCTCCTTTGAGCTGATTTTGGTGCAAGGGAGCGTGAGAAAATACTGTTACTCATTAGAGATTACATCTTTGAAAACAGATCGGCTTATCCTTGCGGATCTCCGATCCATAAGCTCAAGTGAGCAGCAGCGTGTCACCTGAATGAAATTTTAGCCCCGATACCCACGCGTGATTTGTCTCCGGCGTTAATTCCGCAAACAAGCCTCCTGAGTCATTCATCTTCATATAAAAGCCCGTGTTCCATTTTTATCTCCGCTGCTTGTTTATCCATCCTGTTGGGTTTTTTTTCCCTGTTATCTCCTGTATAATTCTGTTGTTTTATCTCGGCTATTCGCGCCATCCAAGCTCCCCCTCTCTCATTTCTACACTTGTGCCAAGCTGCTGGCTCGGGCTGCATTGAGCCGCATTTGTGGCAGCGTCTGAGTGAATTAGCGCAGTGTTGCCGCTGTGCGCAGACATCTAGGACGCACAGCAGAGAGGGAGAAAAAAAAAAAAAAAATCACATCCAGTTCTATCCATCCAACCGAAGAAGAGCTTATCTGGTTCTACTGAAGGAGAGGAGAAAGATGTGGGATTGTATATATCACTGACAGTCCAGGCAGTCGCAGCTTTCCTCTCCCAAATCCTTTATAATTGATAAGGTTGGATGCTATAAAATAATAAACCATAAACTGACAAGATGGATTAATCCACGATAGTGTAGAGGCTGAATAATTATCATGGCGCCAGACGAATGTTCCCAAAATCTATACTCTTGACTCGTGCCCTAAGGCACTGGCGGAATTGGACTTTGATTTGAGGCCACACACAGGAAGTTGATTTAAAATCCCAAATTGATAACGTTGATATTATTCTTTTTACAGTGGACTTCAGGCACACATTTTTTTCATTCATTTTTATTGTCAAATCACAATGAAAACATTCATGGCATTGGCATCAGTGACCTAAATACAAACAGATATTATTACATTTTAATATTTTTTTAAAAATGTGTATTTAATTTAAGTGCTTTTCACACTAATTTATTTATTTTTAAATATTAATATAAAGTATTGTTTCTTTATTGTCATTATTTACTTTGAACATCCAAACTATGGATTTCAGCTTAAATATTCATCGTCCTTTGCTCTGAGGAATTTCTTGTTGGAGCCAATTTAATTCAAATTTCAATGACTTAAATTGAATTTTAAAATTTTGCACCGGCTTGTCCGGTACAGCGCCGTGTTATGCCTTCCAGCAAACAACATTCTGGATTATTTTAAACTTTGTCAGAAGAGTTATCGTGATAAGAACCATTGGTTTGTCATGACTTACTGGTTCACTGTTGAGGATCCAATGATCTTCTAATGTTAATGGTGCCACCAACTGACCCACCCTTCCACCTGATGGCCTCACCACGACTAACTGAATAATGCTCCCATAGAAAGAGCGTCCACATAAAAAAAGATTTTGGGCTGCTGAAATGATCCTCTTCAACCACGACCAATCCTCCAGTCCATCTGATGTATCTCAACAAACCAACAGTCAGGAAAGACTTGCTGAAGCTGCTGCCATTGGCCACTGAGGGCCAGTCAGGAGACTATATTTCCATCCTTAAGAGGGAGTCTCATTACATGGTTTTAAGTCTTCCATGAGCAAGGAAGGTCAAATGAAAGGCTTATTTTGGAAGAGGCAACGTGACTGTTTCCAACTGGGAATACACTTCTGGAAAATTGACGGCGATCAATGACGCCCTATTGGCTCCGACCTCCTATACATTGGATTTTCTTGAACCATGGAAATGCGACAAAACAAAAGAAACTTTGCCAGAACCATGGAAACTGCTCCAGCAGTGGTCCTGACTCCCTGGTCCGACTCGCCCACTTTCATTGTCCTTTGTCCGAGTTGCTTGTTGTCCCCTGTGATTCCAATCGAAGGAATCAAGCCCTTATCTAACCGATGGCAGGAAAAAAGCTGTAAGTGATAAATGAACCGCTGCAATTATTGGAGTTGGCGTTCCCCATGCAGAATCAATGCTGAAGTGCCACATCGATCAGTATCGCGTTTGTTGATTAAGTGAAGAAGCGCGGAATGCCAATCGGGAAAAGGAGCGCGGGCGCGTGATTGGATGTGCAGACGGGTTTTTATTGAAGGCTTCGGACTTTTGTCCTGCAGGCTTTGTTAAAGTTCACCGTCTGATGGTAATGTGGCTCAACATTATCGCCCTGATAACATGGTATTGACCTTTGGAGCAGCTTGTTGGACCCAGTCTGGCTGTTCATTTGATCGAAGGTTTGTGTTGGTAGGATTCTCCTTCGCAAGAAAAGTTGCTTTGAATTGAAGATTCAAAACTGAATACTATGGAAGAATGTTTCCATCCTTATTTTGGTTTACGGTGTATAAGTAAACCAGGCTGAGATACTCCTCTTTATCACCTCCTGGATTTGGTTGAAAAGCCCACGCCCTTCTCAGCTGGAGGCTTCTGGTTAGTGGGTCAGACTCCAGTTTCTCCTCCATAGGAACAAAAAAAATACGTCTTGGTTAGGACTTCTTTATGTTCATTATCTTCAAATAACAACAAAGGGCATGTTGTTTTGGCTTCATTTGTTCTATAATGTGGCAGTAAAGAAGACAAAGTGGAGATCAACCAAAGGCAACATCCACTAGTTTAACCATAAATATGATCCACTACTACACCCACACTTTTAAAAGGCTTCTCTACTAAATCAAAATAGTGCCTTTGGAAGGGAACGTTTATTTTTAATGTATCAGCTTGAATTCAGATCATTTAAAAACAAGACTAGTATCATGAAAAAAAAAAGATTTTCCAAAAGTGAAACTCTGTGATCCCACGCCCAGGATTGGAAAATTTTGAAAAGAGTGGATCGGTTTTCCCATCTGCAGCTTTTGTCTAAGTGAATACTTGCCCCTTTTTATCTCGCCATTGCTGCCAAATGAGGGAGAAAGTTTCAATTTAAGCTCTAATATGTCACATCGACTCGTGCAGCTTCTGCCAAGTCACTTGAGAAAGAGGCGTCTCGGATTTTTAATTATCCATAAACATGGAAATGACGTCATGGATTAGAGTTGAAAATCGACACGGCGGAGGATTATACAGCGTGGTATGGATTATCTGCTATAATGTTACGTCTCACCAGTTTTTGCTTTCATTTGCTGCCATTTGATTGGATTGTGGAGGCCTGCTGTGACGCGCCATCAGGAAGAAATGAGAAAATCTTGGGCTCAAACTTTCTTTGGTCTAGTACTCTTCTCAAAGTTTGCCTCTAAAAGCAGAGTTCAAGATGGGGCAAGCAGAACCTTTGGAGTAATTTATATTGATGGGGGAGGGTTGTCTTGCTGGAATGAGGGGGGGAGGAAGGAAAGAACAAATATTCACCCTCGATTCTAGTGGCACAGTAAAGGATGAGACATTTACATGGAGAGGAGGAGAGGACGTCTGCTGGGAGCAGCTCAGTAAAGGTCAGGGACGGGCAGATGACTGGAGTGCGTGGACGTAATTGGCTAGGCAACACCCACCTTCACACGGGGACAAGTAGGAGATAGTGGTTTGTTAATGGTACAAGATGTTTGGAGCCTATTGTGGGAATCCGCCGGACAACAAATGTTAGGTCACCAAAGTCCATTCCTTTCGGAGGGACGACCTTTATGTTATTCTCCCTGCCTTTGTACCCAACACACTTCAAATATAAAGTTGTAAACAGTTCAAATTTGAATAGAATTATTCATGTAATACAGTTTACATGAGTGTTCTACTGACTATAGAGGCATCTAATTTGCAGTTCCTTTATAGCTTTTTGGTATTAAAAAACTCCATTCACAATCTTTCTATTTCAAATTTTGACAATCCCATCGAAACACATCAAAGGTCACCCATTTATAGTACTGATAAAATTGTCTTTTTCTTTTGCCCTCGGTAAAACTTGAAGTCCAATGTTCTGCAAAAACTATAAAGGTGGGAGCACAGACTCCCCCGGTCATTCTCAAACATGGTGAACATGAAAAAATATGTTCATTATATTCAACATATACCACCGGTCTTAGATCATCCGACATACTGCTGTATTGTTGGATGCTAACACGGTATGACGCTGCTGTAGAAGTCGGCGGCCCTGCACTTTCTATGCCAAGAGACACAATGAAGTATAGTGAGCGAAAAGAGCGCCATCCCATGGTTAACCCTAACCTCAACCTCCGTCTTTCTTTTACCGCCGAAAGCGGAACCTGTGCTTCAATGGAATGCTTGAGTCATCATGTGACACGGAAGGTTATTTGACGCCTTGGATGGTTGCAAGTAGAAATTAAAATAAGTCCAGCCTGACTGAGGGACAAGATCCTTTAACTGCTGTTCATCTAAAGACTTTAAAGATCAACACTTTGGCAATGAAATGTCAACAAAGTGATGACAATGCCTTGTCCCACGAAGGGAATATTTGAGGCTCAGAACTCTGCCAAGCAGCTCGCTCCCACTCACATAGTGATTTCTTCTCAATATTCTCACCACTTTTTAGCCTACGAAAATGTAGTACTTAATAACGGTTGATATATTTTCCCCAATCTAAAGTCAGACCAAAAGGACCTTCTAAAACCAACTCCACTTCACTTGTTTCTGAAGTCCCAATAATCGTTTTGCGTGTGACTTGTTTTCCCCCACCTCACCTTCAGTGGTAGCAGAGGGAGCTGCGAAGCGACTTGTTATATCAGACGCCCATCTTCAAAAGACTATTAGAGTCCTGTAATGGAGAAGAAACCCTCCTGGGCAACAAAGACATGGAGTTTGGAGAGACCGTCTTTGCATCAGGTTGAAGGTCAATTGTAAATATCCAACAGTGACTGTAATACGTAGATGAAAGGGAGGAAGCACTCCATCTTCGGTTTGGACTTCAAACTCACCAGCTTGTGTTTGAACAATATCGTGGCAGCAGCGGAGTTCAGAGCAGTGTGATGTGATGGTTACATCCATTAATGGGCTTGAAAAAATATATGTATGTCTATGTAATAATAATTACCAAGTGTAATAACATGATTATAACCAAAGTGATGGGGAAAGAATTTGCTGGTGGGTAACTGTGGTTCAATTCAACGGACCATTCATAGCCAACAGACACAATTTCAAGATGCTTTTGATGAGAACAGTCGTCCTCACGTCGCTGAGAAAAGTCAAACGGATTAAACTGGAAGAGCTGAGAAATTCAGATTCTCTATCGCCGGTGGAAGGTTGCATCATCATAATAAGATGTTGCACTATTTTTTTTTTTGAACTCACCCAAATTCCCACCTGTTTCTATTGCACTTTGGTGGATTTTATTCTTTATTTTTGTGAGTGACAGGAGCCCTTGCGGTCGAAAGTCACCCGGTTTGGGCTCCTTATAATCCGCACTATTGTCGCTCGGAGTTTATAGGGAAGTTGGAACCACATAGCGGGAAACCTTTAATTGAAATCTAATATGATGTTGTTGTCTTTTAATTGCTAACAAGAGGGAGTTTAAGGGCCAACGAATTAGTGGAAACAGATGCAATTAAATTATGGTGGAGTCTGCTGGGTGTTTAATGAGCATCACACCTTTCAACCACAACAGTGACGACAGAGTTTATTTGCAGGAAACATGTCCAGTTCTCGGGATATAAACCTGAAAGTAGAGTCCAGAGAGGAAGCAGGGACAGTGACTGTTTGGCTTCAGCTTTTATGGGGAAAAGAAAGCTGCTTTTCTGCCCAAAAGCAACTTGTTACTATTTTTTTTACTTTTTTTTTTTATTTTTTAGATATAAATACAGTGTGCTTTAATAATCAGTGCATCAAAGAAAGCCGGCGCTACGAACACGGCGAGATTTATAACGGGTAATGGGATGCGAGGCTTCATATATTCCATTTAACGAAGAGTTTTTTTTTTCTTCTTCTTCTCCGTCTTCATCTCCTTTTCCATCAGCCGCGCACATTAACAGTTTATTTCCCCTACACAAACACCGTCTCTCCTGCCACTCTTAGTTACGATGCTGAAACCATGTTTCTTGCTTCAGCGACCCCTTCATCGCGCCATAATGGAGAGCGCCACCGCGGCCATTATTAAAGCAATCAGCACGGTGAAATGTAAATATTTGCCTGAGGTTATTTCCTAAGGACCCACAGCCAAGTGAATAGACCAGCCTCCCGTCGATCGTTATTCTCGACATATGCAAAGCTGCACACTATAAAGTGGTTGGAAACGAACACACACAAAGACTGAGGCGCAGAGCGGTGTTTTGTCGGCGGCGGAGACTCACATAAGCAGTTCCTTTCTTCACAATAGTGAAGATTTTGTTGCTGAAAATGGAATCAATTCATTGGACCGTTATGAATCGGGTGCCTGTAGTTCATTTGAAAACTGGAATTGATCAAGGCCATGTGGAATATTTCTCAAACAACACCGTTGACTTTTTCTTATACTGTATTTCACAGCAGAATGTTGTTGTGCATTTGAAGGATTTGTGGTGTATCAGCTGCAGTCGCTGCACGTGGTCTTAAATTTGATGTTGCCATTGACAGCAAATCCAACTGACAACAATGGTCCATAAAGCTAAATGCGAAAGAGATGGTTGGTTATAGAAAAGCACTCAGAGAGTGCAAACCTTTGCCAAGAAGCTGGAGTCCACCCAAACACACTGCATGAGAAGATGTGACAACACAAATACCGAACACAGTCCATTCTTTAATGTTAAGAATGGTGTAAAAAAATCCTGGTTCAAGATCACTCCCAAAATTGAATCTTTTGTCCTTGTCTTATTTCACGTATCCTTAAGATTTCATCCAAATCCAAAAGTTATTTTGAACACAGACAAACCAACGGCATCAAAAACACAACCTCCTTGGCAGAGACTCCTGGCTGCTGTTACATGAACTACTACCGGACTGTTGTAGTGCATTATGGATCTGGTGCTATGGGTGATTGTCACGTGTTTTGGAATGTATGATTCCCTTACGTATCAAATTGTACCTGTCCATTTCGAACGATCTTACCGTCACTGATCACATGCTTCCATGTGTTCTTTCCATTAGTATTGCTGTTCACCAATATATCCACCAGGGGGAGCAGCTCACGGTCAAAAGTTTATGACAACAGCAAACATGGCGGAAGAAGTATTGATAATGTACCTCTTGCACAAAAGAGGAGGCAGCATTGCAGGAGTAGGGAATGTGTATTGCGACTGGAGGACGGAGAGTTTCCAACATTGTTACATCATGTTTCATAAGAGCTACATATCGGGTGGTAACGGCAACACTGCCCCCATGGTTTCCGGTGGTACTGCCCTGTATTGCTCCATATCTCTGAGCCTCCAGTGTTTCTCCGTGGTTGTGCATCCATCCATCGTTGAGGGTACATGGCCTAAATCGCTGTGTTAATGTGAGGGATCCCTCTTCTGAGGGATCAAATAAGAGAAGCTTTTTGAAGCAACCACATCATTTCCTTGAGAGAACAGATGATATTTAATGCCACAGTGGAATAATCAGAAAATGGCTGCTGGTTGTAAACAATTTCATGACTTGAAAAGACATGAGCAAATTAGAAAGTACCGCAAGTCTGCAAATGAAATAAGCTGCTTTTAATGGAGCACATGAATGGACTGCTCGATTAGATGCATGCACACAACTGCAGAAATCAATGCGGTCTATGCGGAGACTGATGTGTGACTGGAGGAGAAATAAAACTGAAAACAAAAAGGTACCCTGCAGTGTTTGGATGAATTTGAAAGCCCCTGCATCTTAGTAGTAATGGTAGTATCCTGCGGCAAGGACAAAAAAACCCTGTTGAATAAAATCTTTTTTTTCTCTTTCATTGTTGGTGGCAAAAATCGGCAAATTTCTGAAGTTTGTCAAGTTTCCTTTGTCTTTTTTTTGGGTTTATGCTCATTTTCATTCCTGCCATATAAGCCACAGGTGTGAGTGTGTGTGTGTGCGGAGGGATTGAAGTAAGATTCCGCCTGTAGTCACTGTCCCTGCCGCCACTGCCTGCAACAATTCCCCCTTCCATTTGATTCACGCAGAGGAGCAGATTTCGTTTGCCTTTCATGAGCAGTTGAAAGCGGCCGTCACTTGCTTTAAATTTCTTGTCAGTTCAGCTAAGTACGTCTTCAAAGGCGGCAGCCGGGCTCGACGTGGCATGGGTGGGATTGAGGTGTACGAGGAACAGATTGAGGGTGCAAGAAAGTCGATGGGAAAAATGAACGAAAACCGCTGCTTCGGGTGGATTCCGTAACGATGAAATGGATCGTTGGAATGATTGACTTGAAAAAAAAACGAAACAAAAAAATCAAAAAAAGAAAAACAAAACTAAAAAGGCACGAACAAAACCCAACATAGACGATATAGATCGTAGCCGTTCTGCGTTTCTGGCTTAAAATGCATCCCCTACGTACAATGTTCCTTTTAATAATGAACGCTATGATGGATAGAAGGGATTGTAAAATCTATGTTTTTATTTATTTATTTATTTTTGTACGATGTACAGTACCGAAGCACTTGCCTATTTGGTCGGAACTGACATAGGCAATAAACCTTTTTTTCGGATTCTGAAATAAACATAAATTGTATAAATCCCAATTCAAATCCGAGTTTTATTTATTTTTTTACTTTAGTTACGAAGTAAAAGAGACACAGATGCTGGTGCCTTTGTCCCAGTCTTGTCGAGTCTAAAGCGTCTGAATCAGGATTCTGTCAATTATCCCGTGTCCCTTTACCATTGATCACTTTTCAGGAAGGCCTTATTTGTATCGTATTTGTAGGCAGCGTGGCACTGGCCTCTTTACCAGCTGGCGCCCCTGCTGTCCTATCTCGCATCTGGAGCAATTCACCTCCTTTGATAAAGGATTGGAAACAGATAACAGAGGAGCCGGTGCAGGACGGCGGCGGAATTGCTGAGAGGAGATAGATTGGGACAAATTTTCCTCCTGTGGCTTTCATGTCTGCGGCGATGTCTAGGGCTCTGCGTCCTTGGAGGGAAAGGGTCACATACCGGTGAGGCTTACGACAGCTCATCAGTGGTAAAGAAAAGTCTGACTCAAGAAGCGCAGGAGAATTCCAGAGGTGAATTGGAGAGAGGGGGAGCATCAATTATGAAAGTTGACACGTTCAATAGTGTGTTGGAGTCCAACCGGCTGCCTGGGGGGAATAGGTAAACACAGATCAGATGACTCCTCTCCGATATTGGAACTGAGTTAAACACTCTGTAGCGGCGCGTCTGCAAACACGTATTGAGCCCGTGTGACACAGCGACAACAAAGAATATTGTCTTTTACGTCATTGAACATATTAATTATCAGGAGCAAAGTGATGTTTCACAAATGTAGTTGCCATTTATGTTAAAATAAATAGAAAAAAGAGAATGCTGGGCATGTAATGCACAAAGAAAAAATGCTTCCTGAACTCAGTTTGCAAAATTCCCTTCCAGCCTCAGTCGTTTTTTACGTTGTTTTTATGGGTTTGATTCAAAGCTATTGTCTCTAGAACAGAAGAACATCCTCATATTTAGGTTCTTCATTCCAGCATTCTCACTTCCTGGTTGCATTTTTCTAGACCCATATTGATGGCTATTTTCAAAAACACGCGACGCACCAAGCGATTTTGCTCCGCTAGCTTCACACGACTCTTCCCAACTAAGACTTCAGATCGGTTTTCATTTTTCGCATCTGTTGGTCATCCATAGTTTCTGGATGACAATTTCAGCATCAGCACTGTAATAACAACAGCGTACATTTATATTCTAAATGTTCGTAGGCTGCCTATATATTAACTTCTCAAAATGCCACTCACTGTCACAGAGAGACATTAAAATTCTCCACAGGGTGGAAGGCAATATTAAAGTGCCAGCAGCGAGAACCCCTATGAAAATGGAAAGTCGCATTGATGAATGTCCAACACCATGTTCTGTAGAGAAGGACGACAGGTGGGTCCATTTACTGCAGATGAGGTGTAACTCGTGTCAAAAAAGAGACCTACCCATTAACACCAATCACTTTTCCTCCGATGTTGACGTGTAGAGACTGGTTTGAAATCGCTGAAAACTTTTCTTCTGTGCTCAGTGAAAGTGTTGAATATACTGTATATATATATATATATATATATATATATATATATATATATATATATATATATATATATATATATATATATATATATATATATATATATATAGGGTTTGTTTATTCAGTCTGGCTAAATAAACAGAGAAGTTTATTAGATTGTCTTTGTCCAGACTCTGGGTTTGTGTTTTGATGTTGTTAAAATCAAAGGGAACATTACCCCCAGCTGAAGAAGCATTAGTGTTACAGTATCGTGATTGTCCAGCTTTCAAGTCTTGCTCTTCAAAGCTATGTAGGCAGGGATTTATTATTTCTATTTTTGACATATACATTCAGTCTGATGGACGGATCGACGGCCTTCTCAATTCAAGCAGATAGGATCAGAAAGAATAATGAAGGAGCCGTATTGAATTAGAAAGATAAAAGCAGAAGATTAATGTACTAAAATACTATGAGGGAGTTTTCATTTTAGCGTATAGAGATAGACTTTATGATGGACAAAAAATATTCAAGCTCTGAAGCGCGAGACTTTCATAATCATGAGGCTAAAATGGATGGCTAAATATGTGTGTTTATTAAATGAAGATAATAGATAAACACAATGATATGTTAATAATAAGAATAAATATAATTCACGTTTCAATTCTTCTTCTTTGCTGGACTTCAGCAAACATTTCAATTGCACCATACGGACTAAAATAATCACTCAAATTTCCTTCACGTTTTTTTTTACGCGCACCAATTCCTGCTGCATCACATTACACATAAGCATTAAAAACTGTTGCAAAAATATGCAGTATAGAATATAACAATGTGGTTGACATTAATGAATTATATATAAATATATATATATATATATATATTTTGTTTAATCGAGTCCCACCTCAAATTTTAATGCATGTTTTCCGATCGCACCTGATACAGTTGCTATTAGTGACTGGTAGATGAGGGTTTCAAGAAACAGTGTACTGATCTTCAGAGGCCACCAGAGGGCGCTGTCTGCTGTGAAATGTTTGGACTCAATGAAACCTCACATCATGGTTCAAGAGCGCCATCTAGTAAAATTAGGACACTGTTTCGTCAACCCTGCAATACTGTTTCGTGATACCTCATCGACCCATTGTTTTCAGTCTGTAAGATGGCGCCGTTCTGAGAGGGCGCCCTCACCCAACACTCTGACTCTGTCCTTCACTGCCAAAGAAGTTTACTTTGACTACATGTAATTCACGGATCAGGGCCACAGATTGAATGTGAGCCTCGCAGTCACTTCAGAGAGAAAAGTCAGCGAGCTGCAGGAGAGTTGCACATTTTTCGGCGAAGCCTTGGCAAAGGCTTCAGGTTGCACTATACATCAGGGAGGATTCAATTATAAATGATGCCTCTTCTGTGAGCTTGGAATCTCTCATTCTTACGGAGATCTTCTTCACCTAATCCTCAGCAGGGTTTGGTGTGGCCTGCCTCTGAAGTTGTGTGACTCACACAAACACATCTTGGGTCATGCATTATGAATGATGGCAAGGAGACACTCTTGTCCTAATTTCACCGAGAGCCGAGTGAGCAACACCGATGCTGGCGGAATACGAATTCTGATCTTTAAAAAAGGCTGAAGATGGGTGTTAGGGAGTGTTGTTCTGCTAACAAGTGTGCGACCTGCGATGCCTGGCAATCGCTTCGCTCGTGCCGAGCAAGAGGTGCCTCCGAACCGCTCGTGTCCATCTTCTATTTCCCGAACCAGAAAGAACAGACTTCTCACAAGACCTCAGGAAATTCACAGCCGGTCCCCTGAAAAGGGAAGTAACAAGTCATGCGGTAGAAAGCGTGAAGCAGAAAGGGAGTTATGTGAACGGAGGTATGAATCGATTTTCTATTCAGGGGTGATAGTGGGATGGGGATAATGAGCAGGCAGCTGTTGCAGCTCAACTTCTGCCTCAGAAATCTGCACAATTCGTCGTCGTTGATTATATAATGCCTCCATAAGGAGCCTGGATCATTTTAAATTGTATCGTATGCACATTTTAGCATCGCATTATGGTTTCTAATGCCATTGATCATTGAAAAATTTCAATGGATTTGGAGCGAAAGCGGGTGAAGGGTGTGTTGCTGTAGGTGTCTAGGAACATATTGTATCTCTGTGTGTGAATAATGGCTGTGCTACATGTTTTTTTTTAACACTTTTTTTCCACTCTGCCCTTCATCAATCATTTTGCTGTCGCTGTTCAACGATGGGTCACCCAGTGATAAAGTGAAAAACACACATCTGCGTGCAGCTTGTATGCAAATATGATATTCTGAACTGCATGCGACTGCACACATTGATGCTCGAGATAATGCGACTTTTGGCTGAGCACACTCGGCTGCGGCCGCTGGCTGAGACGGGGGAAGCAAAGCAAGAATCCACACTCCATCATCTGGCTCGTCCCTCACTATCCCAGCGGGGGAAAGCCAACAGTTGGACGTATGAATTATGAAATGATAGGAGGTTGTAAAATGGAGATAAATCTGGGTGATTACACAGCTCACTATCTTGCAATTGGACTGCGCCGTTGATGCTTCTTCATTTTGGTTTGGTGAAGGACAGCGATGGTAATTATTATCCTTGTATGAGTCGCAGCAACGCGAGGCTTTACGCTGAGTCTTGTTAAAAGCGACTGAAGAGGCACCCTTTTTCACTTTCAGGATTTATTTATTTATATGCAGCGCTGGCTTTCTTTTCAAAGATGGCAGAACGTTGCGTCCGTGATGTGTTTGTCGCCTTCACCATCCCCCGGGAAGCAAACGCCGTAGAAAGCCCAGGAGACAACAATGACAAATACTTGAAAGCACATAATCAAACTGCACACACACCGGGATGAACTTGCTTTAGAAACAAACAAAAAAACATTTGTTAAGTTGTGTATCTCACTCTACCTACCAATGCTTACCTTCATAAAGCGATGCCGATAATTCTGTTAGCTTTTCAGGAAAACATCCATTATAAAGTTGAATTTAGAACCCTGAAGTGCCTTAAAGGATCGAGAAAATAACCGATAAGCAAACTTAAACTCACATATTCACTCACAGATTGCTAAATGAAGTAGTATGACTGTTCTTTCATACAAAAAAACACAAAAGCACATATCACATTCTTGTTAGGTAAGTCATTTTGGACTCCGGAAAGGGTTTCTTTTGTCATTTGTAATGGCTAGTCGTGAAATATGGAGGTCATAAAGACTGCAAAAAATATTTTTTGCCCCGTGTGACAAATTCTGAGACTGTCTGACCGTCTGAACGGTCTACCTTAAAAGGCGGAGTGCCATTTGTTATGTGATGAGAGGGCACTGACTAGTGATGGGTCAATGAGGTATCATGAAACACTACTGCAGGGGCTGGTGAAACAGTGTCCTAATTTTCTCTAGATGGCGCTCTTGGTTTACAAATGATATGTGGCTCAATTGGATTAGTCCAAACATTTTACAGCAGACGGTGCCCTCTGGTCGCCTGTGGAAACCATGAAACCTCATCAACCTTGCCATACCGTGTCATGAAACCTCATTTACCGATCACTCGCACTGTCACACTTCACTGCATGTTGACTAAATATGGTTTCCATCTGGAATTTTTGAAACCATGGCAGAGCTCCTCCCCCAACCGCTACGGAATGCAGCCAATCGAGATTCACCTGGTGGAGTTTTGACTCGTACTGTATTGAAAAAAAACCCCAAGTGTTCAATCATGAGAAGTAAAGCTCCAGTCCATTCCGCAGCCGTCCTCATGCGGTCCGTCCCTTCAAATGCTCCGCCTAATGCACAACTTCAGTTCCGCAAGCAGCGGAAAATCACAAAATATTCGATTCATTTAGTGATTTTGATGCTACTTTTGTCCTAATTTTCATCAAAAACACACTGAAAACCATCATAACCATGTGCACCTCTATATGTTATCCACTTGTGATGACGTTAACCCCCTCATTTAAATATGCTTGTTCACACGTTCAAGTCATCTTTCCAAAAAAGTGATCATTTTTCCTAAAGGCATTTTAAGAAGTGCCAGTGAGCCGCGATTGTTTATATTGCGGAAATGTCACTCAAGTACTGGGGGGAAAGTATTCCATGCATTCCATGATACGGTATGTCTTCCCTAATTCTTGCAACATGGAGCAGAGCATTGGTGCAGTGAGTCGTGCCTCAGTCCATCTGGAGGTCACAGGCACGTCTAACCTTGCTGTGCAACCCATGTGTTGTCCTGCGCTTGAGTTTAGAGATCTGCTGCAGCCGTGAGTAGTTTAGTATTGATATGGACCTTTGCAGTGGGCTGGCAATCTTTCCAGGGTGTCCACCACATTTTTACCCATTCGGCATGTAAGACCAGATGACTTAAAATGGAAGTGGAAAAGAAAGATGTTTTCATTTATTATTTTTTTCTTTGTTTAATCTTCAGTTATTGTAGTTTTTCTGTGGTTAAAAAAAAAAAATCCTTGCCAATATTCTTGGTGCCCACACAGGTCCTCTCATTGGTGGTGTCATACGGGGACTTGAAGGACACAGATCTGTAGCGCAGCCAGGTGTGTTGACCTGCTGTCTGCTCCCTCGCGCCTGCGAAATGGAGGCCAGGCCCTCCGCCACTCGGAGTCAAATTCAGAAAGTGGCACGGAATGTAATGCCTTGCTGCACCGACGGTTATTCCAAAGCCAAATCCACACCATGCTCTTACAGTCCCGTATATTTTATTGTCAGTCAGCAGTTATATAACAAAGACTGCTTCCGACCACCGTCCCCTCGCTCTCAAATCGATGGAGCGCCCGTACGTCACAACTCGATTTCAAATGGCCTCCCTCCAATACCCACCGGCCGTGGCGAGATTGCATTATTCAGAGATGCAGATGAAAGTCCCCTCTGATCTAACAAATAACATCTTGTGCAGTAATCTCTCTGCAGATTTGATTCCTTTGATGGAAATTTCCCTGTAGTTGCCTTTTCACTAGGGCTTCATCCATGTGAACATTAGGTTGTATACCTCCTGGTTTTAGGGTCATTTCCATAACTTGGACTCGCATGTCAATGGAAATATAACGTTAATATTTCACGAAAACACTGTGTTGACACGGAGAAAACCAACTATCCTGGCTCTTTTGACGTCCCACGCTTGTCAAATATTAACGCCTGGAACTGACACTTGATGCATATTCATGGAGGTGCTACTTGGAGTTGAGGTTTGGATAATATATTGCTTTTTTTTCCCTTCATCAGAGGTGAATTCAGAATAAAGTATCACTCTACAGGCTAATAATATCAAGCTCACATTGCAGGACTGGGACTGGGATCTGAAATCCTCTCGCTTTTTTCCCTCCAAGAACTTAGCATTAATTTTAAATGACTTTTTTTTCCCTTAGCCTGATTTATTGAGTCCCTAGAGAGCCCGTTGTTGCACCTCTTAATTTGCTTACCTTGTCCTCACGGCTGGAAGTGTTCAGGGTGTGAGGTTTCGCTGCTGTGAAGTGGCATACATCTGTCAGACAGCCGTCCGTTAGATGAGCAGCATACATGAAACCGTACTTCAGTCATACATCCCGGGCGTGGATTGATCCGCAGCGTCCTCCATATTGATGCCGCAACCCAGCAGCAAGCTGGGTGTGAGATCAATGTCCGACACATCAGAGATCGCAGTAAGCATCTTGCGCGTAAGCACCCACTTGTGCTAAAAGAGCGTCATGTTCCCTCACTGCTTATTTGCACTTGCTTTTTAAAACTTTTTTTTTTTTTTGTCTTGACACTGTTGCATTCCACCAAGCACCAGTGCCTGTGAGTGGTGTGAGTGTGATTTCCAAGCTGAACATTGTCTTCCTGAAACACTAAGCCCCTCGATGTGATAATTGGCTCCTTGGGGCGAGTGCTACTTTGCTGTTCATCATGATCATGGAAGTTTTGCTCGCCAGTATACTTCTATCTTTACTCTCTTCCCGCTCTACAGTGCTTTTAACTACTGCTGGAAAATGAAGTGCTTTCTACCGAGGAATGCTTATGCCTGCGTTAGCATTGAACATGACAACCGCGAGCTGCTCATTCACCCTCAGCAGTCTTGCAAATTGTTCGGCTTTGTCACCTTGCGTTCTTAATTAAAGCTTCCTCTACAAATCGATAAAGCTGTAAAAATCCTTGGCTTTTCACCGACCTTTGCTGTCAAGCACAGCACTCCCGGAGAATAAAGCTCCGCCAAGGTAACACAATTCCCCACGTCTCGACTTCTAAAGTATCCATTCTTCAAAAAGCCTGACAGGGTACAAGCCAGTTTTCAGTTTGGGTCATGGCTTTCTGAGCCATCTGGAAAAGAGTATTGCCGCGAATTAAACCAGGGGGTAGCTACTTAAACATCTATCTTTACCGTGTGATGGGAAGCCAAACATCACCTCTGTATGCTTCGAGCCGCACCGGTCGCAGAAGCCCTTTATCCCTGACGATAGCTGGTCCGTATTGCTGCCACTTGAGGTGTGTAGAATTCCGACCTGTTTGTGCGCCTGGAGGCAAAAAGAGCCGCTCATCTGGACCGTGGTCCCTGGCGTTCCTTCGCTCTCTCTCCCATCCATATGTTTTTGAATTCTCTGGGGTGTCACAGACTACAGAGCAGATTGTTGGCCGCTTCACAGGGGAAAACAGGGAGACAGCTGGACACCCATCACAAGGCCAAGCAGATGTTCAGGTGACTTACGGAGGGAATGATTGGGGGGAATAAATGAGATGACAAGGAGGCTTGACTCGGAGAGGGTGAGCTGACTTTGATGGACGATACGGAAGACGGCTATATGTATATCTTTAGATAGTTAACCGGAGCAATCCTCTTGTTAGCCACCGGTGGGCTTCCAACTGTCCTCGGGCCATAACAGTCAGTTTCGTCTCTCGCCTCGATTCCCCCAAGAGTCTGACTGCTGTAGGTCTTTGATCTCTTGGTTATCTTGTACTAAATGTGGACAAGATGATTAAGCTGCTCCAGAGTTAAGTGCCTTAATTTCACCACTGCTCAGGGAATATTTAGGCGTCAGATATGACCTCAAATGCGGAAAAATTTGGACGAAATTCAAGCCGAGATTGAGTGAACCCGTGACTAACAGCCAGACGTGATTGAATAAGGTCGAATTTGACAAAAATCTACATAGTGTCTGATGTAATAGAATAAAATCTCAACCCCCAATCGTATCGTTGTTATACAGTGCATTTGTCAAACTCACTCCCCCTCTTTTCTCTTCTTTTTTGTGCCAGCCTCTGTTCTTTGGTTGCAGGTCTCATGTATAATACATGAGGATAGGGAGACTTATCCGGGGCCGGCCATACTGACTGCTATTCCCTGGGAAGTGGCTATATTTAGGAGCTGGATAGGTCAATGATGGCACCAGGGGAGGTGTTGGCTTTTATTTTTAAAAATGATCAATGGTTTTATTGAAGTTTTTAAGTACTTCCGTAAGTAATTTCAGCAACAGTAGAGATAAGAAAGTTTGTCTTGTCTTCAATTGTTACAAAGTGGGTGTTTTATGCTTGGAGTTTGTCGCATTTCTGTGACGTCTTGAGCACTTTGTAGGTTGCTTTTCGTGAAAAATTACAATATTTATGTCTTTATAATTTGTGTCTTTCCAGCTGGCACCACGTACATCTTCGGAAAAGGAGGCGGTCTGATCACGTACACGTGGCCCAATAACGAGAGGCCAAGTACAAGAACAGATCGACTGGCGGTGGGCTTCAGTACGACCATCAAAGATGGCATCCTGGTTCGCATCGACAGTGCGCCGCGTCTGGGCGACTACATCATGCTACACATCGTAAGTCCTTGGTTTGCTTGGCGACTTATGTTCCGTCAATCTAACCAGCTGCATCTATCGTAAAAACGGAATAACACGAATTAAGATGATAAAATGTGCAACAACATACCTCAACTTCACAAAGGCAAATAAGAGAATGTCAAGACATTTTAATACTGTTTGGGAAAGTTGGGGGTAAATGGAAAGTCGTTCATTCAAGTTATGATCGGACTTGACCTAGTAATGTACTGTAAAAAAGAACAAGACAAAATTGCCTCAGAAACACTTCTATATATGATATGGTGCTTTACAACTCTGACCTCATGAGGGTTCGAGTTAATGGGCCACTCTTTGCCCAGGTCTGCTCCGGTGGCTTGTTCTAGCATCGCTGAGATGCTCCACTCTCCATTCTCCATGACCGTTCTTGAACACAAGCGTCATCATGGGTCACTACATCAATGTTTTTGCTGTCATTTTTGAGGCAACCACGCACGCTGATGCAGGTCACTTAAAATCAGGCTTAACACCTGTGTCCTAGATGGTTACCATTATACATGAAAATATACGATCCGATCTTTTCGGTATCCAAAATGCACTCTAACCATCTCGGCCGATTTCGTCGGCTGATCAGAATAGCTGGTGACTTGATATAACTGCCTGCGTACCGGCGATCTTGACACTGACATTTCTGATGTTGGGCTGTGGCACTGACTTGCCGCACTGCTGACAACTTCGATAGGTTGTCAGTGCTGGTAAATAGAGAATAGACTTGGAATATTCAGCCGTTACCCGAGAGTCTCTGCTCACAGAAGCTGGCAAAATTCCGAAGGTGGTGTTGTTTTGTAAAAGACCCCAGCCACACGTTCGGATCCAGATGAGGTTATTTTAGTCTCCACTCTAATTGTTTCTTAACTGAATAATACAAACTCTGCAGATCTATAAAAGGCAGCGAATCCAGTCTGCTGATCCCCCCCCCCCGCAAGTCCCTACTCACCGTCTTCTTCCACTACCCTACATCTTCACCGCTCCAACTGACTCACAATATGAATAATGAATGTGGCTCTGCATACATATGCAATGTGTTCCTACATGTTGAAGCAACAAGATGGAAACAGGGTTTCTGAGGGGGGGCAGAGGCGGGGCTTCTTGGCCAGTCGACCCGCGGCATCTTAATAGTCTCCCATCACGACCTCGTCTTTGACTGGTTTACATAAGCGTGAAGTATTTACATAAGCATCAGTTTCTCCGTAAGTGCTGGGCGTCAGATGACTGCAGTTGAATTATATCAGAGAGGTGCTGTTGGAGGGAAGGCACGGAGCAAGGTGCTGCTGACGTCACCCTAAGATGTCTGGGAAGAAAAAAAAAAAGTGTGATTATGAGGTGGAGCTACATTTGCGAAAGCAGATTGAAAGTCTTTTTCTTCTTAAAGAGCTCCGCTCATCTCCTGAGTGGCTGCCATGTGGCGAGGAAAGGCAGCCATCTGCTCGGCGGAGATGAGGGCCAACAGCAGATAGCGTGTCGCCGCCGCCGATGCATCGCGCCGTGCGGCCGCGCAGGTAGCAGAGTAAATGGAACGGCCCGGCAGGAGTAATAAAGACGTAGAGCTGCTAGCGTTTGATGGGAGAGCCTCGCCTCTATGTTTCCAGCCGAGTGATTCATTTCATGAACATCAGAAGGGAAGCGCCGCATGTTTCATTTGGAAGTCTGACATGTCATCGCGCAGCTAGCCGAGCAGGGTATCTCTTATAATTTGGCTGCGATTCATTGGGCAGCAAATGTGTTAATTCACACTCGGCTCGGAGAGATGGTGGATTTATAAGGAAGGAAAACAGTTCGGATAAATCGCCATGGAGCTCATGTCCTTCAGTCTTGCATGTTGACATTACAATTGAAATATAAAGCCATTAACAGCTTTTTTTTAACGTCCATTTTCCTCACAGTCTTTCCATGACCTTTATTCTGAACCCGTGGGAAGGTCATGATAATTCTTTGTTTAAATGTGCGAGGAGGTCCGCCTTTATTAAAATGCCATTAAATAACTGCACGTATTAAGTGATATCAGGGCTTTGCTTTTGGTGTATTGTGTGAAATAATGAGCTGAGGTCTCCCACCAGCCCAGGGCCACTACCTTAACCTTTGGAATTATTAGGCAATTACCCGTGTTCTAGGAGCCAGATTGTCAAAATATAATAGGTTGTAATGAACATGTTTGTTTTGTCAGGATGTGTTAATTGCCCAATGTGGAACGCATGGTTATCTTCACAAAGTATGATTATGCAAATGCTGCCCAGCGGTGAATTGTTCAACGCAGTGTAAAGTTGTTCTTTGACTGAAAACATGTCAGTAGTTTATGTGTGTGAAACCTAAGAGAAGGTCTCCAACATTGTGTTTAAATTTGTTGGACCTTAGTGATAACAGCTCTTACCGATCCGCTGACCCACAACGCGCTTTGTTATTGTGTATAACGCAGCCTCTGTATGCAGACGTGTCCCGTTAGCTACATTTACTGACTGTTTTTTCTTCATATTGAGGTGTAAAACCTTTCCTGTCTGGTGCTGGAGCGCTCACTCCAGGGTTTGATGTCCTGTTGTGGGCTGGAGCTGGGACAGGGATGAGGCCAGTCTGGGACAGAGCGTGACTTGGTTTATGACTTTGTCACAGCCAAACTGCACAGAAGCGCACATTCAGAGCTGGACACGCACCGGGCACCTCTTCACTTCTGGAGAGACGTCACTCACTCGGCAACCCCTCCCACATGCAGCGGCCACACACATAGAGGAACAGCCACCTGCAGCACACACTCTACATTCACTCCTACAAAAGCCTGTTTTAAGGCTTGGAACGCATTATTGCTTTTTCCATTCATTCTAATGTGAAAAATCGATTCAGATTTCGAACAATTCGCTTCTCGAACGACCGTCTGGAACGGATTGTGGTCAAGAACCAAGGTACCACTGTATTTTGTTTTCTTAAAACCCTTATCAATTCATTCAAATATCAAGTTTGTTTTTTTGTATCAGACAGGACATTTATTTGACTTCTTGCGTGAATAGTTCCATGACCTGCACCGCAGCGCTCACAGGCCCCTCCCACTCTTTTAAATTTAGTGCTGAGTGGGCAAAAATGGCAGCAGACAGAGGCTGCACAAATGTTGTTTGTGCAACCCCCTGACATTGTTTCGAGCTACAGTAACCACATTAGCATCGCTGAAAACAACGTTGCTCCTGGTCTTGACGTGACAAAAATCTGCCAGTCATGTATCATCACTGTTTTTAGAGACATTTAATAATTTAATTGACAACTAAGAATGATATTGTAGAACTGTACAGGCTCACGGTGGCACTACATTTAATGCTACTCACAGGATGAGAACCAGCGACTGCCCGCTAACTTCTATACCACATTGCTTTACCAAACTGCTTTTTGTCACAATGTGCAAGTGAATTGTTTGGTTCATCCACCAGCTGAGTATTTACTTGTAGGGTTTTCATGAGGTTATTACAGTGCAACAGATCAGCACCATTATTGACTCACGGATATGAATGTTTTTCAGCAAGACAAAAAAAAAACATTAAATAAAACTAATTTCAATGAAATGAAAACTATTTAAAGCACAAAATAAGGCCTTATACATTGTTCCACTCAGCTTCTGCTTCTGTCTGTGCAAGTCAGATTAGTGCCTGAGACTCCAATGGTGATGTGATGGGCAAAGTTGCATAGCAGTCCTTTGCCTTGGAAGGCTCTGCTATTGGGGATCCCTTGCACCACCAGTTGTCATGCATATGTTTTGTGTAATATGGGATATTTTGTTCTGCGTCTAGACTGAGGGCTGCGCAACTTGCTCCCGGAACCAGGCCAGACAATGGCTGTGGGGTTTCGCTTTAATGATGAATAATGTGTGTCGGCACAAAAAGAGTAGAAAAAGTGTCTGGTGAAATTTTAATCTGAAGTTTGCAAAACAAAGTCGGAAACAACTGTCACTCTGAGATGACTAATATAGTGAGGTGAGAAACATGCTGTTGTTGACAGAACACTTTCAAGAGGGGCTCACTTTAGGGACCCTGTTGACACAGAGGTGCTTGTACCTGCACAAGTTCTGTGTTGGATTTGATTCTACCGTGAGTCTGGTGTTTTTAGGCGCTGAAACCTAGTGAAGGTTTCATGGCACAGCACTGTTAGGTAGATGAGGTTTCATGAAACAGTGTCCAGTTTTTCAGAGGCCACCAGTGGGCATTACCCGCTGTAAAATGTTTGGATTTGAACAACTCATTTAATGAAACTTCACATCATTTCTAAATCAAGAGCGCCATCTAGAGGCCTCTGAAAATTAGGACATTGTATCATCAACCCTGCAATACTGTTTCATGACGCCTCATCGACACATCGCTACTGAAACCGCCTTTTTCTGAAACCAAGTCCAAGAGTGAAAGGATTTGGAAACGCCAAACTATTTAAAAACAATGAGCCCTGTCGCTGCAGTCTTTCACCCCGAACGTAGATGTAAATCTTATTGTTAATATTAACACAAAATGTCATTTTCCGTTTTAAGGAACCACAAACAATTCTCCTTAATGACTGAATATCACTCTTGTTGGCATGTTTGTTTGTTGCGAGTATATTACAATGTCACTACAATGGGTGGGTCATATTGACGCCTATTTTTCTTTCAAACAGTGGAGAAAAAACAAACCTTTTCACAGGAATTAGGCCTGGAAAATCATCCTCTTCTTGAAGGAGATGTGTGAGCTGGATCTACTCCTAGTCCATGGCAATTGCTAAATCAAATAAACATGGGTGTTTTACCTTCTGATTCATCCTACCACAAAGTTCTAAAAACATATATGACTGACTAATACAGCCAGAAAAGCAAAAATAACAACAGAAAAACAGGCGGTCGCTGCATTTGTTTTTCATTCTCAGCCCATAAATGGCACACCATGTTTTTCTTTAACCAAATTTCATTAAACAAATCAACTTGTTTTGTTTTATATGTGAACTGTTTCAGCGTGTTCAGTTATTTCTGATCTTAATCCTTAGTAAAACCGACTGATAGAATGCCCCATCGTGCTTATCTTTCTACGCGCAGCATGAAAATAGAAAAGCATTTACTGTGACTTCAGGGTGTCCATCTTTGGCTCATGTAGGCAACAAAACATTACACTGAGCGGCAAAAAAAAGAACCATTACAAATGCAATAAATATGTAAAAGCCATACAAGAGAGACATTACATTTTTCCTATGAATTTGTGGTACAAGTTAATAGTTTGACTTCATATCTGGCTTCAATAATTTTGAATTACAGCGAACCGTGCTGAAAACAAGTCCTTGCTTATTTCATTAACTGAGCTCCATCTGCTTTCCAACGACGCTTCAGGCTGTTCTGGCAGCCATGAATAAAAACTGTTGTGTTTACATTTTTATTACAACTACACACCAAGATTCAAATGTGAGCGGCAACTGGAATCATTAACAATATTCTGAGGATCATTTATTAGCACGGCGGTGTGACGCGGGCAATGATTCTCTTGGCCTGTCATGGATCAGCTGACCATAAATCGATGGTTAGCTGCTGCGCTGTCATTGTTAGTTACATCGTGTGTGTGCGGTTCTCTGAGTGTGTCCTCTCTTATACATGAAAGAGAAATTTCAAGCCTTGGGCAAGATGAGCCTGTCGTGGATCACTGTGCCTCACACGGGGGACTGTGAACGTTACCGTGCGTGAAGATAACTTGAGCTGCAACACACACAAAAACACGTTTTCATGTTTGCACATTGAACCACCGGCAAGTCGTATGGAAGGAATCACAAATGATATGAATTCGTTTCGCAGCGAGTAGGTAAACTACACTTTTATATTCTGTATTTTCTTCATAAAACTAGCTTGGTTTTAGAGCCATCAAGTGACCGCCAATTTGGAGGAGATCTAAGGTTGGCTCACCTACGTGCAGCCATTGTAGTGAGGAGTCATTATACTATATTATTTTTAATTCACTTACGGGCCAACACTGATGGGAAAAGGCTCCGTTTTCTGCATGCTGTGTTTGTGATGGTTGTGTAGATGCTTAGTTCCAGTGACTGGCTGACTGGTCACTGACCTCACGAATGAGTCCAGACAGCCAGAAAGAAATCGGCCTCGTCGAATGATACGAGGCCTGAGTCTGGTGTGAGACATTTAAATACAATGTGATAGTTTTTATATTCATTTTATTTCCATCACTGAAGTAGTGTTAAGGACTTTGCTGTGGTTGATGCCAACACCGAGGTTGAGGTTTGAGTTGTGCCTGGTTGGTGATTTTTGCAGTCAAGATCACTGACTCAGTTGAGAACAAGACCAATGAGTCTGGCGAGACCAAGAGTGAATTCCAGCTCCATCCTTCATCCTCAATCTCAGCAATGTGAGCAAAAGTATCTTCCTCAATGTTGAGATTCTCTGCCACCAACCAAAGGACTGAGGAATATCCAGCTTAGCTTATTTTCAGCCAATACAAAACGGTGAAGAAAGTGAGCTAGTAATGTGATGGGTCAGTGAGGTATCATGAAACAGTGTTCTAAATTTCAGAGGCCACTAGATGGCGCTCTTGGTTTAGAAATGATGTGGGGTTTCATTGAATTAGTTGTTTAAATCCAAACATTCTCCAGCATATAGCACTCTCTTGTGGCCTCTGAAAATCAGGTCACTGTTTCATGAAGCCTCATGAACCATAAAATACTGTGTCATGAAATCTCAATCTTTTCTTCTTCTGAAGTGACAGACTGGACCGCTTTTGCGCAATGCTGCCCCCCACAGTCTGAGGAGCTATCTGCATTTCAGGGGTTTTCCTTTTCTAAGTCACACATAGCTCTTAACACGTGGTTTTGAGGGTGGTCTCCACTCTACACTACCAGATGAAAAAGTTCTACTCCTAGTGCAAAACTTTCAACAGCACACTCTATTCAGTACATGGGATAGTAATCTGCCCCCTGGTGTCTAGTCAATGTATGCGTTCAATATAGAATTTCCAACTTACCATTTGCATTGCAGCCTCCCGTGGGCTGAATAAAATATTTCAGCCAGCCAGGCTCAAGGCTCGGACGTGTTCAAAAGCAAAACATTCAAAAGGATGTGATTTGAAGGAATAATATGACATTACCTTTTAGAAAGGTGAATTCCCTTGTAATAAAAACAGGTCGCGGCGAACTGCATTTCCTTGTAAATGTCATCATTAAAATGTCCAATAGCAGGTTTGTGGGTGCCTCTAATATCTTTCTCTTTTCTTCATGTTTTTTCATCTAAATGGAAACTTGAAAATTCACCATGGAAAGCGCTCTCTCTAATCTCAGTCTGCTCCTGGTTTTCTAACATGCATTATATAAGCTGTTGTTGAGGTTGTGTGTTCCTGGATGTCTGCTGTGTATGAGGCCAGATATGCATCGCGTCTATCAAGTTACCCTGCTTCAGCGAGGATAGACAGATATAATCGTGGTTATGGCTCAGGGCCTCTGATAACATTACAACCTCTTACTTATTTGACATTGTATTTCCTTCCCTCCCCCTTTTTTTGATTCCCCCCACGGGCATGTAGAGAGAACGGCTGTATGTTCCTCCGCTATTATCGATGCATTCCTGCTCTTCTGAATCCCACAGGCTTCAAAGACGTTTTGCAAACGCGACTCATACTTGAAGACAAACAGCAGCAATGTCGAGATTACTCAGCGCGGTGGCGTGTTTTTCATGAGGCCAGTCTATAAGATGGTTTATTAGCACAGGTCCCTCCCACGGGGTGACATTGTTGACATCATGGCTTTACACAGCCGGCTGAGCTTAAGTGGCCATATGGCGTGTGCACATCATAGTTACACAGCATGTGAAATAATATAACAGCATCACATTAGACGGCTCATAGAATCAGGGTTTTTTTTTTGTTTCCATTTTGGCTTTATACTGAATAATGTTATGAAGTAGAAACTTCCTAATTCTAATCCACAGCAGCAAGTCTGCCTGCTCACCGCTTTTTGAAATGTTGGAGTCTTTTTTCTGTGCCGCATTTATGACACTAGGGAGCGTCAACATCAACATCAGAATATACAAACTTCTATTATTATTCACCTTCACCTTCTTCTGCCGCTTATCTGGGGTCGAGTCGCGGAGGCAGCATTCGGAGCAAGGAAGCCCAAACTTCCCGATCCGCACAAACCTCCTCCAGCTCTTCCCGGGGGATCCCGAGGCGTTCCCACACCAGACCGGAGACATCATCTCTCCAGCGAGTCCTGGGTCTTCCCCAGGGTCTCCTCCTGGTAGGACATGCCCTGAACACCTCCCCAGGGAGGCGTCCAGGGGGCATCCGGATCAGATGCCCGAGCCACCTCAGCTGGTTCCTCTGGATGTGGAGGAACAGCGGCTCCACCCCGAGCTCCTCCCGGATGACCCAACTCCTCACCCTATCTCTAAGGGTGCGCCCAGCCACCCTGCGGAGGAAACTCATCTCAGCCGCTTGTATCCGCAACCTCATCCTTTCGGTCATTTTGTTTTTATTTTTTTTTAAATAATTAAACAAAAAGTAAGAATTAAGGTCTCACCGACACCCATCCTACAGTAGAAGTTACAGATATTGTGTGTTCCCTATAATTGGACGTGGTTTGCTTTTTCCTCTGGGACATGAACCCGTACTGTATGATGCAAAATGGTGCCAAAATGAGTCAACATTCCAAGCTCTTCATCAAGTGGCTTTGCATATTGCTGCTGTTTGTGTGGGCCGGAATCTTCCCTGTCACCATTTCCTGTTTAGCTTACGCACCGTGTCCTATTATGCAGAGTTCGAACGCCAGACATGACAGATTCATTATATCCCCCCCGAAAAAAAAGCAGCTCCCTCCTAATCTCGATGCAGTGATCCAACTTTTTCCTCTTCTGATAACGATTCCATTACCTAAACTCCTGCTGAAGTGACAGCGTGATAGGCCTGGTCTATCTTCTCCTAATTTAAAATCTGTTCCCTTTTTTTTCCCCTTTCCACATGAAGACCTCTTGGCATCCATCTGCATCCTGGAAGCATCAGCATTCTATAGAGTGGGTCGAGTTGGCGGAGCGTATTTCAAAAGTGCTGTTTTCTGCATGTTTGTGACTTGTAATGGTTTCTAAAGAAGAATAGACTTTTTATTTCTCGCTGACAGAACCTTTAAATTATAATGTAATTTCACTGCCATTGTTTCAGTGCAGTTCTATAATTTCTTACAATTATATTGTCACCCTTTACACCGAATTAGCCTTCAAAAAATGTGTTTTTTTCCGAGCGTATTTCCATGGTACATCCAAATAGTTTGGATTATACATCCAGCCTGCAGACATCCTCTGATGATATTAAAATACCTTTTAATATCATCAACAACTGGATTCACAGATACTGTGGTCTGTATTTGGTGTCTGTATTTGTGTTGTTGGACGCCTGTTTTGTCCTAGTGACAAATGTTACAGTGAGGATGATGATTTATTTATGTCATGTGATTCGGGTGGCGTCCACATCCTGCAAAATAAGACTTTTCGTGTCATGTGAATTTACACAAGAGCAGAGTCGGGAGCAAAACATTGAAAAATAATTGTGTCTCTTCTTATTCATGGCTCTTTTTAGTACTTTATTTCTATTCATTTCCTTGTTCAAACTTTTATTGGTACAGTGTAATAAACAATCATATCATTTTTTTTATGTTATGAATTATTGTTAACTTGTGGAGACATCTTTGTAGAATAAATCAGTTTGTAAATATAAACAGAAAAGAAGGGTTTCCAGGAAGTAATGTCTTACATTTATTGTAGTGTATCTTACCGTGTAGTCTTAAACAACATAGAAAGCAGTAGATGTTGACAAAAAAAAGAAACCAAAGACAGTGGAAGGAGACCCCTCCCCTCCAAAAAAGACGAACGACTCACTCAATTACCTTCATCACTCAGTGATAAATTAAATCAAATGTCAGATGACACTTGAGCCGGGGACATTTGGAGCCCCCTGCAGTCTAAAGCCTTGGGCCTCCTCGACACTCATATCTGACCATTAAAAGTTATGTGAGTTCAAAGTCAAGAAGGACAGCGCAAATTCTTATACATGGCACATGGTTCTCAGGGTTCTTCTTCACCCCATTATCTATGATGATGAAATGTTTTGCCTCTTTATGTCACTGGAAAGTTTCCTGAGCTGTGTGGGAAACATAGGCTAGTCACATGGGAAGAGATGCCTCCAAATTTTACCCAAAATCTTAGCCTCCTGGAGGAGTATTGAGATATATATATATATATATATATATATATATATATATATATATATATATATATATATATATATATATATATATATATATATATATATATATTTTTTTTTTTTTTTTTGATTGATTTTGAATGTATCTACATATATACTGAAAAAAGGACAAAAAAAAAGAAATATATATATATATACGGAGTTTGCATCCATATATATATATGTGCAGTGTATTGATAAAGAAGCTAAGTGATATAATAGTTATAAAACAGTCAAATAATAAGTCAAGTATTTCATATGTAATGTACCAGAGAATTGAAATACACATTCATTCATTCATATATCTGACAATGCTGTTGCAGGGTGTCATAACATATTTATTACCTGATATGAAAATGGAGGTTACCATTGGTGGAGGGCAGAATAAATCAGGCAAAGGATTTAGTTCCGAAGATTGCTCCGGTCGAGAGGACTGAGAAGCGAAAGCTTAAAATCAGTCGATGACAGCAGTGAGATGTGGGGTCAAGAGAAACCCGGGAGAAAAATCCCTGCCTCTCCCTTCAACCAGTTCCATCCAAGGTCGCAATTAAACAAAGACTACAAGGTCATAACACTTGACTGACAGAGGAAGAAACGATTTTTGTGGCGTTGTTTATTTGCTTTTCCCGTCCTGTTCTGACAGCAAAGCTTAAATGACCCGCTGACGTTCAAGTCGCCTGTGGAGAAAATGAAGCACCAGGCCTGAAGCCATCCACATATGTGCTGGCAGAATAACCAAGCCGGTTGGGAAGTTCTGCGCATTCATATTTAATTCTGTTGGCAAGCAGCCTTCGCTCCGTCCGAAACACAGAAAGAGATGTACAGATACACTTAGCTGCACACAACACAGAAAGCCTTTTCTTGCCTCGTGTATTTTCCTGCCCGGCGCATGCATGGATACACACAGATATATGAAACACCAGCGGACCTCCTCTCCCCCCTTGGGCTCTCACGTGGACACTTTATTCCCCACCTTCCCGCGACAGCCATGTGGATGTCCAACTTGTTACCACTGGCTCCTTTCACACGTCCTCACACCGCACTTAACTGACACTACAAACATGATCTGAGTGCCCTGCGGAGACAATGGACTGTCAGTCATTCTTGGCGCCGGAAGGTGGATTTTAGGGCGGGGGGGATGACATACACGATCTCCATAACCTCGTAATAACCACCAAGGCTGGACAAACAGTGTAACATTATTGCAACGTGCCCCGGTGGTCTGCGGCCGTAGCCGGCGCCGACGATGTATATTTCATGGAAAAAAGATGAAAAATTCAATGAGGAACAACAAACAGTGGGCCTTCTTTTCGCACATCGCTCTGACAGTCGAAACCCCAGGGAGATGTTCATGTTTTCCCGGCTTCACTGCGGGAGATGTGAATCCAATCCTCACGTGATAAAAAAGGAGATGAAACGGGACATGAAGATGTGTAGGTTGTAAAAAAAAAAGTTGAACAAACACATGCAGCTGAATGGAAATCTGAAAACACAAGGTGGGTGGAAGAGGGGTTATGTGTAAAGACGGAGTGCAGCGTTTTGGCATTCAGAGCAGGATTACAGGAGAAGTTGGCGATGATAGAACTGGCACACAAGTGATTTGGCTGTGGATTCCAAATGACGTGTTGCTTCTCCGTCTCCCTGGCCCAACTCCACTCACCAACTGGAGGAAGAACAAACTCTCAGCTAGTTTCTCGCGGATATCCTCCACTCTCTCTATATTTCTATGAACTAGCACTGCCCTTCTTACACTGAAGTGACTGTCTGCCGTCGATAGAACTGAAGACGGGTTGCGAGTGGCACCTACACAGCGCTGTTATGACAGTCTTAATTCGCCACTGCAGCCTTGTTTGCCCCCAAAAATGAAAAGAAAATCCACATTTACAGCTTTCAGAGAAAAACCTTTGACAATATCTTGCCTCTCTGTCTCAGGGCCAAATCCAGCCAAGTTATTTTATGTGGCCCACGAGACGGTTGCTTCAATAAAGCACACGAATAGACACTATCATATAGAAACTTTCGAAACCCAAAATATTGATGTGGAACAAAGGGGATTTGATGGGTGTTTGGCCTCCAATAATTAAAAAAAACATCTCATTCAGACACATATTTCCTGTTTAATGAGAAGCAGCTTCTACTTTTCTTGTGTACTTTGATCAAGACTTTGGCCCGTGTGTGATTGAGTTCGACAGCCATGCCGTATGGTTTCGTCTCTCATGCCTCCTGATGCAGCTACAACCTTTTTCTTGCGGTCTGAACCTTGTAGCCTATGCAACATTGTGGCTAAAATATGTCTTTTTTTTCAGGCTAAAGAGCGTTTTATCGACCAGAAAGCTCTCAAAATGCCCTGTTTTCGCCCGTGTGTCCGCCGCTCCGCCCTCAAAGCCGATCTCCTGGAGGAGCAGAGATGAGAAGCAGCAGCTGAGACCGTCTCTGGTGTCGGAACTTGGGACACACGGGCAAAAACGGGCGATGTGAGGAGTTCATGATTCAAGTTCAGAACATTGTTTAGTTTGTTTCAAGACTCAGTCTCCATGCTGGAGCCGGTTTTTAAAAGAAGTTTAGAAGTGATCCTCATGCATTTTTAAGCACCACTGACCTTTCTACGGTGCAGACAGCACCACTGCACCCGTGGCTTATTGACCGCTGCGGCTCATGTATGAACAATCTACATCTATTTTCCTTTTTAAATCTAGTGGGTGCGGCTAATATTCCGGTGCGCTCTATTACAGTACTCCCTGCAATAGCGGTCCCACTGTTCGATCAGTGACACCTTTCTTTTCAAACTATAATCTATATACGTGATGTCACGTATCTTCTTGATACCACATTTTTAAGAACTGACCCACTCAAAATAGTAACGTTACAAAATAGTGTAGCAGTGAAAATGGCTAGAAGAACAGTGAAAAAGTGCTGAATTTTCAAGTAGATGTGGTGCCCTTGTCTTGTTCAATGTCATCCTTAGTGTTTCATAAAAATCCATTGTTGATTCAACAGGCTTAGAAAAGTTAGGTCAAGTCTGCTCATTTCTCCGCGACCGCAGGCCAAAGATACCTTCTCCACTTGACTCGCTTCTGGACTTTTCGGACAGAAAGGGGCAAGGGGTTTATCACCAAAGTGATAAACTTCAACATTTGAAAGTAAACCCAGCAGAAAGAGGGCAGAGCAAAATACTGCCGCTACATCGCCAGTGGCGTAGCAGATTGGCTCGCTCGCAAACTCACACGCGCATATCCACACATCCGTGCACACTGCAAATGTATTCATGGAGGATTAAGCTCCTGCTGGTTCAAAAAAAAAAAAAAAAAAAAAAAGAGCTAGATTTTTTTTTTCGCTTGCTGATAAAAAAAAAGACAGGGATCAAATTGGAGTGTGAAGCTCAGAGTGAATGTGAAAGTGAGTACCTGTGCATTTTACTGAGAGCCAGTTTGTATTTAGATAATCCTCCTTTTATTGACTCTCACCATGACAAAGCTCCGTTGACAAGGAGACAAAAACACTTTTTATGAAGCTCGGATCATCACGAAACCAATCTATATGGATAAACGATATTTCCTCCCGTACAGCTCTCGGACAGAATTATTATAAGCTCCGACTCACTGAAGGTTGTGTGTGTTTGAGTGTTATTGATCTTCCAGTGTATTGGGGCAGATGGCCAAGGACTTGGCAGCGTACTCCACCATCACCACAGAGTCTGGTCTTCCGCCCTCTCTTCTTCCCTCTCTTCAGAAAGTCTATATTTAGTGTGCAGTTCTGCTCTTACGTCCCTGCACGGACACGTATTTCCTGTCAGAGTAAGGGCTGACTCCAAAGAGGCCGCGACCCCTAATACAGTGTGGGTTGATTCGGCGCCCAGCTTGACCTAAAAGTCTGTGACCTTTATACCGGTACAGCTCTGTTTGTTGGCTTAGAAATATGTTTGGGGTTTTTTTCCGGTCTGATCTATAGTTTCTTGTGGTTCATTGTAAGGAGCTGACAAACTGTTAAAGCAACAACCAAAATAATAATAATGAAAATATTAGGTGGTGGTTCAAATATCAGAAAAGATCAATGAAAATTTTGGACATATGTTGATATTATGAACTGTTATCCTTCAGTTAAATTGTAAATATTGTGCTTATTAAAGCAGATGCTGAAAATTACGATAGTTCTTTTTTTTTTCTTTTCACCGTTATTCTTATACTGTTTTTGTATAATATCTGATGACACACTTTATTATTGTATATAGGTTCTTGTCAACGTTTTTTGTGTTACGTTTTTATTTTTATTTTATAGTACATCTATCTGTCAATCTATTTATCCATCCATGTACTCACTTTTATTTTATTTTAACCTTGATATAAAAGTTTTCTATACATCCATCCACCTCTTTCTTTTACAAAAAATGTAAAGTAATGTATTTTTTTTGTCTGTTTTTTTTTTCAACCATGGTTTTAGTTATCAGTGTTTCAAAAGATTTTAAGATTCTGAAAGGAAAAACCAGAAAAAAACTGCCAGTAAGTTATTTTTCTAATGAGTCCTTGGGAGGATGTTCACTACTTTAAAGAGAAATATTCCTGGCTCTAGAAAACTTATTAAGTCAGCAACTTCAAATATCTCATGACATATGAATGAGGCTCAGAGTCTTGATCATGTTTTTCTTTTTCACCTAAGCAACATTTATACCTTATCCTTTTCTATCCCGCTTGGTTTTCAAGTGAAATCCAAAATGGTCAGCGAAACAACGTTCCGTTCTTCGCCCATATATCAACGCCGACTGTTCGTACATATGGTCAAGACGTCGGCATGAATCTCCAGAGCAGCTCATCCACGTGCAGAGCTGTGAGTTATAATAAGCCGCTGCCATCAGTCACCCTCTCACATGATCTGAGCCAATGACCGTGACAGAGTGAGACGCAAATGTGACAGATGTTAAGACCTCAGCAGAGCTGCACTGTTCACCCGCTTTATTTCCCACGACACCTTTTCTTTGAAGGATGGAGCTCATCATTAATTAATTCCTCCAATATTATCTTTTCATTCATTTCCTGGCCGCTGAAAAAATCCCAGAGGGGGCACAAATAAGGTAAAGGCAAACCTCTCTCGACATCTTTCATGTCTTCATTAGCCCATTCTCAGACATTTACACTGTTGCTCTCCTTTCACCCTTCCGTTAAATGATAACTCGGGACGTTCATGTGATGCAACCGCACTCGTCCCACGTTTTTTTTTAGCGGCGGTGCCAGTGCTGAAGTGCCCTAACCTGGACGTTTGCTGGCTGCTCTCCAGCGCCTGCCTTCACGGCAATTCATGTCATTTGGAGCGAAGAGAGCCCTGGTGACTCAACGCATTTGCCTTCAGCTCGGAACAGCCTCGGAGGGGTCTTGTCTTTTTCGTGCCACGTTCTTGAGGTGAACCTCCTCCGAACGTTGCACCGTTTTATGATCCGTGGCATCAGACTTCGGAGTTAGACAACTGGAGGCTTGAGAGTTGAACCGCAGGAAGTGGGCGGAGCGTCCGATTTTTTATTTTTTTGAATCATACAGCACTGTATATCAAAACATAGGTTGGGTTCACGGTGAGTCCAGTCCACTTTCTCTCAATAGCTCCACCCACCTTTGGGAATACGGTTCGCTCTCTCGCACCTGACTGACTAAAGCCTGTCGTGTCACGTTATAAAACAATAAACTACGCAAATCACTCCAGACTCTTTCCAGACAAATCCGTGCTGCATGGCATGTAGGTTTCCATGCAGTATCCATGTCAGCCGTCTTGCTGAAAGGTCAAAGAGTCCCCATCTGCGCTGCGCATGGCTGCCCTTGTGGATCTCTCCTCTCCCCTACTGTAACCTGTTCACAGATGTGGCTCAATGGAGCGTGTTCTGACAAATAACACCGACGAAGAGAGAGGAGAGGTAGGGAGAATAAGACAGACGACAGAGACTGGGAGACGGGGGGGAATGCTGATGGGCAGAGCAACAGACAAGAAAGTAAAAAACAGAGATGGATAGAGGAAGGGAGAGTCAGAGCTGTGTGTCTAATCTCCCTTCAGGGGAGACGGTTTAAGGACGCCTTCTATGACAGATAAACTCAGCCGACAGTGAGCTCAAACTGACAGACACCCACTGTGTCCAACTCGGCCCCGAGTCTCTGCGGCATCTGGCAGGGGGAGGAAGAAGACCTGTATAGATTAAGTGAATCATAATGAAGGCCATGAAAGTGGCGCCTTGTTTTGTTTATTGAATGCCAAGAAGGTAAGAAAGAGAACCGATGCAGGATATTTTACTCCCAGAACTCCAAAGCTTTTTCTACAATTCAATGTCCCGTTTTGAACTGGCGGACTGAGAAAGGCTAATAATAGCAGGATATGCTGGTGTCACCTCAACTCACCACTTTACTTGCAAGAATCTGTGGTTACCCTTTAGTGACTTGGAACCTCTTACGCTGTAGCTGCTAATTAGTTTCTCCCTCTTGGTCTTTGGGGGGGTTTCTATCAGCGAATGCCACAGCTAGTCAGCCTGCTCCACCTTAACCTGTCTTGAGCTTGCTCCCCTGTCACACCTATCCTCTGAATGTCCTCATTTGCCTCTTCCATGAACCTCATGGAGGTCAGCCTTCCACATTGCATGGTGACACATACAGTAGGTGCTTCAATGGAGTCAACCGTTTCCCCTTCTGTGTGGCGTTCCAAGAGGGACAGTGGTTTTTAGGTATGAGTGTAAGGTAATACCAAATGAAACCATTGCGAATACAGAGCGAAAGGAACAACACCCCAAGGGTTCAACCTCTGTCTTGTGCGTGATGCGCTGCCCGAAGGTGGAACAGGTGCCTCGAATGAAGGCCTAATCCTTGAACATGCTAAAGGCTGAAGCAGAAGGCCTGTGGCTCCTGCATCATACTGGGCAGTGATGGATAGATTTTCATGGCACAGTACTGAAAGGTTGATGGGGTTTCATGAAACAGTGTTGTGATTTTCAGAGGCCACCAGAGGGCACTGCTGTAATGTGTTCAATGAAACATCACATTGTTTCTAAACCAACAGCGCCATCTAATGGCCTCTGAAAATTAGGACACTGTTTCATGATGCCTCATCGATCCATCACTAACGCTGGAACACCCAACTCCACTAGCAAATAGTCGCTATTTGTCCCCTTGAGAGTGAGAATGTGTTGCCAAATTCTAGAGTTTGAAATCTGTGATGTCGGAATTGGTGCACAGACATGTCGGCATGGCGGAGAACAGTAACATGAGAGGGCTACTGTCAAAAGATCGGAAATTTTATCTGTACAATCTCACCCTGACGGATGCAAGCAGGATCCCAGATACATGAGTGGACGCCAGCCGGCAGTGGCAACTACACATATTTCACACTGAAAACTGAAACTTTTCACTTGCACAACTACGTATATGGCGCTAAGAGTCACTACCCTTGCTAAAATGCATGCACAGTTTTGATGGTGGACTGTAAAAGGGGTCATTTGCTCTCAAATAGTTGAACAGTTTTCCCCCGCTCTACTCCCAACATCTTCACTATCCCTCCTGCCACCTTCCCATTCATGCATGTGCAGTGCTTCTCCTGACGTTTCCGACAGCGGTGAAATATTTTTAGTGGCCATTAAAACATTTATCTTTTGTGGGGTGCCTGCGCTTGCTTAGATATTCTACACTCCATCTAGTTCTTTTCCGACAACTCATTTGGGTTTAAGGTTGTCAGAAGTGTCAGTAGTCATAATCCTTGTTAGGATTTCTCCCCCTTTTGTCGGACGGGGTTCACAATGCTGGCTGCCTGCACTTTTCTGACCTGTTGCCAGCTCCCCAGGTTTCATCATTACCTGGTTTTGTCAAAGCTCACCGACTGATGACTCATTCCTCTCTGACCTGGTCCACCATGTCTCCTCAGTTCTTTGCTATTCCGCCTTGTGTTCCTCCATCACGTCCATATATCAGTCACCAGGTGCTGACGTGTATTCCTCCGCCTCATTCTCTATGCTCCCGTCTTGACAATCGTGATGTCCACTTGGTAAAACCAAAAGTTCTTCGTGTTTCAGTTACAAATGTGTCAAGAATAAATCAGAAAAACAACTTGTTTCAATTTTTATAGTGTAGCCATCAACTGGAGTCCAAAATAAAAACAAATTCATGGCCTCCATTACACTGCAAAAAGCGAGAACAAATTCGTGATTTTATTATTTTTCTGACAGAAAAAATGAAAGAAGAAGAGGTCGCATTCTTCTTAGTACATTTTTTAAATAAATATGTGCGTTGGTTTGTCTTTTCAGTGAAGGAGAGGCTTTGAATTTTCATATATGTGTTCAACATGAACACAGTTGTGTTGCTTCTCTGTTCACACAACGTGTGCTGCGGAACTCTCCGAGGGGTTGGGTAACTAGTAAGAGGCTCAAAAGGTTTCATGAAACTCTGTTCTCATTATACAGGTCACTGGATGGCACTCTATTCTTGCCCTCAAACAATCCAAAGAACACACACTTTTTTAACCAACAGCGCCACCTACTGAGCTCTTAAAACTGTTTCACACACCCCATTAGCTCATTCACGAGTGGTGAGGCTTCATGAAGCAGTGTCCTCATTTTCAGATCCCACTGTCTGCTGTAAAATACTGGGCTTTGAGCCTCTATTTCAATAAGACTTGCTCTGGAAATAAGGACACTGTTTCATGAAGCCTCATGAGATATGAGATCAATACCATTGACTAGCAACTATGAAAGTGAAATTCACTATTTCTCATGCACCTGCTACTGTCAGATCTTGCCAGTGATGGTTGACACTCTGGAGCCAAGCATAGAGTCAAACAGACTCTATTTACTCACTCAGTGGGAGGGATTCCAGCCAGCATTCTAGAGGCAGGTGATTTTCTTGCAGCTCTCACACGTTCCTCAGTTCATCTGCAGCCATCACGATCTTCCCACCTCTGCAATTAGACTCCTAAAAACCCGATAAAAGGATCGTGACGAGCGGCTTTGTGATGGCACACGCTGTCACCGCAACAGGCGACGAAGGCGGCAACATGTAAGACGTGCGCGCAACCAATCATTTGAAGGCCCTGATTAGCGTTAATGGCGTTTCAGGGAATTACGCCGGCGCCTACTTGCATTCTCATCACCTGATTTCACGGCTGGTCTCTGCGGGCAGCCTTGTTTAATTGTACGAGAGGAGAGCGGCGCTCTGAGTGCTATCGGCTGAGCCTTTGATACACACTTATCTCAGAGCTGTCGCTGAATATCAGAGAAAAAAAAACGCTTTTTAGGTCTGTGTTACTTCACTGTGTTACTTCAATTAAATCCTATTTTGACCACTTGTGTTTTTAGAAGATAATGATAGCTAAGAAGAAGCAAGGGAGACTGAAAGCAGCGGCGCGTAGTTTGAGAATATTTGCTTTTGGCGGCGCCACTGGTAAATGAGTGTCCCGCCCCCCCATCCCACGTTTATTTGTTTATGAGGAAAGACTGTGGTGAAACATGTCTTCACAGATTGCAATATACATAACACAGTCCAAGGGAGCGTTCAACAGAGAGCTGGAGAGTCCCAGTCCAGGATTTTGGACTGTTCAAACTGAAACCTGTCATCTCAGGAAATATGAAAATAATCTATTTATGTCAAAATGTTACGCATTGTTGCTTTAATATATGACACCTTTCATGCATTTTTTTTTTTTTTTAGTTCAATAGCCTAAACACGTCCAGGAGTCTAGCGTGGAGCATGACGGCTCGGCCCGAAAGTGTCCAAAGCTTTGAGGAAGTAGGGCGCTCGCCTCAGTGTTCCTTCAAGTGAGAGAGACAGACCGCCCCAGATTCTCCCCTGTTTATTCAGCCATTTTAGGTGAGGGCCATTCATGTCTCCATTTCCCTGCTCCCTTTTGTTTAGTCTTATTTGCTGCTTGGCAGGAAGACTTTTCGTCACGCTGTTGCTCACCGTCTGACTCTCCCGCTCCAACCTTTACCTACACTAACACACACTTGACAGCCATTGGAAACAATGGTTACATATTTGGACAAGTTCCACTGCTGGACCTTAGGTTTGTCTTTGAGGGGATTCAAAGCTTGTTACCTCTGAAGCGGGACATTTCACATTCGATGTGTGAGACTTGGATGAATTCCTACGCTTTTAAAATTGTTATAAAAATGCAGTAGCCTAAATAATCGTAACTATACATTTATGTTGCAATTTTGATTCAAATGTACTGAAACAAAATATGAATTCATCATTTCTCTGCCGCTCATTTAATTGTATATTTCAGACTCAAATATTCTGTAGAGACACATACTGCAATCTGATTATCGTATCCAATAGTGTTTATCAAATGCTTTTCGGAGTCTCCAGAAAATAGATTTTTTTTTAGCTCAATCAGTGTTGTTATTGTTGACTGAAATAACTCTTCTCTCCACTGATAAAATCCGACTTCAGATCTGAACGTGAGGTTTTTCAGCACAAACTGCAGCTACGTAAAATGTCGATGGAGCCGCCTGCTTTTAAATCATTGAAAAAAAAAAAAAAAAAGCAGGACCTGGACTCGTGACCAGTTTCAAGCTGTCATGACAGACATGCCCACAGAGAAGACATATGAAGCTCAGCATGGCTGCTAAACAGTCGCCGCAGGAGAACCGATGTCAACAAGTGCGTTACAGCCAAGGCTGCAGTTGTGCAGAGGCATTGTGTTTCTCTATTGGTCCTTTTTAGAATGTGTCAGCACATACAGAGATTTTGCTTGCTTTATATTGGCGAAGGGTTTTGGGGTGAGTCATCATGTGTGACTCGAACACGACAAGTCACTCTCTGCTCTATTATTTCTGGCTTCAAAGAACTATTTAAATGGAACCTCACGTCAGTTTTCAACTGACAGCGCCACCTGCTGACGCTGCTTCACGAAGCCTCATCAGCTCTGTCACTGGCGAATGCAGCTGAGATATTGTCACCGTGGCTAAAACAAGACGGACGCTCGCGGTGATACTTCAGCTCTTGGACTGAGATTCAGACTGGTAACTCTGCAGCCAGACAGTCAAACTGGGCACTTGCTAGTGGAACCAACTACATACCTAACTATACCTAACTAACGATATACCGAACTATAATGGATGGACATAGCCAATAACCGAATAGAATGACAGGTGAATATAATAAATGCTGGGCTGAAATGACTTTTATTATTATTATTAAGAGTTCAAAATGGAATATATATATATATATATATATATATATATATATATATATATATATATATATATATATATATATATATATATATATATATATATATATATATATATATATATATATATATATATATATATATATAGATAACATTTTTCAATTTGAATGAATTTGGTATATTACATTATATTATTATATTATTTTGGCGTCAGTTTGACAATAGCACAATAAATCACAATGGTGGTAGAATATATTCATCTCATCATTTTCAAGTTTTTATATAACCTTATTTAAACTAAAGCTATTATAATGTCTTGAAAATATTTGTATAAGAATTTCAATTCCATTCAGAGTAGTGGAAACCCTGGTCACTGTGTAGTGAAAAACCTCCCTGAACCAAAGCAAACAGATGCTTTTGTTTGCTTTGGTTCAGGGATGATTCCTCCATGTTTGTTGTTGTTGTTCTCATCCTAGCTGCCACGTGTCTTGTGCATCAGTGGGATCAGTGGACCAGGAACTGCTGCACTGACAAAGGTTCCCTGTTGTCTGGAGAGCGAACTGTTAGATTATTATTATTTTTTTTTTAAATTAATTAACTGCAATAATGTTGTAAATAATCTAATTTGTTAAAGTTCCACCACCAATATATATATATATATATATATATATATATATATAGTGTATGTTATTTTGCTGTATCTGGATCATTTGGAAGACAAAATGATGCAGGCATATCAGCAGTTGAAACTCAATGTTGTGATATTTATCATCCCCCTTATTATCTGGGCGCCGATGCTGCAATAAACAGCCCTGATGTTTGCTCCTGACACCTGACATTTCACTTCATAAGGAGCAGGGATGCCTCCCAAGTAAGAGCGATTGCACAACAAATGGTGTGAGTTCAAACGGCAGTGGCAGTGGTCTTCAGTGCTCGGCGGGTGGGAGTGACCCACAAAGTGATATTATCTGAGAGGCACTCGGCGGATTCACGAGCGAATGATTCGCAAATCAAAATCAAATGAATTTCCTCTTCGCTAGACTATCAAAGACAGAGAGAAATGGGAAGAATAAAAGAGGGGAGCGGCTGGAACCTCGAGGTGTCTCATGCACTCTATTCTCAGTTAATCATTTTTCTGCAGCCCCTGCATTCACTTCATCGCCAAGTCCCACTCCTCCCTGCTACTTTCTTCCCTCCCTATCTGCTTACACACTCTGCTTCCTCTTGCTTGTTTGCTTTCTGTATGCATAGGTATGGTTCAGGTTAAAGGCCCGTTGGGCTTCTTTTTGGTACGAAATTGTACCCGTCTGTTTAAAACGATGTTACCGTCATGTGTGACTTCCATGCGTTCTTTACGTTGGTATTGGTGTTCACCAATATATCCACCAGGGGGAGCAGACCAGAGTCAAAAAGAACCAGAGTTCCAAAACTCACATGCTTATATATATATATATATATATATATATATATATATATATATATATATATATATATATATATATATATATATATATATATATATATATATATGTAAGCATGTGTGTCAAAGTCAAGGTTTGGGGGCCAATTCGGGGCCTTCACGTTCTTCAAGCGGCCCACAAGAGCTTAAAATTAAATAGCAATTTAAAGCATATCAAAAACTACATAAACACCAATGTATCTTGGAACCCATGAAGTTTAGTGTTCCTGTTGGAGTGTCAATAAAAACATTTTTTTAGAGCCTTGCCGCCAATCCGTTTAAGGGCATAATAAAGAGATATGTTTAAATACAACAATGGTTTGACTGTAGATTCAAAGTTTCCCTGTGTAACTTTTATCAAAATATTATCAAAATACAATGGTCCCCATGTAAAACTACCTTTATTCCTCCTGTCTATTTTAGTTAAAAAAAAACGGTACACAAAACAGGAATTCAACACGTGGTCAGATGTGTGCATATTTATCTAAATTAGATTCACAACAACAACAACAACAACAACAATAATAATAATAATAATTCCTCTCATTATTTTTCATGAACAGTATAAATATGCAATTAATTATGTATTTCAGTTTAGCTTCATGAAGGTTCACCTACTATATATTTCATATAAAACACCCATAAAACAGGTGCATTTGTATCTTCCTTTGTTTTACCTTGTTTTTTTAGAAAAGAGATTTATATTCCCCTGTGGAAATATATATATATATATCATAAAGTGGCCTCAACAGTGTGTTCAAGATTCAACTTGTTTGAGACAGAAACGCCCGAAACGCACCGTTTAAAATGTGCGGAAACTGCAGTCTTGTTGCCCCAAACTTGTCGCATCCCTCACTTCCATATTATAGTGTGGCCGATTGTCATACTTTGCTGCACATCTACATCACAAACCCCTGCCAAGCAGCTTCAGTCCACCCAAATACAATCTCCCAATGTGTTAAAGAATCCCTTAAAAATGTCATGGATCCAGACGGTGATCCAGATCACTCCCCAAAATTGAATCATTTGTTCCTTGACCAACTTCTTTGGGATGGTTGCCCAAGTTCATTTGAACAGACAAACCTCCTTGGCAGCGGTAACAATGACTTATTTCAGGATGAATAAAGACAACCAAACGTAATGCTCCTGATGTCCTTCAAGCTAAGGACAAGGCTACCACAGACTCTTCTGGGTGAAAGCTGTAAACCATTTTAGGCTTTGCAGTTAACAAACATGAGTATTCTTTATTGGTCCGTGACCTTCCTTTTCAGATGAATTCAACAGAACGAAAGATAGCACACCAACGCAGCTGCCAGCCTTTAAGTAAATGCCGAAAAAAATATGTTGAGTTTGTAAACTACTAGCGCCATTTACGTAATCCTTTTTTTTCCCCCAGCATTAGCGTCACAACGATGACGCATAGTCTGCTTATATATTTCCTCCAGCCTTGTTCTGTTCGCTTCTATTTGTTGTGTACCTGAAAAAAAAGACAATTTCCTGAAGAGATTCAAGGCTTTTGTGGATTGGCTGCAAAACAACGCATCGGAACTTTCACTACTTCTTCTTGTGTTCTGGTATATTCTCTTGTTCTGCATGTGTCCCCTTGACAATGGTTTGTGTATCTTATTTATCTGAAACCAACCAAAAAAAGTCCTGGATTTATTTTGTGTTGCAATGTGGTATATTTCCTTATATGAATAGCAGTAGCTCTCTGAAAGAGCGAACCTGTCTCGACTAAAATCTGAGACAATCTGTCTCCACAGTTCGGCTTTGCATTTTCCCCGGACGTGCGAACAGAAGCGTCCCGAATACAGAAGCGGCTTTTCAAACTTCTATGTGTCTATTCCAATAATTTCACCCCAAGACTCTTTGCAGAGCAGCCGCAGCGAAGCATAACGTTGTTGCTGCATTCTCTGTGGGCAAGTGCTGAAGGTCTTTCTCTTCTTAAGCCTGTACGTATTCCCATAATGTCCCCGCTTTCGTCCTAACAGTCCCCATTGTATTACACAAGCGCCTTTCCAACGTACACTGGAAAGTTCAAGTCAGACTGAGTGGAAAAAAAGTAGATCAAGAATTGTGTCCCAATTTGATTTATTGGCTTCCGTTCCCGGCGCCCAAATAGAAAGTGTTCAAATTCAGCAGCACATTAAATTAAATTTCTGCCGAACAGATTCTAATTTGATCAGCAAGCTGTTTCAATTTCATTAGCCCGGTCCCTAATGGACTTTCACAGCGTATTATTCCATCTAGCACAAATCCTATTCATTGGCTGTTTTTCCACCCCCCCCCCCAAATGAGCCCCCTGGCTCACTTGGAGCAAGTGGCCCACCATGACACAGTGTGAGGTCAAATAAAACCAATGCGTTCTTTAATGCTGCTGGGCCGTCGCGGGATTGTGCCGAGAAAACAAAAGCTCGATGTTAAAGGACGTAAATGCCTGAGAGCTCGAGGGACTCCTTTTGTAATTGCAGTGTTCTCTGGTGCCCAAACTGAGTTATAAAAGTATATTCATTTTTGAAGCTGTGACACAGAAAACTCCCTGGTACAGAGTAGTTACAAGTTAATCTACTATATGCGCGAGCTGTTATATGTGACATGCTGGAAGGAATTGATTCGTATCCATTTTATATATATATATATATATAAAAGCATGTGTGTCAAAGTCAAGGTTTGGGGGCCAATTCGGGGCCTTCACGTTATTCAAGCGGCCCACAAGAGCTTAAAATTAAATATCAATTTAAAGCACATCAAAAACTACATAAACACCAATGTATCTTGGAACCCATGAAGTTTAGTGTTCCTGTTGGAGTGTCAATAAAAAACATTTTTTTTAGAGCCTTGCCGCCAATCCGTTTAAGGGCATAATAAAGATATATATTTAAATACAACAATGGTTTGACTTTAGATTCAAAGTTTCCCTGTGTAACTTTTATCAAAATATTATCAAAATACAACGGTCCCCATGTAAAACTAGCTTTATTCCTCTGTCTATTTTAGTTTCAAATAAAGTTTATTGTTGTGCTTTCACAAAAACAGTACACACAACAGGAATTCAACATGTGGTCAGATGTGTGCAAATTTATCTATATTATATTCACAACAACTACAACAATAACAACAACAACAACAATAATAATAATAATAATTCCTCTAGTTACTTTTCATGAACAGTATAAATATACATTTAATTATGTATTTCAGTTTAGCTTCATGAAGGCTCACCTGCTATATATTTCATATAAAACACCCATAAAACAGGTGCATTTGTATCTTCCTTTGTTTTACCTTGTTTTTTAGAAAAGAGATTTATATTCCCCTGTGGTAATTACATGGTAATTACATGGTTTCAACTTGTGTGAGATTCCTCCCTTTGTCACTTGCGCATGCCAAACATGAGGCAGCAGGTCCCACTGATGAAGACTGTTCTCCTGCAGTGTAGCCCAGTATGTAATTCTGCGTCACAATTAGAGCCGCACTCAAGACGAATCTGCTCTCTGCGAGCTTCATCTTTTATTAAGCGAGCTCAGCATCTCCCGGTGCACATGCCTGCACAAGAAGGGCAGACCTCTGCTGAAAGCTAAGAAATATCTCCTCACATATTAATCCTGCCTTGACGCATGCTGCTCTTCCCTGTTCTAAATATGTACCTCGAGGTTTTATAATAGTTTCTTAGGCAGTCGACTGTTTTTTTTTTCTTTTTGGTTTTGCTCAATACGTATTATATTTCGATGTGTTATGTTACGGGGAATTCATTGAATGGGCGGAAGAGGCTTTATGAAATAGCGGGTTCATTTTCAGAAGGTGGCGCCGTCGGTTTGAAAATGGTTCCATTGAACCTGTTGTTTGAGGCCAAAGATTTCAGGGCATTAGGTGACACCTAGTGGGCTCTGAAAATAGGGACAGTTGGGAAAGTCATCCAGCTGCAGCCACAAATGGATGTACCCGTATGGCAGACCGGAATGGCCCCGCAACACAGTTAGCCCCCAATCCTGGCTTCAACTTTGAGGTTGCATTCAGGTTTCAGGTTTACATCCAAGGTGAGTTTAGGTTTATGGCAAAACGTTAGGTTGGATGGTGTCTATTATCCTTTTATCCGGTGTCTGTAAATTGTTTTCCATTTACAGTCAAAACGGCCGAACCCATCTGTTGCTACTCACCGTTAATGAATACATCCAAATGTAAATAAAACACTGAGCGACATGCGACATCGCCCTGTTGTCCTGTCGTGACAGAGAGGCCTCGACTAAAATGCGTCAAAATACATCACAGATGGCTGAGGACGCAAAAGTCGTCTTGCAAATGCTCCCACTTTGACGCCTTACAGGAGAGAATGTGTTGATCCGACATGCAGAAACCCGAATACGACTTGGAAAGAACTTGTTGTGGTTATCTTTATGCGACTCCCACGCTGTGGCATAAATGATAAATGCAAGTATCCGCGGGAGCAGCAACTCTGGGGTTCTTTCAGGGACAGGAACTTTTCCCAGACAACGTAGCCGAGACGCATCCCGTGAAATGTGGTGGCGATGATTAGGATCAGTGCACTGTCAGTAATTCCAAAAGGCTGAAAGTGATAGTGCGTCGCCGGAGAGGACTCCGCAGTAACATTGATAAATGTTTTCACCGGGCCATCCGCCATTAGTGTCAGGGCAAGTTACAGCCACAAGAGCGGACAAACAGGAAATAGAGAAAGAGCAGTTGTAAATAATTGATAAGGCTGACCCTGCGCGATTCATATTCTGCGGCAAAGGATCAAAGCCAGGCTCCAAGTTTGACATTGAGGAGTCAAAGCCATTTCCCTCTCCAGCAACGCTGTGTTTGTATTAAAAATGTAATGACTCTTTCTTCAGTCAGACTTAACAGAAGCTGGCACTCTGGGGCATGGAGCGGCCGGGTAATGGACTTACTGGTATGAGCCCAGCAATTACCCCAGTCGCTATAAGCACAACCGAGTGGAAGCCATTTTGTTCCTGTCCACTCGATGAAGCTGTTCCCGACTCTCTCAGGTGTGAAATACAGTCTGTGTTAGACCTCTGGGTTCTTTTAGGTGTGATCAATATTTCAAAGGCACTAGACCTCTGCGTCTGCTATCCTCCCAGAACGCTTCTCACAACAACCCTGCAGCCGATTATGACTGTCTGAATGAACGTTAGAGGTAATTAAAGATTGATGGAATTTCACAGTTTTTCAGAGGACCTTTGATTTGAATAGTGCATTAAGAGTGCCGCACAAAGGAATGATCGGCAAACTGCCAAGGCCCTTATAGGGAAAAGCCATGTATGCTATGTTTAATTCATCCCTTTTCAAGACCACTGCATTTTATTGTAGTCTGCCACACCTCTGCGCCACCGCCAAGAAGCTTTTCTATACCGATGAAATAGGGGGTATTTCAATTATTCTCTGTTTAGCAGTGTCATTTCGGACAGTCCGAGACTTGAAGCTTTCTGCGGGCCTTATTCCCATCTGATGGCGGACTCTGTACTGTCTTGAGAAGGCTAACCAGGGCTCCTTTTACAGACTACCATGCGGTTCCCATGTGATGGCCTTCACCGGCACCACCGGGATCTTTCTAAAGGCAACACATTCTCACTCTTTTCTAGCCAAAGTTGACACCCAGTTGCATGTTTGCAATGTCTCAATGGAGCGAAACGCTTCCCGGTAACACAAGTGATTCTTTATTCTGAGCAAAAGGAACGTCTCAGTCCTGACCCCAACCTTCCTCTTTCTTTTATATGACGCGCTGTCCATGGCGTTGGGATATACCATGGAAACCCAAACATAAGCGTGTTGTGCAGAAGGCTAACCGCGGCATCACTATTTGACAATGTGTTTTTCCAGCTTTTCCAGCAGCGGTCTTTGTTACCTTGTTGCTACGTGTCCTAAAATCTCAAGAATACTTAGCATTATCTTACCTGATCTGATGTCCCTTCCCTTGCAGTGGCCTATGTTTAGCTATTTTTGGTTGCAATCCCCAAGCGCAAATAAGCCCACGGTTAAAAATAAATCAACTCCTGACTTATCTGGGTCAATTATGGACAATAAATGACTTTGGCACTGTGAGGGCCGAGTGCATCAATTCAACGTGTCTTAGCCTCTCCGGCCGATCGATTCGGCCTCCACTCCCTCCATAATCCAGTTATGATGGCCCTTGACCGCAAAAGCCGACTGAAAAGCTGATGTCAGATGAAAGGGTGGATATGTAACCCAAACTCTCACCCAGGGACATGTTCGCATTCTTGATATCTGACCTCCCAACAGAGACTTCATATAGATCCACCGGCGTTATCCCACTACAACTACACGTACCAGATTTCATTCAGGATTTGATTGCAATGTAATACCCTTTGTGTGGAAAAAAATCCCTCTTTAATAGCATTCCCTGACCTTATCTGGTCGTCTCCCTGAACGTACCCGGTGCGAAATATCACTGTCCCCTTCTCGCTGTTTCTTGAGATGGTCGTGCAGAGTAACTGCGCACACCGTGTTGCAGCCTGAAAAGACTTTCAGAGGTATGCATCTACCTGGGCCTGTGGCTCAGCAGAATGGCCATTGAGCTGGCTGGTGATGAGATCTATTGTGAGCTGCTATTCTTCTCTACAGAGAGAGATGTGATGGCTGCCTGCAGCACAACCCGCTGCTGATTTTTTTTAAAGCCCTGGAAAAGTATTGATCTTGACTGGAGCTGATGTGATTACTGAATTCAGTCTGTGTCTCATCACCGTTGAAAACCGTTGGAATTAAACATGCACGGCTTGGAAAAACACACCTGTTGCGATACATTATCATATTTAATTCTCCTGGAGTATGAATGGGCTTCGCAAATTGGACAGATGAGACGCATTTATCGGGGAAACAATCGAGCGGTAAGGGCCAAACAATATTGTTGTTTCGACTGAGAGACATAGCTGACGGCGTGGAGGTACTGATCCGCCCCACCTGTGGAGAACATTGACGGAATCATCCTGTAAATACTCAAGGAATCTAACTTTCTGAAACGCCATACAATGTGGTCGCATTTAAAGTCGGCACAATGCCTTTCGAGCAGAAGATTACATTCGACGTGTTTTGTATGGCTGAGATTGGAGAAGTGATTCTCCACGCATCATTTGTTTACGACGGGAATTGTGGCCATCATCTTTTCCACGAAAAGAACACTCGCCATTTCTCCCCTTTTTGCTCTGGAGACAATGAAGTGCCTTCCCGTGTCGTAAGCGACAGGCCAATAAAAAACGTAATTGGATCTGTCAATCAAACATGGCTGCAGCGCAGGGGAGCGGCAGGCAGGTGGGTGGCAGTGACAAAGGCTCCAGAGCGCTGGACAATCGTGGGAGAGCAGAGGCGTGAAGGGAAAGTGAGGTAGTTTTTCACAGTTTATGCCGTGCACACCGCCGGGAGGCATTTAGCAGAGGTTTCCGAGGTGTTCGGTTGTTGTATTGTGTTGTGTGTTTGTTCCAGGGTGAAGGGTTTGCCATCCATCTTGGTTTGTAGGTATTAGTGCTTTGCTGATGTGGGTTTGATGCGACAACACAGGAGGGGATTTTTTTTTTCTTTCTTTCTTTTTTGTTGAAGCACAGATGAGAGCCGTTCCATTCCGCTACAGGTCTTGTCCATGTGTCAACAGAAAATAGACAGATGCTACCTCACATGTGACCGGCTGTCGAAAAAAATGGGGCCATTTAAACATGAATCACTGGAAAGATTCATGCTGGTGCACCAAAACAACAATCCGCCGCACAACTAGTGCCACCAATGGAGAAACCTGTGGCCCTCAGTTCTTTTGATTTGTTTTCTTTCCACCGACATTCTGGAATGTGGGGTCGACACATTGGTTTCCTCCATACAATTCAAAATGGCGGCTGTCCATTAAGCTAGCACCCCTAGTGTTTATCGATGAAGTAAGTATTTTAAAGATTAGTGATGGGTATTTGAGGTTTCATGAAGAAGGTGCAGAAGGTGGAGAGGAAGGCCGAAGAGGAGCTTCATGGACGTGGTGAAGGAGGTCATGAGGTCTGTAGGTTTGAGAGAGGAGGAAGCAGAGGACAGGGGGAGATGGAGGAAGACGATCCGCTGTGGCCACCACTGAAGGGAGAAACAGGAAGAGAGAAGAAGAAGACGTGAGGTTTCATGACACAGTACAGTACAGCGCTGAGGCGCTCGTGTCAAGGCACCGACGGGGGGTGATGTGAAGGAGCGATAGCCGCCTGTGCGAAACCAAAACCCTTGGAACGGTTTAAGGGCACTGGTTCAAAAGTTGAATCTTCCGTTTGGAGGAATCCTTAGCACGATGGCAGCACTGGACCTCCAGGCTGCTCGTGTTTCACGTGCGTCCGCTCATTCAACCCACTCCATGACAAAAGTATGCACTTGTGGGCTGCATGACAACCTTTTACAATTAAAATTCCATGTTCTGGCCGAGACATTAAGTGCGTGTTTACTTGTCCTCTCATGTCTGCTTCCGACTCGGAAGCCTACCTCCGCTCTTGATGGCTTTCTGCTGTCTTAAGTGATGCTAGTTTTCCATCGCTAGCTTAGTGGCATACAAGGAAGGGAAAAATTGGTTTCGTTCTCAAAATAAAGTTGAGAAAGAGTGAATGTCGCATCACGATAAAACATCGAGCGTAGTGTGGCGTCTAAGGTAGGAAATATTTTGTATGTTGCTGTATATCTGCTATAATGGGATTTAGTGTTTTTTGTTCATAAATATCGTGAGAACACATCGTAAACTGGTGGATGTCCTTGTATCATTTTTGACCACAACCATTCTCCCCCGATACATTGAGCTTAAGGATGCTCACTTAGGTGAGGATGGGTCGATTATTCATCTTAGACAAGACATTTTAAACAGACATTTACAGACTCGTACGACACAAAGGAAAATTCTCATCCCTATATGATCCTTCTATAGTGACCCAGATGACTTTTTCTTTGATGGAGTATGTCATCAGTCTGCGACGTCAACTTTTGTCTGTGTAACAGGTTGATATGTATGATTTTATACATACACAATAAATTATACCTCATGTTTTTAAAGCACTTTGTTTGCAAGGGCCGTCATTTAAATTATAAAATTAGTGATTTTTTTTTTTCATTTGAAAAAAATGAGAATTTCAAATAAATATGATGAGTGAACACTGTATTTTTCTGAATATATTCTCATGGATTTTGACGTTTTTCTGCTCTCATGAAGGGCACCAGTTTCAACAATGAGGATTTTTTTTTTTTTTTTTTAAATAAAGGTACTGGGAAATTTATAATGTGACAAACCAAAATCCTTGCAACAATTTAAGGGCACTGATTCAAAAGTTGAATCGACAGTTTGGAGGAATCCTTCGTACGATGCCAATACCAGCGCTGGACCTCCAACACACAAACGTTTGTTTTTCTATTTTAGTTAGGACCTCTCATTGCCATAACACTTTCCCCAGCCTCTCACCCTTAACCTAACCATCCAAAACAGGTGGCTAACCTTAACCAGGACTCAGAAACAAGCTTAAACCTAATAATAATGAACAACTTTCACTGAGGTTTTAACCCTCTAAACCTTGTCAGGACAGGCCAAAATACGCTCACAAAGCAAAATGTCTTCTCAAGAAAGAGGCTTGTCACGGCTTGGTGCTCACAAGTTTGGCAAAACAGGCCCACACTCGACACACACACAGAATTTTTGGAATAAATGTTCACATTATTTGTGATAATAATACTCTTGTCGCCTAATGGATTTTCCTTTAAGCACCCCATGTCTTAATTCACGTGAGCCCAGAAACACAAGATTTACTACTGTTATATTTGCATTTTATCACACTCACCAGCCTTCGGTAATAGTCAGCGTGCTGTTTCTACGGAGGTGTTTCCGGTGGTTAAGACACAATAGGGACTTCTAAGTGTAAATTGACCTTATTAAACGTCTCCTCGCAGTTAAACACAGGGGGCAGCAGATTCAAGTGCGCTGTCATTTAAGTTTCCGCCTGCTTCTAATGTGCTTGTGCGGGCGACCGCGAACAAATCCAGGCTGACATTATCACCGTGACAGTATCTGGTCTTGTCAGTGAGCAGTAGCTGCCCCTTATGCGAGCCCTAATTTGGGTTGTGCTATGAGAAATGGCCCCTGTGTTTCAGGTAATTACACAGAGAAACCCAGCGGGGGATTAAAACAAATGATGGAGCGCATATGCTGAAGATCCACCTCCGCTTTAGAAACCCTCTGCCTGCGACGCCTACGTGAATGTGCAAGCAGCGTGAACCGCATTGGCAGCTCTTGAAAATGAGTGCACTCACGAGGGGCAGTGAAGGGTCGGGATTACAATTTATGGATGTGGCGAAATGCATTTAGCATCGGGAGCTAAAGAAAACGTATGGCATTTGTACGTCGGAGCTAAGGCATCTGTCCTGTCGGTTTTGCTGTGACAGGCTGCAGGGAGCATTACTCATCATTACAATCTCTGCTGGCAGCCTGTTTTCATCACATTACCGCGATATAATGAAGCGTAGCACGCTTGCATCCCAAGGTTCTCGCGGTACCATTAGCACCAGCCGAGGGCACTCAACCAAGTCGCTCTTTTTTGATAACTTTTATACTCTTATCTGGTTGTGGGATGAATAGATTGCTGCATGAAACATGAAATGCATGAGCGACAAGCTCAACCATCCTCTGTTGTTTGTACAGGAGCAAGGTAAAGTGGGCGTCACCTTCAACATCGGCACGGTGGACATCAGCGTGAAGGAGCTGACGTCGGCGGTGAACGACGGCAAATACCATCTGGTGCGATTCACGAGGAACGGAGGCAACGCAACGTTGCAGGTGGACAACTGGCCGGTCAATGAGCACTTCCCATCAGGTAGGAGGATCACTTCGTCGTGATTTCTTTTGCGATGGTTACGTTTTTAAATCACTGGACACCACGGATCAGAGTTTTCAAGGGCACCAACGTGAAACCATTTCCCTCCGATACATATGTATTGAGCTCATTTAGGTGAGAGTGGGTCGATTATTCGTCTTAGACAAGACATTTACAGACTCATACTACACGTAGGAAAATTCTCATCCCAATATTATCCTTTCATAGTGACCCTGCTGTCTTATTCTCTTATGGAGTAGACAAGCAAGTACTAGGTTGAAATGTTTTTCACGCTACACTTGAGGGAAAGAAAAGCAATGGCATCAGTCTGTGACATCACCACAAAAACCTTGTCTGTGTTACAGGGTAATATGTATGATTTTATACACACACAAGAAATTATACCTCATTGTTAAAAGCAGTTTTTTTGCAATGGCATTATGAAATTAGTGATTTTTTTCATCTGAAAAAAATGAGAATTTTTACTGAATATGACGAGAGTGAACCCCCTTCAATTAACATGATGTATTTTTCTGAATATATTCTCATGGATTTTGACGCATTTCTGCTCTCATGAAAGGCACCAGTTTCAAACAATGACCCCTATGTGAAATATTTTTTAATAAAGGTCCCGGGAAGCTTATAATAAGTAGAGTGGTACCTCGGTTCTCGACCACAATCCGTTCCAGACGGCCGTTCGAGAAGCGATTTGTTGGAAATCTGAATCGATTTTCCCTATTACAATAAATGGAAAAAGCAATAATGCGTTCCAAGCCTTAAAATAGTCTTTTGTAGGAGTGAATGTAGAGTGTCTGCTGCAGGTGGCTGTTCCTCTATGTGTGTGGCCGCTGCATGTGGGAGGGGTTGCCGAGTGAGTGACGTCTCTCCAGAAGTGAAGAGGTGCCCGGTGCGTGTCCAGCTCTGAATGTGCGCTTCTGTGCAGTTTGGCTGTGACAAAGTCATAAACCAAGTCACGCTCTGTCCCAGACTCGCCTCATCCCTGTCCCAGCTCCAGCCCACAACAGGACATCAAACCCTGGAGTGTGCACTCCAGCCTCGGAGGTGTAGAGAGTTTTTTTTTCACATTTTTTGTTTGAACTCCGATTTGTTCGAAGTCCGGGACTTTCGAAAAAACCGAGGTGCCACTGTAGTTCAGAGACCTCAAAACACAAAGACACCTTGGCTCAATAAGCATGGAGAAGCCCTGCTTCTCATCGCCTCACGGTGCCGGTTTGTCATTGATTATGAAAAACGATCTGTTGCTCCTGAGTTTAAAAGCCAGATAAAGTGGTCTAAGTGAGTTTCTCCGCTAAGTGTCTGAGCTCTGTTTTAGAGAGGAGAGCTCGACTCATCCATGAGGAGACGGGAATAAAGCAGCTACTCATTCCAGCTTATATGGATGGAGCGGCTTGTCAGTGTGCAGAACGTCATCACTCCCTCCTGGTTTTTAATGTATGTGTACAGTATATTCGATCTTATCAATATTCTGAGCGTGAGGAGAGGTGGAACTACAACAAAAGTGCCCCAAAATACAAGCAGATGGGGGCTTGATGGGGTCATAACAGACAATCTAAACTTTAGAAGTAAGCTGGTAGTGTTTTAGTCTAGTCAGCTTTGTAAATGTTAGGTAAAAGTTTCAGCCCAAACAGAGAAAAGATAAAGGCGCAAGTCACTGGTGCCCTGCTGACCAGATAAAGCTATCTCTTTCCCCCAGTTCTGTGGAAGCAGCATGAAATACGAATTCAAATAGCTTTATTTTTTGGCTTTCAGAAAATCGCTTTGGCACCAAAAGGTGCCCGTAAGGTTGCGGAGCGAGAACACTGACACTGTTCTCGGAGAAAAAAAATGCAACTATCTGATTCCCCTCAATATTCCATTAACTTCACTAGGCTTTGTGCGATTTAGTATCTGTGTCTTCATGTCAAAATAGTCTTTCTCCTTGTTCCCCAACTAAAGCTGGAGCAATGCAAATCCTCACATGACTGTCAAACTTCCCAAAGTCGAGTCGAACAAGAGTTTTGTCAAAGTTATGTTATGCTCTTGAATATCCTTGAATACTAAGAATGGCTGACCATCAAACTTCACGGTGAAGAATACAGTAGTGAATTCCAGTATTTTAGGGGCAGTAATGTGGCAGAGGTTAATGACTCCCGCAAGTGTTGGTCACGGAAGCCAAACAAGAAAGAAAAAGTGCCCCGTCTTGTCCCTGTTTTGTGGCTCAGCGTGCCGGCAGCACGCTCTGAGTCGCGTGTCTCCCGCGCGGACAGGACAGCATCCTCTCCTGGCGTGACCTGGCGCGCTGTTTTGGTTTGGTCCCTAGCCAGCACAGGTGATGCTAATCTCTTCTGTCTCTGGATTTCTTTTGCCGTTGGCTGTCCTTCGCTTCCCTCTGACCAGATAAAATAAGACGTGTTTCATAACTGTATTTCGGCTCAACTAATGGCTGAGCGGACTGAGGAACTCCACTCACATGCTTGGTGGCGCCCCACCTCACCTTGGTCGACACTGTGGAGATGCTCTGATCTTTTGGTTGCGTTTCCTTTAGTGTGAGATTTGTGTCGATATTTTCACTCCACTTTCATCCGGATAGTAGTTATGGATGTTATGGATCTATTTGTTGAGATAATATTTTTTTATTTTTTTTTTTAGGAGAAAAAAATATATTTCAAATTTACTTTTTTTTCTACATTATTTTATCAACAATGATTGTGTCTGAGAGATTATTTATTTTATTTTATTTTTCTGAATGAGATATGGATCCAATATTATTCTACAGATAGATGCGACGCAATTGTTATTGTGTCTGTGACAGCAATGTATCATCAATTCAAGTCAAACCGCTAAGAAAAGTGAGTATTCTGTATTGCTACTTTTAATAAAAACTTATGGGTATTTTTCATTTATGTTTTTGACTTTCTCTAAACTCTGACTAGCATTTACAGACACTCTAATACTGAACTTCAAACACAACGGGTTTTCTAAAATACCACCTAAATGTCAGTCTAATGGAACCGCGGTACCGTTTTGAATACATTTCTGCCATTTGACTTGTGAATTAAAACGGTCTTAAAAGCAAATGTCAAATGATTGAAATTACAGAACTTTTTTTTTTCCATGATCCTGACTCAAATGTGTTTGAGAAGAGTGAGCTTCATGTTGTTAATGTAGACACCAGCAGCTCAGAAGTGGTCGACCAAGACCTATTTTTTTTTGTTTTAAAGCGTCCTAATGTTCTCCTCCGTCCATCTATTGTCAGGGACTGAAGTTGAGTTTACCGATCGAAAGCGCGCTGATTTGTTTTTATCCTCCGCGCAGGTGATTTGCCGGACAGTCAGTGATAGTAATTCAACAATGATTGATTTTCCTCCCCTTCCCCGGCTTGTAAAGGCGCTGTCATCTCATGAGTAATTACATGTTGGGGGTGCGGACCCATCGACTGCTTTTCTCTCACACCCCTGACGCGTCACTCGGAGGCGGCGGCCACCAGGCGGCTGCTCAATAAACAGTTACTGGATCCTGGGATGGCTCCCTCTGATCACTAATAGGACGGAATGGATGGCATGTCATTGAAAGCTGTTTGTGGACAAAGAAAGGGGCGTAAATTGGACGTTGTTGTTGGCAAATTTGACCGTTTTACTCCACTAACAAACAGCCTGACTTCCAAAGAAGATTCAAAAGTCACCACCGTTTGGACCTCCAGCACCCGAGATCTGATCTCAGAACTTTTGATCCGACTTTTAGGAATTGAGTTGTCATTTTTCCAATAACCACTTTTTTATGACATCTGAAACAACATTAACTGAGTTCAGAAAACAAAGGTAGAAAAAGCAACAACACAAGAGTCGAAAATCCCTGAGGGAGTCAGGAGTAGGATGACATCATGAACTTATTGCTTCTCTGATGTAGACAAAGCAACCCGCAGATCACAAAAAGCACGTTCAGCTGTTTCTTTATAATGAATTATGGTCTTCTTCTTATTTCTCTTTTCTATTTGGAAATATTGTTCTTCACATTTAGCAACAGGATGAGACATGTGACATTTGTTTTAGCAATTTTACTACTCCCAACTTTGTTGCGTCTTTTTTTTTTCTTTCTGCTTTTGCAGTTTTTCATATCACAAAGAATTTATTAGTATATTTTTTGTTTTTTATTTTTGTTCTGTTTAATTCAACATTTTACCATTTTGTTTTAATTCCCTTTATATTATTATTATTATTATTATTATTATTATTATTATTATTATTGTTGTTGTTAGTATTATTAGTAGTATGGAAGTGCGGAATTGGAATAAATATTCATTCATTCATTCAATATTATTTTACTTTAAGAACACATTTTACTACGAGATTGGGCCCCTCATTTATTTTATTTTATTTATTTATTTTTTGAATGAGATATGGAACTAATATTGTTCTACAGATAGATGTGACGCAATTGTTCAAGCTAAAATGTGACTCAATATTTAACACATATTTATTACAAATCATGACCAGGGTGCAAAACTACTTCTTTTTTTTGTTTGTGTGTGTGACAGATGATAAATTCATTAAAATCCTCATTTTTTTCACTGCACATACACTTAAAGTTCATAAACAACTATAATGTGTAAATAATATAATTGAATAATAAGCGATAATAGAAAAAAAAAGAATATGATATGAACAAAATGATTCATTTCCAGTGTGACTGTTACGACTCCACTTAAAATGTTACATGTAATGTCACCTCTTGATTTGTCTGTTGTCTTCTCCCACATCTTTTGAGAAGCGCAGGAAAAAAACAAGAAAAGAAAAATCCGATACTTTAAAGTTATAGCGAGCAATAAACTGCTGAAATGATTTCTCAGGTGTATTTCATACCTCGTGCTGGAATCTAATCAAAAAGCAGGAGAGAACAATCACAGGAGGACTGTCAAGTGAAACTAGAAAAGTTTAGAGCTGCTGCGACATGGAGCTGTGAAACTTGAAATTGTTGACAAAACAACTGGCCGATCATCTTCAGTTCATCACCATGTCCTTGCGAGCGTCTCGATCACATGAGCTGGGTATTAAAGCCAGTTAGCGGAGCAATCCTCCTCTTCAAAGGCAGTGGCTTCTAAAACAAGATCAAAATAAAACGTCTAATATTGCGGCTGCCATTTATAATCCTATTCTTCGACCAAAACAATAAACCCTGATCCCTAACTGCCGCCTTCCTCTCCTGCAGGTTAGGAACAAACACTGTTTGCGTGTGGGCGTCGGGAATGTGCGCGCCGCTGTTTAACTTCCTTTGTGTAGTTGCACTCCTTCAGCAACCGCGCTGGGAAATCTGTATTCTTCTTGTCCTCCAAACTTCCTTTATCAGTGGCTCTCATCCTTCTCCAGTCAGCGTTCATCAGCGCCGCGCATCTCCCCTACAATCTTGTGTACTTTTGTGACAGCCCACATTACTGCGGGGCCCTTGTCACTGTTAAGTGAAAGGGTTTCAATTCCCTTATATAACGCTCCTTATCTCTTCGCTCTAGGTTTTTACATGATCTCTTTTGCCTCAGTTTGGATCTTTGGATCTGAGCAGTGATTAACCAGGCCGAGCGGAAACTTTGCATCACACTTTGGTGGAGCTGGCTGGGATTCAGGCGTTGTCTCAGATGAGTGACCATCAGTCTAACAACTCCCCAAGGCTTGGATTAGACTTTGTCAGGACGAGAGTGGCCTTGTGTTGATTCCCCGCCGCACACATGCACTTGAACTCACAGAGCTTCAGCCCTGCCCAGCGCACACGGGGCGAACAGTTGGAAAATAGAACGTTATCTAATGTTGTTTTGGATCTGCAAGGATTCATACGTCAGTCTTAGCCCAGCATCAAAGCTCCGTCTTGCACCTAGATCCATGAACTGCTTCGTTGTTTTTTAGGTTTCTGTCTGTCTGCAAGCAAACTGACTCCGATCGTTCTAGATGGATTTTAATTTTTTAAATTTTAGGAGGTGCTGAGAAGGAACGGGTGCTGGTCTTTTGGTATTTAGTCTCAGTAGAAACTGTCTTTGTTGTTCGGTTTCTACTGGGTTTTGCGAGCATTAGTGTTGCACACCTAACTTGAGACCAAGACTTTGTGGACCAAGAAGAAGAAACAAGTCCAAGACTGTCACCGGCAGCACATTGGCCTATTTGCCATCAAAAAGACAACAAACCTTTGGGACACAACCAAGTTCAAATTACCTCCAAACTCGCTGAATTCCAGTCAGTCTTTAAAGATTTATGGAAACATAATACTTTGTCAGTTTTAGATTTATGACCCCTAATACATGACCTCCGTGATTGGTGGTTGTGTTGTAGTCGAGACCACCTCAACTGACACTCAGACCAGAGCCTTCAGGGACCAAGTCCAAGACCAAGACTTTGAGGGCCCGAGATAAGGTTTAGAGAGACCAGTGCCTACAGGGACCAAGTCCAACACCAAGACTTTGAGGGCCTGAGCTAAGGTTGAGAGAGACCAGAGCCTACAGGGACCAAGTCCAAGACCAAGACTTTGAGGGCCCGAGATAAGGTTTAGAGAGACCAGAGCCTACAGGGACCAAGTCCAAGAGCAAAACTTTGGGTAGCTGAGTCTTGGTCTTGGACTTGGAGCTCTTTATTTTCTGGTCTTGACTCGGGATCCTTACGTTCTGGCCTGTGATCCAGTCTGTCACTAGTGCACCGTAATACTTGGAAATGAGCTGCTTGTTTGGCGGCGACTCTCTCTCTTTTCTCATCGTTCTCATCTGTAACTTCACCACTTACCTTCAAGCAGCCAAACCTCCGATTCCCAAGACAGAAAGCTAAAATTGTGCCGTGACCCAAATCAGTATTCGTCATTAAAAACTACAGTGAAGCTCGTGATATTTTTAGTTTTGGAAAACACTTTTGGTGGAAATTATTCAGTTCATTTCAAGGACAATCGCCGAGGGACTTTATTACGTAAAATTCAATATTTAAATGTTTTATGATTTAATATATATATAGTTTTTTTAAATCGCTGAAAGCAGAAATATTTCATCTTCCATTCATGTCGGCGGACGAGTGAATAGATGACGTGATCGGCGCCATTATCGGCGAGGTCGTCCATTTTGGAGTGACCTTTAAAAATGACGTATCAAGTTGACAAACTGGAGCGAATTTTCTCATTAGTTGCACAATTAGCTGCTGGTGTATTCATTACAGTGCGACTGTCACCTCATTAATCACCAGTAGAACAATGTAAGGCCAACACCTGAGAATGTGCCATTAGCAGAGCGCAGCAAGTTTATACCCCGTCTCCCATTCTGAAGTGCAATTGGGACATGGCTCGCTGTGGGTGGAAAAAAAAAGATGACAGCTTGTGGAAGCTCAAGCTCTTTTTCTTTTCAGAGGAGGAGTTTGATTCATACATTGCTCTGTTATTCTTGTCTTGCGAGTGAAGAGCCCTCGTGGCAGTCTGTGTAGTACACTGTCACAACCCATCCTCACTCACATGGCGTAACATATTGGCCCTGGGGATGTGGACTTTTGCGTCCTATACTGCCGACAACATCAGCCTTCAGCGTTGCATGTTGACGCATATGGTTTTCGATGGACTAAAAGAACATTTCCCCTCCCATGTAGCGTTCCAGTGGGGGGTGTGGATGGCGCGTTATGGACCTAGGAGAGACGAAAAAAAAAAGGTTTTACTTCAAGGCAGGGCTGTGGATCACGCATCGCGAAGCGTGAGGAGCGGGTATGAGCGAGGTTCGGGAGCGCGTGGGACAGGGAGACGTGCGGAATCTCTCTTCACTGAATCGAATTGGATGCCAGTTGCAATATATGACTCCTTATGAGACTCTCCTCCTTAGTGATAGTACCGAGTATTCACCATGACTGAACGCACATCCGTTTGACAGCCTCTGAAAAGCTGCTCGTTGTTACACGTAGAATGTCGCGCCGCTGATGTGTCAACATGCAGCGGTGACGGGTGCCTTTATCGTCAGTGTAGGACGCAAAAGGCAGCTTTCCCGACGTCAGTAGAGGACGCCATGGGATTGAGGATGCGTTGCAACGGTCAGAGTGCTAGAGCTGCAAAAGGGTCATGATAAATGGGTGAAATATAAACTAGCGCCCCCTACTGTGATGGAGTTTGACTCCTCCGGTTTAAGCTCAAGTTTTCTCTCGGAAAACCACCTTTCAGAGAACCACTAAACAAAACTAAGCTCACAATGTGAGGTGTTTCACGCAGCTGCAGGGCATAAATAAACAACATACTTTTTTATCATTGGAAATGAAAATCAACAAGAAGTCAATTTTGCATCCAACCCCTCCAAACTTGCGCGAGTCCTCCGCACCTGCCGGCCTCAAACGCAGCCATAAAGCCTCCCTCTGCAGCTCTCGTCTGGAAGAAAATTGTATTTGGCTTTCACCTGAAACCTGCTTTGGATCAAAGGAGTCCTGCAAGTCGCTGATTAACCTCCTGGCACCCTGCTGACACACTTCTGTAGCTCCTTGAGCTTTATACAGACTCTATTTGGACCTGCTGTAAAAGACAGATTTTTGATTTCCCACCAGAAACGCTGCGGTAATCAGATAGTGAATAGAGCGTCATTTCAAATCAGGTATACTACAAATGACTTGGTGAGTTCTCTGTGTGGCTCTTCTCTTTCTGGAAAAAAAAAACATCTTGTGTTTTGTTTAAAACTGAATGTGTCTTTCTAAGTGTTTCCATGGCAACACACAAACACGTGGGTCAGGTTTGAGTAGCACCCATTTCCAACCCACGTTTTCCCAGATATGTTGAATTAACCTGCCCTTGAATTCTCAAGTCAGGTGGTGTCCAGTCAGTCAATGTGTTTTTGTATTTAAACTGCGAATTCTGCGATGTTTACTGCTATTTACAGGATTTGTGTGACTCAAATTTGAGATATTTCATGTGTTTAACAAGATTGTGTTTGAAAGAAGAAGAAAAAAGTGCAACTAAAGCTACTTTAAAACCGACATAAATCTTTTATAAACTCTTCTAAACCATGATAAACCTCTTCATAAACCACTGTATAAACTTGTGATGTATGTCGCCAACTGCTCTTTGTTAAACTTTGAAGGCAACAGCGACATTGAGCGCTATCAAATGGCAAATAAGAAAATCCCATTCAAATATACCCGGCCAGTAGAAGATTGGCTTCAGGAGAAAGGTAAATCATCATCCGACTTGCAGAATGTTTTTCTGTTTTTTTATTATTATTTTTATTATTTTCATATTTTCATTTCATCAGCTTGTTCCCCAACATTTGCGAATGAAAACCATCCCTTAAACCTATTAACCAAAAAAAAAAAAACAAGTTAAACAATGTTGCTTTTCTCCATCTCTGTTTTTGTCGTCGCCATCTTTTGCAAGTTATTAATTTTCATGATGTCCAGTTAAAGGGACTGGGAAACACTGCAAATAAATGCGTATAAACTCTGAAATAAAATTGAAAATTCAGCATTATGCAACAAATATATGTTTCTGGGTAATTAAACTCATAAACTAGCGATAAAAAATTCTGCATAAAAGCAAGTTAAACCGACAATAAAGTCCCTTTAACACATGCTTAAACCGTCTTTAAACTCTCTGCCTGCATGACTCCATGTTTGCCTCTGTGATATGAGCGTCATGTCCCCCTCCGCCATCGCTCTCCCAGTCTGTTGTGTACAACTATTTGCTGCAAATATAATGAGCTTGCCTCCATATTACACAAGCCAGATCTTTAATTATGATACCTGTGCTGTGCAAGTTTTATGAATTTTCATTTCCTAATTAATGCACGAACAGTGTTTCCACAATGACATCGTAATGGGAATCTCAATGAAATGCTGTGTGTGTGTGTGTTGCTCATTCTTTATTTCGGTGTAGAACTTTATTTGTCACCGCTGTGTGCGACTTGTGTCCCGCAGAATGTGGAGTGTGTGTGTGTGTGTCGCGCCCATTTTTGTCTTTCCTCACCCTTGTTGCCCTGCTGACGCGTCATGGAAACATTCATCTTTCATGTTTATTGTTTGCATATTTTCTCTCTGTACAGTTTATACTGAGACAAAACCATCATATGTTGTGGACAAATGAGTTGCAAACCTTAAAGCAACACTATGGAAGTTTGTGTATACTATATTTATTTATTTTCAAATTCAGTTGTGTATGTATGTGTATGAAATATTTACATAGTGTAGTGTATTGATAATGAACTGCATATATTTCAGGCGTGTGTTTCTCCCTTGCACCAACTCCGGAAGTTTGTTCAGTAAAACGTGCTATTTTTATTTATTTTTTTTAAATATGAACGAAAATTTTGTTTTTTTGTGGATATCATGTAATACGTTACAGTAATATTTTAACTTTAAAATTCCAAATTTTAATGATGGATGCAAAGGTATTCATTGTTCTGTATAATTCACTACATAAATAAATATAATACATTATTTCTTAAACTATATATATTGTACTATGGTGATTTTTCAATATACATAAAGCATCTTAACTATTAATCATGAATAGTGGTTCGCAAAGTGCTTATTTGTGGTGTCAGCTGAAAGATTATTTTCCGACACCAAAGTCTGCCATTACAATAATAACTCACCCTGGTCCTCTGTTTTATGAGTGACAATTCCATTATTGCCTGTAGATGTATTGATTGTTGCTGCTGCTGCTGGTGAAGTTAATGTCACCACACATTTCACCAGCGTTACATTCAGAGAGTGCCTCCATGGTGTTGCTTTAAAGTGAATAATGGCATGAATGTCACTGGTGACCCCTAAACTGACTCCATTTTAACAACTGTTCAAGTTAGAAAGTTCAGCTCTTGGCTGATGTTGTCGAGGCAAAGGCGTGTGTTTAAATGAAACTGTCCTCTTCGATCAGGCCGGCAGCTCACCATCTTCAACACCCAGGCCACCATCTCCATTGGTGGCAACGACAGAAAGCGGCCCTACCAGGGTCAGCTCTCTGGACTCTACTACAATGGCCTCAAGGTCCTCAACATGGCGGCGGAAGGCCACGCCAACATTAAGGTGAACGGCAGCGTGCGGCTGGTGGGGGACGTGCCGGCCAGCAGGGGCGCGGCACGCACCACGACGTCGGTGCCGCCGGAGATGTCCACCACTTTCATAGAGACGACCACGACTTTGTCGACCACGACTACTCGCAAGCAACGCTCACCACCGACGATTCAGGTGAGTTCCCGATAAAAATGCGCCTGACGATGGCATCATCTGCATTAAAAAAAAAAGAAAAAAGCTCTGGTTTCCTCCCAAAATGGTCAGTAGGCGTGGCCTGTTGTTTGTTGTTGACGCATCTGAAGATGAACTACAATTTATTTTTGCGTTTTACTGCAGTGGTTTTAAATATTTTGCTTTATAAAGTACCGTCGTAGCGAGTTTGTCTTTGCGCCAAGGCATTTTTTATCGCAATATTTTTGTGACTCAGTGGAGTTGTTTGAACTGAAGCCTTTCTCTGCTTGATCAGTCGAGGTTGGAATATCACAGCTCTCTTTCTATGACGGGCTTCAGCGCCTGCTGTTCATTAAGGTGTGCAAAACAGCCCTGCAGCCGCTGGCTTTTTCTCTCTTTTTTGAGACGTTTCTGTCTAGTCCGCCTTTGCTCCGTGTGCTTCTTTTCGGATTCTACCACGTCCAGTCCGGTCCAATGAATGTCACCGCCGTGCCGAATAAAGTAATCAAGCCAAGCAGTCCTTTGACAGCTCCGCGACAAATTGAACCATTTGTTGTTCATATTAAAGCAATAACTCTCTCCCAGGGCTGAGAGAGGTTTGAGGGGGAGGCTGGGTGGTGGTGGACAAGAGACAGGGACAGATGCTATCATCCTCTTCACCTCCACAATAGATTGCATGGTGTGTTGGGATGATGGCTCTTCATGTCAGTGATGATACTTGTGTCTTTCTATCACTGCAAGAGAAGTGAGGTGAAGGCAACTGGTAGACGTCTGGGGTTCAAAAGCAGCACGTTCACGGTGTCAGGTTTTAATCTTGTGTTTTTGAGCTTCAGAGCCTCAGTTGAAGAATAAAGCACCAATAAACAGGGTAGAACGGTACCTTGTACCTTGAAGTTCTATGTAAGGAATTCACTGTAGTTACAAGGCAAATCCATGAAATGAATGAAAGGAAACAAGCAAAAACTTAAAGATATACGGTGCAAAATGTGCTGCCTGACAAGGTCAGTACATTTGGAATTATTTCACAGAATAAAAATCAAACAGATCCAAAAGACAAGTCACATCAACCATTCATAAATAGTACTAGACTACTAGAGTACTACTAGACAAGTTTGTTGCTGTTTATAATAAGTAGTTGTGGCACATTTGTTAGCGAACATTTTGCAGCTAAACAAGATCAGTACTTTGTATTGAAGAATAACTGACTAATACACATCTGAATAAGTGGTCAATACTATCGGGTACAATCAATACTATTGGGTAGTGATGGGTCGACGAGGTATCGTGAAACAGTACTGCTGGTTTTCACAGGCCACTAGATGGCGCTCTTGGTTTAGAAATGATGTGAGGTGTCATTGAATTAATTGTTCAAGTTTTTACAGCAGACAGTGACCCCTGGAGGCCTCTGAAAATCAGGACACTGTTTCATGAAACCTCATCAACCTTGCAATACTGTGTCATGAAGCCTCATCTACGCATCACTACCATCAGGAATAAAAAGGCTGGCAGAGAGGGCTGCTGATTTAGCAAAATACAGCATATTTCGGAAGAAGTTTCAGAGGGTCAGAGTCTTTCTATCGTATCCTGGTAGTCAATTTTTATGTTTAAAAGCTAAGGAGACAAGCACAGCTCACTACTAGAGGATAAAGTTCCAGTCCTTTATCGGCTGCTGGGCTTCGGAATCAAATAATCAGAAACAGAAAAACTTTATTAATCCCAAGGGAAATTGTGTTCATGCACAACATATCACAATACGTTAAAAGAAATAATATTATAAAGTGCAAAAACAAAGCTATACTAAAGAGCTTAGAAACCATGTGAACGATGTGCAAGAAAATGCAGTTCAAGAAGAATTGTACGTTTTTATTGCCACAGGATTAAAGGACCTCGTGTGGCCCTCAGTCTTTGAGTTGTGTAGTCTCAGTCTATTGGTCCATGTGCTTCTCTATTGGACCAGGAGCTGATGGGGGAAATAAGAAAATAAGTACGTTTTTATTGGTGGATGAGAATCTTGCCAGGGAAAACGGACCAAAAATGATGAGTAGCAATGTTTTCCATCATGAAAGTGTCTTCTTTGACCCACTGTAACTGCAGCCGTCTGTCTCTTCGAATACTTCCTTCATTATGTTCTGCATTCTCAACCCAGTCCTCTTCCTGTCCTCCTCCTCTGAAACACGCCTGGTCCACCACCTTCCCCGTCCCTTCCAAACTTTCCACCCAAATCTCTCCACTCAATCCCTCCTGCTCCATCTCCCCCTCCTATTCAAACCCCTCACCATCCACTCAAGCTGCCCCTCTTGTGTCATCGATCACCCATGTCAGTCGTCTCCACACTGCCTGCACTCTCCCCTTCACCTCTCTGTCCCTTCCTCTACTTTGACACAGCTTTCTAAACAGAACCACTGAGGCCCGACTGTAATGATTTTCAGTCGCTGCATAAGAGAAGGGACTGAATAATCCTAACAAGCGCTTTTAAGAATAAACTTCCTTTGTGAGTAACAATGACAAGAGGTTGAAGCTGCATTATGAATCGTAATTCTCGAAGAATCTTGTTTCTCTTCCCTCTGGTGTCTTCAAACGTTACATATGTATCCCGGCTTAAGTCCCACTCCCTCCACCTTGATTCACGATTCCATGTGAAAGAATTTAATTCGCCAAGTCCCCTAATTTTACCCTTCCCTTGTTGGTTGTCAAACACTCGCTCTGAGAGCTGAAGGAATGAACGCGCAGCATTCTTGGCACATCTGGCCGCCGTCTCTGAGTGGTATAGGGGAGAGGAGGGAGTTATCATAAGTGATGTAGTGCGGTGAGGACGCGGTGCCATGGGCTTCTGATCTACTGCCAGACCTGAGGTTGTGTTCAGATGTTCTAATGTGCTCTGAGACGCACACGTGAAGGGCAGAAACATATAGTCCATCTCCTTTTACACATCGATTTTGTTACACAGCTCTTTTATTCTTCGGTGAGAGGCAAGGCGAGTCTTGACAGGGGATGGGGAGGAAAAAAAAAAAAAAAAGCAGGAAGCAATCTCACGCTTAATTAATGACAGGCCCGGCGGAACACTGAGACATGTCCCTCTTTCACTTTGTGTCTCCGTGGCCCCACTGCGGGTCAAGCTGTCAGGATTGAGGACTTTAAGTAGCCGAGTGTCAGATCTCCAGCTTGAATTTGTAAA